>NC_048597.1:169962063-170648730 GCF_003668045.3 Cricetulus griseus | reverse complement strand
AGGTTCCATGTGTCAGCATCTATTAACTAAATGTTTAGTCTGTACTACTCTTCTCCCAAGATGTGTGACTCTCTGAAAATCAAAGCTCGAGCCTTGGCTACACCTGCTAAAGAAATACTGGCGTTCAATGCTGTCATGCAACCCACTTCCTCTACTCCATGCAGCCCTGCCTTATTTCACAGCATAGAACTCAGAAGCAGGACATGCCCAGGCTCGTATAGTCAGTAGAGACAAAGTTATAAAAAAACAAGTGCTAGAATAACAAGGCATGAAGATACTCACATGCTGTGCTATGGAAACAATGATTTTTTTTTTTAAGTCTAGGGAAAGAAATTAAGGTTTTACTGTTGCACCCCCCTGTGCATTGTCTAAATATTTTGTCAGCTCTCTTACCCCATCCCAGCTTTTATACATTTTTTTCATACCTGCAAGCTTTGTTTCAGGAGTCCAGTTTAAAAAACAAACAAGCAATCAAGTTATTGATGGCCCACTAGGACAAACAAACCTACACATTTGTAGTCATTTTTACATCATGGAACCAAACACTGAACAGGAACAACTTAAAGGCAGAACGAGTTCTTCTGGCTATACAATAATTTACTCTCTCTTAATGAAGAACCTTTATAATTGATTAGTATGAAACACATTGAAGCTGGTGGGTTTGCCCCTCTCCCAATTAGTGCCCTCTTAAGGTAGTCACCCATAGTATGCCCATCTGTAAATACCTAATTCAGTCATAATTCAATATTAACCTGTGACTAGTGAATGAATATGTGTAAAGTAGGAAGTATCTTTGATGACTTAAGTAAAATATCTTAAGTGGATTCAGAGATGATGTAACATTCCCCCAAAGAACTGCAAATTTTGCATTTCCTGTCTTGAGTAGGTTTTAAGTTACATCACTCACCTTGAAAATACATACATACATGGAACAAACACACACACACACACACACACACACACACACACACACACACACATACACACACACACACACACAGGGAAGAGAGAGAACATTCCTGGATTAGCATGGCAAACACACTGCAGTTCTTATACAGGTCCCCCTGCCTTCCCATTAAAACCTCCCAAGAGTAGACCAAAATATTAATACTAAGCTGGTAACACTACACTGTAGGACAATGTGATAAGCCTGCAGACAAAGGAGAATTAAGAAATATGTTTTACCCTTTGCAGGAGTGGAGCAGATGGTCCCCGAGCAGGAAGGAATCTCTTGGAATCGTCTTTCAGTCTATACATAATTCAGGTACAGACTTGGCAATTTAGAAGAACAAATTGTCATTTCCTAACTGTGGAGGAGCCACACTATTAATGAGCTGGGTTCAGCTTTTTATCATCTCATCAGTACAGCAATTTGAGTGTCCTATTTTATCTGCAGGTTGTAATTCCCAGCATGCACTAGAACAGGAAGTGGGAGAGTAAGCTGGGAAGTACCACATCCTGGACATTGTGAGCAGAACTGTGACTAGGAAGGCCACTGGAAGTGGGTAGCTCCCTCTGACCCACTCTGGCCATCTTCCTGACTTAGCTAATTGGAACTGTCATTTCTTAGAAGCCACATCAAGGTCTGTATAAGTCATTTTTACATCATGGAACCAAACACTGAACAGGAACAACTTAAAGGCAGAACGAGTTCTTCTGGCTCATAGTGTCAGAGAACTTTCAATCCATCGTGGTGGGGAAGCCACAGGGGATGTCAGTGAGATGGTGGATGGCATGAGGCTGGCATGACATTGCTTGAAAAAAAACTGCCAGCTGGTCATGACTGTCTTGTGTGGAGAGCTTCAGGTTAGAATAGACTACAGATTCATTGGTATGAGTCTCTGGGTCTCCTAGAAGTAAAACAACAGCTATCTGCTGTGGGTTCTTCTACCATTACCAGCCCCAACATAGAGTTGTAAGTCTAAAAGGCAAACTCTACACACCTTGACTGTTCACAGACTTAGTCTGGACCTATTTACTTCATCTATCTAGGACCAACAAACCAACAAAACAGATGAAAAATGAACATAAGGTTTGCCAGTCTGTCTATAGATTGGGTTCCAGGACAGCCAGGGCTATACAGAGCCCTGTCTTGAAAAGACAAAAAAACACAAGGTTTGTGTTCTTGCAATCAAAAAAGAGAAAATTCAAGCAAATAAAATCTTGTTTGTTTGTTTTCTATCATTACAGAATTTGGGATGAAATATAGAAAACAAAATAAACAGCTTGAAAACACAACTGACTAAAAGACATTGTGATGGTCGGTTTGGTTTTGTTTGTTTTGGTTTTTGGTTTTTGTCAACTTGACACAAGCCAGAGTCATCTGGGAAGAGGGAACCTTACTTGAGAAAATGACTCTATTTTTGACCTGTAGGTCTGAGACATTTTCTTCACTAGCAATGGGAAAGGTATCCTGGCAGTCAGAGCCAAGGAATACCACAAAGTCACATCACACAAGAAACCTCACACAAGAGAGTTTGTCTTAGTTAGAGTTTCTAATTCTGTGAAAAGGCACCATGACCATAGCAACTCTTACAAAGGAAAACATTCAATTGGGGATGGCTTACAGTTTCAGAAGTTCAGTCCATTACCTTCATGGCAGCATGGAGGCAGACATGGTGCTGGAGAAGGAGCTGAGATTTCCACATCTCGAGCTACAGGCAGCAAAAGCAACTGTGTCACGTGAAACCTAGCTTGAGCATATAAAAGCTCAAAGCCCACCTCCACAGTGACATACTTCAGTGTGTCACTCCACAGTGACCAGTGGAACAGAATTCAAATCAATGAGAATCTGATGATAGTAAATTATAATGCCAAGACATACTGCTGGCCATCTTGAGGCAGGTGTTGGACCCCCACACTGCAGATATTTATATCAAATTAAATTTTGAAGAGGTCACAAATTAAGAAGGTAAAAACTTGAAGCATAAACGGGGATTGGGAAAGGCCAGAGAGATGGTCCAGCAGATAAAAGTGATTGCTGAGCAAGCAAGCCTGATGGCCTGAGCTTGACCTCACAGTGGAAGGAGAAAATTGAACCCAAGAGATGTACTCCGACCTCCTCACACATGTGTACACATGCCAGAACTCACATGCAGAATAGTACTAAAAATAAGAAAAGATAGGGAAGTCTTTTGAAATTTCCCACTAAAAATAAAGCCATAAATAGCACACTGTGTGGGTATCTTATATTTTAAAACTTCTAGACAAAGAGAAGCACCTCATACAGTTAAAAGACAAATTCAATGTGTTGCAAAGGACCAATAGCCTTCATACACAACAAGTTCTTATGAGTTGGTAAAAAGAGGTGGACACTCAGATATAAATATTGGCAAAGGACATAAAACAGATCAATTCCAAAAAAACACAGATGACTAAAATCCATACCCAAATGATATTCAGCCTTACTGGCAATAAAATGCACAAATAACTAGTGAGGGGATGGTTATATCTAACATGCTTGGAGATCTTAGAAAGGCCTTACAATGGTGTCAAAGATAAGAGAAAATCAAGTATAGCTCTATGGACATCTTAGCTGGACAAGATATCATGCTACCTCTACCAACACACTAACGTCCCCCAAGGCAGAATGTTGTGTCCACCGAAAAAGCTTATAGGCAAAGAGAAAGCTACAGGTGGAAGGAATCATTCTAATATGGCTGCAGTATCTGTTGAAGGGCAAATACAGTGGGGGCCATTAGCTGAGCAAAGTAAGATGGCGCGGTTGAGATGAGCAGCATGAACCTTTTAATGGTCTGAACATAAAATGTCCCCACAGGCTCCTGTTTTGAATGCTGTTGCCTAACTTGTGAGCCATTTTGGAAGGCTATGGAGCCTTTAGGAATTGGGGTGGAACTGGTTGAAGCGAGTGACTAGAGGCAGGCCTTTGAAGATTACATTTAATCCTTGTTCTGACCTTCTGTCTTTGCTCCCTGGTTCAATGTGATGTGAGTTGTCATGCAACCACATGCTCTCACCCCCTCTCTGTGCCTTCCCCACCAGGATGGATGGATGGGAAGTTCTCTGAAACCACAAGCCAAAAGAACTCTTTCCTCTTTTATGTTAAGTCACCTCAAGGATACAACATTCAGTTTTTTTTAAAGATTTATTTTTAAAATATTTATTTTAAATATTTAGTATCTACTTATCTTCAGGACAGGTTTCTCTGTGTAGCTTTGTAGACCAGGCTGGCCTTGAATTCACAGAAATCCACCTGTCTCTGCCTCCTGAGTGCTAGGATTAAAGGTGTGAGCCATTGCCACACAGCTTTATTTTTTGATTTTTATTTGTATGTATGTGCGTATGCCTGCATGAGTTTATGTGCACCATGAGTATGCAAGTATCCAAAGAGACAAGAAGAGGGTATCAAATTCCCTGTAACTGGTTACAGATGCTTGTGAACTGACTGATCTGGGTCCTGGGAACCAAACTGGGTCCTCTGCAAGAGCAGTAAGTATTCTTTGCTGCTGAGCCAACTCTGTGACACATTTTTAAAAAAGAATCCTCCACAAATACCTCAATCACTGATGCTTCTTCTGTAAGTCTTGTTTCACACATACCATAATGAGAGTTCAGTCACAAGCTGCAGCCAAGCCATGAGAGATGTTGAGAAATATTCTGATTTCAGAGCCATTAATGTGACCCAATACACCAACTTTAAAATCAACGAGCAGAGCCAGGCATTGGTGGCACAGGCTTTTAATTCCAGCACTCGGGAGGCAGAGGCAGGTGGATCTCTGCGAGTTCCAGGCCAGCCTGGTCTACAGAGTGAGTGCCAGGACAGGCTCCAAAGCTACATAGAGAAACCCTGTCTCAAAAATAAATAAATAAATAAATAAAAAATAAAAAAATAAACGAGCAGGGCTGGGAGATGGCTCAGTCAGTAAAGTGCTTGCCTGAAAAGCATGAGGACCTGAGTTCAATCCTCCGAATCCATATATAAAATGCTGGTGTGGTGTAGGGGGTGGTGGGGGTGGAGGGACTCGATGGCCAGCTAGCCTAACCTAGTTAGTGAGCTCCACAATAACCAGACCCTGTCTCAAAGGGGGTGGGTGGCAGGTCTAAGAATGGCACCTGAAGTCTTCTGGCCTGCACACAGATGTATTCATGTTCACACATGCTCCCCACACATACAAGTACACGTGTATACATACATTTAAATAAAATAATGAAGCATGGCATCCATAACAAGGTATTTTAGGGTTCAGTGAGTTAAAAGGAAGGTATGTTGTTAATGTCCAGAGCAGCATAACTGACATTTAAGATTCACGACAATGTGATGATGATATCATTTTGTAGGTAAGGTCTTCTCCAGTACACTGCTGCCAATCTGTGACTTCTTTATTTGAATTTTCAAATGAGACTCACCGTGGCGGGAATGTTAGCCCAGTTGCCTTTGAATGAGGTTAATGTGCCCTATATCAGAAAGACAAATCATGTTTTACAAACCTCAGCATCCTTCACTGAATGATCTATTTGCAGACCTTGCTGTGAAAGCACTCTAATGAATTCTTTCTTTGCAGTACCATCCTATTGTATGGGCGAGCTGTAATTTATTTCACTAATTCACTACTGATGGACACTTTGCTGGCATCTAGCCTTGTTGCTCTTGCTAGAAGGCTGCAATGGGCTTTTTTTTTTTTTTTAACCTCTGCAAACACAAGAAATTATTCAATGACATTTCTTTTCAAGAATGGCAGAAGGGTTTAATGGGGAGACATTTTATACCTTTTGGATTGTATTTATTTTTGCAATTGTTTTACTTAAAAAAAGAAACTAAAGTCAAATTTGTAGGGTTTTCTGGCTTGCTTTTGTTTGATTTTTTTTTTCATTTTGGTTCTAGAATGATCATTGAACTTTGGTTTATTCACTGATCCAGCTCTAGCCTTGGACACCTCTGGTCCCTGGTGTTTGCTTATGTTCCTTGCTGGGTTTCCTTTCTAGAAGCAACTAGCTTTTTCGAGCTGAATCAAATTCTTTCTTCCAGACAAGGGATGTACTTTATGACCCACCCCCCTCCAGCCAGGCAATCCGTGTTATCAAATGTGACACTGTTTTTTTTCAGCATTTCTAGCCAGGATGAGGAACATCAGGGGCCTGAACTATCTCAGAGACATTCTGTCTTCTGTTTTGTAGTAGAATGTGTACCCCTCCCTCTCTTTTCCTTTTCTCTTCACAACCTTTCTAAAGTGGCAATGTAATTCTGAAGCAAAGCCAGTCCTTGGCAAGGCTGTTGAAATGGACAGCTCGGAGTGCAGTGTAACACCTCTGATGTTGAGGGTGTTACATAGTGATTAAATAAAGTGATTTGATTTTTAGGTTAAAAGTTAAGTTAGAAATCTGTGAGTTTAAAATGCTTTTTTATTTGATCAAGGTTCTGCTTTTCAGTGGCTTTTTTTTTTGGTATGTATATGTGTGTATGGTACATGTATACATGTGTCTTCAGGTGCAGAGAGGGGATACTAACTGTCCTGTGCAATCACTCCACCACTTTCTGCCTCCTCCTCCCTCTCCTCCTTTTTAAAAAAGATTTATTTCTGCGGGGCTATGGTGGAGCATGCCTTAATGCACCACCTTTTGGAGGCAGAGGCAGGTGGATCTCTATAGGCTTGAGGGCAGCTAGTTCTAGGACAACCAAAGTTACCAAAGAAACCCTGTCTCGAACCACCCCCCTCAAAAAAAAAAAAAAGATTTATTTTGTTTGCCTGCATGCCTGTGTCCCACTTACAAGCAGTGCCTACAAAGAGCAGAAGAGGCATTGGGTCCTTTGGAAATGACATTATAGACAGTTGTGAGCTGCCATGTGGGTGCTGGGAACTGAACTCAGGTCGTCTAGAGGATCACCAGTGATGTTAACTCCGGAGCCACCTCCCTAACTCCTGCCTTATTCTTTTGAGACATTGTTCTCTTTCTGAACCTAGAACTAGGTTGGCAGGCAGCCTGGATATCTTCTGTCTTCACCCTACCCACATGGTGCTGTTACTGACATAAATGTGATCACACCTGGATTTTTACATGGATGTGGAAATTTAAACTCAGGTCCTCATGCTTGTAGAGCAAGCACTTACCCACTGAGCCATCTCCCCCATGTCTTAGTTTGCTTTCTTAGACTTGGTAATGGGAGAGAAGACTGGAGACTGTGAACCTGAATAAAGGGATATAGAGAACTCTCTGTACCATCTTTGGAACTTTTTTTTTAATAAAATGATCACCAAAATGAAAATATTTTTAAAATTTATATTCACATTTTCTCTTCATAAACTTGTGAACCCTTGAAGTTACAACTTTGCATGGCCTGATTGCCTTCAAGCAAAGTCTTCTGTAATGATGATCCCAGTCTTTCCTGGCCTTTGGGTAACACTGTAGCCAAATCTGCTGCTTTGTAAGGTGACGAAGGAGGTCCCTGAGATCTGCAGCTGCTGCCTTCCCTTAGCGAGTGCAGAGAGTGCAGACCGCTAGGAACTGTGCTGGTAAGCAAGGCTACAGGATTGTCTTCCTGGCTGTGTTCTTAAATCTATCTCCCATCCCCCATCCTCTGTTACAGAGTCTGATAAGACAATCAAGCTAGTTGCCTTGACACTATTAAAATGACAAAGATGTTGTAAGCCACAGAGAATCGATAACTGCCCATGAAGGGTTCCAATCTGAAAGGAGAGAGGAGAACACAGATTTTTATCACTGGGCCAAGTTTCTGAGCATTAGACCTCCCTCTGCAGCTCAGGAGGATTAAGTAGGTTTCTGAGATAAATAAGGAGAGTTTGATTCTCTGCCCTCCATCATGCAAGAGAAAGAGAGCTTTCTATGAATTGAATTGTGTCCCTGTCTTCCACGTTGCTGTGTTGGAGATAGGGCCTTTGAGAATGTGCTTAAAGTTATGTGGGTCCATAAGAACAGGATCCTGACCCCGTAGAACTGACAACCTTATAAGGATGCTCTCTCTTTGCTAGGTACAGACTCAGACAGCCAGGAAGACAGGCCTTTCCAGAAACTAACTCCACTGCATCTTACCTAGGACCTGCAGTTTCCAGAACAGTGAGAAATGTTGTCCATGCCACTCAGCATGGGGTGTTTGGTTATGAAAGCCTCTCCGGGTCTCACAGAACCCTTTTCTCTCTTCTGCTTTTCCTTTTACCGCAAAAGAATAATATTATAAGTAAGACACAGAATAAGAATGCTAGAAACAGAGAGCCTTCTTGGTCAATTTTAATGCCCACAGTGACTGCTGAAGGAGAATAATGGGGTTGAGGGAAAAAGGAGAATATATCACTTTGCCCAGGTACCACTCAAGCTCCTGGGCACAAAAGCACGATTTTAGTGGTTCCAGCCCTAATTTGTGATGGTGATGATGATTAAGGCTTGCCTTTGGAATCCCTCTTCCTTTTATTAATTGCATGATCTGGAGTTTCTTCTCAAGTCCTTTAATATAGTAAAACTAACAAAAAATTTATTAGGCTTTCCCTCACTATGGAGGTCTCTCAAGGTCCTCCTCCAGAATTGCATGAGGTAATGGATGCAAAAGGGTTTTGTAAAACATAAAGCATTCCATGCGTGCAAGCTATTATTGGAAAGAAGCAGAAGGATGAATTGAAATCCCAAGATTCCCTAAAACGTGCAAAGGTGCCCCTATTTGGATTGTCACCCTCACAGAGCATTTTACAGACCATTTAACAATTTCTCCAAGCGCTCACACCGGTTCCCTCAGTAACATCCCTGTGCTATGCCAGGGAGGGCAGGGAGAGGCTGACTCTCCCAAGCCTGGCCCCGTGGACAGCAGCAGTGCCTGCAGAGGAAGGGGCTTGGTTGCTAGGAGACCAGCAAGAGTGGGCAGCTAGCTCCCAAGCAGGTTAGAATCCAGAGAGGAAAGATTTTAAAAGCCTATTTCCGCCTGCTTCTGCTAGAATTGAAATTCTCTTCAGGGTCCAGCCACCAGTGATACAATCTGCTTACATTACTGGTATTGAGAGCTCTTGAAAGGATCTATTTGACTGGTCCTTGCAAACTCCCTCCCACAGTGCCTAGAAAAGACAGGCACTTAAAAGAAAAAGGGGAAGGGGACAAAAAAAAAAAAAAAAAAAAAAAAAAAAGAGTTAATGGAGTCCATAGCAGAAGCAGAGAAGTGACAGCAAGAATTAACCCAAACACATCTGATCACAACCCTTAGAGCCCAAAGAAGTCATAATTGTGCTCAAGCTATGCCAAATGACAGTGCCCCCTGAAGCTTCTCTGTACATCAAGGCAGCCAGCTACACACAACTGAGGGTTGCAAGAGAGGTGTGTCAACCTGGTCTTTCCACTGGAGTTTATCTTCACAGATGCAGTCTGACACATGCTTCTGGGCTAATTGGAGTTTGGTTGACACTGAGTTTAAGTTGTCCCTTTAAGGCTGGTGAGGAAAGTATGGTTTTCAAGTAAGAATTGCTTGCTTGCTTTTTTTTTTTTTTCTGTTGTTGTTTGTTTTGGTTTGGTTTTGTCCCCCCCACCCCAGAACAAGTTCTAAATACCCAAGAAATCAAACCTGTGAGCCTTCAGCAAGATGTGCAGACACTTACAACTGCCTAGAGCAGAGTATTGAGCAGTGGAGGAGTCAGCTGGAAAAAACAGCAAAATAATTGGTGCATTTAAAGTCATTTATGGACCGATGCTTGACAGTCTTTGTGCCTTGTTACTGCTGCAGTATTGAGAGGAAAGTGGGAGTGCTGATTCATCAGGAAGAAGGAAGCTCTTGGGCTTTAGGAATATAAACCATCTTTAAAGAGGTTCCAGAGCCCTCAGCAGACATGCTTTATTTGGTTAAAGCCTAATGCCTAATGACAAAATGGAAGGCTCATTTCTGTATTTACAGGCTGGCTTTCCAGCCTGCATTTATAGGCAGTCAGGGTGAAGGGAGATTACAAAGAAGGAACAGTAATTGGTTGAGGAAAGAACACTTCAGAGAAGTAGAGAACAAGCATAGGACAGTTTCTTGGAGGTGAAGATGAGGGCAGACCTGAAACCTGAGAACAGTGGGATGGAAAAAGACTGAAAGTCTGTCATTAGCTGATAGCACATGTGAGAAACACAATCACGAGCGGATGCTGAGACCCGCAACAAAGTGAGGAGATGAAGCACCAGAGACCAGGCAGACCAATGAGAAATATGAATCTCACACATGTACAGGCATCTAGCTCACTGAACTCCACCTCTTATTTCCTTTAATGTGTATGTGTATGGTAAGTGTTCGTGTGTGATGTGTGTTCACATGTGTGTGTGGGTACATGGTGTGTGAGGGGCACATTACATATATGGGAGTACATGCAGAGGCCTGAAGTTGATCACTCCCTACCTATTCATCAAGTCAGTGTCTCTCAGTTGAACCCAGAACTTGGAGATGGGAGTAGCTGGGCTTGCTGACTTGATCTGGGGATCCCTTGTCTCTACCTTCTGAGCTCTAGCATCCCAGGTGGCATTTACATGAGTTTTAGGGATCCAAACTCTAGTCTTTGGACTCATGTGGTAAGTGCTTTTAGCCATCAAGCAATCTGCCTAGCCCTATTTTCACCTTTCTCTACTGTACAAAAATAAACCCTTTGTGCACAAAGGGTATTTTCGTGAGTGGAATGATGCCAGCTTTGGAACCACACAGATTGGAGTTCAAAACTTGTCTCTTCCATTTTTCTGGTATGGGTCCCTGACCAGATGCTTAGTACACTGGGTCTCAGTTTTGTCATCTGCAACACAACACTCTACCATTCCCCTAAAGCAACAGGCTTGGGGAATGGTAGCCCAGCTTCACTCACTTTTTTACCCTCATTTCCCACTGTAGGGAAGTACCTGGGAGTGAGAGCAGCCTCCATAGAAACTCTGAGTGAAGAGGAAAGGCTAGGACTCAGCCGTTCTTGGAACAGGGTGCTTCTTTAAAAGGAGAGATTCTGAGGGGAGGGAGTGGGAACTGGGATTGACATGTAAAACAATCTTGTTTCTAATTCAAATTTAAAAAGGGGAAAAAAAAGGAGAGATTCTGATAAAATCCTACCTAAGCAAGACAGCTTGAAAGGCATTTCTGAACAACTCAAATGGAGGACAAGGGTGAAACAACTTCTTCGGAAGTTTGAGATTAAAATGTCCTGGTGATGGCGGTGGTGGTAGCGGTGATGGCTTTGCAGTTCATCTAGGCATCGAAGAACAGCTAAAGAGGTCCCCCTGGACAGATGGCAGCAACAGGACCAGGTGCAGGTTACCATGGCAACAGTCCAGGTCTTTCTGACTCCAGCCTATCAGTCTAGGTATGATCTAGCCAGATGACTAGTGGCCGAGATGCTTCTGGGTAGATCTATCTGTCCTTCTCCCCTGTCCTGGCACAGACATTTCTAACTCCACCATGCTTGGGGAGGGAGGGCAGACTGCCAAGTCTGTATGCATGTGTCTGGCTTCCCCAAAGGACAGGACATTCCTAATCCCAGGAAGATTGTTTTCTGTTACCTTGAGAATTACCAAGTGAAGTTCTAGCATTTCTGTCTCAGAAAACCAAAACATCCTTCTTGTGCCAGCTATAGTCACCTTATCTTTGTACCCTAGGAACTGTGCGCAGATTTGGGCCAGCATTCCAGGCTGAGTAGGCAAGAAGGTAACCAAGAAAGCAGATAGAATGAGAGGTTCTGAAGTGAGATAAGTGTGGTCTAGAAAGTGATTCATGGGATTCATGAATTGGTGGAAAGGAATCTGAAAGCAGAAAGAGAAAGGCAAACCCAAGAGAACTGATTTACAAAGAAGATACTGTTGCCGGGCAGTGGTATCACGCACCTTTAATCCCAGCACTTGGGAGGCAGAGGCAGGCGGATCTCTGTGAGTTCGAGACCAGCCTGGTCTACGGAGTGAGTTCCAGGACAGACTCCAAAGCCACAGAGAAACCCTGTCTCTAAAAAACAGGAAAAAAAAAAAGAAGATACTGTTTTTGCCACCAGGGCAGGGTGTGTGTGTGTGTGTGTGTGTGTGTGTGTGTGTGTGTGTGTGTGTGTGTGTGTGTGTCTTTTTTAGATGGGTCATACCAAGTGAGACAGAGAGACAAAAAAAAAAAAAAAAAAGATTCCAGGCCTGGAGAGGGCTTATATAAGTTGAATGGGAAGGACATAATCACACCATTGTGTCCAGGATGGAGAGCTGGTAGGTGGAAAGGGAAGGAGCACCTGGGATACTGCCAGCAGATGACAGCTAATAGGGTGCCCAGGAACATTTGCCACACCTGAGGTTGCCTTTTAAGGAATGTGGCTCAGACCAGTTCTTGCTTGTATATGCAATGCTTTGAGTGAAACCAACTCAGTGCTCTATGACTGATGTCCCCAGATATTGATGCCACGTCTAAGTAGCAACCCATGAGGTGGTCACAACACCTTCCTCTGGGGAGGTGTGGCATAAGACCCATCCTAGGAAGACAACTTCACACCAGAGGGTAGTAAATCTGCTGTTTATGGGCTGAAATATGTTCCTCCAAATTTATGTGAACCTGATTGTGTTAAAATGAGGGTGTTAGGGCCAGGCAGTAGTAGTGGTGCACGCCTTTAATTCCAGCATTCAGGAGACAGAGGCAGGTGGATCTCTGTGAGTTCAAGACTAGGCTGATCAACAGAGTGAGTTCCAGGACAGCCAGAGCTACACAGAGAAACCGTGTTTCAAAAACCCAAATAAATAAAATAAAATGAGGGTATTAGGATGTATCCTAACCCAGTCTCATCAATGTCATTGTAAAAATGGGAAACTTAGGGCTGGATAGATGGCTCAGTGGTCAAAAGTACTTGCTGCTCTTCCAGAGGACCAATGTTCAATTCCCAGCACCCATAAGGTGGTTCACACCTAGCTCACAACCATCTGTAACTCAGTTCCAGGGGATCCAACTCTCTCTTCTGACCTCTACAGGCACTGTACTCCCATGGTACACATACATACATACATACATACATACATACATACATACATACATACATACACACAAAATTTTAAAACAGGAAATTTAGATATTCAGGGACATCAGGAGCATATACACATAAAGGAAACACAGGGTTAGGACATATCAAAGAAGTATGGCAAGGATAAGGATGTCAGAGATGGTACAATAATAAAATATTTACTCATATTATGACAAATACAAAAATACTAATGGTGTGCCAACTAAATGTATGGACTAGAAGGAAGCAACTGTGTCCAGTGGCCGGGGTCCATAGGGAATGAGTGCTAGAGGTGGGAGCTGGTAGACTGGGACTCTTTGAAGAGTCCCTGGGTTGGAATTAATCTATTAGATGGCAGCGTATAGCTTCCAGTTAGAACCAGGCTTGCCCTGGTGGCTTTGTAGAGGGCCAACTCTGAAGGCTCATTAACACTTACTGGTTTCTTCTTTCTTCCAGGGGAAAAAAAAAAAGACAATTAGATTTCTTTTTCTATAATCAGCTCACAAAATGGCTGTGCCAGATTTGTATGCATAATTGCTTCTATCTCTTTTCAACTATGTTGTTTATAAGTATATTTTGAAAACGTTTAAGGGAAATATTGATGTTTTGTTACTCCACAAAGGTTAGATGACTGCCACTTTGAATTTTTCTAAAGAAATGGAAATCCAGGGGAAAGGAAGTAAATTTGAGTTGCACTTTCAAATGCATTCTGGCAACTCTGTAAGGGGGTTTAAGAGCATACGTAGTAGAAGGTTAGGTAGAGGGTAGAAAATGTTCCTTGTTTTCAATCTTCACACACAAACACTTTGTAGCTTTGCCTTATATTGCTTTGGTTTCTTGCTTAGCTTAACTGAAGGGGGATCAGTGTGAGGGAGAGGAGACCCAGGAAGATGAGGCACACTATCCTGATTCAGTGGAACAAAGGAACCATCCATGTTGCTCAGTAGGCAGTTTTTTCTTTTCCTTCTCTTCTCTTCCTGCTTAAGGGCTTGGCCAGAGCTTTGACAGGACAAATACGTAAGCCCAGTTTGTTTTTATTTTATTTCCTCTTCCTCCTCCTCCATCTCCTCATCTCCATCTCTATCTTCATTTAAATCCACTAGTCTCGTGATGGGGAACCATACTCTCAGAACTTTATTTATCCTAATTACCTTTCAAAGCAGCCCCACCATAGCAAGAGGAAAGCAATGAAAGTAATAAAATGAGTGAAGTTAGTTGGCAACAGACTATGAGAGTTTTAGGTCTAGTGGGGATGATGGTGGAGCAGAAGCATCCAATTCTTATCAAGAGCTAAATAGATTTTGTTCTGCTGTCCCAGAAAACCAAGGTCTTTAGAAATCACCAGTAGTCCTTCAGTCCAGAGGCACCAGGTAGCAACTCAGCCTTGCAAAGTCTGAGTCATGGTAAGTAACTACCTGACCACCCTTTGAGGCAACGAGAGGGAAAACCTAGAGAAATAAAGCAGGGTTGTGACATGGGGTTTCTCAGCATGTCCTCGGATAGCATAACTAGAGTAGTGTCTAATAAAACAAATAGAATCTTTCTCATTGATGGGAATTCTCACTTGGTTGTCATTTAGTCATTCTCAATTGGTTGTACTACTTGAATTTCTGATAAAGGAACTGAATGACCATTTTCTTTTTATTAAGTGTTCTGCATAAACAGGCACACTACATATGCATGCTACATTATAAATCTGCTTGCCTACATGTTTATTTTTCAATCCAGTCCAACACTGTGACCATGTATTTGAATGACCCAAGTGAAGGCAGGTTTTGAAGACTTGCATGCATATCTGTGTAGCTTAGGAAGAGTGACCTCTTTGAAAGTACCAGTTCTGTGAGCAGTGATTCATTTGAGGGATTCCCAGTGGACTGCACCAGCACTGTGTGTTTCAAGGATATGTGAAAGGCTGAAGGTATGGCTGTTTAAATCACAGTCTGTTAGAGAAGGGTTGGGAAAGCTGCAGTGCTGTGGGAGCAGTAATCAAAAGCCAGGAGGCAGCCAGCAACACATCATGCCGGGCACCAGAAGCCAGGAGACACAGAGCCCATCTGCCTGGCTGCCACCACAGCTGCTTGGTGTCCTACAGGAAAACCAGACTTCACATTTGGAGGCATGGCTGAAAGCACCCTATCCATTTGTCTTCTACTTCCAAACAACATAGAAAGCACAGGCAACTGGCAAGAGGCGATGGGAGAACAGCAAAGCAAAGAGCAGACACAGCAAAGCAGAAGGCCCAGTATGGATAAAGGGACTGGGGTTGGCGTGGCCCTGAGTTCATGTAGAAAGGGAAAGGTGTTCATCGATGAAATGTAAGGGAGGAGAGAGAGAGAGAGAGAGAGAGAGAGAGAGAGAGAGAGAGAGAGAGAGAGAGAGAGAGATTCCAGGCCAGATGGTGCCAGCTGTTGGCTGTTTTATCTTGGGAGGGTTGTAGCACCAATTCTAATTGTTCTTAATAATAAAAACCCAGAGTCAGATTTTGGGGTTAAGCTGAAGATCAGAGAAGCAAAGTAGCCAGCCACTGGAAAGTTCATACCTTTACCCATGCACAGACCAAAGGGGTGATCCTCAGACTCATCCTCAGACTGCTCAGACTGCACTGTTGCTCAGACTGCACGTTCCTCAGACTGCCTAGAGTGCCTAGACTGCCCCTCTCTCTTGTCTCCTCCTGCCTTATATTCCCCTCTCCACTCAGCCATATTACTCCTGTCTCCACCTCCTTAGCCACCTTTGTGTGAGCTGTTTCTCTTTTAGAATGGATCAATTTCATGTAGCCCAAGGTGGCCTTGAACTAACCAAGATCCACCTGCCTCTGTCTCCCGAGTGCTGGGATTAAAGGTGTGTGCCACCACTGCCTGGCCTCTATGGCTAACTAGTGTGGCTAGCTTTGTTAGATCATAAACAAAATACCACCACAGAGGGTGACTTTGCCTCCTCTCAATTCCAGAGGCTGACTTATGGAAACAGAAGGAAAACAGGCAAAAGCAATCAACCCAGAGCTGTTGTGGCCCCAGTTAATCTTTAACTCAATCACATGTGGAAGGCATTGTGATCCCTACTTTACAGATGAGGACGTGGAGCCTTAACCCAAAAGATAGCAGGGTAATCTGGAGGAATCTTAAAGATGTTAAACCACCTGCCCAAGTTAGAAGGCTGGCGGTGTAACCTGGGAATTCGAATCCAGGGGTTTACTCTGTGTTCTAGTTTTTCTTGAATTGTAAGAGGTTCCCTTCTAAGAGCATAGTGTAGGTGAACAAAAGCATTTCTGACAACTGTGAAAAGCTATATAAATGTAAAGAATTCTTCTTATTAAAGCCAAACCTCTCCAGGCAAGCCCACAGTGAGATAGTGGAAAACTGTGGTTCAGAGAAATGTATGCACTTGCCAAGTCAATGACACTACTTCCCAGATCACCAGCAGTAATAAAATGAGTTAATGACTGAAGAAAGCTTTTAATGGTGGGTTGGGCTACATGACCTCTAAGGTCCTGCCAAGTCAGTATTTCTGAGAATCAGAAATTTTATCAAAGCAGTAAGAATGTAACAGCCCTTTGCTGGATCCTACCTCCAAGGAAACTGTTAAATCAGCAAGATGTTTCCTTCTTGTCTCTCCTTTCATTTCTCTGTTCTTGCTGCTTACTTTCAACCCCCGTGCCAGGCATTTATCAATCACTCTTGAGGCTGTCCTTGGGTTTTGTGCACACGGAGGGAAGGAATTTGAGAAACGGATTTAGGCGAAGGGGAGGAAAGGTCATTTTGACTATTGGCTTCAGCACTGATGGCTCTGTGATCCAGAGGGGTTGTCGTTTAACCTCTCTTGAGCCTCAAATTGCTCATCTCTGGGATGAGAAAACCTGCTCATAGGACTCATTGCAGGGTTTAACCAATATGACATGTGAAGTGCCCTGCAAACAGTGTGAACACCAAGCATTCCTTCCCTTCCATCCCCCAGCTGCTGCGATTTAGCAGAGTATGAAAATTCTGGTCTTTGAACAACGATTCCACACAGGAGGCAATCTAGGAGGAGCGAGTAATAACTAGTCCAACAGTGGGTGTTCTTTCCTGAGCAGAAGAGATAAACTGGATGTAGAGAGAGGGTAATCTGGGTTAGATGTGGCTTCTTCCCAATTATCTCATAATCCATGTATCCCATAGAGTTGTATTTATGTGGCCAACATAGGCATGGCAGTGTGAGACTATCTCCTTGCTTAATGTTTTTACATTTCAATTGAAAAAAAAAAAACCTTTGTCTTATAGCAGAGACTTTTTTTTTTTTTTTAAATGGTCAGATACAGAGACTGCTCAATTGTTAGTGTTTGTCATGCAAGTTCGAGGACCTGAGTTTGGATCCCCAAGACCTGTCTGTACACAGCAGTGAACATCTGTGATCCCAGTACTGGGGAGGCATACACAGATGGATTCAGAGTTCTTTTCCCAGCAAATATACATACCAGGAGACATAGAGCTTCCTATATCACCAGCTCTGGGGGATCCTGTGCCCTCTTCCGGCCTCCATGGACACCTATACACATGTGCATATACACACATACATTTTAAACTAAAAATTAGTGGAGAACCTTTACATACCCATGCACACAAGTATACACATCCTCAAGTGGCTGTCTTGTGTGGACAATCAGGTCAACCTCAGATGTGTAAGAAAATTATTCTAGGGACTCAGAGTTTCTTTGTCCAGTAATGGACCATCTATGGTTGCTGAGCTTAGCAACCCTGATCTTGGCAGAGGGTGAGTGTGAAGACAGAGCTCAGCCTTCACTTCTAGAGGAATAATAGCATGGATTTCTTTGGAGTTCAGTAATTGTTTATGCACAGTATTTACCTCTAAATAAGCTGGAAGAGCTAAGAAAACTGAGACTTCCTTCTGCTAGCTGCAAAAAGCAAGGACTTTTGTCTATGTTATTCACTGCTATAGTCTCAGCTGTCTCTAATGGTGGCAGGTGATATACATTTGTGAAATAAATGAATTGTGAAGGTGATACTTACAAAATGCTATTTTGCTGGGTGAGGTGGCTCATGCCTAGCATCTAAGTATTCAGGAAGCTGAGGCTGAAGGATTGCCCGATGTTTGAAACTACCTTGAGCTATATGGTGAGCCCAAATAAGCATTTTTTAAATCCATTCTTGGGGGATGGAGAAATGGTTCAGTAACTAAGAGCACTGGCTGCTCTTCTAGAGGACTCTGGTTCTGTTCTGGCATTCACACAAAAGCTCACAACCATTTGTAATTCCAGTCCCTGAAGATCTGACACTCTCTTCCAGCCTCCGTGAGCACCAGGCATATGCATGGTGTACAGGCATAAATGCAGGCAAAACACTCATACACATAAAACATTAAAATAAAAAATGTTAAAATACACTTTCCAGGTCCACTGTGGCCACACATTTTAGCAGGCAGATGGTCACAAACTATTTTTGTTTGTTTGTTTGTTTGTTGAGATAGGGTTTCTCTGTGTAGCCCTGGACTTCAAGGAATTCACTCTGTAGACCAGGCTGGCCTCGAAAATCGATCTGCCTGCCTCTGCCTCCCAAGTGCTGGGATTAAAAGGTGCACCACCACCACCTTGCTTGGTCACAAACTCTTAAACATATAATGGATATAGCAATTTTTCTTTCTTTTCCTTCTTTCTCCCCTCAGGCTTTAGGGTACTTAAATGTCACTGCCAAGAATTCATATTGTGATACAGAACCTTCTTTTACTGCCTTTGCCTTTTGCTAATAAACAATAAATAATTCCTTGGAAACATCTGCCCTTTATGGGTAATTGGAGAAATGTTTACTTTGGTGATGGGATGAGAAAGAAGTGACCTTTTAACTTCTTTTCAATTGGTAAGTGACAAGGGAAAGGGAAAAATTATAAACCGGGGAAGACAATATTCTGGCACACTTTCAAAGATGAAAAACCAGCACTGTTTAATACAGTCCCATTCCTTTGTAGCTTCCAACTATTTTTTCAAAAATGTTTCTTAGTTCAAAACGGGAAATTGTTAAAAGAATTCATGAGGTTCTCTTAGATATCGAGTAGCACTTTTAAAATACATTATTAAGTGAAAAGGAATGAAGAGCACGATTAAATGGCCTTTGAAACCCATCCGGACTTTTAAGATTAGGAGAGAAATTCCAGGGTGACCACATTTTATAGTCTGTTGGAAACCAAACATTGGAAAATAGTTCTACATCGCTCAAGACACAAAATTCTCTCTGTGGCACCTCCCCAAACTACAGATTTTGTTTAGTAAAATTATAGAGCCTTTAAAAGTAAATGTGGAAAGGGTATATATTGTATTCAAGAACAACTTGTTTAATTACTTTCTTTATTCTTATCTTTTGATAGGATGGGGGTAGAACTGAACACTTCATGAATGCTAGCTTGGCAAATGCTCTTCCACTGAGTCATACCCTCAGTCCTAGCGTCAAACAAAAATTTCAAGTTTTTTCTTTGAAAATATCAGACTCACATGGCAATTGAGAAGAAAGAGCTATGTAAACAGTATATTTAAATGATGTATTCATATTTAATGTTTTTATTGCCATTTTGCATATATGTTTATTATAGAACTAGTCCTTTTGCCTTGTAGTAAGTACTCAGAAATATGTGCTGCTTACTTTTTACCTAGACAGAAAGCTAAAATTCCAGATTGTTTAATTTAATACCAGACATTTGGCAAGCCTATGTTAATTCATATTGCTTCTTCTTCCAAACACTATGGTTTTTTTTGTTTTGTGTTTGTTTGTTTGTTTTTGCTATCTTAGTAACTAAATGAGGAAGGAGATACACACCAAGCATTTCTCCGGCAGGGGCTTTCCACAGCTGGTTAAGGCAAGGCCACCTAAGCTGAAAGAGCAGCATCCATCCTAACTGCTGGGGTCAGGAGCTAGGTCCTAGTTCCTTCCAAAAGACAGAGCCAAGTCTGAATGAACAATTGTCAGCTCAGCAAGTAGAACATCGGAGATTGGGCGGTATTCCAGGGTCAGTTTCCACCCCCAGACAGTCCTAACGAAGAGTGAGCTTGTTTGTCTATGTTAATCTCACTTGGGATTCGATTTGGTGCCACCTTGACCCAACAATTTAGCAAGAAGTCCCTGCAGGATGGAAGGGGCAGAGTCTCTGTCTTCACATATGTAGCAGTGAGTGTATTCCTACCCTTGTGAGATGACAAAAGTCATCTGACACAGGTCGCCAAAACAATGAAGGACTTTGGTGAGCCTTGGTTGCTGACAGGAGAAAAAAATAAGTCAAAGAAACGAAGATAACGCAAGGGAGAAGCAGACTAATTCGAAGCTAGTACAGAGATACATAAAAAAAAATTGTAACAGCATTCCCCTTAGGGAAATATTGACTCTTGTTCAGTGTTTTGAGGTGGAGCTGAGATTCCTCCGAGATGGTGGGCTTATATAATAATAGATGGTTATTACCTTGCTTTCTACCGTTATATATCCAATAACTGCAAAGGTTTTTACTGAGATGGGAAATTGGGAAAGGAGTTGCCTTAGAGATTTTCTAGAGAGAGAACACAATATTCATATAGATGACAATGTCAAGGGTGTTTGCATGAGGTATGGATGCTAACTCCCTCCTCCCTAATGAAAACGCCAGCAACTCCATCTTAACTGCTGATGTCTTGGGGCTCATGTATGAAAAGGCAGGTCATTAAAAGGTTCTATAACAGCACCAACGTGGGGTAAAGTGGAAAGAGCACACACACCATCACAGCTGATGCACCAGTGAGCCCCTGCTTAGCCCTTTCAGCCTTCTCCTGAGATGCTGTTTCCAGTGCTTACTTGGCAGAAGGTTCCAAAGCTTCCTGATACAAGGCAGAAGGTTAGAGGTCATGACTGTTCCTTACCATCAGGAGAACCATCTGGAAGATCACTGGAAATTTAGCAACTTTCTGGATGAGAGTCCTCAGATCCTTGTCTTAGCTCCCTTGAGACATATTGGGGTTTCTGTGTTGATGGGCTAAATGTAAAGTTTAAAATGAGTTGAACATAACCTGTAGAGGAACAACTGGTATTTTTTAAAAATCATGTGTTAGGAGATTTCCTGTACTTAAGAGAGCTCACAAGTTGTGTCAGGAGTGACCACTGGTAATCCCAGCACTTGGGAGCTGAGGCAGGAGGATCATGAGTTCCAGCCCATGATTTGTAATGCCAAGTGTCCTGGATTCAACCCTTACCACATGTGTGTGGTGCGCACGTGCGAGTGCACACAGACACACACACAGACACACACAGACACACACACAGACACACAGACACACACACACACACACACACACACACACACACACACACACACACACCGGTAGATGGCCCAACACAAGTGAAGAGGCTCTTTTGTATTTGCCAATAAATTGTATTTAGCACATTTATCCCTTCCCCCACAGCCTCCTCTCAGTCCATGCAAAACAAATTGGAGTGAGACAACACCATCTGCTCGTTTCACACCCCGAAGAAGCACGGCACGTCAATTCCTTCTCAAGGTTAGGAAGTCCAAACTCAAAAAGACACTCCCGTCATTGTGCAGTCAAAAATGCCTCCTGAAAGCCAGAACCTGATCCCTAGGAAGAAGAGCCTGGCCTTCACGGAAACATGACAGCATATAGGTCCCACTGATGTGTCCTTGCAGGAGTAGCACGCCCTGATTTACTTGGTGGCACAAAGTCCTGTTTCACTAGCTCATTGCATTTCTCTGATTCTGTGACTCTGATTTAGATTAGAAGGAAGGACAGTAGAAAAAGGCACACAGCTGCCATAGTGCTTGCCTCCCTGTGCCAAGAGGGCAAGAATGAAAAAGCAAGATAAGTCTAGCTCAATTTGCAAACTCTGTTTTGTTCTGATATTTTCCTTCTGTGTAGCAACCATTGTTTTTCCTTATTGTCAATCACTTTAAAAAAAATCTGAATTCCTAAATTAGACTCCATTATTCTATCTAGAAATAATGCTTTGAATAGAAGTGGAAACTCAGACACTTGATTCTCCTTCTATTTAGTAGTTAGCCAAGCTCTAGGCTCAGAAGCTAAGATAAGGGACGTTTCTTATTAACTCATAGAAGCACCTCCAGGGATTAGCAAGAAGGCAGCCCCTTGGCCCTGCCAACAAAGCTTCATCTCCAGTCTTAGCAGCCACCCATTACATAATTCTATTCCCAAGAAGACCCCTAGTACAAGAAGTGGACAGACTTTTCCTAGAAGACCAAACTCTTAAAAGGCCAAATCTGGGGATAATTCAATTTTGTGTTACCTATAGCACATCTCACTGGTATCTACATTGGTAATTTACCATCTCCTTGGAGGAAAAAAGTGATTAACGTGAATGAATAGATCGTGGCATGCCTAGTACTATGTGTGTACCCACTATGTAAAATATTCTCCTTTTAATTCTTAAATCTCTTAAAACAGAACTTTGGGAAACAGGACCACATTAAACAGAATTCATCGATCCATTCAACCATCTGTTGGTATACTCATCTGCCCAACAAACATTATCCTGATGCCTACAGTGCCAGTCCTCAGAATCACCAAGATTTTCTTCTATAGTGCTTGGGAGCTAGGGACAGAGATACAGATCATAATGTGGTGATCAGTAAAATTATAGCAATCAAAGTAAACTGGTCCCCCAAAAGAGGGAGCAGCTGACCAAGTGGTGGTGAGGTGGTAGGGCTGAAAAAAAAAAAAAAAAAAAAAAAACCTTCCTGGAAGAGCTCAAACTTGAAAGATGGGTTGGAATTTATTAGACATGTACACTTTAATCAAAAGACCCTGCATGAGCAAAGCCAAGAAGTCGTGTAAATACCTAGGGTGGTTAAGGGGCAGGGCCAGGTGGTGCTCCTGCACAGTTGTCTGCAACCATGATAGAAGATAAGCTTGGAGAAACAGGTGCAGCCGAGAAGAAGAACATGTATTAGCCATATTTGGATATTTCCCTATGGACCCAGGCATCGCTAGGGTGATTTCAGGAGGACATGTGTCAAGATCATCTGTGATGACAATGGGAAGTAGGAAAGTGAGACAGGAAACCCAAGGGGCACAAGTAATCACTGTGTTCACACCATGCTTTTAAAAAATCATGATTTTGTGTGTGTGTCTGTGTCTGTGTGTGTGTGTGTGTGTGAGAGAGAGAGAGAGAGAGAGAGAGAGAGAGAGAGAGAGAGAGAGAGAGAGAGAGAGAGAGGGAGGGAGGGAGAGAGGGAGGGAGGGAGGGAGGGAGGGAGGGAGGGAGGGAGAGCACTATCATGCATATGGAAGTCAGAAGTTAACTTCTAGAGGTCAGTTCTCTCTTTCTTCTCCACTGAGGTAGGGCCTCTTCTCTTTCTGTCAGACTCCTCATCCAGGCTGGCTGGCCCACGAGCTTCAGAGAGATTGTCCTATTTCTACCGCCCATATTACCACATGAGTGCTGGGGTTACAGTTACATACCACCATACCCAGATTTTTTTGTTGTTGTTGTTACATAGTTTCAGAAACCAAAGGCAAGTTGTTGGGTTTGCATAGCAAGTCTTTTACCTACTGAGCCATTTCACTGCCCCCTCCATTTATTTTTTTGTTTATTTATTTGGGACAGGGTCTCTCTTACTGTTTAATTAGACTGGCTGTCCAGCAATTTCCAGGATTTCCCTCTCCCTACCTTTCCCAGGCCTGATTTTTTAGAGCATTGGCATCTCTCCATGCTTCTTAAACACACCTTATTTTAGCTTGTATGTTTCCAGACTGACTGACAACTGCCGATGATAGACAAGCCAGTGGGTTTTTTATTTATTTATTTTTGATTTTTTAAGATCATGTGTCCCATAGAAACTGGTAACATTTTTCAGCACCCTGGGGTATATTTGTGGTCAAGAGACCTTGGAAACCCAGCTGCCCCAGGACCCCACTCATCAGTGCAAGACTTATTGTACTCAGTAGCTCAGCTTTAACTGTAACCCAGTGAGCTGTCCTTTTGCCTCAGTGGCACTCAGAGGCCATCTGCTCTGGCAACAGATGAAATTGCAATAAACAAGCACAAGTAGGGTAGAGCTGGAAGCCAAACCCTGGTCTCCTGGCTCCAATTAGAGTGTCTTTACCTTTTATTCCAAATGTGTGGCCTACTGAGCTGTGCTTTAGGAAGCTTACTCTCTTCCTGGACAGGAAGATGTGTAAATTGTCTCTATAATTGCCAATCAAAGAAGCTGGGGTTAGCTAGGGCTAGCCTAGAAGATAATATTGTCTTCTCCTAAAATACCTCTTGAAACCAAAGTTAGAAGAAAAATTAATTTCGTGGTTTGCAAATGGCTTTCTATGTTGATCAAGTCCACATTCCTTCTCAGATCTGATGGCGTTTCTCTGAAATCTGACAGGGGTTTGAGGATTATGTACGAAAGCAGCCTAGTGAGTGAGCGATGCAAGTAGGAACAAAAAAAGACAGACCCCACCCAATTCTTCTGAACTATAGCTGAAGTTACTCTACTTGCCATGGTTATACTTTCAAAGTTTTTGTGTTGGCAAAAAAAGGATGGTGCAATTGCGTTATTTTTAATTTGCTATGTGGTCCATGAATAATTCATTTGAAATAAAAATCTCAATATCGTTTGTGCTTATTTTAGGGTCCTAGGCATTGATTAAAATATCTGCCTGTTTAGCATATCAGCATGGTGCACGGCAGTCTTCAGGAAAATGTCTTTCCCTCCCTGTGCTGCTCTGGGCCTCTGGTAGATAGATGCCTTTGCATCATTTCATAGCATATTCTAGTACAAGATTTCCTTCTTGTGGTTAACTCTATGGTGTACTTATTAAAGGGACCTCCCACCCCTTAATATTGGTTTCATTGTGACTGGACAGGCCAGGCAGTAAGTTTTGAGGTGTGCTGTCGAGTTGGTGTGAATAAACAAAGTTATTTGTCCTTGTCCCACTTCTGTCTTCAAAGCACCACATCAGGACTAAAAAGGGAATGTCCGCTGCTGGTAACCTTATACTCCTAGCTGTCCTGGGGAGATTGCCAGCACAGGAGCCAAACAACTGTAATAATTTCTGGAAGGCATTTGTGACATGGACACTTGGCCCATTATGACCTGTGCCAAATCCTTCAAATCATTTCATATAGATCTAAAAGCTGCTGTCAGGAGATCAAAGAGATCAGTTGTTACTGACATGGGCTAGATTTGTGTTCTACTTACACATTTCCATCTGGTGTTTCTGTTTGTGTTCGAATCGGGACAAAGTTACACTCAGACTGTTAACATTCATTCTGTGTTTGTTTTAATCTATATAAATCAAAAAGTGGTCTCAGAAATGCCTACTTATCAATACATCTAGCTAAGTCAGAAACAAATGCCACGTCTTCTGAGGGTTGCATTTTCTCTAGGAAGCACCACTCAGGCATATTTGTTACTTCAATTAGTCTGATTTAGTGGCTTAGTCAGGGAGTGTGGGGCCTCTGGCACATGGCAATTTGATTTCTAAGCTTTGAGTAAGAGACTAAAAGGCATCCAAAATGGCAATTGCATGTCTTGAAAGCAGATGTATAGATCTTGACATTCTTGGTGGCATTGCTGTCAGGAAAGGGTGAGGACCTCTGATGTGCTCCTCACCTGGGAACAGTGCCCCTCAGTGTCACTTTCACAGAGACTCAGACTTTGACCATCAGTTCCCTGAGAGTGCTGGGAGGTGACAAGACAGATGTTGCTTTTGGAAAGTCAGTTCCCAGAGGCGACCCTTTCCCTTTCCTTCTTTACCTGCCCCTGTGTGGCAAAGTGTACAGCTGACAGCCCTGAAGACAGCATTGTGGCTGTATTTTAGAAAGGGAGCATGCTGCTCTCAAAGGCTGTCACTCTGGTCACTTCTCTTCAAGTCATCCCAAGGCCATGAAATTAATCTGCTGCTTAGATGGGTCTTTAGGAAAATGGTCATGGGGGGAGGGTGCAAAAAAGAAAAAAAGAAAAAGAAAAATGGTCACATTGTGCCTGGACCTTGAGCCTTGGGACAGCAGAAGAATCCTGACTTGTAATATGTAAATAAGAGATGAGAAGAGTGGAACAAGATCGCCTCAAGCAATATATCATATTCTTCCCTCCATTATCTCCCTGCCAACCTCATCTAACCAGACCAGTGTAAATCAAAAAATAATTATCATCTCAAGAAGTTAGAAAGCAGTCTCTCTTTATGTCTCAAGAGTAAGTTCAGATCCAGGGCCCACCAGTAAAGGTACTTGACACTAAGACCAATGACCTGAGTTCAGTCTCTGGAACCTACATGGTTGAAAGAGAGAACTATCTGGCACACGTTGTTCTCTGGCCTCTATGTGAGTACCATGGCATGTGGATGTTCATACACGTAAGTAAATTTTAAAAGAGGAAATACAGGCTGGTTACAAAAGAAAATATTAATTGGGTCAAGACAGATATATTTAACCAACCCAAAGAATAATAGTTCTATGACTAGAGGTACAGAGATGCAGTTGTACCTCAGGAGCACCAGCCACTAGGACATGGATGTCATTCAGATATCATCTCTTTGGTTGCTGCCAAGTCTTCTTATTCCCTTTATTCTTACTCTCTTTTGTTGAACGTTAGTTTTCTTCACATGTTGCAAACATGATCTTGCACAATTCCTGGGGTTTAAATTTTAAACTGCAAACTACTGGATTGTACTCTCCCAGTACTCCAAGTTAAGAATCTTTGATGGGCTCCATTTAGGTCAGGTACCCATACAAGGACCAGTGGAAGATACATACTAAAAGTGACCAAGCTTGGGTCAGATGTCCCCAGGAGTCCAATCAACTGTGATCAGGAGATGGAGGCACACTGTAATAATGATAGCTCTGGCAGGAACTGAGTGCTGGGAAGAAGAGTGATTGACAAGCACTCCCAGAGATGTCTCTTCCATAGAGCTAGAACAGAAAAGACCACATTAACAAAGAAAAGAAAATAAAGGATACAATTAGGGATCATCTAAGAAGTCACATTCAAGGTCAATGGCAGTACTCCTTATCTTGATAGGATGTATATTTCCAAATAAAAACAACAGTAATAACTGTGAAAATCTTAAGTAGTCAAGTAAAAATTAATATAGTAAAAATTATTACAGGTATAAGGGACAATGAATTGTATGCCTATAAAACCAAAGAGATTCCATTAAAAATCTATTTGAATTGATAGAAAGAGAATTCGATAAAGTGATAGGATGAGCTAAATATACAAAAATCAATATCTAGCCTGTATAAGAGCAATAACATTAAAATATAATTAAAAAAGAAATCTCACTCCTGGTAGCATTAAGACATAATAATGGTGTGAAACAACTCACAATGAATAGTTGATCAGTGGTTTAGAGTTTATTTAGAATAAACCATAAAATGAACATACATGTTATAGGCAAAAAACAAGGAAGAGTTAGCACTAATAGATATTAGACAGTCTCATACTTGAATGATTGAAGCAGTATGGTAGGGATTTAAAAACAGACAGACAAGCCAGGATTTTAATTCCAACACTCAGGAGGCAGAGGCAGGCAGATCCCTGTGAATTTGAGACCAGCCTGGTCTACAGAGTGAGTTCCAGGACAGTTAAGACTACATGGAAATATCCTGTCTCAAAAAACACAAATCAAAGCAAAGCAAAAATAGACAGACAAATAAACAAAATAACCTTGAAACAAACAGCCGCCAATAAGTTTCATGTTAATGTGATGACTGATATTACACAAATGAAAAAAAAAAGTTATCCAGCAAAAAATGTTGGTACAACTGGTGATGGTTATATGAAGAGAGCAGTGCATCACCAAAGTTAAGGGCCACTTAAGGGACAACAGGACATAGCTCAGTGACAGAGCACATGGGAGAGGGGAGATCAATCAAGACTCTGGTAAAGCTGTAGCAAATATATTAACAGTTCATGCCTTTACTTTTTAAAAGTGAACTCAAATCAACAAGAAATGCAAATAAGCAAAGCTTGTTAAATACCGTAAATACTTAATGACCCTACCTCAAAAGCAGTAACAAAATTGTCACTATCCTTGGGAATACAGTGAGGAGCACACATCAAGAGTATGAAAATTCTGACACTCCTTGACTCAGCAGATTTTCCTCTGGTGAACTATCTTTCCTCTGGCTGACAAAATAATTTGAAACACCAAAAAGTATCACAAGTCATTCTATACCATCTTAATTTTGTTCACCATGTTATGTAAAATAGCAACTCCTCCTCTGACTTGCTTTTCCTGCTTCCCTTCTCATGGCATTTACTGTCACCATAGACTTGCTTATTACCAGTTCCTTCCTATACCCCTATGATATAAGCCCCTGCAAATTTGCCTACCTTGGTCATAACTATATTTGCAGGTCCCAGAATCCTGACTAGCACACAAGAGGAAGCTGATGGTTACTAAATGGAAGGATAATTCTAAACATTCAAAAAGAAAAAAAGTGAATTAGATAATTAAAATCTATCTACCCAATATTGTGAAATTATAATATGTACTTTCAATAATAATAACAACATGGGAGATATTTATGATGAAATAAGTTTAAGAATGAATATATCTCAGGTGGATCTCTGTGAGTTAGGGACCAGCCTGGTCTACAAGAGCTAGTTCCAGGACAGCCTCCAAAGCCACAGAGAAACCCTGTCTCAAAAAACAAAACAAAACAAAACAAAAACCAAAAAAAAGAATGAATATATCTTACACATACATCTATTTTGTTTTGTTTTCGAGACACAGTCTCAAGGAGCCCTGGGTGGACCTCAAATCACTATGCAGCCAAGGATGACCTTGAATTCCTTACCCTCTTGCTTCTACTTCCCAAGTACTGGGTTATAGGCTTGTGTCACCACACCCAATTTAAGAATTGCTATGGATCTAATCTTGGGCTTCATGCATGCTAAACAAGAAGTTACAACTGAGCTATATCCCCAGCTCATAATGACGTTTTGCTCGATGATGGATTGCACATTGGATGGTGGTCCCATAAGATTGTAATGGAGCTGAAATTTCCTATTGCCTAGTGACATCCTAGCTGTCATAACAGTGCATTTCTCATGTTTGAGTAATGCTAGTGTAAGCAAACCTCCTGCATTGCTAATCATATAAAAGTGTAGCACGTACAGTTATATACTGAACGTAGCACTTGATAGTGATAAATGGCTATGTTATTGGTCTGTATATTTACTGCACTATACTTTACTTATGTTTATTTTAGTATGTGTTCCTTCTACTTATTAAAAAAAATTGTCTGCTGCAAAGCATTATGCCATGTTACAGTGATAGAGGTCTCATACATTTCTCATTTACCATGACTCTTGATTGCATAATTTTCTCTTGTGCTTGATTAACTCATCAAGTTTTATTCATCATGATCAGAAGAGTAGTAGGCTATATCTCACACACACACACACACACACACACACACACACACACACACACACACACAGCCTAGATGTTCAGTAGGATATACCACCTAAGTTTGTGTAACTACACTGTTCACACAATTATTAAGTCATCAAAATTAAGACATTTGTTAGGCTATGTCTCTGGTGTTAAATGACATGTGATCTGGGGAGCTGGCTCACTCAGTAATTGTGAAGCATGAGAATTTGAATTCAATGCCCAGAATTCACGAAAAAAAAAAAAAAAAAGCACAATGGCGTCTGCCTATAATCCCGGTACTGTGGAGGTGGAGGTATGGGGTTTTCTGGCCAGCCAGTCTACCAGAATCAGTGAGAGCCTCAAAAACTAACATGGAGAGTGATTGAGGAAGGCACTCACCATAGACCTTTAGCATACATACTCTTTGGGGAGAAATGAATGTTAAAGTAACATCAAGAACCATGTAGAAAGCCAGCTTATGTGATGTAGGCCTGCCGGCTACTCCGAAGCTGAGGCAGCAGGATCATAAGTTCAAAGCCCACCTGAGCAACTAGTGAGACCCTGCCTCAAAATAAAGAATACTAAGAGGAGGGACAGAGAGATGGTTTGGCAGCTAATAACACTGGTTGCTCTTCTAGAGGATCTGGGTCCAGTCGTATGTTCAAATGGTATGTAACTCCAGTTCCAGAGGCATCTAGTGTCCTCTTTTACTCTTTATGGGTACCAGGCATGCACACAGTACACAGAACTACATGTAGGCAAAACAAGTACACCTACTGGTGTGTATGTGTGTGTGTGTGTGTGTGGGGGGGGGTTATGAAGAAGACCTATGATATAATATAGCTTAATGGTTGATCACTGACCTAGTATTCCTGAGTGCCAAGGTTCAATTGCCAGGACAGCAGCAACAAAAAACAGTGTACGAAAGTGAATTCTCTCCTCCTACTTTTTGACGTTTGCTGGTTGTTCAATAACATGCATTTATTTAATATTAGAAAGTTTGAGCCAAGCAGAGTAGCACATAACTTTAAGCAGGGGTATTACAAGGAAAGCCTAAAGAACATAAATGAGACTCTGCTTCAAACAAAATAAAACCACCCATAAACGCAGTGTCAAAGAAGAAGATTTTTTAAAAAATCAATGATAAGAGGGTATATTTTAAACTAAAATAAGGATCAGCTGGAAAAAGGAAATTAGATTTTAAAAGTGCTAAAAATAGGAAATCATAAATCTATGTTTTTTTGGCATTTTTGTTTTTGTTTGTTTGGTTTTGGTTTTGGTTTTTCAAGACAGGGTTTCCCTATGTAGCTTTGGAGCCTGGCACTAGCTCTTGTAGACCAAGCTGGTCTCGAACTCACAGAGATCTGCCTGCCTCTGCCTCCCAAGTGCTGGGATTAAAGGTGTGCACCACTATTGCCTGGCAATCTATTATATCTTTATGATAATTATTATTAAGTACATTTGTGATTTAAGAATAAGAAAATTGAGGTTGGCAAGATGGCTCAATGGGCAAAGGCACAGTTGCTACCAAGCCTGGTTACCTGAGTTCCATCCCCAGGACCTACACAGTGGAAAAGAAGCCAGTTTCAGCAAGTTGTTCTCTGACCTCCACATCTATGCCATTACACGTTTCTGTGTAACTGTACTCTCCCTACCCATCAACAAATAAATAGATCTAATAAAATTAAAGGAAAATGTTTTTTAAATCTATGAAATTGATAATCATTTTAGTTTCCATACTACATACCAGCATATTTTGTTAATTCTGCCACCCAACTACACTATTATCCTGAAGTTTCTCCTATATAGGAATTCTGAAGCTAACGGATAATTTCTAAAAATATAGATTTCTGGACTTCATTCATGGGAATATCTAATTCAAGGAATTAAGATGACTCTGCCTCCCAAGTGCTGAGATTAAAGGTGTGCAACATCACCACCTGGCTATCGCCTGTTTTATTGGAAACCTGTCTCTGAAGTCACTTCTGCCAAACTCATTTGTCAGGATTTCAAATGACCAGTAGGTAGTATTACATGCACCTCCCACCATTGCCACCACTCACTCCCCTGGCCATCCATACTCCCAACAATTTCCCCTACATTCTTGGTCCAAAACCAAACCAGACCCAGCAAACTGATTAATTCTATTTGATTTCAAGACTCATGGTCTTAAGTCTGTTCAGACTGCTATAACAAAATGGCTATAAACTGGGCAGCTTATAACAACAGAAATTTATTTCTGATAGTTCTGAGGGATAGGAAGTTGAAGAACATGCCTTCTGCATATTTGGAATCTTATGAAGCCTAGATTTCTCAGAAAAGTCACCTTCTTGTATCTTCACCTGGCAGAAGGGGTGAAAGCTCTCTGGAGCCTCTAATTGTCTGATCTAATCTCCTCTCAAAAGCCCTGCCTTAATACCATCCTGTTGGTGTTTAGGCTTCGTTATCCAGATGAGGGTGAGGGGTAAACATTAAGACTATATTACATGGCACTAGCTTCGTGTCTGTTTTTTGTTTTGTCTTGATTTCTTTTTTTCCCCCTCTCAATGTCTTTTTTCATTTTGTTATCTCATAGCTGATTTCCGAGTCACTTCTCAGTAGTCTTAAGTGTAAAGTAGCATTCACTCCTCTTTTGTTACTTCCTGTCTTCATGTATTTGTTTTCCATTACTACAAAAAATATCCTCAGGCCAGATGACTAACTTATAAAGAAAAGAGGTTTATTTTACTGAGAGCTTTGGGTGCTGAAAAACCAAATAGAATGATACTGGCTTAGTGAGGCCTTCTGGCAGTATCACACCATGGTGGACAAGATCAGGGAAGGAATGCATTCAAGAGGGAGCAAGACAACTCTCTGGGGTCTCTGAGGAAGTCACAGAGGCTGGAAGGAGGACCAGTAGAACTCTTTCCCAAGAACTGGAAAGTATCTCATAGGAATTATCACTAGAGCTTTCTGAGGGCATTGACTTCCCATTGAATGCTACTTCTTCAAGAGTCCACACCACATTCCAATACTGTCACACTGAGGACCAAGCTTCCAACATGGAGACTCTCTCTCTCTCTCTCTCTCTCTCTCTCTCTCTCTCTCTCTCTCTCTCTCTCTCCTCTCTCTCTCTCTTCACCCCCCGTGTGTGTGTGTGTGTGTGTGTGTGTGTGTGTGTGTGTGTGTGTGTGTGTTAATGTGTGTGTGTGTGTGTGACTTCACTGACCTATGGATGACCAGTCTTTTAAAAACACTGTCCCTGCCAGGCAGTGGTGTCATATACCTTTAATCCCAGAACTCACTCTGTGAGTTCGAGGCCAGCCTGGTCTATAAAGCTACATAGAGAAACCCTATCTCAAAAAACCAAAAAACAAACTGACAACAACAACAAAAAACCATTGTCTCTTCTCCTTTTGCTGACCCTACCACCTTCAATGCCTGGGAGGAGATTGAATGGTTACACACTGGGCAGGAGAAGATCAATATGAGATAGCCGTCATTTATTTATTTATTTATCCAACAGGGTTTCATGCATCCCAGGCAGGATGTCACCAAACCTCTGCCGCCCCCTCCCCCCCCCACCTCCATCTCCCCAGTGCTGGGATTACAGTTTTACTCTGCCACCCCAGTGAAATAGCATTCTTATTGATTTCCCTCTCTAGGAGAAGACGAGAACCTGGAGACCGACAACTCTTTAATTTTTGTCTCCCTGTTAGTGGTAGGATTGAGGATGTCTTTTGCCTGGGGGTTTCTCAGCAGTTTCTCCAAACAGGGCTAACTAAGCAGAGGGACCACACAGAGACTGTCTTTATAAAACAGAAGCTAAACAAACAGTTGAGATTCTTGAGGCTTTTATACTGTCCAGTTCAGCTGTTGGAGAGCAGATTATAGGAGAAGGGGAGAAGGGAGGGGACAGAAAGGGGAGAGGGGTCTCAGCTGGCTGTCTTCTGATAACCTCTCTTTGGGGCAGTTTGCAGGAAGTAACTGGGTACCAATGGTGTGTGTGTATCACATACAAGCTCAGTGGCAAATAGTGGGTAGAGCTAGATCCAGAGTAGCAATAAGGAAACAGAACAAACATATAAGTGATCACACACATACACACACACACACACACACACACACACACACACACACACACACACCAGTGACACTCAGAAACTCCATGGTTTGTCAGCTCTTTGGAAAGAGCCTCAAATACACAGCCTTCTAGCTGTTCACAATTCTTCCTCATAGTCTCACAGGTACTGTGCAATCTTCTTGAGTGTTCCAACTCCTGGACACCCTCATTTGCTACTGGGCATTTTGCCCATTCTAGATTTATTTCCTTCCTTATGTGACTGGTTACTGGGCTGATTCTATGTGCTGCACTCTTAATCCTTTTATACTTCTTCACTCACTACCAACACCTTCAGCTCTAGGTCCATCTACCTTTGCCCCTTTTACCATGATGGCTATATCAATACCAGATGGAGAAAAATCACAAAAAATGTACTGATTTCAACTGGACCTTACATATCTCCCTCTCTAGTTCCCTGTGAGACTCTCCCAGACACTTTCCACTCTTCTTTATTTTTCCAGTCTTCTAAACACCTGGCACACCTGTTGTTGGTTGTTTTACTCTTTTGGCTTTTTGAGGGGTCCACCACCTAGCTCTCAAGTAAATCACACATGGAGGCTTATTCTTTTAGTTAGGAATGCCTTGCTTAACTTGGCTTGCTTCTTGCCAGCTTTTCTTTGCTTAAATAATCCCCACTACCTTCTGCCTCCAGGCTTTTTCCTTTTCTTACTTCTGTATATCTTCCTTTCACTCTTACTCCATAGCTGGCTGGGTGGCTGGCCCCTGATGCCTCCTCTCCTTGTTCCTCCTTCTATTTGCACTTTCTGTCTGACAGTCCCACCTATCCTTGCTCCTGCCTCACTATTGGCCATTCGGCTCTTTATTAGGGCCATCAGGAGTTTCAGACAGGCAAAGAATCACAGCTTCACAGAATTAAACAAATGCAGCATAAACAATAGTCACACATCTTTACATCGTTAAACAAATGTTCCAGCACATAAACAAATGTAACACACCTTAAAATAATATTGTACAACACATACGTTTTATCCTCTTCCTGTGGCAAATGGTCCTTTAGCTACTTCATAGATAGTTCTAGTCCTCTAACCTGGGAACCCATTTAACATGTACATCCTGCATCATGGCTCCCTTCTTTTCTGACCCTTTTTCTGCAAGCAAATCCTTGGTGTGCTATCAAATTCCCTTCCATAATTAAAAAAATCGTTATATCAGCCCTAAATATTTAATTCTTCAGACAAATATTTATTAAATACCAGGTTGGTCCATTAGCTTAGAGTGACAAAAGGAACCAGCTGCTGTAGTCTCCTGCTCATTTGACTGCAGTGCCTGTAAATTGTCTTTTCTTCCAATTACTGGTTGGTTGGAATGGAGGCTGCCACTCAATGGCCTACTTGAGCGGTTTCAGGTGGGTATATAGTACTGGCCATGAATCTGTTTATTGGGAAGTTTCTACAATCCAACATTCAAAAGTGTGAAGATATTTTTCTAAAGTAATTTCTAAATCTGTGTTAAATGTGTGTGTTTTTTTTTTTCTGATTCAGAATCAAACTTTAGCAGAGTCACTTGAAAACTGGCAGTAGTCAGTTACTTCTATGTGGACTTGGACACAGAAAGGGCCATTATGTAAGCATTAAGCTTTGGAATATGTGCAGGGAGTTGCAAAGACAAAAGACTCAAAAAGACTGTATTCTTTAGACTTCACTAGCCTTCTCTGAAGTGCACTTGTACCATTGTTTAAAGATACAGACCAACTAGGCATTGTGGCTCACACCTTTAATCTTACCACTTGGGAGACAGAGATAAGTGGATCTCCGTGAGTTTGAGGTCAGATTGGTCTACCCAGAGAATCCCAGGCCAGTTGAAGCCACATAGAAAGATCCTGTCAAAGGAGTGGGGGGTAAAGAAAATATGCCAGGATCCTTTCTTTCAATATTTTTTTTCCTCCTTATGCAGAATTTCAGATTTTAGTTACAAGTAGCCAAAAAGCAAGTTCCTGTCATTCTTGCTGACAAGGTGGCCTGCTGTGTTTTGTGACTTCGGTCTCTTGGGATCTAACTATGAGTGCTTTGAGGATAGATTTTTAGGGAGGAAGTAGCAGGTATCTTGTCCCTTATTTTCCGGCTTCATTAAGATGCTACAAGAGCAAAACATGCTGAAACCCAGCTGCCTGGAAACCACAGGACCAGGGTGTAACTGTGCTGTAAAGTCCTTTTGTCTTTTGGTAGTTGCTTGAGACCATGAGGTCAGATAATGATAGGTCTGGCTGAGTTACAGTCACAAGATTATCAACTGCACGGTTTCCAAAACTATCAATTATCACTTTCCCATTAGAATCTTCCACATTTCCTCCTCTATTTCCTGCTTCCATCAGCATTTAAAAACACTTCCTCCCTAACAAGATGCATTCTAGTGTATGAAGTTTTTCTCCCCATTACAGGTAAACTTCAAGAGGTTGTTGATATCATTAACAAGAGACAGCCATCAGGTGGCCTCATTCTCAGACACATTTCCATTTGGTAAGGCTGCTCTTGAAATCTACCTTATCACTAAGACCTACAAGTGTTTTTCAGGTCTTACATTACCTGACAATCTAAGGGCCCATAACACTGAGAACCACTTATGTATTCTTGAAACATTTTCTTCCCTTGGCTTCTGTGATACCATGTGTTCTTGGGGTACATGTCTGCTCGTTTCAAGGTTCTTGTTTGTTTGTTGTATTCAACAAGTGGGTGTTCCTTTATATGGGTTCTAGACTACAGTTCTCAGTCATGCTTCAGTTACAGTCTGCAGGCCTTCTCTTTTTTCTTAAATACCCCAGAGACAATCTCAAACTACTCTCTTGGCATTACCATTTATACTCCATTGAGTAAGTATAAGCAACCTGTATCAGTAAGAAACACATTCAACAGAGATATAGAAATGATGGCTTTGTTTAAAAAAAAAAAAGTAAAAACTTCTCTTGCTGTGATAAAGCACCATGACCTAAAGTTGTGGGGTTCTCTGTATAACACCAGGGTCAGAAGAATAATGACTGACATGAGGCAAGAAGGAAATCTGGTTCAGCACGACTCAGTAGGTAGTGATGGTTCAAACTTCTCAAGTCTGACATCGGGCAGTTTATTTTAGACATATTTAAGTACAGTACAATTTGGAAGAAAAGTTTCCTAATGTAACACAATCCTGTGTGCACAAGGAGGCATAATTACATTGAAACTCTCCTCAAAGTACGTGTCACTTCTTCAATGAAGATGGGTTCTATAGATAGACTGCATGTGTTATCTTAAGGATCTGGTGTGGTCTAGGTCATATAGAGAGCACAGAGGTCATCTGAGATATCAGTTATCTCTGAACCTGCTTTGTGGGAGCCTGGGGGAGCCCCTGGCTATACAGATAGCTCAGATGTCACCTAGAATACTAGCCACCACCATTCCCAGCCTTCCAAGTGGAAAACAGGTTATACACCTCTTCTTTTGCAGAGACTACTATGCACATTTAACATTCTTGGTTTCCCTAGTGCTTATCTGCGAACACAAGAACCTTTGTCCTCCCACCAAAAAGTGATTTATGGAAGAGCTTATGTTAGCTTACTGTTCCAGAGGGAGAGTCCATAGTGACTGGGAAGGCATGGCAACAGGTGGCCAGAGCAGGAAGCTGGGAGATTCAACTACAAACACTAAGCAGAGAGAGAAAACTGGAAGTGGGGTGGTGCTTCAAACACCCAAAGTTCATCCTAGTGTTAGACTGCCACCATCAAGACCTTCCTAAAGGTTCCATAACATCTACAGTTAACATTCTGGGGACCAAGTGTTCAAACATCTGAGTCTATGGGGGACATTTTTCATGTAACCATGTCAAAGCTATGTCAAAGACTCAAAATGTGATGACAGAAACAATTTGAGAGAGAGAGTTTCAGTAAAATTGTTTTAAAAGATGTATCTTCATAATACTAACACATAACGAAGTATTTGAGTATAATTAACTCTGGTAATTTAGTCTATAACTGTTTATATATGCAGATTGAGCACAAAATCTTATTGGAATAGATTTTAACTGGAAAAAATGGGACTACCCTAATAATTATAATATATGGTATTTGCTAATGACATTTCCTACAGCTCTATCTTCCTGCTAAATTCTAGGCCCATATACCTAACAGTTTACTGATATTTCTATTTGAACATCCAATGGGTACTTTAAATCCAACTTACGGAAAGTAAAAAGCTTAGCCCTCCCCAACCTATTTGGTTTTCTCAGCCATTGCCTCTATATTTACTCAAGTGACCAAGCTGAAACTCAAGTCATCAACACCCCCCTACACACCTTCCGTTATCTGTCTTTCTGTTTATCTCTCCTAAACCCTCTTCTCAGTTGGAAGTCTCTTAATTCCCTCTGCTTAACTCCAGGCCACCATCATCTGCTTCCACAGTGTTGTAACAACCTGGATTGATTTTCTTCATTTCGTCTCTTTTCCACATAAACTTCAAGAAGCAGCCTGAATGATTCCTCTAAAATGTAAACTTGAGACCAATTTCTACTGCAGAGTGCCAGCTAAGTCTCAACCTATCATCAGGCGTCACCTTTCCCCAGCCCCAGTTTAGTGAAATGAGATGTTGTTACTATGTTTTCCCACATGCCTTATCTTTCCTTACCATAACAGTCTTCAGATTTCTTTGTTATTATCTTTTCTGCTAACCTGGGAACTCTTGTCAATCAGGCCCATGGCTGTATTCACTTAACACAGAGCAGGACCTGAGATACTGTAAGTGCTTTATAAATGTTGAATGAATGAATCAATAATTTTGTAATCCCAGTACTCATCACAAGTTGGCAAAACAGGTATTTAGTTCAATGACATTATTTTTTATGAGTACAGGTACTTATGGTTGTGGCTGTGCACCTCTAAACTTTTTTTTGTTTTTGTTTTTTTAAGACAGGGTTTCTCCGTGGCTTTGGAGGCTGTCCTGGAACTAGCTCTTGTAGACCAGGCTGGTCTTGAACTCACAGAGATTCTCTTGCCTCTGCCTCCCAAGTACAGGAATTAAAGACATGCACCACCACCGCCCGGCTCTCACCTCTAAACTTACAAAGTCAAATTTTCAATGAAAACAATCAGGTCTTCAATAGTATTTGTTAAATTAATAGTTTGTTTTGGACTAAAGATACGTGATTAGCTGAACCACATATAATAAGCAAAATCAATACTGTGCTGGTTTGTCCTTAAGAAGTACCTATCTTTCATAATAAGAATTAATCAGAGATGAAGCCCTAGAACAGGTGGCCTTTGAAAGAGAAAAGGTTAGAAGAAAATTCTTACTAGTGGAATGTAAAGGGCAAATGTAAGAATATCAGTGTCTGTAGAAGTCATGGCTGTGAAGACATGGGTAAATCCTACTATGTGGTGTGTTCTCTCCTGGGATTCACTAGTTAGGGGCCAGTTCTCTTTTCCTCAGACACTGAGATGTAGCCAGGGAATGAGTTGCAGATTTTCATCACTGGCAGCAATTAAAGCACTGAACTCTTGCCTCCCTAATGCTGAAAAATAATCCTTTTACTTCAGAGTAAGATTCCTACCAAGTTTTCAATTTGTAGGATTTAAATTTTCATTTAATTTTTATATCAAAACATACTTAGAATACATTTCACAAGAATATTTGGTCTCGTTATTCTTGGCCTGCACTTCGGTTAACTTATCCTAGCTTACAATGGCTACTCTGTTTTCTTTGCTCTACAGTTTCTTTGTGTGCTGTTTCTTGAACATGGGCCTCATTTTCTAACTTTGCTGAGATGAAAAAAAATGTTAATTTCAGCAACAGCTTAATATCTCTTTGTAGATTTATAGCTTAGACTTCCATAAAAGTATGTTGCTAAGAAGCACAGGCATGGACTTGGGTGTTTGTTGAAAGTTTTGTTCTAGAGAATGTAAAGGACGAATGAGATGCCCGGAGACCCCTTTCTCATATGTGCCTCACTAAACAAGGGCAGCTTAATGACTCCAGGTGATGATTCTAAGAAAGTACTGTCAACGATGACATGAACACTGAAATGAAGGATCGGAATTGCAGTGTGAGCCAGGGTTACTTTACAGTTTTACTCTCAAATTGATTTAGAATCAGTTCCTTTTTTTTTTTTTTATCTGCAGCTCATCTATTAGTAGTTTATTATAGAGTGGCTTTTATGAAAATTTCGATCTAATCACAAGTCAGAAATATATGATTTAGTCACTCTATTTTACAGAAAGTGCTTTAAACTTTTTAATATAAACTCAATATACACAGTAGGCTGATAAATTAATGAGATGGTTCACAGAAGTCAGACATGGAAATCAGTGTTATTTTATTAGCTACAACTCCTCTTTTTTTCCAAGATGGGAGATAAATGTAAGTCTCATCTTAGAAGTCACATTATATACATAATTTTAATATAATGAAAAAACCCCTCCATCTTAGATAGCCAAAAATTAACATTTGCACGGCAATTTATAGTTTCCAACGGGCTTTTCTCATCAATTATCTCAGAAAACTGAATAACGATGTGATTATTAAAGGTTAATTAAGCAAATACTTGTGAAGTAATTGGAAGGTAATCTATTTCTAATTTAACAGGTCAACCAGGGGTATTTAGGAAATATTTTTTCTGGTTAATAACTCTAACCAAAACAAGATATTTAAATGGTTTCCCTAGTGGGAAAACAATAAGCGTGTTTGCTCTTTTAAGCCAATTGTTTCAAAGAACTGGGAGAAGGGAAGACTCCTAATTTTACTGTTTTAATGAGGTTTCCGAGCTCTTCATTCCCCATGTCAATCCATGCTTTATATATTGTTTATTTTGGAACTTTGTAATAAAATATGAAGTGACTAGAATGGCGGGGCGTTAGGGGGAAAAAGTCTTTCTTGCAGGATACAACGCATTTTGGATATTGACTATACACAGAAGGGAGAATACAAATCCAAGTCCTATCAACTATCCAACATGACTAAGTGAAGAACCAGCATAGGACAGTAAGGGCACTCCTGTCTGCAGGGGACTACAGGCTGTTTTCGCCTAACTTTGGGTATCTCGATCCTCAGTAGTACCAGGTGGTTGAAAAGCCAATACCCGAGTGCTCCGGGTTTACTGAACAGAGACACTTTGATTCCCAGGTACAAAAAAATGCAAAGTGACCCGTCCAGGGCCTAGGTAACAAGGCTGCAGTGACTGCAGAGAATTAGCCTCGGGGAGAGTCACGGGGTTGGGTCCCGGCCTGGGCACCCGATGGAGGAGTGGACTTCCCGCACCTTTGTCTGAGCCAGGGCCGAGTGTCAAGGCGGGGACGCGGGACTCCGTGGTCCAGGCCAGCTGGGTACCACCCGAGAGGAAGCCGAAGGTCGGCGCAGTGCCGCCAGGCCCCCTCCCACGGGAACCGCGCCAGGTCCCCAGCAAGAGCCGGGAGGCTCGCTATTGTTTTTGGCGAGCACAGAAACCCGTTCTCCGACCCTCTGCGCACCCAGGTTTCCTCCCGGAGGCCATTCGGTTTCCTCTGAGGCCCTATATAGAGGCCCGGGGCAGAGAGGTGCGCTCAGGCTCGCGGCCACGGCGTCCGAGCGGCTCGGCTTCAGGTCTCCGCACCCTTTGAAGCCGCCCGCCGAGGTGAGGGGAAATCTCTCCCTCGGATTAGGAGCGGGAGGCGGGAGGAGAGGAGGCGGATCGCTTCTCCGGGGTTTCCCTGACGCCAGCAGCAGCGCCCGGCGCGCGCGCTCCGCGCCCGTGCCCGGCTCCGGAGAGCAGGGCGGGGGAGGGGAGCGGGCCCGCCGCCTGCCCTGCGCCAGCTCGGCTGCACCGCCGCGGCTGCCCGCGAAGCGACCGCCGGGATTGGAGCCCGGCAGGCCGCGGGGCGCGAAGAGGGAGCTCGTGGGGAGGGGAGGCGCGCGTGCGCGGCTGTGCGCGTGCGCGGCACGGCGCGCTCCGGCGCCCGCCCCCCACCCTGCGGTCTCCGCCCCCCTCGCTGTACGGTGAGGATCCCGAGTCGGCGGCGGGTGGCGGCGCCTGGAACCTGGAGAGGCCGAGCCACCCCCCAGCTCTCGCCCGGAATGTACTGACTCCCCTTCTTTGCTCTCCTCCCGCCCCGCTGCAGGAGGGAGGCGCCCGGAGTCTTTCCCCCTGGGCGCGCGAGGGGCCCGCGCGGGCCGGGCCGGGCCGGGCTGGAGCCGAGCCTGCGGCGCTGGGACCGTCTGAGGCGCGCTGAGGGAAGGGCGCGAGCGCTCCGCGGCGCTGTCGCCGCCGCCGCCGCCGCTCTCGGGGCAGAGATGGCGGCGGAGCGCGAAGCCCGGCGACTCCTCTGCACCTCCTCCTCCCGGCGCTGCTGCCCCACACCACTGCTGCTGCTCTTGCTGCTGCCGCCGCTGCTGCTGCTGCTGCTCGGGCGCCCGGCGTCCGGCGCCGCGGCCGTGAGGAGCGGCTCTCCGCCGCAGTCCGCAGGTAAGCGGGGCCGGGCCCGGGACGCCGTGGGGGCTGGGGCGCGGCACCGACTCCCGCGGCCGCTGCGGTGGGGTTTTTGTTGTTGTTTAGGATCCTGAAGGGGAACATGCGGGAACTTCTCCGCCTCGGCCCCGGTTGCTGGAGAGAAAAGGGTCTCGCGTGGCTGAAAGCGGAGCGGGCAGGAGGGGCCCCTGCCGGGGGAGGGGCGCCTCCGGGGCCGGGCCCGGAGCTCTGGGGTCCAGTTCTGCGCTTTGTACCGGGAGGCAGGTTCACCCCTCGCCTCTTTCCCCTCCCCCAGGCTCATCCCACTTGTAAGAGTGGGACATTCTTGTGCTACAAGCACCAGTAGAGGCCACTACACACCTCATTAAATAAACAATCGTACAGTCAATTCATTAATTTTCAGGAAAGGATGGAGGAGGGGGTTGAACTCTCCTTTTTTTGTTTTGGCCTGGCCACCGATTGCCCAGTTTATGAAGTCCAGGGAAGTCGAATCTCGAGGGACTTTTCTCTCAGTGATTGGAGCCTGAGCCTTCCGGAGAGGGGGTGCCAAGAGGCATACTTGCCCCTTCATGATCAGTAGTGTTGACTTAGCCATAGGAACGCCTTGGAGAGCGGCTCCAAGTGATCCTGTGGAGTAGTGCTTCCGTTATGGAACGCCTCCTCTTTACTGGGGATTTCAACTATGTTTCAGTGTTGCCCACTCTTAACCTATGCAAAATTTCAGGCATCGGATTTTTAAATACTTGTTTATTGCCTTTAAATGGAAATATATACATAGATATTTTCAGCCTCTTGTGTGTGTGTTTCATGCATTACTGGAATTACCTGCATTCTTATTTAAGGGGGGCAATTAAATCGACAAGCCTTTGGTAGTTGAGGAGCAGGACTCAACACTTGACGGGAAAATTGACCTGTGCTTTTGCTGACCTTGTTTGCCTAAGGTGGTGTGCCATACAACTTGACAAAACTTTCATGCGATTTAAATTTTTACAGCTGAAGGTCACCTTATTGGACACAATGGCAATTTGTAGTTCCTAAACCAAAAACTTGTTTTCCTTTGATTATTATGACATTATTACAAATCATGTCGCAGTGTGATTTGGATGATAAACTTTGGAATTATGTATCGTGTGTATGTGTATGTCGCTTACGACTTGCCGGTGTTAAAAGAACAGTTTAAAACCCACACCAGTATGTATTATCTAAACAGCTAAACAGTGTTAATGTTAAATTAGGATCATTGATGTTGTGATAAGTACTTGTACAAAGTTTTGGGTACAATTTTCAGACTTGAAATGTAAGTAACTGAATAGGAATGGGCAGGAGAAATATAATGATTTTGGAAAACAAGTTTCTGTCTTAATTTCATGTGTAAAGTTTTATATAGCTTACCATGTATGTATTTGAGGTTGTAGCTGGAGTTTATGTTTAAAGTTTTTGCAATGATGAGGTGCAAAACATTTGCCTCTGTGAGTTTTCAGTCCGGTGTATAAGGGAAGATAGCTTCTCAACTACTAATTACATAGTTAAGTGACTCTGATAGCTTCTCAACTACTAATTACATAGTTAAGTGACTCTGATAAGTACTGCAAAGGAGAATAGGTTTTGAGAATGTGTGTTGGAGTGATTTACCTAGCCAGTGTCAGGCTTTCTCAGAAGATTTGAGCTGGTGATGGGTTGGAGGCTAGAAAGCTCACAGCTAATTAGTGGTGCACTAGAGTCAACAGCACCGATCTGGTTCTCCCTCATAGGTCTTATTCTACTCCCGAAACATTTTCTGTTAACCCCTCTGTCTCATTACAAAAATGAAGAAAAAAAAAATCACTACAATGAGCAGGGGCTGGTCTGTTATGTCGTGAGCTGTGGAAGAGATCGAGGGCATGGAGACCTGAGTAAGCAGTTCTGGGTCAAGCTGTCTATAAATCAGACATCATTTGTCAGTATTGTATTTGTTTACTTATTTTTTGAAGAGTGGTAGGCTTGACTTTTGGTAGGGTGTGAGGATGTTCAGTAATATTAGTGAAAAATAAGATAAATGAGTGTTTTACCATTTTAGGGTAGACATTTGGACACATAGAAGAAGAGAAAATGAAAGGATCCTGATAGAAAAAGGTTAGCAGTGGTGAAGAAATGAATAAGCACACAGTCAGGTTTTGGGAAGGGAGGGCTGGTTACTGAAAAGCTTTGTGGTGATCCTTGGGGAAGATGGATTGACTGAGCACTCTGTGAATTGGAAATGTTTTCTGTTGAGAGTAGACATTCTTCATAGAGGACCCTACAGATTCTGACAGGCGTTTACTTGATGTGACACATCACCTCATAAGGTGGTCTGTTTCTGTTTTTAATAACCTCTCTTAAAAAACCTTGCTTCACATTTAATGTTCACTCCCTCTCTTAAATTTTAGTTCTCCCTGGCCTTTATCAACATCAACCTGTATCAATTAGTATTTGCTTTTCTCTTGATTTCTTCCTTTCTTTTTCACATTTTTCTTTTACTCACCCAAGTACTGATTTCTGACATTTGTGTCATTCTTTCCTGTCTTTGATTTTTGCCAGTAAGTTAATGACTCTCCTGGTCCTCCCCTAACTCCCCACTTGGTAACTTCATTGGTGCAGGTCCAAAGGTAGACACATCTTTGTTCCTCTTCCCCTGTTCCCTTTTTTCAGTGGTAATGAACCAGTCCCTGGCTAGGGCTCTGATATTGTTAGAATGATTGCGTGGATTTGTCTTGTATCACCTGTCTTAACAACCATCATTGTCCATGCCCTCTCCCTAGTTAAGATCTAGAAAACCTTACTCTGTTTGATCTTTACCTCCTAGGGTTTTCTTCTGTCTGTACCTTTTCATCTGTATCCACACCTGAACTAGCAATAGTGACATTGTAATAAATCTGTGTCAACTGTTACCTTCTAGATGTCTGTCTTCCTTTTGAGATAATCTTTCAGAAACATATTTCTAAGTATGGAACTCCCATTAAAATGTCTTATTAATAAGTGTTCCATAGTTTCATAGTCTAAATACCTTGGGATAGAGATTGTGAGATTCTGTGTGCTCTTTAACAGTCTCCAACAATCCCAATTTAAATTAGTTTCCTCTCATCACTCTTTTATGTACCTTTTGTTCTCCCATTCCAGATTAATTGCAGAGCTTTGTGCCTTCAGGCCTTTGCACATGCTGTTCTTTTTCTTTTTTTCTTTTTTTTTGTCCTGTTAAAGCCATATCCCACTTCTTAAACGCCTATCTTACCAGATTTTTTTTTTTTTTTTCCTATTGGCTTCTCCCCTAGAGAGTTAATGGTTGTGTTCTCTGTGTTCCTGTAGCTCTTAAAATACTTTTATTTGTCTTGTATTATTTATTTTCTTTTCACTTTTGCTAGTCATAGTATCTTGAGGATTGTACAAGTCTTAATTCACCTTTTCATCCTTGGTATGAAGCATTGGTTGCTTGTTAGTTTAGTGGTTAATTTGACATAAGCTAGAGTCATCTGAGAAGAAGGAACCTCAGTTGAGAAAGATGCTTCCATCAGATTGGCCTATAGGCAAGCCTGTGGGGCAGGCTGAGTAAGCCATGAGGAGCAGGCCAGTAAGTAGCATGCCGCCATACTCTGCTTCAGTTCCTTGAATTCCTGCCCTGGTTTCTCTAGGTGATAGATTGTGACCTGGAAGATGAAATTATTTGTAAGATGAAATGAATCCTTTCCTCCCCAGTTTGCTTTTGGTCGTGGTGTTTATCACAGTAATAGAAAGCAAACTAGATAACGGGAAAACAAGTTAAGTGTTGAATTGTGCCTGGCTGCTTTTGAACTCTTGGACAATAGAGCATAAATATGATTCCCTTATGTGTTTGATGACAAATTCTTGTGTACGCTTTGACAGTTGTTCCATTCCCTGTCCATCCCTCTTCAGCCACTCTTCATGGATTTTCTAACTCTTTAATGAGCTTGATCATCCTCTTAGATATGCTACCCTTTTAGTGTTTATCAGTTTTGTCACTTTTTGGACGGATAATTGACTTTCCCTGAGTTGTTATAAAAAAAGACTTGATGTTCTGCTCTGCCTGTCTGTTGGGATGAGGTACAAAAGGTTATATATTTCTGGGGTGAATGTGCAGATAAGAAGTGTGTTCCTTAGCAAACTGTCTGAAAATGAATACATTATGTGGGATGAAGAAAGGACTTTCATGTGGAGGCAAGGGGTATGACTCATGATTCTGTAACTATACATATGTCTATAGATTGGGGGCTGCAGGCGAGTAAGAACAATACCTTTCATGCCTACTGGATGACCAGGAAAATGAGATGTAATGTTGTTTATAAACTCTTATTGTATTTGTGTATGATAGTTTTTTTAAAAAAATTCCTTTTATTGATTCTTTGTGGATTTCACATCATTCATTCAGATCCCACTTATCTTCCCATCCCCCTCAATCTGCCCTTGAAACCCCCAACAATACTAAATTTAAAAGAAAAACAGAAAAACCAAACAAACAAAACAAAATAAACAAAGGAAAAAAGAGAGAGAAGAATCTTGTTATGGAAGCTGTAGTGGTGACTCATGTAGAAGAGTTTTAATATTTCTTTTCCAGCTTTAGAAATAAAGTGTGATTCAGTTGTTACTTTTAAAGATTTACTCTCTCTCTCTCTCTCTCTCTCTCTCTCTCTCTCTCTCACACACACACACACACACACACACACAGTCTCAATAGATTATTGTGAGTTTTGCCTTCTATATTTTCTCTACGTCAAAAAAATAAAAAAAAATCAGAAAATATAATGTCAATACATCTCTTTTATGGAAGCCTTGTGTAATAGTCTTTCCTTCCAGATATTTTGCTAAGTGATTTCCATGCCTTTAGTAAGTGTGGGTACCATACTACATTGCACTCATAACAGGAGAACAGCAGAGGCATTGGCTAGAAGTAAGGTTGACCAGTCAGAGAGCTAGTGAGGTGAGTTTGGTTTAAGCTTGGGAACACCATCAAGTAAAATAAGATTTTAAAATAGAGGTCAAATTTTGGATTAATTTACAATAAGAGTATTTCCAATAAAACTTTGTGTATGAGACCAAGAATACTCATTCAAACTTACTAGTAAAATATTGTTGTATTTCTTTGTAGTTGCTGTCTACTATATTCTGTGAGCTATGTATACTTTTAGATGTTTTCCCTTAACATGTTTCTTTTTAAATGTCATATTATCTTTAAGTTATTTTATTTTTAAAATTTATTTTTAAAATGTATGTTAGTTTGCTGTTAAACTTGGTAGAATTACAAAGTATGTTTTATTATTTAAATGGGCAAATCTTAGTTTTTAATCCATGAGTAACAATTTTAAAAACTTTCTTTCCTACATTTGCATATGTATGTATAGTTTTCTTTTTTACACATAAGCAAATCACACAACTTATGTTTTTCAACATGTATTCTTTTTTAAAAGATTTATTATTTTATTTAATTGTGTGAGTTTTTTTGCCTCCATTCATATTTATGTGCACCACATGCATGCCTGGTGCTGTGGACCCCCTGGAACTGGAGTTACAGAGTTGTGAATGGACATGTTGGTTCTAGGAATTGAACCTGGGTTCTCTAAAGGAACACCAGTGCTCTTAATTGCTGAGCCATTTCTCTAGTTCTCAACATATATTCTTTATCTCATTGTTGGAGATCTTTCCTTTTAGTGCACACAGATTCTTCTCATAACTGTTATTTGAAATGTCTGTACTTTGGAGAATGAACATAGTATTAACACTGGGTCATAAAAGTGGTATTTATAGAAATCACAGTATTTGAAGCAGTGTATCATCTCTTTAATCTGTGTTTTGTATTCAGCATTTCTGCATTTTACAGATAAGAAAACTGAGTCTTAAATTTTAAGTGCTTTGTAAAGGATTACAGAGCGGATACCATCTGGAAAAGTTGGCGTTCATATGCAGGTGTTTGCCTTTCTGTATACTGATTTGTATACTGCCACCTGTATATTCTTCTATAATTGATAAATTGATATTGAAAACACTTGCACTGGTTTACCGTGATAGAATTGTGTGGTAATTTCTTTCTTTCTTTCTTTCTTTCTTTCTTTCTTTTTTTTTTTTTTTTGTCGTCTTTCTCTTCTATAACATTGGATTCCCACATACAGGATTACTGATAAACAAATAGTTTTTTGTCTAAATAGGGTCAGGGTTTATCATAGTTAACTATTATTATAGTTAATGTTAATTGTGGGTGGTGCCATTTCTTGCCTGGGATCCTGGTCTTTATGTGTGCTAAAAAGGAACTGAGCACCAACATTCATTCTCTTCTTCCTGATTATGGATGTTATGTGATCAGCTGCATCAGAATCCTACCACTTGAATTCCCTGCCATGATGAACTGTACTTTTAAACTGTGAGCCAAAATAAATCCTTTCTCCAATAAGTTGTTTTGTCATGATATGTTATAACAGGCATCAGGAAAAGAAACTAAGTCAGAGTTCCAGTCACTCTAGAATAGTACTGGTAAACCTGTAAGTACCACATTAATACAAACAAAACAACAAACACCATTGACTAAAACATTTACAACTTTTCCAAGATGTTTTTATCCTTAATTGTGAATATTTCATACTAAGTGTTTTTGTTTTAATTGCAGATACCATAGTCTTTGTTTTTTTTATCTGTTAGCTGAAGGGTAGAGCTAGTTAGTAGGTAATCTGGAGGTTTCCTACTGTGTACTTCTCCACTTAATCTGCAGTATAAAATTGAGCAGTGGCTTCATCTCAGCTGGATGACCTCTATGTAGTTCTTATATTTGAAAACTGGAAGTTTCTGGTTTGGATGTGAGAATTAACCTTTTGCCATTCTGTAAGACTTTAATTATATATCTTTTCCAGGTATAAAGTAAGGTATGATTGGGAAAATCTGTTCATTGCTTATAAATGATTGTATGTGATTTCATTTTATATGTGTAAAAATAGCTTCAGGGCTGAGTTCATGAAATAGAAGTTCAGTGTTAAGTAATTGTGAAGCATTTTAAGTTATAATATTACCAGAAATAATAGCTGCTTACTCTCAGGCTTGGAATGGGCATGCATGGAGTGTAAAATAAGTTGACAAGGTTACAGAGCTAGCTGGAATGAGCAGGTTTTGCTTCATTTTCTAAAGATACGGTGTTTTATATTAATTTAGTTTTTGAGACAGGATTTTTTTCATGTAGCCTAGACTGGCCTCAGGCTTGTGATCTCCTGCCCTAGGCTTCTGAGTGCTGGGATTTTAGACATGAATGTACTACCATGTCTAGTTTATAGGTTTTGTTTTAGTGAAATCAGTACCTAAATATTTCTTCATAAGGAGTGTTAGCATCTGGGTAGTCTGCAAATAAGACTGTATGTCGTTGCTTTTCTTCTTTAAAGTGCCGTTAGAAATAACCTTGGGAAAAAAAAGAAATAACCTTTGAAATGGTTTTATAGCAAGGATTTTTAATAAAGTTTTTCACTCAGACATTTCTACCACCAGATCTAAAGGTTTAAATAATTTTGGTTCATTGCAAACATCTTTGAGGGCTAATTATAAAACCACAAACTTTGGAGATAGATAGATAGTTAAGGTGAAATGGATGGTTCTCAGGATGCCTTAGGTCTAATAGCTGAGATAAAATAGATTATAGGTTGCTGGGGGTGGGGTGATAGTGTACATGTTTAATCCCAGCACTTAGGAGGCAGAGTCAGGCCAATCTTTTTGAGTTCAAAGCCAGCTGGGTCTATACAGAGAAACCCTGTTTTGAAACAAAACAAAACAAAGATAGGTAATAGGTAACTTGATTTGGAGCAAACACCATTACTGTTATAGGTGGAAAGCATTCTGGAATCACCGTGTCAGTGCTGATCAAGTAATAGTGCAGCTTTCCCTCGTAATTCTGGATCTGGATTTTTAGAGTAGTTTATGAAGCCAGTAGACAGTATTGTAGTATGAGTAATAAAAACCCAGAGACAGATACTGGGGTTCAAGCAAAGCAGCCAACCACTAGAGAGCTCTTACCTCTACCAAGGCCAAGACCAAAGGGAGGCGATCCTGAGTGACTGAAACTGCAATGCTCTCTACCAAAAACCTCAACTGCTCTCAGACTCACTGAGACTGCACTGAGCTCCTGCCATATAGTCTCTCTCTAATGCTGGGATTAAAGGTGTGAGCTGTTTCTCTTTTAAACTGATTCACTCTTGTGTCCAAGGTGGCCTTGAACTCACAGAGATCCATCTGCCTCTGTCTCCCAAATACTGTGATTAAAGGTGTGACCACCACTGCCTGTCTGTATGGCTAACTAGTGACTTAGCTCTGCATTCTGATTTTTAGGGAAGCTTTATTTGTTAGATTACAAACAAAGTATCACTACACAGGAGTTCTCAAGAGTGAGTTATTTTTCATTTGCTCAGTGATTCCTGGAAGGTTTGCATGTATGAGGATGCCAGAGGACTGCCTCGGGTATTGGTCTTACTCTTCCAGTTTGCCGGATGAAGGATTTCTTTGTTGTTTGGAGCTGTATATTCCAGGCTGGATGGCCTGTGAGCTTCTTGGTATTCTTCTGTTTCTTGTTTTCCATCTTGCCTTAGGAGCACTGGGATTCCAGATGTATACTACTACATCTTATGGCTTTCTTTGGTTTTTGAGGATTCAAACTCGGGCCTGTGTGCTTTCACAGCAAGTGCTTTATATTCCCAGCCCTTATTTTTGCATTTATTAATACATTTTGTATTTTCTCATGTTTACTCATGCTACTTGATAGGTTATATCATTTCTGAGAATTGTCTTCCTATTGTTCACATTTTCCTCCCCCTTTTTTGAGTTTAGTGGTAATGCTATACAAAGGAAATTGGAGTTCCAGTTTAGGTTCTTAGTGTTGTCACCCACCATGATGTGATATATCAAAGGAGTCTATGCTACAGTCAGCACTAATCTGTTAGATAAATAAACTTTTCTTTATAAGCTACCTAGTTTCAGGTATTACATTATCATGGCATTAAATGGACTAATACAGAGGGGCAGGGCAAAGTTTTCCATTTAGGACACTTTGAGCCAAAAATGTCAGCAGAATGTGTTTATAACTGTATTACAGAATTGGAGATCTGGTGAGAGGTATGGGCTGGACATCTATGTTCAGGAGTTATTAAGAGAGAGATAATGTTCATGTCATGAGAATAGATCTACTTAGAAAGGGGAAAAAAAATCCCAACCTGCACTTAAGATTTAGGAACACACAGGAGTTGGGTTTGCAAAGGAAGGAAAATGCCCTATGTTTGCAGAAGATCCTGGTGCCAAATCTAGGTGAGTACCTAGAATAAGAACTGTGTAACATATAAAGTTTTATTTTACCTACAAGATAGCATTTTGAGAAACATCCATATAAATAAGAGGAATAGTGCTAAAAGAATTTTGATACTTTTTCTAAACTTTATAGTATAGCTGTGGCCTCAATGTTAAGAGTGCTAGGCAAGGAGAGAGAAGGTTACAAGGACTATTCTGGGTAATCCTTTACTGTAAATGACAAGTATAATAACTTACCACCCACCCTGTTGTGCTGAGGTAAACAACGAGTTGATATATATCCCTCCCTGTTTAGAACAGAGCCTGTCTTATCTTAATCTTCCAGTAAACATGACTGTTATCATTCTTGTTTTGTTGTTTTATACTAAATTGAGAGGAGAGCCTAAAAGACATGAAAGTTAGATATCCTGATATAACTTGGCTTATATTTTTGTCTGGTGGCTTTGTATAATTAGGTGTGTTTGTGGTGAGGATAAGCATTTATTTAGTTTTGAATGGTCAGCTAGTTTCTCAGTATCTGAGTTGAGAGAGAGATGAGACAGAGTAAAGGCAACAAGAATATTATTGATCAACAAACTAATTCTTACTTGTCCTCCTTCTCTTTTTCTCCTTCCTCTTCCTCCTCTTTTTTTTTTTTTTTTGAGACAGAGTCTCAGTCTGGCCTGGGATTCACTTTGTTGCCCAAACTAGGCTTGAACTCCTCCTAGCATTCCTTCTGCCTTAGTGTTCCTTGTGCTGGGATTACAGTCACAAGCCATAACACAGGCAGATCCAACCTGTGGCCTTCTTGTGACCTAGGATAACTATAAATTTGGTTCAAAACAAAAATTGTCAACTCTCTTTAAACATTATGAGATTTTTGTTGATGATATAATTTTTGTTATTGTGGCTATTGTTTCTGGAGTGTGAACTTTGTAGATGACAGTGTCCTGCTGTAAAGTCAAAAGTTTGCATACTTCTGCAGTCTTTCTTGAAAGGTTCATTTTTATTATAAAAGTATATCATTTGTTACATAATGGATAGCTGGCTATTCTGTAAAACCATTGCAATAATCTTTAAAGATTGACTGTTCTGTATGTGGGAAAAGAAGTTGGAGATAGTGCTGGTAGCTATTTTTAATATCTGAAGTTTAACCTTATGTATGCTTATACTGAATGATAGGGAAAATGGCTTATTCACCTAGCACTCTTGCTTTCGTTCACTTTCTCATCTCTCTCTCATGGTTAAATTATTTTTACCTAAAGTAGATGTATGATGTGACTTCTGTAATTGGTATATTTTTTCTTTTGCATTTTTGAATTTATTTTAGGGTAGGAAAAGTTTCTTCTTTCATTTCTTGTACTTTAACTTCTTTCTGGAATTCCAAAGGTACATGTGCTTTTTCTCCTTCTGTTCTCTGTGGTACTTTTATTTCTCATTTTATTGTTTCAGTTTTTTTTATATTTGGAGACTGTATTACTATGCATACACAATTATAATTGTCTTTCTAGTGGGTAAATGCATTGTTAGGAATTTATTAATGTAACTTCAGCTTCTTCCTCCTCCTCCTCCTCCTTTTTTTTAAATTTCTTTTTATTTTGAGACTGGGTTTCTCTGTGTAGCTTTGGAGCCTGTCCTGGAACTCGCTCTGTAGACCAGGCTGACCTCTCAGCTGTTATTTTAAATAGGATTTATTTTTATTTTATGTGTATGAGTGTTTTGTCTGAATGTATGAAAGTGCACCACAAGTGTACCTAGTGCCTACAGGGGACAGAAGAGGATGCTGGGTTCTAACTGCAATTCCAGGTAGTTGTGAATCACAATGTGGATGTTGGGAACTGAACCTATGTTCTTTGCAAGAGCAGACATACTCTTAACTGCTTAACTGGAGCCATCTTTCCAGCTCCTCTTAGCTCTTTTTTAGTGTTAAATATATATATTTGTTTTAAGACTTCAAAGTCTTGAATATACTATGTATATAGATATGCTATATATATAGTATGTGACTAAGTTATGCTTTTATTTTTTTATCTTTAAAGTCAGCTTGTCTTTTTACTAGATCATGAGTATTTAATGTAATAGCTCATATATTTAGCCTTTAATCTTTCATTTCATTATTTATTTTCCTCTGTTCATTTTGTGTTCATTTTCTCCCTTTTCTAAATTTTATTTGTGGTATGTGTTGTGTTTTGATGTGTCTTTGCACATACATGTATGTGGTACATATGTGGAAGTTACTGGATAACTTTTGTGGTTCTCTCCTTCCACCGTCATGTGTGTTCTGAGGATCAAATTCAGGTTGCCAGGATTGTACTGCAAGCTCTTTACTGGGCTAAGCCATTTCTCCAGCCCTTCTTTCTTCTTTCTTCAGGTTCTTTTCTGTTAGTCATTTTTCTCCCTTTATAGTCAGTTGTTACTTTTTTTTACTCTTTTATTTCAGTGGTTCCAAAAACATCTTGCACTTTATATAATTTATTTGACAGTGCAAAACTTTTTAATCATTTGCCCTTCCTTTTCAATTCTTGTTATTTTGTATATTTTAGTTTTCTTTATATTTCTGTCCTTCAAAACATTACTATTACTGTCTTCATTTATTTAGATTTGTTCATACGCTTTTCTCATTTCTTTTTTCTGCATGTCTGAGCGTCTATCTGGTATTATTTCCTGGAGAATATCCCTTAGTATTTACTTAGGTCTGTTGGAGATGGATTTCTTAGCTTTTGTTTGTCTCAAAACATTTGTGTTTTAATTCTGTATGTTTTTAGAGGTTGGATGGTTGTTTCATTTTTTTTTTTCCTTGAGCCATTAAAGTGTGCTGGACTGCATCTTTTCTGTTGAGAAATCAGGTATATGTGTAGTTTTTCCTCTTGGATAATATACTTGCCCTCCCTTTATTAGCCTCCCTTAAGATTTGCCCTTTAATGTGACTATCAGAAATTTGGCTCTGAGATTCCTAGTTGTGGTTTTCTTTGTATTTGTGTGTGGTTGGTCTTCTGGTAGCTGTAGGATAATCACTTAATGTCAACGGGAATGTTTTTTTGTTTTTTGGTGGGGGGAGGCTGATTTCTTTAAATACTCTCTCTCTCTTTGGAATTAGTTCATTTAGGTTTTTGCGCCCTCATCTCTGACAGGTTTAGAAGAGCTCTAGTTTTGTGTTGTATTTGCCCTACCTTGGTTGTTAGAATAAGAGCAACCATTTCTTAAGACTTTCAATGTTTTTATTGAAACATTTTCAATAAAATTTATTGAGTCCTTTTTTTTGTGTTTTCATTTCTAGAATTCCATTATGTCTTATAGTTTCTAAATTTCTGCTTGTAGTTTTATTACTTTAATCCTTTGTCTTATGTGTTTCTGCAGGTGGTGAGTATGTTTTGTCATTTTATTTTTTTGAGATTGTCTTTGTGATTGAATGCCAGGTATTGTATACAAAAAAATTATAGAGATTATCTGAATGGCATTGTTATCTCTAAAAAGGTCTTCCCTTCTTTATTTAATGGTTATGTTAGAGGAACTAACAATCTCAGATCATTTCAGTCTGTTCAGGGACTGAGATGATTTAAAATTTGACTTCTGATTCTATGAACTGAAACACTTTAGGTTTACCTTTACTTCTTAGGCACAGTCCTTTGAGATCCCAATCTTCAGTTTAAGGGCTTTATCCTTCTTTCTAGCAGGTCCTCACCCTTACTTCTTTTCTTCTTGGGTTTTGATCTTATCAAAAGTTATGCTCAGGTCTGGAGAGATGGCTCAGAGGGTAGGAGCTTGTTGTTCAAACAAAAGGACCTGAGTTTGGATTCACAGCATTCACATTAAATAAAGAAAAAGTGAGTGCATGTAACCTCAGCACTGTGGAGGATGGAGGCAAGAGGATCATTGGACCTTTCTAGGCCTCTAAACCTAGCTCCAGGTTTAGTCGAAATATTCAGGGAAATTAGGCAGAGATTGATAGAACAGGACATTTGACATTCTCCTCTGGTATCCACACACCCAGGACACCCTCACACACAGTATACACCACACACACTTATCAGTTTAGCTCACTTCAGCCTGTTTAAGCAGTAGTCTTTAGGATGTGCTGATTATACTTAACACATAAGCAGTAACTACTGTTGATTGACTTGAATTTTGTAGACTAATGTTAGAGAACAGCAAATGGAGGATTCCCCTTCCTATAATATTGTTTAATTCACCATGCCAACAAATCTCTCCCTGCAGCCTACTAAGCTTTTTCTTTAATTAAGTACCCGATTTACACAGTAGATTTCATTCATTTGAGGGTTCAGTCCTTGTTTATTCAGATAAGGGTAACAGCTTAGGCTTGGTTAAGATAAATTGTAAATGCAACCAGAACCTGGGCAGTTCACTTTTACATTGTGTTCTGTTCAGAAGGTGAGTACTTTTGTAACCAATTTCTAGTTATTCATAGGCTGATTATCTAGTTTGTTCGTCTTAAGATTGTGAAATCCTATTGTTTCTCACTCCATTTAGATCTGTTCCCCTGGCCAGTTTAGGTTACTCTAAACCCTTAAGAAGCTAAGGCAAAGAAAAGCAGATGATGTAGATAAATTAATGGCTAATGTGAAGTTGTGCCTGTTGGTTTTTTTTTCTTCTAATGTTGAGTTTCTGTGCACTTTTGGAGTGTCAAAAATGACTATTATCTAATATTTAGTGCAATAAAATGAGTTCTTGCTGTGATATGCTTGATGAGGATATCCTTATGTTATTTAGATTATGGGGCCATTTAACAGTTCAGGCAGATAAGATTCTATTTTCATTTTTGAATTAGTGTAGGCACATAGTACCCATAGCTCTCCCAATATCTCCTTTCTCCTTTGCAAATATTTAAGACACAGATGATATGACTGGAGAAAGAGGCCAAATGGAGAAGTCAGTTACATGCCATTGTAGGTAGCAGCCATAGCTTTTTATCTTTATTATCCTCAGGCCCTAGTAGTACATTGCCTGACATGTATTCAGAAATATTTTGTTTTATACAGACATTTTTCTTCTTGGTACTTCTAACATTGAGCTACATTTCTTGCCCTTAACATTTTGTTTTTGAATGAAAGACTGACTCAAAATTACAGTCATAGGAAGAAGCATTTGACTCATCTTTCTGCCTTTATAGAAAAGTCAGACTTATGTTCAACACCAGCTATTTATTATTATATTAAGTGTTCTTATAGATTGCTTGGCTTAATTATGCTTTAGATACTACAAAGAGGTAGATAAATTTAATAGATAATAAACCCCAGCAAACAGCTTCCTAGCAGACAGCCATTATTGGGGAAAGGGCAGGGAATGTGTGGTAGTATGTGTTTTGTTTTTACTTTGGGTGCCTGTATTTGCTGAAGAGTATGCTGTAGCATATACTGAACCACATAAGACATAGTTTTGTTTTTAAGGAACTAGTGTAATACATTGTAAAAATTACATCAACACATTGCATGATAAAATGCCAAATAAGTTGTATACTTTTCCAGGCATTGGGTTTATAAAATTAAAACAATTAATGCTCATTAGAAAGCTATGCAGTTTTTAGTTCTTCAAGACCATATGACCAGACTTGAGTTGGGGAAACACCTTAGAGTACACATTGATAATTTATTTCTATTTCACTGACAGGAATGTGAGCTGCTTGGTGTAAATTATATGAACATGGAGCCTGTTGATAATTTCTTTTATATCAGATTGTGTTATGTCATCAGTTAAGATATTTCCCAAGTCAGTTATTTTTATTAGTACTGGCCTGTTGTGAAATTATTTAGCTGTGTGTGTGTGTGTGTGTGTGTGTGTGTGTGTGTGTTAGAATTCACTAATACTAGCATTTAAAAAAAAAAAACTGTTGGGGGACATTGTTTAGCTTTTGTTCATCCAAAAAAAAAAAAACAATCAGCCGTTTCCTAGGGATCTTATAGATTGCAAAGGATAAGTACCTTCATTATGTCTTGTGTATATTTCTAACTCCCCTTTCCTTAACATGTTCTCTTTTAAACTCCAAAGCAGTCCTTTCCTTCTGACAACTGTTTCCTCCCCTTACAAGGAAGACCAGTCTCTTATGCTCATTTTGCTGTTGGTATGGCTGCTACTTTCTTCTCTCTCACAGCTTTACTAGGGTTTAGAGTGATCGTGCTTTGGTCTGTGTGTTTTATTAGCTCTTTGTTCCCTCTTCAGGTAACGTTATAGGATGGGTGGTAGTATCTGGGAAAGAACTCAGCTTCAGAAGTGCTGAAACTTTTTGTAAGGATTAAGAAAGGAAAACTTGGTAGGATCAAAGACAGCTAATCTCTTACATCAGCAGAGCAAGTTTATGGTCATATTATCAGGCTGTCATGGCTTCATTTTTAATTGGCTGCATTAAAAAATGAAAATTAAACTACCAGTTATACTCTTTGCTGTCCTCAGTGTTGGCAGTATAAAGGCTTATTCACAGAGAAGAGGGCATGAACCAGAAGGTACAAGGACGCTATGTGAATGAAGCTCTTCCCAGCTGAGTGACTTGCCCTGGTTTAAGGTATAGCACTTGGTAATTTCAAATAGTTTGTTTTCTGTGAGGGAAAAGTTCAGTCTTTTTGTCCATATTTAATAAAAACTGTTACAATTCTCCAATGGGAAACACTCTGAGACTGATTTCTTCATTCATTAAGCATGTATTGAGTAGCTACTGTATGCAAGTCCCTGTGCTAGGTGATGAGAGAAATAAAAATTAATAAAGGGTGTATCATGTGTAAAATAATCATAATGCTGTGTAGAAAGTGATGGGTGCTGTAAAAGGAGTGGAATTAAAAGTCGACATTTCTTCTTGACAGTATCAGTGTAAACTTCCTGGGGATTGTAGAATCTAAGCAAGTCCTGTACGCCATACCAAGAAGGAATGTTTCTTAAAAGGTTTGAGTAGAAGCATGGGAGCTACTAGTTGGTTATAGTTTCCTTGTGTTGTTTTGCAAATTCCTTTTTTTTTTTTTTTCAGCTTGCTCATAGCACTGGATGCTTCTAAGATTGGAGAGGCGAGATCTTAGACTAGTTGGTTAAACACTCTGTGTTTTGTTTCTCATGTGTAAAGCAGTATGTGCCAGAGAATTTTTGAAGAGTGTTAACATAGCACTTGAGAAGCAGAGGCAGGACAATTGCCACAGGTCGGAGGCCAGCCTAGTGTGTGCATATTGAGTTCCAGGCCAGGCAGGGCTATGGGAGATACTCTGTGTGTGTGTGTGTGTGTGTGTGTGTGTGTGTGTGTGTGTGTGTGTGTGTGTGTGTGTTTTACATGTAATAAGTCATTTATTTTGTGGTTATAGTCCCAGTAAGTGATGAGCAAGAATTTGAAACCAGGCCAAGATTACTAAACTGTGTAGTTTTCTCTCCTAGAATTCCTTTGATCTCCAGAGTGTATTAGCTCTTGTCCCATTTGTTTTGTTAATGCTACTTCTCTAATTTTAAGTTAGGAGAAAGGAAAGCAACTCTTTTCTAATTTCAGAAGTGCTATGGCAGAGTGTCCTCACAAATTTGTTTTAAACTATTACTGCTACTGGTTATTTTCTGTGCCACTGCTTGCTCCAAAGAACAGAGGTTTTTAAAGTGAAAAATTGGCATGCATTTTTTCCCTTTTTTAAAAATTTGAATTAGAAACAAGATTGTTTTACATGTCAATCCCAGTTCCCACTCCCTCCCCTCCTCCCCTACCACCCTCCCCAACTAACACCCTACCTATCACATATCCTTTCTACTCCCCAGGGAGGGCGAGGCCTTCCATAGGGGGTGTGTGTCATAAGAGTCTATCATATACTTTGGGATAGGGCCTAGGCCTACCCCCGTGTGTCTTGGCTTAGAGAGTATCCTTCTATGTGGATTGAGCTCCCAAGGTCCACACCTATCCTAGGGATAAGTACTGAACAACTACAGGAGGTCCTGTAGATTTCCGAGGTTTCCTCACTGAAACCCATGTTCCTGAGATACCAGTCCCATGCTGGTATCTCAGCTATCAATCTAGGGACCAAGAGCTCCCCGATGTTCAGGTCAGCTGTTTCTGTGTGCGTGTGCGTGTGCGTGTGCGTGTGTGTATGTGTGTCCATGTCCCTGCTTTTATGTAGTCTGGACTGGCCTCCAGCTTTCTGTATAGACGAGGATGGCCTTGAAGTGCCTGATCCTTCACCTCATCATCCTAGGATTATAGGTATGCACCACCACACCTGTTTTTATGGTGCTAGGATTGAATTTAGTGTTTTATACTTGTTAGGTGAGCACAGCACAACTGAGCTATACAGCCCTAGTATCTCATGTGTATTTTTAATTTGTATTTTTTGTTCATATTCACAGTTACACAACTGTTAGTGGAGGCAATTTTCTCTATGAGCTTCTGCTCTTGTTAAATTGTTTCCTTTCAAAAGTCAGCTGTTAGTGTTGGAGCTACAAAGATTGAATAAATTTCCTGAGAGGAAACGATAATAAAATATTCAGGAAGTTGTTAGGAAACAAGAACTTATGGTCTTGTTCATTCAGATAAGCTGCTGAGACCTTTTAAGTATATCAAAATAGTTTGTATTAGTGGAAGGAATGAAATTGGTGACTTCCAGTAGTATTGGAGACCATAGATAATATAGAATATTGGAATATAGAATGCATGAATAGAAGAATTTTTTGCAGCTGTTTGAATGACCCCCCCCTTTTTTTCTTTGAGGGTTTTTTTCCACCAGAAAAAAATGTGAGCACTTTCTGAAGTCAGTGAATAATTCACTGGGGAACCTGTTCTTGAGGAGACCTACAGTAGTTTACAGTAGTTGGTGGCCTTACACTTCAGGAGTGTGAAACAAGCCAGTATATGACAGTTTTTCTTCCCCATGTTTTGCTTTTTGGTCACCTAAGACCTGAGAGGCCCCAACTCTGTACTTAGTAGTTAGATATTACAACTGTAAGATGTGCAAAATTAAGGATTTTATCCCTCCTCCTAAATTATGTATTCTTCAAACCCTACAAAACGCAAATCAGCTTTGGTTTATAGTACAGGTTAGGTATTGTTTTCTTTACTTTTCACTTATTCTTTTTTAAATGTGTCTTTAGATTTATTTTATTAATATGGGTACTTTGCTTGCATGTATGCCTGTGCACCAGATGCATACCTAATGATTAAGGAAGTGGTGAGCCTCCATGTGGGAGGCTGGGAATTGAATCCAGGTCCTTCACTAGAATAAATGCTCTTAACCACTGAATCAACTCTCTAGCCTGGGGGTGTTTGTTTCTCTGTCTCTACCTCATGCATTGGTGTTCTGCCTGCATGAGGGTGTTGGATACCCTGGAATTGGAGTTACAGATAGTTGTGAGCTGCCATGTGGGTCCTGGGAATTGAACCCTGGTCCTGTGGAAGAACAACCAGTGCTCTTAACCACTGAGCCATCTCTCCAGTCCTCTGGGTGTTGGTTTCTAAATGTGGCTGAGGAAGGTTTCATGAATACTATTAGGAAGGAAGCACTAATGAGAAAGCTGAGCTATTGACTCTAGAGCTGTGTGGGTCGAGACCCCTTCAAGAAGGGGGTCAAACTACCCTTTCACAAGTCTCACCTAAGACCATCAGAAAACACAAATATTTACAATACAATTCATAACAGTAGCAAAATTGCAGTTATGAAGTAGCAGTGAAAATAGTTTTATGGTTGGGAGTCACTACAACATGAGAAACTATATTAAAGGGTTGCAGCATTAGGAAGGTTGAGAACCACTGCTATAGAGTGTGGCATGGCCAGGGATCCTTTTCCTAGCACCAGGACCATGGCTGCTTCCCCTGAAACTTGGGCAAGAAGGGGTGGGGATGGGGGAGCTTGGGCTAGAGGAAGTGTAGGGAAGGCAAGGTGTGTTTTAGCCAAAGTAGTGAGTACATTAAGATACTGTCTTTCAATTTAAAGATACATTTTCAAATAAGTGTTTCCAGTAGCCTTTTGAAATAAGAATTCTGAGATAATATATTTCAGGCTGCTCTTCCAGAGGTTCTGAGTTCAATTCCCAGCAACCACATGGTGGCTCACAACCATGGTTATGAGATCTGGTGCCCTCTTCTGGTGTGCAGATATACATGGAAGCAAAATGTTGTATATGTAAGAAATAAATAAAATCTTTTTAAAAAAAGATAATATATTTCACCCAGAAATTTAGTAATATAATTTTAGATTTGTCTTGGTAGATGATTCTTCTCTATTTTCTCATCTTCTGGCTTTTTTGTTGTTGTTATTTTTTCTTTTTTTTTCTCCTCCTCCTCCTCCTCCTCCTCCTCCTCCTCCTCCTCCTCCTCTCCTCTCTTCTTTCTTCTTTTTTTTTTTTTTGAGACAGGATTTCACTCTGTAGACCAGGTTGGCCTCAAACTCTAGAGATCTGCCTGCATGAGCCGCCACCATCTGGTCTTGCTTCTTTTTTTATCCCTTCTTTTTCACCTCATACTCTTTACCTTTGGATTCAAAGGTCTCTTGTACTTCTGAGGATTTTGAATGACCACTATGTATAACCACATTTTAAAATGTATTTGTTATGTTCTTTTGAAAGATAATTGAGTGTTCTGAGTACCTGGGAACTTTTATTTACTGTTAAATAGAAAGGTAATACTCCCAGAGCCAATTGTATATAACCTGTGGTTAACTAGCTCAGTTTCAAAAAATGCTTACAATTATTTACTTTTCCTAAAATTCTTTCTGATTGGCCTAATAACATTTCTAGAAAGTTGTATGGATCTGCCACCTGGTGGTGAAATAGTATAGCAAATCCTAATGTTTAGAAGTTTAATAATATTTAAGTTCTACTTAAGCTTTTTTTAGATATGTGGGATTTTCTTCTCCCTCTTCTTTAATTGAGAAGATGTTTCTTTAATGTACTACTTTAGGAAAATTTTGACTAATGAATTTGTTTTACAGCATTATAGGAGACTTCTTAGATTATGAAATTTGTATATTAACCAGTTACATACATTTTGACCACTTTGAGAGCATGATCCTCTTTAGTTTGGGGAGAGGGGACTTTTGAGAATATTGCTGATTGTAGTACTTTCAAAATGCATAGTCATCAACTCAAGAAAAAGTAAAGTTGCCAGGAAAAGGACTTTTGTGGGAGTTAGTGACAGAGTTATTAAAAAAAGATAAACTAACAATGTTTAATGGTCCTCATAGATTTATTAATACAGCTAAACTGTATGTGTTAGGATTAAAGGCTAAAATAGTGACGAACAGGAACACTCTTGTAATTCATCATGTTTATAGTCTAATTGGAGAAGCAGATAATAGATAAGTAGAGAAACTATTGATTACGATGTTACTACAAGGGACAAATAACCTAAGAAAGAAGTCTCATCTAGGCTCAGTTACCAGGGAAAGTTTCTCAAAGGAAATGACATTTTAGTTGGTGTGTGACAGACACAGTCAGCTTAATGTGGAAAGGGGGTTGGCGATCAGGAGGAGTTGAATAGGGTACTTGGGGTTCTATCGAGAGAAGGGGACTGTGAATTAAAACAATAAAGTAAGTAAGTTAGGACCATGTAGGGTATCACATGTGGATGTCAGAAAATTGCTCTCTTTCCACCTTGTGGGTCCTGGGGGTTGAACTCAGGTGTGTAGCTAGGACCCTTACACACCGAGCCATCTCATCTGTATCAGTGACTAGTCTAAGGTATCTTAAGTGTGCAACACATATCATGAGCCACTTTGTATATTTTAACTTGTACTGAGATATGCAACTTATTTTATTCTTATATCATAAATTATTAGATATATGACCATAGACAAGTTGATTATTTTTATATCTTGACCTAGAAAATGAGGAAAATAAAATTATAGGGTTGTTAGGATTAAAAGGTAATTTTTATAATGTCCTGTTTTTGTTGTTATTCTTTTCCTTCTGCTCAACATGGTGTTTTAGGGATATGACCATATTGCTATAAATATATCTAGCTAGCTGCCTCTGATTACTGCTTAGTGCTTCACAGTATGAACCTTATTTCCTAGGGTATGAATACCTAGGTTCATTGTAACTCCCACTACCTCAGATACACTTGCAGTGGAAATTCTTTGCCACGAATCCTTTACAAATCCTAGAATGAGATTTTAAATCATAGTATATAAATATAAGAGTGTTTGTAATAGTTTGTAGTAGCACCAGGGTTACATCTGAGTTACCATCTCATGTCTTTGCCAAGATCTGTCATCTAGCAATTGGTATAGTAATTTCAGTGTTGGTTGAATTTGCGTTTCTGATTGCTAGTGAGTCTTGCAGTGATTGCACTTTTCTGTATTTTCGTGATGCTATCCCCATATTCGTTGCTGTTTCAGGTCTCAATAATTTGTAGCTCTTTGTTCCTGATACCATTCTTGTTGGTAGACATGTAGATCATTTTCCCTTATCATGTAATTCTTTATTTTGCCTGTAATCTCCTTTGAGTTCTTGTTTGAACTCATTGATTTTTCTCATTTTAAAATGTATTTAATTGATAAAATATTTATCATGTATAGCATGCTTTCAAATATGTATGCATTAAAGAATGTTTTTAACCTAACATACTCATTACTTCACATACTTCTTTATAGTAGGTACTCCACTCTACTAGTGTTTTGGGAATAGAATGCATAATAATTAACTATAGTCATATTGAGTAAAAGATTTTTTAGATTTATGTTTTCTTTCTTAGTGAAGTTATGTAGCCAATGACCAATGTCACCTAACTCCCTCTAATTCTTGGTAACCATCTGTTTAACTCTCTGCTTCTACAAATTTGACAAGTAGAAGCATTTACATTATTCCATTCATAAATGATATTATGTGGTATTTGCTTTCTGTCCCTGGCTTATTTTACATAACATGTGTTGTCTCAAATAAAAGGAAAAACAGCTTCTCTTTCCCTGCCTTCCCCTCTTCCTTGGTGACTTTATACTCAGGATACTTCTGACTCAGCCTCCCAAGTACTGGGATTACAGGTTTGCACCAACAATGCCTAGTGGGTTTTTCTTTTTTTTTCTTTTCTTTTCTCTTCTTTCCTTTTTTTTTTTCAAGATTAAGCAAGTGCTTAAGTAGCATGCAGAGGTTGTAGGGTCAGAATCCTTCAATACACACAAACACTCATAGTCTCTTTCTCATTGTGTGTCTGACCCATGTTTTTCTTACACATTCATCTGTTGATAGATGCTTAGGATTGTTCCATATTGACTTTTGAGAATGATTCTTTACAAGGAATGTGGCTGTATCTCTGACACATTGATTAGGCTTTCTTACTCTCTTTTCCCTGTCCTCCTGTACCACTTGCACGCTTTTTTTCATATATCTCAGACTGGCTTCAAACCATTGTAATCCTCCTGTCTCAGTTTCTCAAGTGCTGTGATTATGGTATAAGCCACCACACCCAGCTTTATTTTTATGTTTTACTGAACTGGACCTGCTAGTATTATGTCGAAGACTTCTCTCTACCAGTATTCATGAGGAATACTGCTCTGTATCTGTCTTGTCTGGTTTTAGTTGCATTGTATTGTTTGGTCTTATTGTCAAGGTAATTCTAAACTCATAAAATGAGTTTTGACTTTTTCCTTCCTTTTTTGCCTTCTATAGTAGTTCTTATAGAATGCTTTCTTAAATGTTTGATAGAATTCAGTACTGCAACTAAAAACAGTTTTACAAATATAGAAATTTACTTTCATAATCAGAATACTAAAATATATTATAAAAACATTGTTTAAAACTTAGAAATTGTAGAAATCAATAATGATTTAGTATATTATATCACAATTGAGATTATTATTAACTTTTAGAAATTTTTCTCTCTTTTTGTGTACATACTTGAATATTTTTAAGCTGCACACAAGCATGCATTGACCTGAATATTGAAAACTTAAGAATCATGCAGTGAATGCCATTTTGCTTATGGGCCCGGTATAGTTTCTTGGTTACATTGTTTGCATATGCCATAAGTTTTCATAAACATTTTATATTGTTGAACATTTAGATGTGTTAATAGCTTTTTTCTGATAACCATTTTCTAGAAATTTATAGAGTTGAATATTTGAATATTTAAAAAGAAAATTGCTTTTTAAAGTGAAGGCAGTTTGAATGTAATTGGTTCCCATAATCTCATAAGGAGTGACACTATTAGGAGGTGTGGCTTTGTTGGAGTGGGTGTGGCCTTGTTGGAGGAAGTGTGTAACTGTTGGGGCGGGCTTTGAGATCTCATATATCTTCAAGATACCACCCAGTGTCTAGTCGACTTCCTGTTTTCTCTGAGTCAAAATGTAAGGACTGTTAGCTCCAGTACTACATCTGTCTGCATGCCATCATGCTCCCTGCCTTGTACTGAACCTCTGAATCTGTAAGCAAGCCATCCCAATTAAATGTTTCCTTTAAAGGAATTGCCATGGTCATGGTCTCTCTTCACAGCAATGAGAACCCTAAGACAAAAAGGGTATGTTTTTATCCCAAATGTGGATATTTTTAAGTGTGCTTTTACGTTTGTGTTCATATACATACATCTGCCATGGTGACTGTGAAAGTTACATGACAACTTTGAGAAATCAGGTGTCTTCTATTATGTGGGTTCTAGGGATGGAAGTCAGGTCATCAGGTTTGGTGGTAAATGTCTTTACTCACTAGCCCCAATTTTTATAATTTTTAAAAAATTAAAAATGTAGCAGGGTGTTGGTGGCACAGAGGTAGAGGCAGGTGGATCTCTGTGAGTTGGAGGCCAGCCTGGTCTGCAGAGCGAGTGCCAGGATAGGCTCCAAAGCTACATAAAGAAAACCTGTCTCTAAAAACCAAAAATAAATAATTAAATAAAATTAAATAAATAAAAATGTAAAGAGAGAGTATGGCAGAAACTAACTGTATGTAGCTTGCAAAATCTAATGCAAAGTCTGGCCTTTATGGGAAATAATCTGACTTTAAGCCATTTATCTTTTATTGCTTAATGTTTCTAATTCATTACAGTTGTACAGTAGTGATACTCTGTTATTCTCTGACTTGAGAAGAATACTTGAATATACAGAACTTTACATTCAGCCATGTGTAGTTACCATAAAGATTGATTAAGAAAGAGGAGGAATTCCTTTCTTTTTACTTGCCAGTGTCAAAAATAATGATTTGGTTCTATGGCATTCACTACAGGTCCTTTAAATTTTGAGATCATTATAAAGTGATAGAGTTCAACATATTTGTGTAACACAAATAAATAAAAGACCCAGAGACAGATATTAGGGTTCAAACTTCAAACTGAGTATCAAAAAAAGCAAAGCAACTGGTCACTAGCTTCTTACCTCTACCTCAGGCTGAATGGGCTGATCCTCAGGCTGAATGGGCTGATCCTGTCTCCATGAGTTTTCAGTAAGCCTCAGACTGTAACCCCCTCATCAGTGTGGCTGGAGAACAAATGCCTCATACTGAGATCTTGCTTCTGTCTTACATACCTCTCTAATGTCGGTATTAAAGGTGAGAGCTATAATTCCCTTTTAGAGTGATTCACTCGTTGTAGATCTGGGTGGCCTTGAACTCATAGTGATCCATCTACCTCTTATTCCTGAGTCCTAGGATTAAAGGTGTGCACCACCACCACCTAGCTTCTGGGTGTTGGTATTAAAGGTGTGTGCCTAGCTTCTATGACTTGTGGCTTACTTTGCTTTTCTGAATCCTCAGTCAAGCTTTAATAAATCATAATAATATATTACTACATTATTTATTTCAAGATACTAAGGTATTATTGAGGTTCAAACGTTTTGTATTTGACTAGAAAGGGACTCTTGACGCTACTTAGGTGATTGTAGTCATCCTGGTAGTTTTTTTGTTTGTTTTTGTATTTTTTATGTTCTTTTAGTAAAGTTAAACATTTTATTTATTATGTATATGGGTGTTTGTCTGCATGCGTGCATCATGTGTGTGCCTGGTGATGTCAGGTCACAAGAAGGTGTCAGATTTCTTGGAACTATAGTTTTAGGTTGTAAGCTGCTATGTAGGTGCTGATAGTTGAACCTGAGTCTTCTGAAAGATCACTGCACCATTTCCCCAAGTTTTTTATTTTTTGCTATGACCTCATACTCCAGATTAATCTAGTTTAATCCCAGACCTGGAATTAGCTACATTCTAAAGGATCCTTTGAATGAAAAATGGCATTTAGATAACAAACCTGGATAGGGAAAATGTTCATTACCATTGGGATGTTTCAGTGAGGAGAGCTAGGAAATGTATATTGTTTTAAAAAGTACAATTCATATTGATATTTAAAACTGAAGGCTAGAGCTCTGTTTAGTCTCACTGATTTTATTGGTTTCTTCCACACTAAGAATTTCTAGTCACAGTACCAATAAAATTGCTCATTTGCTTTATTTCACAATATGTACTCATGTGTATGTGTATTCTACTTTTGTAGGTATTAAAATATCCAATTTTCTGATTTTTAAAACATTTTTTTTCATTTATTTTGCATACTGACTAAAGTTTCCCCTCCCCCTTTTCTTCCTGTCCTCCCATCTGCCCCCTTCCTCATCCACTCCTCCTCAGTCCATTGGAGGTCTGCCCCTTTCTGAATACCTTTTTCATGGAGATCACTCTATGGTAGAATATAAAGTTATTCTGTAGTCTTGTTTATAACTATGTAGTACTAATACTTCAGTGTGTCATAATGTATCTTAGTTTATTCAACACATGTCATATCACTTTGGTTATCAAAATAAACCTTTACATTCATTCTGAGTAGTTCCATAATGAATAGTTTGTACCTGTTAACTATTTTAGCCAGTGTACCTTTGGTATAGCTTCAAAAGATTTAGGATTGTTTGGTTAGAGAATGAATGTATATATATTTGTGTCAGATGCAAACAGTAAACATACCATTTTGTATTCCCATCATCCTATTTCCTTACAGTTTGTGTACCCAGGCTGTTGTTAAATACTTGGATTTTTGCCAGTATGATAGGTGAAAAATTGTATTTCAATCTAGTTTTAATTTTCATTTCTCTTACTATGATATTGAACATATTTTCAAATGATTATGAGCCACTCATTTCATTTTAGTAATTAATTCTACATCTATGAAACTGATATGCAGCATTATAGAAAAGCTGTTCTCAGAGATGCATTTCTCAACTGCTTTAGGTTAATATTGTGTGACATTATTGTGAGAATTCTGAGGTTGTGTCTTATCCTTCCAATACTATGAACATCTTTTGGGAGATTTAGAGATCCCTCCCTCTCTCCCTCCCTCCCTCCCTCCCTCCCTCCCTCCCTCCCTCCCTCCCTCTCTCTCTCTCTCTCTCTCTCTCTCTCTCTCTCTCTCTCTCTCTCAAAGTTGTGGACATGCTACACAGAGATTAGTGAATTAGAGATTATTTCATTCAATAAGTGAATGAAATCTCTGATTTAATATGGCAGTTTAATAATGCAGAATTGAGTTAACAATACTTAGAATTCCCTTTATTTCTATCAGTAAATTTTTAGCCAAATAGAAGGATTCTAGAACTCAGTATGCAGACCTTATGAGAGACAGGATTTTTTTTTTTCCTTCCTAAAACCTCTTATTTTGGGTTGAGAGCATGTATGTGCACACTATTTGTAGAAAATTGCTTAAGGGGGCGTTGGTGGCACACGCCTTTAATCCCAGCACTCGGGAGGCAGAGGCAGGAGGATCTCTGTGAGTTCGAGGACAGCCTGGTCTCCAGAGCGAGTGCCAGGATAGGGCACCAAAGCTACACAGAGAAACCCTGTCTCAGAAAAAAAAAAAAAGAAAGAAAGAAAGAAAGAAAAAGAAAATCGCTTAAGGAAGACTTGCTGATAAGAGTTTTCACTCTGGCAGGCATTGGTGGCACACGCCTTCAATCCCAGCACTTGAGAGGCAGAGTAGGTGGATCTCTGTGAGTTCGAGGCCAGCCTGGTCTACAGAGCAAATTCCAGGACAGGCTTCAAAGCAATACAGAGAAACCCTGACTTGAAAAACAAACAACAACAACAACAAAAAAAAAAAAAAAGATTTTTTTCATTCTGTTCTCTTGTTTAAGAGTGCCCCGTAGAATTTCATAAACATTATTTAATAGTGAAAGATTTTATTAAATTACTGATGTGCTGTGCTGTTGTCTGTGTCCTAGAATTAATGTCTTTATTCAGATTTTTTTAGTTCAACTTGGTAACAATTTGTTTACATATGGTGATATACTTTAATAAAACATGTAATGTTTACCATGAGGAAAGATATTATCAATGTTGAAAGAATATCAGCTCTCTAGAAGATAGCCAATTATTGACTAATAGTGGAAAAATAGTTTTTAAAAATGTGGAGTCACTCATCAAACTGCTGCTCTTTCAAGATATATCACCGAGTTTGTTGTTTTCTGATTCTTTTGTTCACTATTGTAGGTGTATTTATTATTTAATGAATATTTTTAAAAAGTTCATGCAAGACATTGAACTTTACTCTCTTCTTTGTTTCAAATCTAAAATAATTCTGAATAACTTCAGTGACTATTCACTTACCTTTCCAGTGTCAGCTTTTAATTCCCTGCCTTCCTTATCCTCCAGGATTTTCTTCATTACAATGCAAAAATCAGCTTCTGTATCTGTGTCCTACTCCTGCCATTGCTATATGGTAACACTGAACACGAAAGTTTAAGGTGAAATGTCACATTGGGAAATGGGATGGGATGTGCTTAGTGATTAGAGATAACATTAAGATGTAAGGAACGAGGAAGTCACTTGACAGTAAAGTTTTAGTTTGCAACGAGATAGTTTTCTTGTAGTGAAGAAAGTTACACAGAATGCTTCATTTGTAGGTTTATAAAGAGGCTTGCTCTGTTTCTGACATTAAACTTTTCACTTCTCCCTGCAAAAGAGCAGGGGTTTTATTTCTGCTGGTATTAAAATGTCATGTGTTGATATTTTACTCTGGGTACTACAAAATTTACAGCTAGTATGAGGCATACAACTAGATTTGTTGGTATTTGGGGGATGGTGCTTATAACTGAAAGTATTTCCCTGTGGACAATGTCCTTTCTTAAGATGGTATTCTATCAAGAGGTGTGAAATACTCTATCAAAAAGTGAGGAATAGTCTATCAAGAAGTGAGAACTATTCTATTAAGAAGTGAGAAATTTGTAGAGACTTGGAAATGTAGGAGATACCAGACAGGATCCATTAAGCTTATTTCAGCATAATGACTTTGTCCAGTGACTTTGGCCTTAGTAATCTGAAACTATTCGGACTAAAATAGATGTAGTGTGAGGACTGGTGAGAAGTACAGGTCAGTGTTTGTACAAAGTCAGCTCAGGAATGTTTCAGAGCTGTCTGCAGTGCCAAAGGAAAACTGTTAAAAGAAATGACAGATTTTTAAAAGTGTTTCTATGCTATCTTCAATGATTGTTAAATAGTAAGCTGATTTAAAAAAACAAAAAACAACAACAACAAAAAAACAACAAAACTGTGGCAGGGTGGTGGTGGCACATGCCTTTAATCCCAGCACTTTGGAGGGCAGATGCAGGTGGATCTCTATAAGTTCAAAACCAACCTGGTCTACAAATCGAGTTCCAGGACAGCCAGGGCTACACAAGAAACCTTGTCTCAACTCCCTTTTCCATAAGTAAATAAATAAATAATAAAAAAACTGTGAAGTCATTTTGTGTGTACTTAGAGATTTTTACTCTTATCCTCCCATTTTGATCCTTCACAGTAACAAACTGACATATTTTCTCAGTGTTATGTAATCATATACTCATGGAATTATAATTTACATTCATTGGCATTATTCATTTTCTACAGAAAGGCCAATTAGAAAATATAGCTCAGCTTTTGCTGGATAGTACTCTTATGGTCAGGTGGGGACCACTGAACTATTGTGAGTGGATCCCGTCCATCTGCCCCATGTTGTGATGGTTCTGTTGGAATGCAGCCTCACCCATTTTTCTGTTGAGTAGTTTGAGCTTTTTAATTGTCTTATATATAAAGTCATTTTCTCTAGTTTATTGCTTGCCTGTCCTGTTTTGGTGTTTTGTAAAAGTGTAATTATGTGTCTTTTAAATTCAAGAAAGTAAGGCTTATCTGTTTTCCTTTTAAAAAGTTGTCTAAACTCCAAGGTTATTTTTGTTTTTTCCTAAAATTTCTTCTATGATTTTTATTACTTACTTTATGTCTGTAATGAATTTTTATAGATGTGTTCAGTGACATGCTGTAGTATTTGAGATCTTGTTCTGTTCTTACCCATGGAACCTTTGACAGTTAACATTTCTGTGTTTCTTTCTTCTATGAAATGGAGATGATACTAGGACTACTTTTCATAAATGAGTGATGCAAATGTGAAAAGTGTTTAGAACAGTGTTTACAACACAAAAACATAAATGCTTACTATTACTACATATTATGGGTAAGACATCTCATTCCCCCCATGTAATATCCAGTGTGTTAATGACATTTATTGAATAGTTCATCTTTATTTTATTATTATTATTATTATTATTATTTTTTTTTTTTTTGGTTTTTTTGAGACAGGGCTTCTCTGTGTAGCTGGCACTCACTCTAGAAACCAGGCTCATCTTTATGTTTAAAAACAAATATTTACTTATTTATATTTTATGTATGTAAGTGTTTTACATACATATATACATACGTGTGTGTGTGTGTGTGTGTGTGTGTGTGTGTGTGTGTGTGTGTGTGTGTGTGTGTTTGCACCATATGTGTACCTGGTGCTTGAGGAAGCCAGAAGGGGTCACTGGGTCCCCAAAACTGGCGTTACAGATAATTGTGAGCTACCCACTGGGTGCTGGGAACCGAACCTGTGTCCTGCAAGAGCAAAAAGTACTCTTAACTGCTGGACCATCTCTCCAGTCTGAATTTCATTCTTTTTCATTCTTTTCCTGTAAATGGAAGCTTTTCTCTGTTAGGCCTGGTCCCACTGGACCAGTTTCTCTCCCGCCCACTGGTCCCTGAAGCTGCTTTTTAAATAATCAGTCTGAAACTTAATATTAATTATAATTGTTTGGCTGATGGCTCAGGCTTCTTACTGGCTAGCTCTACCTATAAATTAACCCATTTGAAATATTCTATATTTTACCATGATGCTTGTGGCTTGTCTCACATCTTGCCTTTCTGGCAGCTACATGGTGTCTCCCTGACTCTACCTTCTTTCTCTCTGTAACTCTGTTTGGATTTTCGGCCTGGCTCTGTTCTGTCTGGGCATTGGCCAAATCAGCTTTATTTGTCAACCAATAAAAGCAACACATATTTGAAGCATCCAGAAGGACACCCCACATCAAATACAACCCCCCTCCCCTGGTTAAAGTATCTTTATTTACAGGCTTTAAAATCTGTGGCTTTTTTTTTTTTTTTTTTTTTTTTAATTCTCTGCTTCTGAACTGTGGTTGTTTAATTATCCTAGTTCTAAGAACTGGCAGCTAATGGGTGGAGGCCCTTTCCTTTCGTTTATAAAATTTCTTTGCCTTTCTTAGACTTCCTTTTTCTTCTGTATAATATTTTGGAAACTCATGAGCATTTACAAAATGTCACTTAAGTCTTAGCATGGATGAGAGACATACTGCTAATTAGCTAGAGTTAGACTGGAGACTGTGAACTTTTAATATTTTAACCAATGGGTTTGGCTTTAGGAATTATCTATTATATAATCTAGAGGTGGAGCCTATCCACTCCATGAGTAGGATATTAAGAATATGATTGAATAAAAACATACTGTAAAAATACAAATCCTTAGCTAGTAGATCACAAACTGCCTTGAGGTATAGACCAAAGCACTCCAGAGAACTTCAGACTTTTTGAAAATAGCAGCATTTGCTGAAAACTATGAACTTCAAATTCAAAATCATTTTTGATGCCTGACTGTGCTACTTTCATATGATTGCTGTGGTATCTTTGTGATATTAGCACTTGGGAGGCTGAGACAGGAGAATCAGGAGTTCAGGATTCAAGGCCTGATCTACTTGAGACTTTATCTCAAAAGGGGATGGGGGAGAGTTGAACTTGAAGGGGGTTAGATGTGGATTTTTTTAACAAAATAAAATCAAAAGCAAGACGTGTGTTAAAATACAAACCACCTAAATTGTTGCAGTCATCTTTTGATTTTGTTTGTTACATTTAGGTAGTCTGGGGCTGACCTCAGTGGAGGGTGATCTTAAATTTTCTGAGCTCTTCCACGTTTCAGGTGCTGAGATTATGCCTTATTTATTTATTTATTTATTGTAGAAGTTTTACACTAATGCTTTTAAAATTATGTTTATGCTTTATATATGTAATATATTTTAAACAGTTGCATGCTTTCACTGTCCTGCTAATAAAGTGATCTGTTTTGAGTTCCTGTGTTAGAGTCATGTGGTGTAATGCAGAGGCAATACATAGGAAGGTAGGAGTACTGTCTACCTTTCATTTTGTACCTTCTATAGGTCTAGAAAGGTAATGCAGTAGACATTGTAATAGGAGTAACTAAAATAATTGTTACTTTTCAAAAATTGCTAAGTTCATTTCCAGGTGTTTTAAGACTTGACACATACATTTCATAGTCCTCATCATGTGGGAATTGAGGCCTGAACCTTTTTTCTAATACCCTCTTGTGGTTCTTTGGAGAAGAGTATGTAGTTTGGAATTTGCCTAGATTTCTCATTTTTAAACAGTTGGAAGGTTTCTATTTGTTTTTTTTTTTTTTTCCTTCTGCCATACTGCTTCATATTTATTTAGAAGTGACTGGTTGGTCACTCATAATACAGAATCAGTGTATCTTAAATTTACAATCTAATTTACAAATAACAGTTTTAGTATCATTGTTTCAGATTTTATTGAAGATGAAGCCTGATTATAGCTTGAATTGTTTACATATCAGTTGGACAATAGATTTTTTTTTAAAAAAAATAAGAGGTGAAGCTTTATCTGGCTAAGATACAAAGTTTATAGCAAATGTTTTCTTTGTAATTTTTTTCCTTCATATGTTTAAAGTGTCAGCCAAAGACTTAAAAAGATTAAACCGAGTTCTCTTGTGCTCTTTACATCAAAATGAGTTCTGTGTATGGGTGTCAGATCTTGGAGTTATAGACAGTTGTTAGCTGCCCTGTGGGTGCTGGAAATTAAACCCGGGTCCTCTGGAAGAGCAGTCAGTGCTCTTAACCACTGAGCCATCTCTACACCCAAAGAAGTTGTTTTTGTTTTTCTGTTATTTTGAGACAGGGTTTCTCTCTGTAGCCCTCTGTCCTGGAACTTGTAGACCATGCTGGTCTTGAACTCACAGAGCCCTGGGTTAAAAGGCGTGCACCACCATGCCTATCCTCAGTTAAACTTTTATTAACAACTCATAATATCTAATAAGGCTGGTCTCAAGTTCTCAAGTTTGCTTTGTTTTTTTAAATAGGCTCTTCTAAATGAGTCATTTGGTTCCTTAGCAGTAACTTTTATTTATCAGACATCCATAGTGTATCATACTCAAAAAAAAAATCATCTGAGAATAATCTTTTGATATGTTATTTATTCCTACAGAAATAACAGAAGAAAATTGTATTAAGCTTTTCCTTTTTTTTAATTTTTGTAGGAGCCAGTGTTCGAACATTCACTCCATTTTATTTTCTGGAGGAACCAGTGGATACACTCTCAGTTAGAGGCTCATCTGTTATATTAAACTGCTCAGCATATTCTGAGCCTTCTCCAAAAATTGAATGGAAGAAAGATGGAACTTTTTTAAACTTAGTATCAGATGATCGCCGCCAGCTTCTCCCAGATGGATCCTTATTCATCAGCAATGTGGTGCATTCCAAACACAATAAGCCCGATGAAGGTTTCTATCAGTGTGTAGCCACTGTTGATAATCTTGGAACTATTGTTAGCAGAACAGCCAAGCTCACAGTAGCAGGTAAGTCCTGTTAAATGATTTACCTGGATTTTCTATTTTTATAAGGTTTAAATATAAATAAAAACAGTGTACTTTAGTTTTGACTTAATTAGTATTAAGTAATTTAGCATGTCAGTTATGCATGTACTCTTTTTTATGGGACTACACTCACTTGTTTAGGATTGTGCAGAATAAACTAGCACTTTCCCGCTTGTCTGAAGGTTCAAAGTTGCTATCAGAACTACTAAGTAGTTTTTTTTTTTCTTTTTAACTTGTAAATGGAAGAGGTAGTTTTATATTGGAAAATTGGTGACTTTAAAGCCTACTCATCATAACCAATGTGGCTTAGTAAAACTTTAGTAAAGCCAGAATCCTGCTTCCTGGTGGTGGTGTAGTGAACAGCAAAGAGAAAAGAGATATGAATAAGAGGCCATAAAAGAGATGTTTAGAGCATAAATGAAAAGTAGAAGCCTGACCTGAATGATACTGTGGAGGAAGTCAGTACATTAAACATTAAGGAACAGACAGTATTTATTTAGAAACCTATAATGTCACTAGTATATAACTATAGAAGGCAGAGTGAAAGCAGAAAGTTGTAAAAAGACAAAACTCCTTTTCAAAGGTTCTGTTTAAATGATGGCAAATATATAGAGAGAAATTAAGGATCGAGAGAAATAGGATGTGTTTCTGAAATCCTTCATGCCCGCTTTAGAGTACACACTAGCATTCTTAGGGTTTCTTAGTACCAGATGAAGTACTTTTGTGAAGGGCTGTGTTGTTTTACTCACCTTGGTCTGCAGGTGTGTGAGGATGGAACTGACAGTGTCAGACATCCATTCCTTCCCACGATGGAATGATAGGTTCTTATCTCTTGCTCATGTACTTACAGCAGCAGTTCTCAACCTGTGGGTTGTGACTCCTAGGTTTGTCAGATGACCCTTTCACAGGGGTCACCTAAGACCATTGGAAAACACAGATGTTTACTTTGCAATTCATAACAGTAGCAAAATTACAGTTAAGAAGTAGCAACAAAAGTATTTTATGGGTGGGGTCACCACAACATGAAGATCCATATTGAAGCATTAGAAAGGTTGAGAATCATTGACTTAGAGGATTTTGACCCTTTTGTCTTGGGAGTCAAATACTCAAAATTAAATTTTGGTATGACCTAATGCTACAATAATCATCCACAATCACAGATTGGGGGTGGAAAAATAAAAGTAGGGCAGTACAATTTAGCCCTATGGGATAATTCTGTTTTTTGCTTCTCTTTTCTCCCTCTCCTCTATTCTTTCTAAAATGTGTATGGTAAGTAAATTGGTGTATTGACTTCCTCTATAAGTTCATTGGGGTCGGCTTCTGCTTATCATTTGTTCTCTAACATCTCTTTTCTGGCCTCTTACTCTATCTCCTTTCTCTCTCGTGTCCACTAAACCCCACCACCAAAACCATTGTATTTGGCTTCCTGGTTTTTCTGTATTTATCCAATTTCTCTTTCTGAGCTGACTCTTGACTTTGCTTACCACAGCCTACACCTGCTTGTCCTTGTGTTCTTTAAGTCTAGTCTATACACTGGGATCAGAACACTTTGACCATTCTGTAACGTTGTTAGTATCTAGGCTCTTTAATCATAGGTTTCTTGATACCTCTTATGAGAATGCACCCATCTTTCTAGCCTCATTTCTTATCATTCTATCAGCCACTCCGCTCCCTGCCTTTTAACCAGTCTTAGCACTGGCAGTACCAAGTATTGAATTCCCTATCAAATATTCTCTACTTTCTGACCTTTCCTCCTGATTTCTCCACTGACAGTTGCTGCTTTTTTGTTTATATCTGTGTAATTTTAAAATATATCAGTTTTACAGTTCCTTAAAATGTTAGCCAGAACTACCATATGACCCAGTTCTCAATTCAAGAGAATTGATAACATTCATCCACACGACAGTGTACATGACTACTACTCATAGTGGCACTATTCATAATAAATAAAAGGTAGAAATAACCTAAATGTCTACCAGATAGAGGAACAGATAATCAAAGTGTGATATATATATATATATATATTGGAATATTTTTCACCAAGAAAAAGGAATGAAGTAGTATCACTACATGGATGAACCGTAAAAATATTGTGGGAAGTTACAGAAACCAGTCATAAGTGACTGTACACTGTTCAAGCTCAGATATACAAAATGCCCAGAATAGGGACATTCTTAGAGAGAGATAATAGAGTGATTGGTTTCTTAGGGCTAAGCACCTGACAGCAAATGGGAAATGAGTATAGCATTACAGGGATTATAAATGAGTGGTTTCTTTAGGGGATGTTAAAAGGGTTAGGTGATGGAGATACTAACACACTCTGTTCATGTTGAGTTATGTATTTCAAGAGGGAAACATCATGGTTTATAAATTATTTATTTAAAAAAGTTCTCAAAAATTATTTTAAAAAGATACTGCCAACTTTGACATTTTAAAAGACTGCAGATATTTTTGGTTGCAAACAAACAGAACTACTTTTAGTCATGACCAGAAAGCAGGGAAGCTTTTGAAGATTAATAAGAGATACCTCATAGATTTAAATATGAGGTTGCTTTTCTCTGAGCTGTCTCATTTCTACACAAATGACATTTTTGTTGTTTTGCCTGGAGGGTAGCCTGGCTGTGTGTGTTTCATGCTCAAAGGTTAGGAAATGAGGTGGTCTAAATACAGACAGTGTCGATCCATTCTTGCCAACTCCACATCTCACTCCCACTCTTTTTTCTCCTGCACTTCTCCAGAGGCATCAGGAACACAGGAAGCTGAGGCAGTCTTTGCCTTGATATGTCACTTACTAGTTTATCCATCTGCTTTCCCTATTCAGAAACTTTTTGATTTTTTTTTTGTCTGACAAATCCCCATATGTTGTTATGGGCTTATGCTTTTTAAAATTACTTCATTTTCACAAGACCTCTAAAGGGAGAATTTTTTATTAAAAAAAAAAACAACTAGAAGACAGTTCTTTCTTTGATTTATTAAGTTCCACTTACCTAACTTTATTAGATTATGTGTTTATCTTTGTTAGTTACCTTTTTTTCTGATAGTTTTTTCTTTACCAAGTAGATATATAAACAAATTTATCTTCATTTCTTTCCTTTGAATATCTCCATGGCTTAAAAACAAAAAATACATAGCAGAACAAGGAAACTTGGGTGTTATTATTTTACTAATTCACCATCATAAAACTAGAAAATCTACAATAATTGTTCAAAATTTATTTCCTAGTCTTTACAGAAACATTTTGTTGTATTCTGAACACATTAGAGTTACTTTTATGGTATTGTTAGTATTAGTAGCTACTTGAGTGTTTATATGCCAGACAGTGTACCTTATGAACTACTTAGATTAACTTAGTTTTCATTTAACTAATGAAGAAACTAAGGCTTAGAATCAATAATTTACCAACTTTACATAACCATGAAAGGTGGAATTAATTTAAATTCAAGTTTGGGACTCCAGTGGTTACCTAAAGCTCATAGCCATTATGTTCTATGGCATCTATAGAATATTTAGAACTACAGCAATTTCAAACTTGAATGATAGTTACAAAGATAGAACCAAGAAATCTCATGTGCTTTCACAAGTCTTCATATGCCTTTCAGGTTTCCCAGTTAACATTTTTCAACATCTACTTTGTCATCCCTTCCTTAGTTAGCTTTGTATTGCTGTGATAAAACACTGACCAAAAGCAACTTGGAGATTTGTTTTGGCTTACAATTCTAAGGTCACATTCTATCAGGGAGAGAAGTTAGGGTAGGAAACTCATGCAGAGCAGGAACCTGGAGAAAGGAATGGATGTGGAGGCCATGCTTTCTGGCTTGCTGTTCATGGCTCAATTGGCCTGCTTTCTTATCGCACCCAGGACCAACTGTCCAGGGGTAGCATTACCCCTGAAAGGTAGGCCCTACCACATCAATCATTAATCAAGACAGCACCTCACAAACTTGCCACCTGGGTGGTGTTAGGGAGGCATTTTTCTCATTTGTGGTTCCCTCTTCTCTGATAACTCTACCTTTTTGTCAAGAGGACATAAAACCACACAGCACAGTATTCAAATACACATTTTTACCTGAACCATTAAGAATAGTTAGTGACAGACATGTTACTCTGTTGCATCTGCCTGAATGTGTAAGTGTGCATTTCCTAAAAACAAGGACATTATCCTAAATAACCGTAGCCTTTTATCCAAATTAAGAAATTAAAGTACTACTGTAGTTTAATTTAGATTTCACAGATCATAGAAAAATAAAAGGGCAGAAATCACCCTCCTTTTCTTTCTGGTCTAAGATACAATGTGTTATTTTATAATTATATCCTACTACTGGTTTGATATACAATAGGGCCTCAGGTTTTTCTTGTCTAATTTTGAATTTGATTTGCTCCTGTGAGGAGATAGAGATTTTGCATTTTTGGGAGAAATACCATGAAAGTAGTGTAATGTTTTCAGTGTGGTGTATTAAAGTATGTACTGTTTTGTTGCTAATGATGTTTGCTTTATTACTTAATATGATCTGTGTAGTATTTCTGCTTCAAAATAAGGCCTGTTTTTATAATCAGTAATTAGTATTTTTGGAAGAAGTGTTTTGACATTTTATAAATACATTGTGCCTCATCAGTTTTCACTAATAGTTTTAACATCATTGAAATATTATTGCCTGAATCCATTATTAAGATTGTAGTTGGCAAATGGCTGTTCCTAATTCTGTCGTCTTTATGCAGTAGATCCTTTTCTTCTATACCACTGTTGGTTGATATTAGTGTGAGTCAACATACTGTTTTTTATGTATTAATAATGTGTTAGTGTCACTAATTTAGACACTTTTCAATCTTGATTTCTGTGTTAAATAGTTCTTTCTTCTATATTTTAAGGTTACAGATTCATATAGTGACATAAATTAAGAAACCTACTTTACCTTGTTCTTTCTCTGTCCCACTCTTAGAATCAGCCTCTGCTCCAGGACATTGGTTCCTTGCAGTAGAGAATGATATTTAGCAATCAAGATAAAGTCACCATTTGGATTAACTGTTAAAGAAGTGACACTGATTCAGGACTAGGGAATATACAGGTGCATATATGTGTGTGTTTGAATATTAATGTAAGTTCATTGGCTGTGTACAAAATGTTTATTTACTCATGCCTTTATAGCTATATAGTTCTATATCTAATAGTTAGGTAATCTATAAGTATACATGGATACCTATATCATAGAATATGACATAGCATTTATTCTTTTTCATATCACACCTTGCTTTTTCAGGTATGAAGAATCCGACTTAGGGTGTCCTTAATGTAGTTATTTATTTGCTCTGTATCTGTGTATCTAGTTAAATTTTTGATCTATGGACCTTCTTGGCCCTAATGGCAGCATATGTTGTGGCCACATGAGCTGACTTGGTGCTAGCCTGTATGACTATATTTTAGAGTAATATTTAATGGCTTTTTATTTTCCTTTATTGTTCAGGTCTTCCAAGATTTACCAGCCAACCAGAACCTTCCTCAGTATATGCTGGAAACAGTGCCATTTTGAATTGTGAAGTTAATGCAGATTTAGTCACATTTGTTAGGTGGGAACAGAACAGACAGCCTCTTCTTCTGGATGACAGGGTTGTCAAACTTCCAAGTGGAACACTGGTTATCAGCAATGTGACTGAAGGAGATGGAGGACTCTACCGATGCATAATTGAAAGTGGTGGGCCACCAAAGTATAGTGATGAAGCTGAATTGAAAGTTCTTCAAGGTATTATTAATCCATTGTCAGGACTGATGATTTGTGTTTAATGGATAAAATTGTTCTGCTATAATTTCTTTTAACAAATGCCATTAAAATGTGTGAAATATTACTATTAATAATAGTAGGTTTCAGTTTTTGTTTGAAGAGATAAATCAGGGGGAAATGCCATAAAAATCCACTGTTTAAATATAGATATAGTGGTGCATACCTTTAATCCTAGAACTTGGGAGACAGAGGCAGGTGGATCTCTGTGAGTTCAAGGCCAGACTGGTCTACATAGTATGTTGCAGGACAGTCAGAGCATAGCCAGAGCTTCATTATAAGACCCTGTCTTGAAAAAAAGGAGGAAGAGGAGGAGGAGGAGGAGGAGGAGGAGGAGGAGGAGGAGGAGGAGAGAAGAAGAAGAAGAAGAAGAAGAAGAAGAAGAAGAAGAAGAAGAAGAAGAAAAGCGCTCACTGTTTAGTTAATGTATTATTAAAACTTTATCAGAGGCTGGGTGTGGTGGCACATGCCTTTAATCCCAGCACTCAGGAGGCAGAGGCAGGATGATCTCTGACTTCCAGGCCAGCCAGGATTATATAGAGAGGGACCCTGTCTTAAATAAAGGGAAAAAAATTAACCAAAATAAAATAAAAAATGAAAATTTATCAGGATAGCTATGCATAGTGGCATACACTTATAATCCCAGCACTTAAGGGGCTGTGGCAGGATGACCTTGAACTGATCCTCCTGCCTACCCTAGAAAGAACTGGGATTGTAGCATGTATGCCACTATGCCTTTGTATCTTTGTGAGTCCTCTATTCTCTACCTTCCTCACAATAGAATACTTTTATAGTTAGTTTTTTTTTTTTTTTTTTTTTTTTTTTTTTTTTTTTTTATACTTAAAAGCGTCTTGCTCAGGGTAGTTCATGTAAGGGACAGGTAGAACAATAACTATTATTAGGTAATTGGTGACATCTCCATGGCATTCCTGTTCTGATGTAAGCTCAGCTCCTCTGTCAGTTGTTTTATGTCTTCTCACTCTGATAGTCAGCTTTGTGTGTTTTTTTCCAATTATGTAACTTCTCCTTGCACATATCTTCTCACAGCTCATTGTAGTCACTGTAGCCATTTGCCGCCTTATGAGTGCCTAATTCTTTACATATTTCTCATTTCAAATTCAAGTCGTAAATATAATTTGACCATCCTTATTTGTGTGGGCAGAGGTATTCTTGTTCATCGAAATCCATGACTAATTTATAGACTTATTTATATAACACCTGGACTGGCTTATTGTGAGAGACCACTGTTATGAGCTGTTACTTCTAAGGGTGTTGCTGATTAACCTAGAACTGATTTTTTAAATATGTAACTTCTTTCTTTGTTGTTACTATTTCTGCTCATGTAATTCTCATGCTAGTGTATTCTCAGTAACCACTTTTCAAAATAGATAACCTTTGCTAAAAACTACCTGTCTTGGCTAGGTTTCTATTACTATGATAAAACACTATGATCAAAAGAACTTGGGAAAGAAATTCTCAGGTCACACTATTACTAAGAGAAGTCAGGGTAAGAACCTGGAGACAGGAACCAAAACAGAGCCATGGAGGAACACTGCTTACCAGCATAGCCACATATGGCTTGCTCAGCCTACTTTCTTTTACAACCCAGGACCACCTGCCTAGATGTGACATTGCTTACAGTGAGTTGAGCCCTCCCACATCAATCACTAATTAAGAAAATGCCCCACAAGCTTGTCTACAGGCTAATATGATAGAGGCATTTTTACAAATGAGGTTCTCTTCCCATATGACAAGTGATTGTGTCAAATTGACATAAAAACTAGCCAGTACACTTCCTAATGGTTTCTTCATGTTATTCACAACTAAAATTTTTGGCCTTTATAGAATCTAATACCTCTTTCTTCACCTTTCCTTTCCTTCTCCTGTTTTGTTTTTCCTCTCAATTGTAACCAGTGTATGCTTTTAGGACACTCCCAAAATACTTTTACTTTAGAGCTTTTTATTTGGTATTTTTCACTGTCTAGAATCTTGTGTGTGTGTTTCACTCTCCTTCTTCAGTGATCAGATATCACTTTATTAGTGAATTGTCCCTTGGATAATCTGTTGAAAACAAGTCTATTTCCACCTCCAATGCTTCTTCCTTCCTCCATAAAGTATATCAACATATCAGTTACATATATCTAATTTCTTGTCTTTATTCCACTAGTAGTATATGAGCTCAATGAGAACAATGCATTTTGTTTAGTTATAGAAACAATAAATATTTGTTATGAATTTACTGAATTCTGTTAAAATTTAATTGAATATTATATTTACAGCTATAAATTCATAACTATTCCTAAGTAATTGAAAGTGAAATTAGAGGAGATGTTGCTACATAATAATGTCCTCTAGTTGACTTGCTTGGTCATATTTCCTTTTCACATCTGAGATAACTAGCATTCAAGCAGCTCCTCAGAATTTAGTCCGGAATACAAGGTTGCTGATTTCACAGGTTGAAACCGTAACTTAGTACTTGAAAGAAGGACAAAATGATGGATAGTTGCTTATTTAAGTATGGGGAGAGCTGTTCTTGCCAGTCATTTGGAGCATAGCCAATTCCTGCTTCTACAGAGTTTTTGAGGTTATATTAACTAAGAGATACAGTGGTCTGATTTCAGTCACAGAAACCTGTTTCAGCGTTGGCTGCACAGGTGGGTAAAGCTAAGTATCAGTCTTTGAAGCTAGTAGCTCAACCATTGATTGGCTGACCTCTAAAGGCAGGGCTTGTCACTGGTTGGCTTTCAGAAGTATATTCACTGAAATGAATTGTTACTCATCTGTTAGGTAGTGTTTGCTTGTTACTGTGGCTACAAATCTATCACTTATTGTCTAGACAAGTTTAAAGGCAGTTCTGGTGGTTGTTACTATACTGTAGGAAACACCTCTCCTGACAGCGGGACAGCAGGGACAAGCGTTACATTTCTACCTGAGAATGATCTTTCTTTTCAAACTTCTGTAATAATAAAACCCTATTCAGTAGAACACTTATCTTTTGTCAGTAGGAGTGTGGCCATGTCATATGTCAGCAAGAGCACAACTTTAAAAAGTAAACATACACAGATATACAAATATGGTGATCTAGGCAGTTCCTGTATTAAAAAATCAGAATTGATAGGTTAAATTTTTTGGTTTTTCATTTTCATTTTAAAACAGAATCTCACTATGTAGTTTTAGTTAATCTATCATTCTCTATGTAGACCCAGACTAGCCTCAACTCACAAAGATCCTCCTGCGTCTGCTTCCTGAGATTAAGGCCATGTATCACCATGACACGCTTGACAGGCTAATAAGAGATGAAAACTTAGAAGACATTTAGAAATAATAGACACAAGCAAGGAAAGGAAATTCACGTTCCTGTCAGTAGGTTGGATACACAGATACCAGTTTGCTCAGTCTCTACTGTTTGTACTCCTCAAGTGGTGTTGGGTAGACTCATGTCATGTTTTGCTCATTTCACCAGAAAGCACTGTTTAAGTGGGAACTGTCATTTATATATCTTTAAGACTCCTAAATAGCATAGGAGTCTTCAATATGCAATATTTTGCATATTGAAAGTGTTTGGGAAATGTTTATTGGTTCAGATGTAATTTTCTTGTGTTCGTTTTGCTTGTTTTGTCACATAAAGCCATACAGACTGAATAGGAATTAGCTGTTTTTCATGATAAAGTTGTGAACTTCATTTGTCTTTTATTTAACCATTCTTTCATTTAAATTAACTTTAGGTCCCGAGGAAAGGCTAAACTTGGTGTTTTTGATTCGACCATCTTCTGTGACCAGAGTTACTGGTCAGAGTACAGTGTTGCCATGCGTTGCCTCAGGACTTCCTTCTCCAGTCATTAGATGGACAAAAAATGAGGAAGTGCTTGACACAGAAAGGTAAATATTGCCTACCTAAGTAAGAGCCCTTCATAGCCTTAGCTGGACACTTGGTCTAATCCTATTTGGAAGTATCAGTACATAAAAAATAACTACTTTGTTTAAGCACATTATAGTTTTCATGTCACCCTTGAAATGTGCTTATAGGTTGTATCTAACTATAATGTTTAAAGAAAAAGCATGCTTTCAAAATAGTAAAGGTTGTTGCTGTTGTTAAGCTTCATTATACTTAAATTTATTGGGTCTCATTCCCTAAATTGATACTGAGCTGCCAGACCTCACCAGGTTGAGTCTTTTTTATGCTTACATGAAACTATTGATAGTTTTCTCTTTGCTCAAACAGTGAAAGTAAATGCTTTCCTTCTTCCTGAGTGTTGGCATTAGAGGCAGTCACCATACCTGACTTTGTTTTTGCTTTCTAAAGTTCTGCCAAGCCATATGCTATGTTTACAAATTACATATCTTCTACAAGAGCTTTCTCTGTTACTGCTCATCATCTTCTGCATCCCTTGTCTCTTCCTTATGAAATGGGTAATTTCTTCAGTTGTATTCTCTCAAGAAAACTGGAGTAGCAGTGATGGTTCAATACTAAGGTATGTTTGTTCCCAAAACATAGCTGTTACAAGGATTGTAAATTTCCTGGCATCCCTGGCCTCTGCCCATTAAGTGCCCAAAGCACTTTCAAGTTATGATGACCCAAAGAGTGTTTAGATACTGCCAAATGTCCCTTAAGGAACAAAATCATCCCTGGCTGAGAATGACTCTTTTAAAGCGGTATTTTTCCAATATAAATGTAATATATGCTTCAGATGTAAATTATAGTTTTCTGATAGCCATGCTAAAGTAATAGTTATGTATGCAGTACTACTATTACAGTAATACTTTGTTAAGTACTATTTAGAGTGAAATGTAGTTTATCATACCCCACAGCATTATGAAGATATAAGCAAGATGCAGAATGATTTTTATGTAATGAATAGAAGTGGGAATTTTTGTGCCCCCCACAGCACAAAAATTCTTGAATTTGTTCAAGAATTCAACAAATTATTATTGAATACTATTCCAGGTGCATTCGTAGGTCTTAAGAACTAAGCAGTAAAAAGAACTTTTACTTCTAAAGTGGAAGATGAGATAGTAATAGACATATAAAGTATCATGTTGGAGTAAGCACTCTGAAGAAACTCAAGATACAGTATTCTAGGTGCAAAAGAGGCAGAATTGGTTGATAACTGTAAATGGAGTATTAGAGAATTATTCTCCTAGAAAATGTAATTCTCAGAGTAGAGTCTAAGTGGGCCAATAGAAACAAATCATGATAGGAAAATTACATGTCTTCCCAGCTTTATTTGATGTTTTTTGAGAGCAAGTGTTTTTAAATCCAATCTGAATATATTATGGTTAATAATATTTCTATGAACTTTAAGGCTAAACCAGGAGACTTTGAAGACCAATTAGATGTTTTTCTGCTTCTAATTCTCTAGGCACCTAAATACTCATACGATTGTATCCAGGAAAGTCAGAGAAAGACTGCCTTGTATCACTGTCTCAGAAAGCTTCAGGAAATTTCCAGTGTCAGCATTGTTCATATTGGCCTGTCCAGAACCTTGCACAGTATTTGTTACCTATCTGGGGAGGTAGAGTGTTCCACAGTATATTTTGGCTGAATTACTGAGTATACTGTGAGAAAACAGAAGTAGGTAATAGAACGCAGGAGTCCTTCAGGTTGGATGTAGGTAATTATTCATACTGTCTTTGATTTTGCCAGAACCCTAGGATAAGTGTGGGTGGACTATACCTAATAAATTACCTAGATTTCAGATTTGGGATTTGGAAATTAAATATCTAAAAATCTCAGTAGTGCTGGGCTATCTAGAAAAACAGTGACTTAAGCATTAGGCAAATTTATTACATCTTGAAAACAAACACATAAAATATTATAGGTTGATTTTTTTATACATGTCTAAGAATTAATAGTGTTTATTAAATTTTATTCATATATGTTCAGATAAAGTAAATAAAATGAGCGTGATAGAAATGGTTCTGTTTTGAAGAGGATCCTATGAGGGTTAATGCTTGGTGAGCAGCAACAAAATATAATTTAGTGATCAAATAATACCTTGTTGAAGGGGATGGTAGGTCTGAGTCCAGGTACAAAGGAGCAGGTCTTAGTTTTAAAAGGGCCTGGTTAATGTGCTACAAGTGATAGTAGTGTAAAAATTAGAGTTTTCTTTTCTTCTTAATGACTGGTTCATACAGGATCATGCAAGTATTGCAGTTTCTTTCACTTTTCAAGACTGCATTTTTAGTTACATCAGCCTGAAAAATAATAATGAAATAAATAAAAATTTAAAGTGGTTGCTTTAATTATGTGTTTACAGAATTATATTCCTTGCTTTGTGTTAGGTATCTTTGTCTATTGATCTAGTTTGTAATTCTCCAGATTAACTAAACTTTTTAACTTTATAAAAATATGAGAGTATTGAGTTGTACTTTCCTCTGTGTTGTAGGATTATTTTAGTTTTTATGTTAATAGGCTTATATAACTATAGATTTATGAAAATATTCAACATTCTTCTTCTAAGTGGAATGATGGATGGTAGCTGATTTGTGCCCAGCACCATACCCAGGGAGCTGTTCAGTAGCAATTATCCTTCCCTTTTCCTTCCTGTCTTTTTCTTTTTTTAAAAAAAATCCCATCCCCCCCTTACTACCCTCTCACCCCAGGTTTCCTAGCTAAACCACTTTTAGGAAACTTTCATTCAGTGCCACTACACTACCTTGTGACTTGCTGTTTGATCTAACATTTTACCCTTTTTATTTTTCTTTATATTAGTAATTTCAGCATGGCATAGTTATGGTGAAGTTGGTCTCAGATTGGTTGCAGACTTTAAAAATATATAATTTCCAACAAAAGCTGGACAAGAATAAACTAAAGGAAGTTGAATTGCTCATAAAAGTGTTAACTCTTTGGGAATAGCTAGAAGTGCCAAAGATTGTCATGTTTATTTGTACACTGTGGCATTTATGCATGTAAAATATGAGCAAAACAAATTGAAATTAAATTCTGATCTTTTTTTTGTTAATCTTAGTCCACGTGTAGCCATCACCTTAACAATACTGTTCAATTGTTTTCTCTATGTTACTATGTGAATAGCCTGTCAGATATTATTTTCCTTATGCTAAAATAAATTCTTTTGTTTGTTTAATCCAGCTCTGAAAGGTTGGTCTTGCTAGCAGGAGGTAGTTTGGAGATCAGTGACCTCACTGAGGATGATGCTGGGACTTATTTTTGTATAGCTGATAATGGAAATAAGACAATTGAAGCTCAGGCAGAGCTTACTGTGCAAGGTATGTAAATATTACTGTGTAATTAAAAATATTGTGTACTCTCTAGGTTATTTCATTTGATAATATGTGTTGTGTGATCTGTGATTTGGTGTACTAACTTGTGCATTCTGTCTTAAGTGAAAATTTTTCTATGTATATGCTGTATGTTTCAGAGTCAGACATAGGGTAGGTATGTATTTTTGGGAGCAAGTGGTAAACACAGTGCTTGGAGTTCAGTGTTGGTGAAAGATAGAAAGCTTATATACTCTTCTGCTTTCTGTGGGTTGGCTTATACTCTCTGAAAAACAAAAACAGTAGGTCGAGCAGTTCACATAATAACTATTAGGTCAGATGAGCTTAGTCTATGTCTTTGGATAGGTGGAAGGAGAGGTACAGATTTTTTCAATTTAGTTCTTCAATTCTGTGTGGAAATGTTTGGAAAAATAAAATATGAACTCCATCTTTGGTCTCTGCTTTCTTTTTTTCTTTGCTCATTAATTAGATACTTGTCTATCAGTCTTCTCCCTTGTCCTCTGTCATTTTGTTCTACCTACTTGTGGTGGATATTAAGAACATCAAATGAAATGTATGTTTTACTTGTTAGCTGCTGGTATTGCCCCACTATTTTTCTTTTTGTCCATATGGTTGTTTTCTGTTCTTACATTTTAGAGTTCAATGTGTGGACTCTTAATTAATGCTCTGTCTGTGAACTGAATTACCTGAGTTTTGTTTTAGTTCCAGGGTTTCAGGTAGTTCAGTGTCAGACTAAGGAGCAAGGATGACTATTAACTCCTGAATTTCCTCACTCCTTCTCCTAAGTGCTGAAATTACAGGCCTGTGCCATCACATCTAGTTATTAACTGAATTTTTAAAATATAGGTAATATATACATCTTAATATTTGTAACCAGTTTCATTTTAAAATCTATACCTGGAAAAAAGTGCTCTTAAAGTAAATTTATTAGAGAAAACTACAAAGAGAGAAGTCTTATATATTAAAATTTACCATCTTTCAACCCAACATGTTATTGGCACAAGAATAGGCAATAAGAAAAGGAATAAAGTCCAACTATTACTTGCAGTACTATGACCCAGAGTTGTCAGGATCAGAACCTGTCCCTGGCAGCACTAACAAGTTAGGATCAGTCACCTGTCCTCAACAGGCCAATTAAAGAGAAAAATAACAGTGAAAAGTTCACAGGGAAAGATTTATTCAATTTGGTCACATTGCAGGGAACAAATAAATACCTCCGTCTTTTAAGTTCTGAATTATGAATGTCACAAAATCCTGACGTGGTTGTTAAGAGCATCAAATGAAATGTATCTGTCATACTTGTTAGTTGCTGTTTTTGCCCCAGTATTTTTCTTCACGACTTTTGTTCATATAGTTATGGACAAAACATTAGGGTTTTGTGGGATGCGTAACTCAGCAGTTCTGGTCAAGATGTGGTCCTGCCCTTCACTGCTGATGGATCGTTATCTGGTCTCCACCCTTTCCTGCCAGATAGTCTGATATGCTGTCAGACTGTTTAAAATCTCTTCTTGGGAGATAGTCTCTTCCTCTGGATGGTACCAGGCTTCCATGTGAGCTTCCTGGAGAACTTCTGTGTCTTGGTGGCCATTACTTACTAGTCTGATAGTCAAAGAGAACCCCATTGTTGTTTGGGGGCTAGGGTTTATGTCTCCTATTCTTTAGTTCAGGTAGACTTTATTTGGATTATGAGAGTATGGTAGAAATAATATGTGACTTCTAAAATTTCTATTTTAAAGGCCACATATATTGCTTTTACTTGTTGCCAAGAATATGCAATGAGGAGGGTAGTCTTTGGTAAATTGTGCTGAAGAACAGATAGCCTTATTGACAAAACTAAAATTGAACCCTTCTCTTATATCATATATGAAAGTCAACCCAATGTGAGTTGAAGATTTAAACTGAAGATTGAATCTTAAAGCTGCTGAAAGAAGCCATGAGGATGTTGACTTTAGGAAAGGATGTCTTTGTTGTTGTCATTTTTTTTATATGACTTATAAAAGACAGGCAAGAAAAGCAAACATAGACAAATAGGATTGCATGGGACCGAAAAACTGCAAAGAATAAAGGAATCTTAGAGAGATAACTACAATATGAGAGAAAATATTTCAGTCATACATCTGATGAGAGATTAATATCTTATGATCCAATGATTCCTTATATATGGATGTCTATCCAGATGAAATTCAATCATTGTGCCAACAATTTAATTTATTCAGCCATGCTCATTGTAGCACATTACACAGTAGCTAAGACATGGGATCAACTTAGTGTTCATCATGGACCAATGAATAACAAAGTTATTACAGTAGAAAACACAGCCTTATAGAAGGAAATCCTGTTATTTGCAATAATGTAGATGGACCTGGAGGAGATTATACTAAGAGAAATAATCACAGAAAAGACAAATTCTGCATGATCTGATTATAAATAGAATCTAACATAGTAAAATCATAGAATCAAAGAGCAGAATGGTTACAGTGTTTTATGTGCTTGAAAATTGTTGAGAGACTAGACTTTAAGTTTTTACCATAAAAAACTCAAAGTATATGAGATAATAGATGTCTTAGTTTAGTTTGGCCATTCTATGTTTACATATATCACAGTGACATATCTTGCATAAATATATAGAAGTTTTATCAATTAAAATTTTAATTAAAATAGAAAGCATTAAGGGTTTTTTTTTTTTTTTTTGGTTTGTTTTTTAGATAGGATCTCTGTACTTCAGACTGAGTCAAACTTGTGGTGATCCATCTGCTTTAGGCCTCACAAGTGCTTAATTACAAGTGTAAGGCATCATGCCTTGGCTTACAAATATTTTAAAAAATAGCTAACCTATCAAGAAAATTAAAAAAAAACCTGAAGATCTATATAACTTATAATATCAAAATATGCAAAACATTGACAAGACTATGAATAGACAAAACTATGATAGCAATCACACTTCAGTAACTAATAGGTTCTGCAAACTCAAAAATGAGTACAAATACAGTACAACTAAATAGCACAGGTAACAATTTGATCTAGTTGATATTTGTATGGCTGGAGTTATAGCTCAGCCATAAAGTTTGCCTAGCATTTGTAGAGCTCTGGGCTAAACTATTAAAAAATGTTATGGACATTAGCTGTGCAACAACTAAATAGGCCTTTTTTGTTGTTTGGGAGTATATTGGTTTATGTGAGTCATCTTAAAATAATCCATGAGTCAGAAAGGAAATTAGCAACAAAATTTAGAAAGTAGTGTAAACTAATAATGATAGGACCTAGCTGAGGGAAGTTTGTAGTCTTCTTCAAGATTGATCAATCTTCTCCTCTCCTCTCCTCTCCTCTCCTCTCCTCTCCCCCCTCTCTCTCTCTCTCTCTCTCTCTCTCTCTCTCTCTCTCTCTCTCTCTCTCTCTGTGTGTGTGTGTGTGTGTGTGTGTGTGTGTGTGTCTCCCCTCCCTCCCCTGTGTGTGTTTAAAAAATCAGCAACATTAACCTCACAAATGCAAAAATAGCAAATTTAAACAGAAGAAAATAGAAAAAGGAAGTTGTAAGTAAAAGTTAATAGAAGGTGTCAACAAAGCCAAGATTGGTCATTTGCAAATAACAATGTTGGTAAACTTCAGGCAAGGCTCCCATGTATTTGGTAAGTGTTTCTATCTACTCAAGTGCTAGTTCGAAAGACTTACAATATCTAATGTTAGGGTGAGGAACACTAGAGACTTTAATGAGCTATTGATAGGTATATACAATGATAACATTTTAAAATACTGTTTGGAGAGCTAGAGATACCATTTGGGTTTGATTCCGTAATACTGCAAAAACAAGCCTATTTGGCAGAATCTATTAAAACTGTATACATAAAAATATCCTATGGTACAATGGAGTATGCTTATAACAAGTGACACTGGCATAAAAAGTCATGCACAGTAATGTACCTGCCATATTTATTCACAAGAAATCAAAACTGGTAATGATTCAGATGCTCATCAAAACCCAGCATAGCATTTTGTCAGCAGTGGAAATTGGCAGGCCACCTCTGTATTCAAAAGCATAAAAACATCTCAGAAGCATTCATAAACGAAGCTAGGCACAAAAGAGTATAATTCCACTTTTATAATGTTCAAAATCAGGCAAAATTAATCTTCAGTTTTTAAAATAAAATGAATAATGATTTTGTTTGGAACAGGGCAGAGTAATGGCTGTTACAATGCCAGGCGTCTGCTGTATTAATGCCTTGTTCTGAATCTGGGTGGTAGAGTTCAAGCTGTGCTGTTCATGAGTGTCACGTGAAGTTATTTCTTTCTCTTTTTATTGAGTACAGAGAAGTCATTGTGTACTACAAAAACCCATTTGGAAAATTTTGTTTTGAGCCTTGTCCCATAATGAAAAGTATTTTTTTTCTGTGTGTGTGTGTGTGTGTGTGTCTGTGTGTCTGTGTGTCTGTGTGTCTGTGTGTGTGTATGCATGCGAGCGCGCGCATGTGAGTGCATGCACGTACATGTGCACATAGTAATATCTCTAGGTATGTATATATAAATGCAGTCACACTTGTCTGATTTGATTTTTTTTTAAAGAAGTTATAGCTGTAGGAAATGCCATAGTGAGTGTTACTGCAGAAAAGGTTATAAGTTCACTTTTCATCTGTTAAATATTTCAGACTTACTATCTTATCATTAGCTCTTGGGATGTCTACTCATGCTGTGACGTGAATTAGCTGGTGGTGTATTTCCTGTCATCTGAGATTGTTGATAGCAGTTATTATGGGTCATGAGTGCTTTAAAAAAACAAAAGAAAACAGGAATTTTTCCTTTTTCTCATAGCATTTGTAATAGTGTGTGATGATAAACTCCATCTACCCCCAAAAGAAAAATTTCCATTTCTGTTTTGTGGGAACAAATTGACAATTTTTGAATTGGCCATTTTCATGGCATTGTTAATATTGTCACTAATCTACAGATAATGTTTCAATCATCTTTTTTTTTAGTCTAAAAATTAGGAATGGACATTTTGCTTGTAAGTATGTCTCTGTGTGTGTGTGTGCCTGGTGTCTACAGAAGCCAGAATAGAGCATCAGGTATCCTGGAACTGTAGTTAGAGACAATTGTGGACTGCTGGTTCTGAGACTTGAACCCAGTCTTCTGAAAGAGTACTCCGTGCTTTTAACACCGAGCTGTCTCTCCAGCCCTGTATCACCTTTCCTGAAACCACAGCCTCATACCATTCTCTTCTCATCTCATTTTTTTAAAAAAAGTCTCTAGCCACATTACAAAATTGACCTTCTGTTTTATTCCCATCTCCTTCATGATGATCAGCCAACATTCTGCTGTCATTCGTTGGAACTCTCAGTTCTGTCAGATATTGAATAAAACACAGATTTTATATGGTAGTGTATAGAGCATATCCAAAGCCTTAAGAGTCAATGCTGAAAATGTTTAGTGGGGTTAGAACATTTCCACATGTTAGAAAATTTTTATAATAAAATGTTGAAATAACTTTATAACCATCTTTAACTGATGTTTTATGATAACTGCTTTATCAACTATCCATCATTCTACCCATCCATCCCCCTCCCTCCCTCTTTTTTTTTTTTTTTTTTCTTTTTCTTTTTCCTCTGTATAGCCCTGACTGTTCTAGAGCTCACTCTATAGACCAGGCTGGCCTTGAACTCATAGATAACCTGCCTGCCTGTGCCTCCTTAATGTTCACCACCACCTTCTGGCTCAGTATCAATTTTTTGAAGTTGTACGTATACCCAGAAAATTCATCATTCACATCATTATATAGGATTTTAATATTTTAAGATGATTTTTTAAAAGATTATTTCATGTATATGAGTGTTTTGCCTGCATGTTTGTCTGTACATCATGTGTGTGCCTGGTGTCTGTGGAAGCTAGAAGAGGACATCAAATACTCTGGAACTGGAGTTATTGGTGGGTATGAGCCACTGTGTGGGTGCTGGAAACAAAACTTGGGTTCTGCAAAAGCAACAGTACTCTTAGCTGATAACCCATGTCATTTAGTCCCAGGAATTTAATATTTTGTATGTAGTTCTCTCTTCTTTTGAAATAAAATTAATGTACAGTAAAACACACAAATACTAAGTTCTTGAGCTCCAACAGTTGTTTCTTCCCTGTACAACCAAAATACTTATAAGGATGTAAAATATTACTGTCATTGTTGAAAATTCCCATACAACACTTCTCAGCCTCTCCTTACAAATCTCAGAGCATCTGCTCTTTTGAGTTTTCCAGTGATCAGCTCTGCTTTACGAGAAAGCAGTCATGTCATCTGTAGTGTTTAAGGCTTGTTTCACAAAGTCTAGCATTTGAGATTCATTGTTTTTTTTTTTTTTTTTTTTTTTTTTTTTTTTTTTTTTTTTTTTTGGTTTATCAAGACAGGGTTTCTCTGTATAGCCCTGGCTGTACTGGAACTCACTCTATAGACCAGGCCTGCCCTGAACTCAGAGATCTACCTGCCTCTGCCTCCCTTGTGCTGGGATTAAATTTATGTTCCACCACTGCCTGGCAACAACTGACTTTTTTCAATTGGTGATTATTATGTTTCCATGATGATTAGTGGTGGTGGGTACGATACTATTTATTGTTTCGTCCAATATCTTCTTTTGAGATGTATTTTCTAAAGTGTTGCATTCCTAGGTAGATAATATGTAAAATAGCCATATTAAAGAGATTTCTTAAAATCTTGTATTAGGGAGTTTTCTATTTGTTGAACCTAAAAGAAATGCACATTAGAAAATATAAGAAGCTAACTTTAAATATTGATAGAATTTCAGGCTTTGCGTGTTTAGAAGTAGCTGAATTTTAGCTCTTTGTCACTTCTGTTTTTAGCTTGGGATTTGAAAATTTTCTCACTTTAGCCCCTTGAAATTCTCTTGAAGTAATGTTTGAAATATGTAATTTATAAATTCTAAATATTTTTGCCTACATGTATTTAATAATTGCTCCTATAGTAAATTATTAAAATTTTATAGTATGAGTTTTCCAGAGAAACAACCAATAGGAAATAAAGTGTAGGGAGATTTAAAGAAGAGAGAATTGAGTTACTGTAAAATACTGACTCATCAAACTAGAGGCTAAGTTGAGGAGTCCCATGACCTACCATTGTTGGAAACTTAAGAAAGCTGTGGCAATATGTTGTTCTGACAAGTGGATGCTTTATATTTTAATATGAAGGCCTATAAACCAAGAGTTATAAGAGGAAGAGAAGCCCAGTGTCTCTGCACAGACAGGTAGCGAATGTTCAACTTTCCTTTGCCTTTTTTTTTTTCTTTTATGGATGATACCTACACACATTGGAGAGAGCTTTCTTTTCTTCATACACCAGTACAAATGTCCCTCTCTGGAATATCTACACAGACACAGAGATAACATTGACCCAGATACAGAGACACTCTATTGCTCAGTCAAGTTGATACTCAAAATTTGCAATCATAGTATTACAGAGTCAAATCCCTGCATTGTTAAATCATCCTTAGAGAATTTTACTTCCCATACTTGCAAATTATTTATATAACTTGGCCCTGCTTGAGGTCCAAGTCAAAGAGAACTATAGAGTTTCTCAGATATCACACTAGTATGTTCAAGTTAGAAAGTAAAATAAAAGCAGGCTATATAGGTTCAAGTGCTGTTATCCTCAGCACTTCTTAGTGAGACTGTAATTATTGGTTACCTATGGATGTTTAAGAGAATTGTAATTGTTCATATGCTTTATTTTAAATAGATTTAATAAACTACGTATTTAAATATTTAATTTACAGTTGTTATTGAGCAAAATGTTTTTCTTTGTAAAACCCCATAGGGAAGCATGGTACTGGTCTGCTTACTGACTGCGCTTCCGAAAGTCACCATATTATATTTCCTTCTTAAACACTTTCCATAGGATGTTGAATGTTGCTGTATTTGAAAACATTGGAATAGTTAGGGTATTGGAACTATGAGCCATTTTGATTTACCAAAATATTTAATTATAGTAAGAATAACACCAAGCAATTTTTATTTTATTTTCATAGTATATTCCATATAAGTTACATGGATAAATATAATTACATGAATATGCCCAAAAAGTATCTAAATTCTTTCCTATTAATAGAAATATATTTTCACATATATCTTATATCCTTCAAGGCAAAGTGATTTCTCCAAAATCACATACCAAAAGCACACTTAAAATCCTAATTTAAAATACCAGGATTTCTAATTCTTTATAACATGAATAAATAAATGACCCAGAGACAGATATTAGAGATCAAACTTCAAACTGAGTATCAGAAAAGCAAAGCAGCTGGCCACTAGCTTCCTAACCTCTACCTCAGGCTGAATGGACTGATCCTGTCTCCATAAGCTTTCACCAAGCCTCAGACTGTAATCTTTTCTCAGTGTGGCTGAAAAATGACTCTCTCTGAGACCTTGCTTCTGTGAGCTATATAATTCTTTTAGACTGATTGACTCTTGTGTAGACCTGGGTGGCCTTAAACTCATAGAGATCCGTCTATCTCTTAATTCTGAGTTCTAGGATTAAAGGTGTGTACCACTACTTCCTAGCTTATGACTGCTGGAATTAAAGGTATGTATCACCACCGCCTGATCTCTATAGCTTGAGGCTGACTTTTCTTTTCTGAATCCTCAAACTTTAATAAATCATAAATAATATATCATAGTGTAGTTCTATTTATATACTACACAATTCATAGTGTAGTTCTATTTATATACTACAATACAACCTCAGTAGTCTTTGTTCTCTCTCAGTGGTTTTTAAGCTTCTCCAAATAGAAATTTTGTACTGTGATCTGATATATAGGCCTGCACATTTGTCTTCACAAAGCAGTGCCTACCTATATTGTCAGAGAAGTACTGTTTTCTATCCCATACTTGTAAACTTTTGTTTTCTGTAGACAGCAATAAGTCATTTTGACAAGGGGATAAGAATTGTCTGCTCTTCTTAGGAGGGCTATTTTATCACTGACATTGTTTAGGATTGCTAGCAAATGGTGATAACCAAAGTAGAAGGTTTAATTATCAACCTAAGATTCTACAGTGTCTTCCTTTCTTTAGTGTCTGTGCCAGAATTGGCAATCCTCACTGGACTGCCTGTATTGTGCCTTTGGGTCAAACAATTTGCAAAATGAACATTCTGCTTTGTATTAAACTCTTGAAGATTATTTTGAACAGCAAATAGAATGATTCATTCAATTCCTAAGAGCTGAAATGCTCATTTTCAGTGGCTATGTGGAATTTTAAAAAATATGTACTTCAGTTTGCATATGGAAAACTAATAAAAAGATTTTTTTTTGTATAATACGCCAACTTGGACAATTTTCATGAATGGCAAAGGGTAAAAACATAAATAAGCCAGTAACAGATTGATAGAGAGCATGGTAAGAGCACACATTCCTCTTTGTAAATGAGGAGTTGAGTAGTTCATTGGATTGTATTTTGGGAATTATGTGTACCCAGTTGTCCCGCGCGATCTCTGTATTTCTCGCCAGCAAGAAATCATACGCGCAGGACACTCGGATCCTTCTGCAGACAAGCTTTAATGCATCTTGAGAGTGGAGAGCATAAGCTTACCAGAGCGGAGACCCTGAACCAAGAAGCCCGTCCCCTAATAAAGGAGGGCAACCGCCGCCTTGGACATGTCACCCCATGATTGGCTGTAGCTCATCCGGCCATATGACGCCACGGAATAGGCAGAGATCAAGGAATGGAAATTTACCCAGCGCCTGCGCAATAATCTTGTTTACATTCGGTGCCTGCCGGATGCAGGCGCCATCTTGTAATGGAGAATGCAGGGACGGCTCCCTACAGATCCCCCTTTTTTTATTAATTAATGATAAGGCTTTATATTTTTACAAGCAAATAGGTCACCCATATGTTGAGGGATAGAGGCAGAGGTTGAACCTTCCCAAAATCAAACATTAAGACTGTGTACGGGAGTCGCAACTAGGCTGTTAGCTTGACCCGAAGCACTCTCGACCTGTCCTCTGCCGTTTTTCTGGGAAAGGGAGACTAGGGCAGGCAACCCTTATGCAGGACAACGTACCTCCCAGAGAAGCCTGTATAATAGGCAACTCTGTGCGATGCCTATGCTCAGCATCCCTCATGGGCTGCTCAAGCCAGGCACTCTACCCTGTGCAATGAGCCCAGGCTCCGGGTGTGCAAGAGCTGTCTGGCCAGCGGCCTATTGCTTCCTTGTTCAAAGCTACAAGCGCTTGGGCGATAACCACCTTGTCTCTCTTAGTTTGAGCCCTGAGCCTACAGACCAGCCAGAGAAGCAACATCAATCCGCAGCAAACGGCTGCACCAAACAATCCCATCTCCACCCATTTCCTTAAAATAGGAGACAGCTGAAGCTATCTATGATGACAATCTCTCCGTCAAGGACAGGAGTTAATCTGGATAATAGCGGCTCTCAACTCCGGGGGAGAGGGTGGAGTTCTGACTTTTGAGGGTCCAAAGGGGCTCTTCGGGTGAGTCTTTCCGGGATCCATAGGGGATTCTCTTCATCCTGTGGAAAAACACATATCGCTCCCCTGGATCTTATGAGAATAGGATCCGGGCCTCTCCAAAGACCAGTTAAGACATCTTTCCATTTTACCATCTCCTTAGACCTTTTAGGTTCTGAGGTATGACGCTTGGCCGCTGTATGGCCCTGAGTGTCGGTGTTTAGAAAATTAAGGGTAAAGAGTGCCATGGATATTGCAACTCTTGGCACCGAGGGTAAGGATGCTCCCATTCCCTCCTTTTGTTTGATTAAATAAGACTTAAGTGTGCGATGGGCACGTTCCACAATGCCTTGTATAAGGTAGGCCAGTTAGATGGGTAATTTCCATCTGTCTGTAGAAGTGCTGGAACTTTTGAGAGGTATAAGCCGGCCCATTATCTGTTTTTAAGAAGCACACAGGTGGCTAGGTAAAGTCTTATTTTTGTAATACAGCTGAACTTTCTTAAACAGTAGCTTAACTTCTTTCTGAGGCAGGGTTTTTTTTGTGACTTTGGAGCCTATCCTGGAATTTGATCTGTTGGACCAGGCAGGCCTTGAACTCATAAAGATCCATCTGTCTCTTACTCCCGAGTGTTGGGATTAAAGGCGTATGCCGCCAACGCCCAAAACTTAAAGGCGTGTGTCACCAACACCCTGAGCTTAAAGGTGTGTGCTACCAACATAATAGATTAGCATCTTTTATAAAAACAAGAACTTTACATTGTCAGGCTTTGCTTAAAAATTCTAAATTGAAGCTCTTTAAGTACAAACATTAATAAAATCAAACATTTGAAAAACTGGTTTTAAAAAGAAATTTAAATTCCCTTAAGGTCTTTCTGTAATATATAGAAGCATTAACATTTTAAATCTTAACTGAAAAACTTGTTTCTAAGATGGTACCTCTGATTTCCATGCGGTAACCTTTAGTTAAGATGGCGGTCTAAGTATCCTTTTTTTAACTTTAGCAAAATGGCTACCGTCAGTCATGTGACCAGCTACAAAATGGCCGTACCAGGAAATAGAACATTTTAAAACAAGCATACATAAATTACTTGAGCAACTTTAGGATATGAGGCTTTTCCCAGGCATCCCAGGCCTCCAAGCAGTGTTGAATAACATGCACGGCCTTTTCCCCTATCAAAGACTGGGAAAGCCATCTGTAATTTTCTCTGCTCCTCTGATGGTAAAAAGGAGTCGGTACCAAATTTTTGTTGTAACTCATATAATGGGGGTGCTGATGGAAGCACACCCGCTGGATTAATAGGCGATGGCCTCATATTTGTCTTTATTCTTGGCAGCCGATATCTACTGGGGTGGTATCGTGCTGCCTCTTTCTCTAGCTCTGTTTCCTTGCTAGAGTCTAAAATCTCAGAGTCTGAGCTGCTCAGCTCCAAGGCTTCCAGTTTCGTTGCAGGGCAGAGGCTAGGTTTTGAGTCTTTATTTCTCTTAAATTTACCGGGGTGTGACCGGTTATCTCCTATTTTCTCTCCCTCCATTTTTGTTTCTTTTTTACCTAGCTGAGTTGTTCCCTCTAAAACTTTATCTCTTGAGCTTTTAGAGTCATTAGAGCTATCAAGATTTAAAGCTTTAAACTTATTTACAGAATCATCTAACAAATTATTTATTCCCTTGTCAGTAGACATCCCAGGAGGTCCTTTTTTCTTATTTATTGTTGTTTCTCTTAACAAATTATTCACTCCCTTGTCATTAGACATCCCGGGAGGTCCTTTTTTCTTATATTTTATTGTTAGGTGCGCCCCATCTCTCACCACATTCGGTTTCTGATATGTAATTCTGGACTTCTTTAAGATTGTTACAACAGTGAGAAAAGTCAAAATAGCTCCTAGTAAAAGCATAGAAGCCTCTATATTAACCTCCCACAATAGCAACATTCCCAAGCCAAAGTCCAGAAAAATCATACCTCTCCGAATTTACCACCCTGCAGTTCTGAATCCGCCTCGTTAGAGGGGTCTCCGAGGTGCTGGAAATGTTCACATGTTCCCGGGTTTCGGCACCATATGTCCCGCCCGATCTCTGTATTTCTCGCCAGCAAGAAATCATACGCGCAGGACACTCGGATCCTTCTGCAGACAAGCTTTAATGCATCTTGAGAGTGGAGAGCATAAGCTTACCAGAGCGGAGACCCTGAACCAAGAAGCCCGTCCCCTAATAAAGGAGGGCAACCGCCGCCTTGGACATGTCACCCCATGATTGGCTGTAGCTCATCCGGCCATATGACGCCACGGAATAGGCAGAGATCAAGGAATGGAAATTTACCCAGCGCCTGCGCAATAATCTTGTTTACATTCGGTGCCTGCCGGATGCAGGCGCCATCTTGTAATGGAGAATGCAGGGACGGCTCCCTACACCCAGTGTTTTCTAATGTACTTAAAAACATCATTTCTCTAGGCTATAAACTGATGCTACAGAATAACAATTACTCTTTTCAGATTATAAGAATAATGCTAAAAGGTACATAGAAAAGCCACTTATCACCTTTTTTTCCTTTTTTATTTAAATTAGAAACAATCTTATTTTATATATCAATCCCAGTTCCCTCTCCCTCCCATTCTCCCATATTCCCCACTGACCCCCATCCCATCCCTCTTCTGCTCCATAAAAGGATGAGGCCTTCTTTGGGGGAATCATCAAAGTTTGTCACATCATTTGGGGCAGGGCCCCTCCCCCATGTGTCTAGGCTGAGAGAGTATCCCTCTATGGGGAATGGGCTCCTAATGTCCATTTGTACACTAGGTGTAAATGCCCCATAGACTACCCAGGCCTCCTAACTGATATTCACATGCAGGGTACCTGGTTCTGTCTTATCCTGATTTCCAAGCTGTCAGTTTGAGGTCCATAAATTCCCCCTTGTTCAGGTCAGCTGTTTCTGTGGGTTTCCCCAGCATGGTCTTGACCCCTTTGCTCATCACTTCTCCTTTTCTACAACTGGATTCCAGGAATTCATCTCAGTGCTTAGCTGTGGGTCTCTGCTTCTGTTTCTATCAGCTACTGGATAAAGGCTCTATGATGGCATATAAGGTAGCCATCAATCTCATTATAAAGGAAGGGCATTTAAGGTAGCCTCTCCCCTATTGCTTAGATTCTTAGTTGGGGTCATCTTAGTATATCTCTGGACATTTCCCTAGTGCCAGATTTCTCTTTAAACCTATAATGGCTCCCTCCTCTATTAAGGTATCTACTTTCTTGCTCGTCTCTATTTTCCCCCTGACTCAATCTTCCTGCTCCCTCATGTCTTCCTCCCTGCTCCTCATCTCCCCTTCTCTTTCTCCTAATTCCCTCTCCCTTCCCCCTGTGCGCCCAATTTGCTCATGAGATCTTATCCTTTTCCCCTTCTCTGGGGTATCATATATCTCTCTCTTAGGACCCCCTTTGTTACCTAGCTTCTCTGGAGGTGTGGATTATAGGCTGGTAATTCTTTGCTCTATGTCTAATAGCCATACATGAGTGGTTATATACTGTGTTTGTCTTTTTGTGACTGGGTTACCTCACTCAGGATGGTTTTTTTCTAGTTCCATCCATTTGCCTACAGATTTCAGGATTCCATTGTTTTTTTGTTTTTTTTTTTTCTGATGAGTAATACTCCATTGTGTTAACATACCACATTTTCTTCATCCATTCTTCAGTTGAGGGGCATCTGGGTTGCTTCCAGATTCTGGATATTATAAATAATGTTGCTGTGAATATAGCTGAGCAGATGTCCTTGTATGAATATGCATCCTTTGGTTATAGGCATAAGAGTAGAATTGCTGGATCTTGAGGTAGACTGATTCCCATTTTCCTGAGGAACCGCCATACTGATATCCAAAGTGGCTGTACATTTTGCACTCCCACCAGCAGAGGAGGAGTGTTCCCCTTTCTCCACATCCTCTCCAGCATAAACTGTCATAGGTGTTTTTGATTTTAGCCATTTTGACGGGTGCAAGATGGTATCTCAGAGTTGTTTTGATTTGCAATCCCCTGATGGCTAAGGATGTTGTGCACTTTCATAAGTGTCTTTCAGCCATTTTGGATTCTTCTATTGAGAATTGTCTATTTAATTCTGTGTCCCACTTGTTAATTGGATTGTTTGGTGCTTTGGTGGCTGGCTTCTTGAGTTCTTTGTATATTTTGGAAACCAGCCCTCTGCCAGATGTGGGGTTGGTGAAGATCTTTTCCCATTCTGTGCACTGCCATTTTGCCTTGTTGACTGTGTCCTTTACCTTACAGAAGCTTCTCAGTTTCAGGATGTCCCATTTATTGTCAATCTCAGTGTCTGTGACTGGTGTTATGTTCAGGAAGCAACCTCCTGTACCAATTCATTCAAGGGTACCTCCCCCTTTCTCTTCTGCCACTTGTCATCTTAACCAACTAAAAGTACTGTTTTTACTCTTATAGTTTACGTATTTAAAAGTATTTTAAAACAAGATTTTTTTTAAATGAAACACTATTCTTTTTTTTTTCATTTTTTTCTGTTCTCCATCATAGCTCTTTCTATGACAAAGTAAAAATCTGCATTACATCATGACATTCAAATTTGCATTATATGTAATGGCCTTATAGCAGACTTAACTGTTTAAAAAATATGTAGTAAGAATGTTAGTCTTAATGGCTTTTTGGAACTACTCAGCTTGACCATTATAGCAGAAAATCAGCCATAGACTGCTTAAATGATTGGAGATGGCTCCCTTTTGAATTACGATTTTATTCATAAAAATGAACTACTTATATGGTGAAAGTAGTAATCCAGAGTGCTCATTTGTTTATTCAAGCCTCATAATTAGTATTTAATGGTTTCTAGGATCCTTCTACTATAAGTAACACAGTTTTGTGTATGCCCAACTGATACCTGTTTTTTATTCTTTTATGATTTATTTTCCCCAAGGACTGCTATGTTCATCGGGGTTCTCTAAAGGAACAGAACTGATGGAATAAACTAGTAGTTAGATTAGTTATGAATGAAATATATATATTATGAATAATAATATATATGTGGAATATATATATATATATATATATACATATATATATATATATATATATATATAAATAATTTGTTAGAGTGGCTTCCAGGCCATGGTCTGAGTAGTCCAATAATGGCTGTCTCCTTATTGGAAGGCCAAGGATTTGGTAGTTGTTCAGTCCGTAAGACTGGGTGTCTTAAGCCCTTGTCCTGGTGCTGGAATCCCCAAGAAAGTCCTAGAGAGCTTCCATCCAGTCTTCAGTCTAATGTTAGAATCTTGAAAAAGGAAGTTCTAGCACCAATGAAAGGATGTCTCAGGAACGAAATAGATGAACTTGCTAGCCAGAGTGAAGGCAAGCTATCAGAAGGTGTTGTCCAGTTTTAGGGTGGGTCTTCTACCTCAAGTAATACAATCAAGACAAACTCTTTACACGTGTGCCTAGCTGCTTGGCTTTTGGCTCATTTCAGATGTAGTGAGCTTGACAATCAAGATTAACCATCACAGCTGCTATTGCTAAAGTAAAAGGTATTTATGTTAAGTATTGACACATCTTGCTGAATTGCCCCTCAGATAGGTGGGATACTTAATTTACCCACCTCCACAACTTCTTTGTATTGTAGTTAAGTGTTATGTTCTGTGCAAATAAAACAAGAAAAATGCATATATTATTAGGGAGGTCTAAAGACTCTTCTGATTTTTATTGGATATTTTTATTTGTCCTTTAATTGTCCATTCTTTGACAGTTTTTAAGTTTTTATTGAGTTGGAGATTTTTAAAAAATATCTTCTGAATACCAACTCTTTGGCACATAAATTTCAAATAGTTTATTTTAAGTAGGTTAAAATAGTATCTGTATTTCTAAGCAGCTTTACTGCTATAATTTGCTATACTATATATGTAAGGTGTAAATTTAATGTTTAATATGTGTATACCCATGAAAATATCACCACAGTCTAGATAATTAAGAGATCTATCACTCCAGAGTTTTCTAGTTTTCTAGCACCTCTTGCTAATCCCTGCCATGTGCCTTTCATACCTCTATCTTGAATAACTGATGTTATGCTTTATGTCATAAATTGTTTGAATAATCTAGCATTTTATGAGTGTCCCCCCCTCCCCACTTTGGGGCCCTGGTTTTTCCACTTAATGTACTTTCAGATTCAGCCATGTTGTTGAATATATCAGTAGTTCCTTGCCCTTCTGTTGAGAAACATATAAATATATCATGGTTGTTTATCTGCCTATTGAAAGACATTTAGGTTGTTTCCCAATTTTGGCAACCAGAAATAAGCATACCATGAACTTCAGTGTTTTAATTTTTTATATGTGTTACTATTAAAAAAAAAAAAACCTTTATTCCTGGCATGTGCCTGTAGTTGGGGCTGTGAAGGCAGAGGTGCCCAGAGTTCAAGGTAATCATAACATGTTGAAGGCCATCCGGGGTTAGAAGAGACCTATTGCTAAACAAAGCAAAAACAACCAAAAGTCATCATTGTCAGTATTGTATAGTCAGAGATGCCACTCTTTTCTATAATTAAATTTTGCTTAATTTACCCCCCTTCATGATCATAAAGTTATTTTCCACTTTCTTCTTATACTTTTAAAATCCTATACCTTTTGGGTTTTGATGCATCTAGGTTTTGTAGGTGGTGATAGGTAAAAATCTGACTTAATTTGTACCTGTTGCCTCAGTAGTCTATTTGAATGGCATCACCTCTGTACCACAAATATCTCTAGTTCTTATTTCCAAATGCTCTTTTTTATTAAAAGGAGGCTCTTCTTACATCAGTTCTATATTGTTTCTGTTGCTGATATTTTGTGAAGAAGATCCCTTCCCATTGCTCTTTGAAAGCTTTTTGTCTCAATGTATTTTTCTTTTACATGACTTGTGGATTCAGTTTGTCAAGTTTTGTTAACATGTCATTCATTGAGTTTGTAGATTAATTTGAATGAAAAAGACAGCTCTTTGACAACAAGTCTTAATCAGGTGTATGTTTATCTCCCTAGTTTTATTATTTTAATTGAACATTTTAATAGGCAACATATACAGAGAAAATGAAAGAATATGTAGCAAAATATTGCCTCCGTCTCTGACTCCCTCTTGGAAACAATGTCCTGCTGACCTCTCACCCCTCACCTCCCTCTCTTCTCCCCACCCTCCCTCCCCCCATCTCCTTCTCTCTAGACAAGGATTCACTGTGTAACAACCCTGACTGTCCTGGAACCTTCTATGTAGATCATGCTGGTCTCGAACTCACAGAGATCTGCCTGCCTCTGCCTCCCAAGTGCTGGGATTAAAGGCGCCCAGCCAGGAAATTTTTTATTATATACTGAGGACCTTATTTGTGCTTCTTTCATTTTATGTCCAAATTTTTATATTTGGTACTCTTGGATTTTCAGTTTATTTTTCTGGCTTTTCCTTTTCTTTTAAAAATTGTGTAAGTAACAGTACCATCATTAAAGAATCAAACATAGCAATAAATATCTTCCTTTACTGTGTTTTCCCCACTCCCACCCTTCCTCAGAAGATAACTTTCATTATTAGTTTACTGTGTATATTTCTAGATTTTTTTTACAAAAGCATTTATATCCATGAGTATGTAGAAATATATATTTTCCATTAATGAATAGAATCATTAGTTTTCTCTGCGTATTCCTAGTAACTTTTGTCTTTAGAATTTTCCATATTTGTACATACAGAACTAGAATGAGTTTAACCTGGTACATATGAAACTTTATGACAGTCACCTAGAGAGCTGGACAAAGTACTAATTTTTATTCAAAGAATTTGAGGCAGAGACAGTGGTTCCATTTCCTTAGCAAGCTCTCTGAGGGTTGCAGTGCTACCATCCTGTATTACACTTTGACTGGGAAGGTTGTGACATTTGCATCAACTAGGTATCTCATGGTTTGTATATTTATCATTCCTAATAATCACTGAAGAATTTTCCTTCACTACAGTAATGGACTTTAGAATTTTTCTGAGACTTTCTTGACTGTTCCTTTAATATACAGTCCTTGTAAATGGTATGTTGGAGAGGGCCACCTTCCCTCCAACCCTGTCCCCCTGTTCATGCCTTTTGTTTTTCTTATTTTCTTGGATTAGCTGTTATCTCCAATAGGATTTTAGATAATCTCATTGATAATGAGTCTCTGGTGGGAATAGAGAATTGGTATAGCCTTTCATGTTATTAAAAAAATTATATATGAAAACTCCTAGTTATTCCATTTAGAAATCTATTCTTCTGAAACTGTTATACAAGAATGCTCATTAGAAAAGTCAAAGATAATGTCCATGAATAGGAGGGTGAGTAAATAAATTGTGATGTAGTTATATTGTGCTCCTGTTCAGAGGTGACTGTATATGTATAGATACGTTAGATTATTGAGAGGACACATTGCAGAAAATCGTGATCCCATCTATACTGAAAAAACAAAAAACTGTGTGATGTCTGTTAAGTACATAGAAAGAAGGCTTACAAGAAACTAGCATGAAAGCATTGCATCATTGAGAAATTTATGCATTGTTTTTTGGTGGGGGGAAGAATCTTACCATGACATCTGATTTCGGCTAATACTGATTAGCTGCTGCTGCATCTTAATTTAGGCTACTGTGTTTTCAATGGTAGATGAGGTAATGAGGGGTGGGGAAATAGAGAAAATGGGCCTATGGAGACATTGCTTCTTTAAAGAAATGCTTTTAAATTAAGATCTTCAGGGTGGCTATTTGTTACCTAAATCAGGAGGGATGGGCTAGGGAAAGGAGTGAGAATGGAATTTAAGTATGCACATGAGAAAAGGGCAGGATATTAAGGTCTGGTAGTAATTTAATGGTAAAGTTTCTGCAGAATTAATGTCCCCTGTTTTTCTTAAAATGCAGGAAAGTTTATTTACTTTTGGTGCAATGGGAAGCTTTTTCTGGAAATGGTGTGTGTGTGTGTGTGTGTGTGTGTGTGTGTGTGTGTGTATGTGTGTGTATGTGTGTGTGTGTGTGGTTTCCAATATATCTTTGCTTTGTTAGTACAGCCAGTACTTACAGCAGATTTACAATTACATTGTTAAACAAAATCTCTGAAAGAATTTGAGTCTTAAATGCTTGCTTGGGAGAGGTTTTGTCCATTGTCAGTTGCTTTTTAAGGATTTGGGTATCAATTTGTGACTCGTAGAAAAAACTTAGTGTATAGTTTAACATAAATGGGCAAAATAATTTTGTTTTTTTAGTTAAAGTGTCCTATGAGAATTTTAGTACCAAAGAATTAAAAATCAAACTGTCAAACACCAGCATTTGAAAGCTAATATAAATGAAAGCCATTATCTTCCAAATTGCAGCATAACAAAATAAGCTTGTAATTTTGTTGCTGGCCAGCACAATATTGTTTTCTGTTTGAATTGAGTGGCAATTTCCAGCATTATTTAACAGTGGTGGAATTAAGTTATGTTTTTAGCAAAGGAATTTTGGAAGTATTATGTTTATTTTGGTGTATTTAGCAATTAAAATTACTCTTGTAATGATGGTGGTATTAAAAGGGATAGGAGCTGTCATGGAGAATTTGAAGCTTAATTATTTCTTTGGCAACAAAATGCCTAATCTTCCATTGCAGTACTTATTTTCTTATGATAATTGATTCATTTGTTCTCTGGTTATCTGCTTAACTTCCTAACCAAAAACATCTGCTCTCATATTGAATTGGTGTGAATACTATATAGAGAGTAGTTAAAATCCATAGGAAGTTTTCCTTTGTAATTCATGAAAGGGAAAAGTAAATGGTGAACACTATGAGTTTCTTCTAATCGTCTTTGAAAGTCTGTTTACTGAAAATGCATTATAGATTATTAATTTTATAAAAACCCATTTTGCTATGTTTTACAGAATTAATTATTTTACTCTAGAGGAGGGTTCCCCAGTACTAACACTGGGTTCAAGGAATATGTCAGTTCCTTGGAAATGGTACCATCTTAGTTATGAGTACAAGCTTTGAAAGCAGAAAAAAATTAGTGTGTTATCATTTATAATTTGAAGGAGAGAGGTGAGGCGAGTTGTTTTACATTTAAAAAAAATGGAAAGACAAACCATAATATTTTTTAAGATTTTACTTATGGTGGGGGGACTATGAGGCCAGGTGAGGCCAGGATGGAAAGCTGGTCTTAATTGGACATATATTGTTTGTATTGATTTAGATTTTTGCCAGGTGATTTCTGAGGGTAGAAAATAAAATTAAACAAATGATTCAAAATATTTATCTAATTGACAGAGTAAAGCCACACAGAAAGGTACAGCTTAAGTTGAAAGTTATTCAAGTAAGTATGAAATAGTAATTGAACTGTATATTCCTAATGAAGTATATTCTAAGTACAAATAGTTGCAGATATTGTTGGTAAAAATGTTATTCTGAGACTAAGGAGCTATAAAATAAGGCAGATGCAAAACTATGTTAGTGTTAATGGGTAACAGGAATTTTTAGTAGAAGAAAAAGGAGTTACAGATGTTAGAGTTCAAAAGGCTCATTTAATACTTGGTGACCTGAATTTAATTGAAAATTGTAATAGAAACATCAAGATACATACATGCTGATTTTTGTCCTCCTTATCTCACTGTTTCCTGTCCTTCTTAAGCCCTTCCATCTTTAATATTCTTCTTTCCACTTTCAAATCACCTTCTTAATATTCTTTCTTAAGGCTTCTTTTATTTCCCCTCATAGGTCCTTTTTGGAAATTAAACTTGTTTTGTAGCTAGAGGTATGGATCCATAGTAAAGCATGTATAAGACCCTTATTTTGATCTCCAGCACCAAAAATGTTTGAAATGTTTAGGAATACCTAACAAAATAAGAGTAAAATTCATTTTGATAGAACATTATAAAAGAAAAAAGAAAAACGTCAGTGTTATCCATGTCAGGTTGACACTAAGTGCAACACCATTCATAATCTCAGCGAATGGGGCATATTTTAGTAATTTGTTGTTATTTAGTAGCTCTAGCCTGTAGTGAAGCTACCTTTTCTGTGATACAAGAGTTGTCATTCAGAAATTTCAAAGAGGCAGTCCCAAACCCTTGTCAAAGGTGTTATGTATGAAATCATAGCATTAGTTAAATTGGATTAAATATCCACTTTGACTCATCTAATAACGACCCAGAATAATAGGTAGTAGATTGTCTCCTAGGGTCTATGAGCTAGCCAGCCATGAGTTGGAGTCTCAGTTAATAGTACCAGGCATGAATACCATCTTGTTTGCAGTGCAGGCTTTAGATTCAATCAGAAAGTGATTGGTTACTCTCATAAATATCTGTGCTGTTCTTAGACCAATATGCATATTTTCATGGGCCAGTTGTTATTGTAGCTTACAGATTACACAGCTGTAATTAATTACTTTTCTCTCCCAGTACCATGCATATAACCTTCCAGCATTGTGAAAGCTAGCCAGTAGGAAGGAAGCTTCCAGGATGGGAAACCAGCCCAATTTCTCTATATTCTGTGACTCAAGTATGTGGTGTCTTCAGCAATAAGGTTTTACCATTAAGTTCTGGAGAGTAACCAAGAGCAGTTGCAATAGCCTGTAATGTTTTGGGCTTACCACTGACCAACTAGAAAAGAGGTAACCGTGGTGTATGGAAGGGGCATTGTCCCCCCACTATAGGGTAACACCATTCAAACTCCTTTTCTATATGTATATGTGTATATGTATTATGAAACTTCTACAGTAGTAGGTTTCCATTTGTCTTTTTTTTTTTTTTTTTTTTTTTTTTTTTTTGGTTTTTTGAGACAGGGTTTCTCTGTGGCTTTGGAGGCTGTCCTGGAACTAGCTCTTGTAGACCAGGCTGGTCTCAAACTCACAGAGATCCACCTACCTCTGCCTCCCAAGTGCTGGGATTAAAGGCGTGTGCCACCAACGCCTGGCGCCGTTTGTCTTTATAAGAGGTCTTTAACATCAGCTATCCCTTCCAATACTGTCTGCCTTAGCCTCCCATTCTCACCTTGATAGGGTGGGAATTTAATAAATTGTAGTTGTCTATTTCCCCCTTATTCTCTATCATCTGTGTCATAGACCCCTTCCCTTGAAAGCTTTTCTCGTATGATTCTTCACCACTTTCCTGACTTCTGTGTGCATTCTAATTTAAACACACATACCTGATAGCTCATGATTCAAATCTAGCATCCATGAAAGAGAACGTGTGATACTTGTCTTTCTAGGTCTTGGTTACCTAACTCATGTCTGTCCATTTACCTATGACTTAAAACAATATTTTTCTTTACAGTTGAATAGTATTCCATCAGGCAATTTGTAAAACTGTTGTGCTAACATTTTAATATATAATTAACATAATTTTATAAAAATATGCAAATTCTGTAAATATAAAAATTTGTTGATATGAATAGCTACCTATTTTTATTTTAATTTCCTTTATATTTTGAAGCTCCACCTGAATTCTTGAAACAACCTGCTAACATATATGCTCACGAATCCATGGATATTGTATTTGAATGTGAAGTCACTGGGAAGCCAACTCCAACTGTGAAGTGGGTCAAGAATGGGGATGTGGTTATCCCAAGTGATTACTTTAAAATTGTAGTAAGTATTTTTTTCAAAGAAGTACATTTATTTCTGAAACTTTTAAATGTCTTTAAATATAACCACTAAAGGATATACTATATATACTAATTCAAAATCATAGAATGTAATTTATTTTTTGGCTATAGGGAAAACTGAGCTTGAAGTATTTTGGTAGTTTAGGTGAGACCACTTAGCAAATTGGTGGCTGGACTAGGCTTAGAGCCTACCACAGTCTAGTATTCCTGAAGAAATACAGTGTGTACATGTGTGTTTCTCATTGCCTTCACAGCTGTTTTCAAGGAGCAGGTCCTCCCCCCCTCCAGGGTCTCACTGTAGATCTGGCTGTCCTGGAACTCTCCATGTAAACCAGGCTGGTCTGAAACTCAAAGAGATCTTCCCGTTTCTGCTTCCTGAGTGCTGTGGTTAAAGGTATACATCACCACATCCAAGTCTCTGTGGAAGTATGGAAAGATGATAATTTTGAAAAATATCAATTAATTATATAATAAATTATACAAAATTTAACCAAACAAATCATAAGTCAGTGCACATACTCTTCAAAGTAGGGAAAATCCCTTGCCAACAGTTGTAACAACAAAACCCTTTTAGAAAGTGAGTGCATCATCACATAGTGCCATTTAATTTAATTTGCATGTATTAGTTCAAGTTTTGAAATAGCTACAAGCAAGACATCATGATAACTTGCCTATAATCCCAGTCCTCAGGAGGTAAAGGCAGGAAGATAATGCCTAGTCCCAAAACTCTAGCAAAACTGTAAATGGGAAAAGTGAATTGTGGAGCTAGATTGCTGTCTCAATCTATAAAGTACTTCCATGTACACATGAAGGCCTGAGTACAGTCACCAGGAGAAACCCATGTAAGAAGTTTTGTGTTGAAATACCAGCACTGGAGACAAGTGAATTCTGGAGGCTTATTGACAACTAGCCTAATCTAATCACTCTCCCAAATCCCAGTGTGAGAAAAAAAGACATTAAATGTATTTAATAATTCTTTGTCGTAATTGGCTTTTTACTTTATATGTATTAGGTATATGGTAGATATTATTACCTATTAATACTACCATTATCTAATATCCTACTAATGGGATTATTTAGGTTTTTGTAATAAGTATTAATGGCATACCTTAAGGTCTTTACATAATACTTACTAAAAAAGCTCAGAAATAATTATGTTTTTAAAGATTGTCATTTTACAGATTTGTCATTTAAGTAATTCATTTTTTTTTTTAGGGATCTATTTTCTGTTTCTGAAATACATAATCTCATGTTGACAAAAAGTTTGTGAGTATTTAACATTAAAATACCAATCTGGCCGGGTGTTGGTGGCGCACGCCTTTAATCCCAGCACTCGGGAGGCAGAGGCAGGAGGATCACTGAGTTCGAGGCCAGCCTGATCTCCAGAGCGAGTGCCAGGATAGGCTCCAAAGCTACACAGAAAAACCCTGTCTCGAAAAACCAAATAAAAATAAAATAAAATAAAATACCAATCTAGTATGGTTAAATTAGCATTTTCATTTTATCAGTATTTACATGTTGTTTTTAAATTTTAAAGCAACATTTATGCTAATACAATATTTCTTCCAGCTCCTTGAGAACATATCCTTGAGGTTTTTAAAGTCATGTTCATAATTAAGTCATTAAATTTTATGTATGTTTTTCTTCCTTAGAAGGAACATAATCTTCAAGTTTTGGGTCTGGTGAAATCAGATGAAGGGTTCTATCAATGCATTGCTGAGAATGATGTTGGAAATGCACAAGCTGGAGCCCAGCTGATAATCCTTGAGCATGGTAAGAGGGGAGCAGTAGTGAGCTGAAGGAGCTTATATTGGAGGCAGTGTTGTTACTCCAGGTGCCTTGCGATTGCTAGCTTGCTTGGTAAAGCCCTGCATGTGACACAACTACAAGAAAAAGAGCAGCAGTCTTAAGTCATTTCTATCACTTAAATTACTTCAGGGGCTTCAGGAGATAAGAGCACTTACTGGCTGCTCTTTCAGAAGACTCAGGTTTGATTCCCAGCACCCACATTGTGCCTCACAACCATCTGTAGCTCAAGTTCCAGGAGATCTGATTCCCTCTTCTGGTCTCCTTGAGTACCACATGTGCTACACATGCATAGATTCAGATGAAACACACACATATTACAAAAGAAATATTAAGCATACTTTTAATAACAACATTTGGGAGGAAGAGGCAGGCAGATCTCTTAAGTTTTAGGCCAACTTGGTCTACAGAGTGAGTTTCAGGACAGCCAGTGCTAAACAGAGAAAGACAGTCTTGAAAACAAAAAAGTATTTAAAAATAAAATTACTTCGAGATATGTTTTCAGATAATGCTAAAAAAAAAAGATTTAAAAAATAAAATTACTCATTATAGGGGGTGGGCATTTAAGGTCCACTATTGCTTAGGGTCCTAGTTGGGTCATCCTTTTGGATCTCTGTATAATTCCCTAGTGCCAGATTTCTCTTTAAACCTATAGTGGCTCTCTCTATTGATGTGTCTCTTTTCTTGCTCTCCTCTATTCCACTCCCCACTCAATCTTCCTGATCCCTCATGTTCTCCTACCCCCTCCTCTTTTCCCCTCCTCTTTCTCCTACATCCCTTCCCCTCTCCCCATACTCCCCATTTGTTCAGGGGTTCTTGTCCCTTTCTGCTTCACTGGGGGACCATGTATGTCTCTCTTATGAGGTATGGATTGTAGGCTGGTAATCCTTTTCACTATGTCTAGAATCCATATATGAGTGAATACATACCATGTTTGTCTTTCTGTGATTGAGTTACCTCGCTTAGGATGGTTTCTTCTAGTTTCATCTATTTGCCTGCAAATTTCAAAATTCCATTGTTTTTTTCTGCTGAGTAGTGCTCCATTGTATAAATGTACCATGTTTTCTCTATCCATTCTTCTATTGAGGGGCATCTAGGTTGCTTCCAGGTTCTGGCTATTACAAATAATGCTGTAATGAACATAGTTGAACAGATGTCGTTGTTGTATGAATGTGTATGCTTTGGGTATATGCATAAGGGTGGAATTGCTGCATCTTGAGGTAGACTGGTTCCCATTTTCCTAAACCACCATACTGATTTCCAAAGTGGCTGTACAAGTTTGCACTCCCACCAGCAATGGAGAAGTGTTCCCCTTTCTCCACATCCTCTCCAGCATAAACTGTCATTGGTGTTTTTGATTTTAGCCATTCTGACAGGTGTAAGATGATATCTCAGAGTTGTTTTGATTTGCATTTCCTTGATGGCAAGGATGTTGAGCACTTTCTTATGTGTCTTTCAGCCATTTTAGATTCCTCTATTGAGAATTCTGTTTAAGTTCTACACCCCACTTTTTAGTTGAATTATTTGGTGTTTTGAATTTGGAACTGGAAGGCACTAATTCTAAATCCTACCGCTTAGGAAAGTTCCTTAGGAGCACACAGATATGTATGTCATTTCATAACCTGTTTTCTTGTAACATCATTCCCTTGGACATCTTTCCATGCTAATAAAATAAGAACATTGTTCATTATTGAATAGAATGTGTAGTTTTATATAATTTACTTCCTGTTTGGTTACATTTATGTTGTTCTCTTTTTGTTGTTATTGTTGTTTTTATTTTGCTATTATGAACACTGTTATACTGAACCTTTTTATGTGGTTATGTTCTCATACTAAATTGCTATTGTTAGCAGTTCTGTCTTAAATTAGTGAGGATGACTCATTAGACTATTTTAGCAACTAAAGCTTTCTTTTTTTTTCTTCCATTTTGAGGTTTTTGTTTGTTTGTTTGTTTTGTGAATGCATGATAGAGGTAGCACTTTGGACATCTGCTCTTTAGCCTGAGTCAAATACAGTTATGTATTACTATAATTCCAACAGGTTCCTCTGACAGCTGTAGCTTGACCAGGGAAATTAACTGACAAGGATGGCACCTACACTGACTTTTCACTAAAATAGCATATGGGATTTATAGATGCTATTTTAAAATATACTTGAAAATAATGTTATAAAAGGGATAAAATAATTGAACAGCTTTTTCACCCTGTTTCTGTGATTATACCTTTCTCCCATTCATTGGAAATGACTTCAGCAACTTTTCATGTTTGTAAAATAAAAGTTGCCAAATTGGGCACCAGCTGAATGAATGTGATGATGTTTTTTTGTTTTGAAGTATAATGGCAATGACTTTCTTAGTAAACTTTAGAGATATTTAGCTTATTCACATCTACTTAAGCATTGGAGTATCAGTATATTTATGTTTGTGATTACTACTATAAATCTTACCAGTGTAAATGAATGATTGTGTAAGGAGCATCCTAATGGAGCTTTCCTCTGAATGTGCTTGGTGATATAATTTTATTAATAGTATGTGTTCTTCTCTGGCTTTGAAAATATTTATGGGCTTTGGGAACTTTTTTGTAATCATACTGATAATGCACTGAGAAGTTATAGGCTATTAGAAGGTTGTAAATCCCATGTTTATTAAGTTTGTTTCCTATTTTTGCCATTTTATTTTTTATTTGCTTAAAATTTATTTATGTATGTGTGTACAAGCTTGTCTGTATGTACACCATGGTCCCTTGGAAGCCAGGCTCAAATCCCCTGGAACTGGAGTTAAAGCTGGTTGTGAGCTGCTTGATAAGGTTTTAGGAACAGAACCTGGTCTTCTGCAACAATAGTAAGCCCTCTTACCCACTAAGCTATGCATCTCTAGCCCCTGCTTGCTTATTTTTGAGGTTGCGCATGGGTGGGATGTGTCTTACTGTGTTGCCCAGGTCTCAAATTCCTTAGCTTAAATGATGCTGTTTCTTCAATCTCTCAAGATCAGAACTGTAGGAGATATTTGCCACCATTCCTGGGTTTTAATCTAAAGATTGTTTTATTTTTTAAGTTGTATGTTTCTGCATGTGAGTATATGCATTTGAGTTAGTTGCTCACAGAATCCAGAGGCATTGGATCTCTTGAGCTGTACTTACAGGTGATTGTGAGCCACCCAAAATGGGTGCTGGGAGCTGATCTCAGGTCTTCTGTAAGAGCTGTAAGTGTTTTTTACTGCTGAGCCCTTTTTCTAGCCCTTTAATATTTTGATTTTTAAAACAAATATTTATGTAGGAAAGCTAAAAAAGGGAATATAAATGCACTTGTATGTATCATGGTTAAACACTGAAGGCCAAATGTAAGTGTAGCATGAATAATAAAAGCCCAGCAACAGATACTAGGGTTAAAGTGAAGACCAGAGAAGTAAAGCAGCCAGCCACTAGAGAGTTCTCACTTCTACCAATGTTCAGATCGAAGGGGCGGTTGTGTCCTCTGATTTCATCTCCAAATTGCACTGCTCCTCAAACTGCCCAGATTGCCTGAGTTCCTGTCGTCTCTTCCTGCCTTATATTCCTCTCTCTGCCCAGCCACATCACTCCTATCTCCACCTCCCTAGTGCTGGCATTAAAGGTGTGAGCTCTGTTTCTCTTTTAGACTGATTCACTCTCATGTATCCCAGGGTGGCCTTGAATTCATAGAGATCCATCTGCCTTTGTCTCCAGAATGCTGGGATTAAAGATGTGTATCACCACTCACTGGCCTCTATGTCTAGCTAGTGTGGCTAGCTTTGCACTCTGATCTTCAAGCAAGCTTTATTAGATCATAAACAAAATATTACCACATTTTGTGAAAGAAAGAAAATTGTGAAATTAAAAAACAAAACAAAACAAAAAACAGTCCCAGTAGATGCATCTTCAAAACAATCCTGCACCTAATGCTCAAGGAGCAATGTGGAACAGGAAATAGAAAGATTGTAAGAGCCAGAGGACCAGAGAATTTCCTGTGAGATTCTCCTAGTAGCATCAGAAGGTGCACCCATAAAGTCTCAACAAAAATGACCACCCAAACATGAGCTGAATAAACAAGACACCAATGAACATGCCTAGCTAGATGGGTCTCAATCTACACAAAGAATTACAGGCAACTGAGTAAAGCTAGGAACAGGAAAAGTGTAAAGGTATTCTTTGCAAGGGAAGAGTATGCCAACTGGTTGTCCATTGCCAAATGGGCAGCCCTGAAAATATACATACAAGTATATTGTATGGACTCAACATGCTATATTTAGGAGTGTGTGTGTGTGTGTGTGTGTGTGTGTGTGTGTGTGTGTGTGTGTGTGTGTGTGTGTGTGTCATGCAATAACCATCATGAAAAAAAGATACCATCACTTTAAGGAAAGCAAGGAAGAGCATAGAAGCGTGTTTGGAGGCAGGAAAGGGAAGAGAGAAATGTTGTAATTATAATATCAAAAATAAACAACAAAAGACATTTACCTGAAGAAGAACAAAGATGAGTCTGGAGAGATGGCTCAGTGATTAAGAGCACTGGCTGCTCTTCCAAAGACTCACGTTCAAGTCTCAGCACCTACATGGTGGCTCACAACAGTCTATAACACTAGTTTCAAGAGATCAGACAACCTCTTATGGCCTCTGTAGGCACCAGGCACACATTGTAGTGCACAAACATGCTTGCAAACCAAGCACCCATACTCATAAAAATAAAGAAAAAGAAGAATTGCAGCAGGCTTTTTTCCCCCTTTGACCAAAATTAAAGACCTTCGAGGAAAAAACAACCCAAGTTATCTACCCAGTAAAAGTATCCTTCAAAAGTGAAAATGAAACAAAGAACTTTTCAGAAACCGAAACCGAGGAAAATTCATTGCATACAACTCAGTACAAAATGATAAAGTAGTAAATTTAATGAATGGTTATTCTATTTTTAAGATGTTATACTTATGATGGGTGAATAGGATATGAATAGGCTTGTGTCTCCACTCTTAAAGAAATTATAAATCGTTGTATCATTTAATTAAAGGAATTTGGATAGTTACATCTTAAAAATTAATTTAACCCATTACTTTTTAGTTTTTTTCTTAGAAATCAGATTTAGAAAAAGATTTAATATCAGCAATAGTGATTTTAAAAGAAAAAGAAATAGGGATAAAGTGAAAGAATAGGAAATGACTTAAATGTTGAAAATAGAATGAAATGAAAATAATTATAGAACAATTTTGGGATAGAAAAATTACTTGAACTCGTTTAATGATGAGAAAAATCTCAGTATAGAATTTCAAGTAGCAAAGAGGAAAAGCTGAATAGAGCAGATCAGAATTTAAAAACTATACACATATGATTAAGCATTCCTTTTCCCAAGATGTTTACATTAGTCACTTTGATGAATTATATTTTTTCAGTGTTTTCAGATTGCTGTAAGAACTTTTGCATAATCTGCAAGGCTTTCTTTCTTTCTTTCTTTCTTTCTTTCTTTCTTTCTTTCTTTCTTTTTAAGTACTAAACTCAGCCTTTCAGTCATTGTTAAAAGATTTAAAAAGCCACCAGACTCATAATACTGATCAGTGGAAGGTCAGCATTCACTGCTGGTCCCTTTCAGAGAACAATTATGTTGTAGATTGTCTCTACTTCATGCATAAAGTAGAGAAGATTCTGACAGGCCCCAGTGATATCCTTTAATTTGACAGAATATAGGCCGAGACTTGAACAGCATGAAAGAGGAATGATGAAACTTAGCCTACTTTGAGCCTCTTTATCGTTGTATTTTGTAGCATTGTGACCCCTAGGGGTGATATACTGTGGCTATATAGCAATTTCCAAACACTCACACCTTGTATCCTTGTTTATGTAGGTTTTTTGCTTCTTTGTTGTTAGCAGACTCATTAATATTTTAAAAAACATTTTTTTCCAAGAATGGACTAGATTAAGGTTGGCAAAGTGCCACATAGGCTGTCCATCCATTTCCTGCATTTTTTCATTGGGACGTAGACATACACATTTGTTGACATACTATCTATTTGTTTGTAGTCATTTCCTACTGTAATGACAAAAGTCAGTAGTTTAGATAAGAGATCAGATGGCCTGTAAAACCTAAAATATTCTCTTGCCCTTCATAGAAAATGTTTACTGGCTACTAGACTACATCACAAACCTTAATAGTTTGTGATTCTAAACTATTTCTCATTGGTGAAAGTCTATTTCACGTAAGACATTTTAAAGGGAAAAATTGGAGTAGAGTAAAGGAAAAGGAATAAAAGCACAAGGATAGAAGCAGAAAGGCAGATCTAGGAGGAAATGTGCTGCAACTCTGTGGGGGAGAAGTAGAAACTGCAGATAATTGTTAGTACATTCTTCTGGCACAGCCTGAGCAGCACAGTGGAGAAAACCAGTGAAGTGCTCTTTATGTTCATGTATGAGACATGTTATGTCACATCATCAGAAAACACAGTTTCTTACAGAATTGGGAGGTAGAATTTATGAAGCATTGTTTCAACGTTTTCTTAATCAAAACATTTGAAATGTAAGATGGAGTTGGCAAGATCACTCTGTGGATAAATACACCTGCCACCAAGCCTGATAATCTAAGTTCAATCTCCAGAATCCATATGATGAAAAAAGAGAGCTAACTCCTCAAGTTGTCCTCTGACTTTTCATATGTGTACTGTGCCTGTCCACATATAAACACAAGTAACAAAATGCAATAATTTTAAGAAAAATAAAATATTATTTAAAATATTAATATTAAACTTTAAATCTTACGCATTTTCAGTAACAGAAACACTCTCTTATTATTTCTTTTGATGTCAGTATTGGTTTTTTGTTTGTTTTTAAGCTATCTGCCTGTGTAAGTCAAGTTAGCAGTGAGCTTACTATTCTCAGCCTTCTAAGTGCTAGGATTTCATTGCATACTACTATGTCTGGCAGCAGCAACTCTTGGTTGTAAAGACTCTTTAAAACTATTTAATTGAACATAAAATGAAATTACTTCTATATTATGACATTTCAAATTAGTACCTGTTTTTAATAGTTGTCTGTTGAAAAGATTTTCTTAATTGTTAGTAAAATTTGTGCAACTAAGTGGGATGGTATAGGGGCTACATGCCTGGTAATCCTAGCACTTGGAAGACAGAGGCAGGAAAATTATGAGTTCCAGGCCAGCCTGGGACTACACAGAGAGACTACATCTTAAAAAGAACTGAGCGGAAATATTGTTAACTCTTCATTGTCCTTTCTTCCTGTTGTTTGAATTTTAAAATAGCTTCAAAATTTTCTTGTAAGACTGGAATGTAAAAAACATAAAAATACACTTTTTAAAATGTATATCCTGTCAGCAGGTCTGGTAATTGGCAGGGTTTTTTTTTGTTGTTGCAGTAGGGAAGAAGGGCTGATGAAAAGGAAGTAACATGAACTTGTTTGTAGTAAAGGAAATTCACACTTTACCAGCACATTAAATGACTACTAGAATATAATGGCCATGGTAGATAAGGATACATACTGAGTATTATGATTGTTTGTTTTATTTTTTTATTTTATTTGACTGAAACGCTTGTCAAAAATTCCATATAGTTCTGAGGTTATTAGATGATAAAAATTCTGGAAAAAGTGATGAATAGCTTGGCATGGTTGAAAGTTGGCTACGTAGCCAGAAATTATTAGTCATTAGTGGAATATTTTAAATCTGAAACATTACTTGTAAAGGTTAGTGTTGATCAAAGGGTCAATTCTAATTTATTATTTTGCTTAAGTATTAGTAGTTATAACTTTAGGAAAAGTTTTACTCCAGATAACTGGTATAATTTGACTCTTAATTGTGATTACTATATCTAGGAACTTTTTTGTTTATGTTTTTGAGACTCTTGATTTATAACCTAGGCAGGCCTGGAAGTTGCAGTGTAGCCCAGGCTGGCCTCAGATTCACAGCAATTCTTTTGTCTTACCTTCTTAAGTGTTAAGGTTAGTGACGTACCACCACCTACCTTATGTCTAGGACCTATCTAAGATTACAAATGTATCTAATGGCATTATTCTCTCTGTTGCTGATTTACTGGTTGGGTCTGGCACTGAAATTCTGTAAAATGAAGGAATTAGGTAATTGTTAGTTTTTTTATCACATAAAATTCTCCAATAAATGTAATTATTTTAGGAGTATATGTTTAATGTTAGATGTGATTTTATTTTTTATTTAATTTTAAGTATGAGTGTTTTTGCCTGCATTTAACCACAAAGCCCTCTCCAGCCCCTCAGATGAAAATGAAGTTAGAAAGACTGACTTTATGAAGCAAACTTTGAAACTACTCTTTAAGTAAAACTTAAACAAAAACCAAAAAACTAAATATATTTATATCATTTAAGTTAGAAAAATAATCTTTTATGACCAGATTGAAAGGCATCTGAAATGTCTAGTTAAAACTAAACGGGCTATTTTTAAAAAGACCTAACACATGTTCATTGTCAAAAACAAAAATGTGTAATTGACTGATAAAAAAGTAAATACACTGTTAACTCTTCCCTGGTCTCACTTTCTAGAGCTAACCCTTCTTAGCAAACTACTCTTATGTAGTAATTCAGTAAATACGTGTGGTAAAATCCCATATACTTTACAGAAGTATGGCTTTATGCTGAGTAGTGAGAGTGAAATAGCCAGCAATCAGACATTATTATCTGCCCTCATAGAACATTTGTCTGTTAGAGTAAAGAGACATCAGGCAACTAAACTATAAACAAAGTAATTAAAGCTTTTGTGGCTGCTTAAAGGAAATTAAAAGAATGCTTTATGTTGTGGATTGAATGTAAAATCAATCTCCCAACAGGCACATGTGTCTGAACACTTGGTCTTAACCTAGTGTCCCTATTTTGGGAAGTTATGAAACTTTTGGGCACGGGGCAAGGGTAGTAGGTACAGGGATGTCGAAACTTCACTAGACAGTTGTAGCTACCCTAAGAAGTGAGGAAACTATCCTAAGAAGAACTCACACCACCTAGGCCCAGACTAGTCTCAGCTGCTCTGCCTTTTCTGCCATGAAACTATGAGCTAAAGCAAATCCTCCTTTCTCTAAGTTATTTCTATTGTGTATTAATATTTCACCCCAGTGAAAAGAAAAATAGCCAATATGCTCTGATAAAGAATAATTGGTGTTCAGGGTCTGGAAATTGATCATTCAGTACAGTACTTGCCATTCAAGCATGAAGACATAAATTCATATCCCTAGCACCACCTACATGAAAAGCTAGGTGTGGTAGTGTGTGCCTGTATTCTCAATGCTGGAGAAGCCAAAACAGGGCATCTCTGGAACTTACTACCTTGCCAATCCAACTGAATTAGCAAGCACCAAGTTTATTGAGAGACATTGTCTCAAAAAATAGCTCAAAGTGATTGAAGACACTCAACATTGACGTCTGGCCTACATATATGGACATACATGCACACACCACTGCTACTACCTAAATACAAAGAATTATTTGGGAGGTGGGCATGGAGGCTTATAACTTTTAATTCTAGCACTTGGGAGCTTTTGGAGCAAAGATTGCCATAAATTAAAGCTGGCCAGAACTACACAATAAGCTCCAGAACAGCCTGGCCTACTGTATGAGACCTTGTCTCAAAAAATAAAGTAAAATAAAATCAAAGAGGGTGTGGGTATTGGAGAAATAGCTCAGCTGTTAAGGCCACTGACTGTTCTTGAAGACAACCCAGGTTCTCTTAGCACCCACAAGGTAGCTCAGCATGTAATTCATTTCCAAGGAATCAAATACCTTCTTTTGGCCTCTTTGTGCACTGTATGCATATGATACATGTAGCAAAACCACATATACACATAAAATAAAAACGGGAAACTTTTTGTAAATAGAGTGGAAATTGTTTTAAATATGCTTATTAAAAAGAGGACCTTGTTGAAGTGGTGATGTTCAAGTTGAGACCTGAAGGATTCACAGGAGCTCATGTGTTCTTTTGTGTACACATACATATATTTACATTCACATATAAAGTTTTTATCTACAGTAGAGTTTTTCTGTGATTTTTACATTGCCCAGTGGACATGTTTTACTTACTTTCTTTTTGCTATAACACTCATCCTATCAGACAGGCATGCTTTTGAGTTCTTGTTAATAGCACACTTTAAAAAAAAAAAAAAAGTTTAGCTGAGGTATAATTTACCATTTACCTGGGTATGATGATACCATCTTACAATTCCAACATTTGGGAGACAAAGACAAGATTGTGAGTTTAAAGCCAGCCTGTGATACATAGGCTCTCATCTAAGAAAAAAGAATTTAGCATATTTTAAACAATCTGTTAATAATTATTTATTTTGAAGCTATAATTACAAGGTATTTAAAGGTTCATATTTTAAACTAGCATAAATCTAAAAACAACCAAGTTAATAAAACCAATAAAAGAGAGTACTTTAAAAATACTAAAAAGAATAAGGGATCTATGTATGGAAAATATCTGTGTTAGTTAGGGCTGCTATTGCTGTGATGAAACACTGTGACCAAAAGCAGCTTGGGCAGGAAAGGGTTTATTCCCTCACAGTTCCATATAGCAGTTCACCATCAAAAGCAGTGAGGGTAGAAGTCTGGAGACTGGAGCTGATGGAGAGGCCATGGAAGAGTGCTGCCTTACTGGCTTGCTCCCCCTGGCTTCTCAGTCTGCTTTCTTACAGAACCAGAACTACCAGCCTACAGATGGCCCCATCTACAAATGGCCTGTGCCCTCCCGCATCAATGCCATGCAGGCTCGTCTATTGTCCAGTCTCATGGAAGCGTTTTCTCAATTGAGGCTCCCTCCTCTTTGTTGACTCTAGCTTGTTGACATAAAACTAACTAGGACAATATCTAAGTTATATTGTTAATAAACTGAACTGGGTGTGGTAGTTCATACTTGTAATTTAATATTCAGAAAATAGCAATCGTTTTGTGAATTTGGAGGCAGCCATGTTGTATTATTAGAAATTCTAAATGAAATAATTTTTTCAACTTCAAAGTAATTTTAGATTAAGAGTTCTTATCTTTTGAAGCAATGCTACGAGAGAAAAAAATGTAGGTTGCATGTTTGATAACTGTCTGTAAATGTTAGACATTGTGTCCCATTTTTCTCTGAATAACAAATTGTATCATGCAAATGCTACAGTAAAGTATAATTTATTAAAATATTAGGAGCAAATTTGATCCAGGCATGGTGACTCACATATGTGATCTCAGAACTTGGGAGGCTAAGTCAGGATGATTGATGCAACTCCCAAGCCAGCTTGGGCTACATAGTGTGTTGAAGTCCAGTCTGGAATAAATTTCAAAACCCCATTTCAAAACCAAAGCAGATTTGTTAAACCAAGGATTTTACTAAGTACATGTGCTATGTAAATAGATATTCTTAGCTATCTGGCAAAGATCCTACTATGCAGACTAGTTAGGGAGGTGATGATTAAAAAAAAATTCAGTCTAGCTAGAATATAGAAATGTAGCTAAGTGATTTGTCTTAAGTCATTAGTGTAAAAGTCAGAACAGATACCTGATTCAGCTTCAGAATTATGCTACAGTAGCAAGTTTTAATGTTTCTAAGACAATTGTTTGTGTGTGTGTATGTTTCCATTTAATTTCAAAAATCAGATTTTAAATTCAGTATTGTGGTTATGCTTATTGACAAGGTTGTTCAGCTATATCATTTTGGAAAGATGGCTGGGTGTCTAGTAGGCTTGAGATAACTGTAGTTTACTTTTGTCATAATTACCAAAAGTACCTTCTGTAACTCAGAAGTGTCAGAGTATATACAATATTTTTACATGGTCACCCCAATAACTGAAAATTTATTAAACCTGAAAGGTTCTCATGATGCCAGGGTAGAGGTTTTATTCTATGAGTCAAAATAATGTATTGTAAGCTCTGCTGAATGCCAAGGTATTTCTCTGTTTCTAAACAGGAAGAAATCATTTCTGTCAGGTTTGCAAGATAAAGAAGGCTTTTTGAACACTAGCATTTGAATTGAATCCAGAAGGATAAGTGGGATTCTAGACTCATCAGGTTACATGAAGATGAAAAAGGAGGTGATTCAGTTATATCAAAGTGTAGAAAGATTTAACGTGCATTGGGAGAATAGTGGGCAGCTTGGCTTACAAGAATTCAGAGAAATTTGATATCGAAGTCAACATCTCAGGAAAACGTATATAAACCAGATTATTTAATAGTTAGTCATAGGTAGCACTGGGGTTTGTCTAGCAGTTGGAAGACCTCAGCAGATTTTAGGTACATGCAGAGGTATCACTAAAAGACAGTGTATGAGAGGTGTACTGACTGGTTTCAGGCAGGAAAACAAGCTGTCTCTGGTAACAATACTGTACCAATTACATGTGGTATTTAAAGCTCCCAACTAAGTGGGAGAACATTTCTTTGTGTCCCTTAAAGACTGTTACATGGTAATCATTTTTTTGTTTTGTTTTTTGCTTTTTGAGACAGGGTTTCTCTGTGTAGGTTTGGAGCCTGTCCTGGACCTAGCTCTTGTAGACCAGGAGAACTCACAGAGATCCATCTGCCTCTGCCTCCCAAGTGTTGGGATTAAAGGCGTGAGCAACCATCAACCTGGCCAGTAATCATTTGTTAAATGTTGAATAGATGTTCCTACAAAAGAAGATAGGTCCATATTTATACTTTATTACGTTAGTGTAAGGGGGAGGGGCTATATAAATCTAAGATTATAATCCTTAGTTTTATAGGGTTAGGTTATGTCATTATGCTTGAGCTATAATATAATATAATACATGCTTGTTTTAGGTAACTTTGGTGAGGTTGGCATATAATTAAAGTATAAATAGTTTATCTAATGTTGAACATGAATTTCATCTTTGCTCATCATCACTCATTGATTTTAAGACTGGAACTTATGAGACCCAGGTAGCAACTAACACCCTAGTGACAATTTTTGGTATTTGGTAGTTAAATTGAAGAAGCCCTAAAAATGACCTTCCCAGACTCAAAGGTACACTTGGAAAATTTCAGAGAGAAAATTAAATTTGAATTTGATACTATTATTTTGTTTTAAAGAAGGAATGTTATGAAGCACAAAAATACCAAAAGGTATTATGTATGTGTGACTGTAGTTTAATTGGAAGCTATATTTAAAAGATGCTAAATTATGCAGTATTATAATAATTGGCACACTGTCATTTGGGTCTGAAAGAAATTACTGACAAGCTGGATGCTTGCAGATTTGATCTAACACAGTGTCAGTTCTGGGTTGTTGAGTGTTTTCATTCTAGATGTAAGAGTGTTGGCATTGAGACTGTCTCCCTCCCAATTGATACATGCTTATGAAATCACCAGAAATAAGTATAATTTGAAATGCATTTGAGAAAAAATTGTAATTCATCACATTCAGTGCTAGTTGTCTCATAAGTACTGTAATGTCCTAATGCTTTAGATATTTGCATTTTTAAAAAGCAAACTTTTTGGCACCAGCTTTATTGTTTGAGTCCCTTTATGCAGAGTGTTTTTGAGTATTGTAGACTCCAAGTAGTAAATATGAAGGCTTCTTATATGGATTCTTGCTTGATGGTGGTTTTTTCCCCCCTAATTTTTGGTTTCTCCAGCCCATACTCATAAATCTTAGTATATTAGAGTAATTTTGTAAACAATCTTGTTAGGACTTGTAAAAGATCTTATTAGGACTCCTTTTGCTTTTTATACATAATCTGAAGAGATTTAAAAAAAAAAAAACTCCTAGAATTTGTTTTCTCAATCTGAATCTCAAAAATGCTGATGTTCTTTCAAATGTAGCATCTCGAAAATTTGTTACGATTAGTGTTAATATAAATCATTAAGCTCATTGAAGCAAAATTGATTTGTCTTTGTTGGTCAAAATGGGCAATGTGTAGAAATCCTTTTACACATTTTGTCTTATTTCCTCTGGGGCATTGAGATCTTATCTGGGACACAGCATTTTGGTTTAGAATGGAAAGAGGGAGTTGTCTTTTTTTGGGGGGGCTCACTGCTGAGGTAGGTTCGTCATTAACATCTGACACACCTTTTTAAATGAATATTTTTAATGTCAGGAAAAAGTCAGATGACTTCCTTGATACTGAAACACCCCTCCTACACACAGAATGGGAGGTGTGTTTTATTTTCTAACTTCCTTCAATTGTTTATGTAAGTCATTTGTTTAAACTGCAAGAGCACACATGTAGCAACAATAATAATAACCAGAGTGTGTCCCTAGGTCATGGGGACTAGTAGAGACTTAATTCCTCAAAGAAATATCTCTGAGTCTGTGAGTGGATCCTTACAGTTCTGTTCCCTGCGCTGAAATGGTGTACTAAGATAAATAGCTTTGGCTGTGTTAGTGGTTCATGGTCATACTGTATTTCATTCCCACACAGACTCCTGACTGTGTGGCAATTGTACTCCCACTCTGTGCTACCATTGCACTAGAACATCTTGCAGGCAGATCACTATTGTAGATCAAAAGGTTTGTGGGTAGATTGGTGTTTACCTTTCTCCTTTGGTAGCATGAAAAATACCTTCCAGAACCATGAATGCTAGTCAGTAGAGGTGAAGGCTCTAGGTAGGCACCAGCTTGACTTCCCTGTGTTTAGTGAGTTATGTAGTTGTTATCTTCAGCAGTAGGGCCTTACTGTCAGTTTGTGGAGAGCAACCAATAGACTGGAATAGCCTGAGTTGTTTGGTTTCCATGGGGCACCTTTGCCCAACAATGTGATTAGATATAACTCATTCTCAGCATTTGGAAGTTTTATTTGGTGGCAAGAGATGGCCAGTTGAGGCTTTCTCTCCCCTGTTATCTGGTGATTCCATTTAGGTTTCTTTCATGTGTATATATTTTAATAGGCTTCTGCTTTAGTAGGCTTCCATACAACCCCTCAAATGGCCCTTAGTTTTAGCTGTCCTTTCCTGTGTTCCCTCCATACCTTCTTTCCTTCCCTTTCAGTTTGCTTTCTTAAGTGCTGGATACAAGTACCCTCCCTCCCTCCCCGTCTTTCTCTCCCTCTTCTCCTCCCCCTTCCTCTCCTCATTCCTAGGATATTGGCATGTGCCAACATACCCATATCCTCTATCTATATTCTTATTAAGCTTTATTTTAAAAGTTTTAGATTTATAGAAGAGTTACAAAAGAGGAATTTGAGGTTGGCTTAGTGGTTAAGAGCACTTGCTGTGCAATCATGAGAACTAGATTTTGGATTCCAGCATCCATATAATATGGGTAGCATAATGCTTGTAATGTGAAGACAGGAGAATCCCTGGGGCTTGCTGGCTTCCAGCCTGGCTCAGAAAAAGGGAATCCTAGTTTTAAGGGGAGACTGCCTAAAAGGAATAGGCAGAGAGTGGAGGAGGACATTGAGCACCCACTTTTGACCTGACATGCTCACGGGCCCATACACCGCAGGCACATAGAAGATAGCTACAGAGTCCCCAGATACCCTGCATCATTTCTCTCACATGTGTTACTTACTGTTGACCAATATTGTAACTTTTTATTATGAAGTCCATACTTTATTCAGGTAATTTTTGCTTCTGTTTAATACCATTTTTTTTCTGTTTTGGGATACAAGTTATCATCCTTCTTGTTTTTGATGAGCACCAGTGATTCTAACTTAGTTACCTGGCTAAGGTAGTGCTGTCAAGTTTCTTTACTATCAGGTTACTCTTTCCCCTTTACCACATTGTATATTTTTCAAGGAACTAACTGTACACAGTTATTGGAAAATAAGATAATAAAAATTCAAGAGACAGGGAGGGGTGTAGGGGAATGAAGCAGTTTTTCGTATACCATTTCTGCAGAAAGAGATGCCAGCATAGTAGCAAAGTGAACGTGGTCTGCATGCTGATTTGACACAAGACAGTGATTTTTTTTTTTTTAATTAGTGAGAAATCCCTGCCCTCTTCTACAGTAGGCTAGCAGGACTTTCTCCCTTCCCAGATTCTCTATCTCATTGGTTTAAGAGTCAAAGTCATTTACATACATAATTAACAATTTTGTGCTGGAGATTGCCCCCAGCAGACTACCTGTAACTTTCTAACTCTTGGCTCAGCAAGGGTAGAGAGGAACCTGGTACTTCCTGCTTAATTTAAATTAACTTTAATTAACTTAATTAAATGTTAACTGCTTAATTTTTTATGCTTGTGAGGTCAGCCATTTTTGCTTCTATTTAATATTAGTTATTTCTGTCTGTGTTATGTGTCCTACACCCTCCCTGCAACCTTGGTACTGGTTATTTTTTAGTTTGATTTTATTTTTTCTAATGTTTCTTCTTTATCACTATTTTTCTTTTTTATGTAGCCATCAATGCTATAAATTTCTAAGTCATTTTTTGCATACCATGATTAAGCTGTGCTTTCATCTTAATATAGTAAAGATATTTTAAATTTTTTCTTTGTGACTTCTGTGGCCCCTGGGTTATCTAGATATACATTTTTTTAATGTTTAATGGTTTTCTTACTATGTTAGTGTTATTTCCAACCTAACTCTCTGTATGAACATATATGATTGTCTAAATTAGGACTTGATTCCTGTGAAGAGAAAATGACCAAGGCAACTCTTTTTTATTTTTTTTCTTTTTATTTATTTTTCCCCAGATTTTTTTATTTAAATTAGAAACAAGCTTGTTTTACATGTCTATCCCAGTTCTCTCTCCCCCCTCCTCCCCTGCCCCTCACCCTCCCCCATCCCATCCCTTTTCTGCTCCACAGGGAGGGTGAGGTCTTCCATGGGGGATGTTAAAAAAAATCTGTCATATCATTTGGAGCAGGGTCTAGGCCCTCCCTAGTGTGTCTAGGCTGAGGGAGTATCCCTCTATGTGGAATGGGCTCCCAAAGTCCACTCATATATTAGGGATAAATACTGATCCACTTCCAGAGGCCCCATAAGTTGCCCAGGTCTCCTAACTGACACCCATGATCAGGGGTCTGGGGCGGTCCTATGCTGGTTTCCCAGCTGTCAGTCTGGGGTCCATAAACTCCCCCTTGTTCAGGTCAGCTGTTTCTGTGGGTTTCTCCAACCTGGTCTTGACCCCTTTGCTCATCACTCCTCCCTGTTTGCAACTGGATTCCAGGAGTTCAGTGTTTAGCGGTGTGTGTCTCCAAGGCAACTCTTCTAAAGGAAAACATTTATTGGACCTGGTTTCAGTGGTTTAGTCCTTTATCATCATGGCTGGAAGCATGGCAGCATGCAGGCAGACATGGTGCCTGAAAAGGAGCTGAGAGTTCTACATCTTGACCAAAGGCAACAGAAGGAGACTATTAAGCCACACTGGGCATAGCTTGAGCATATGAGACCTCAAAGCCTGTCCCCACAGTGGCACTCTTCCTCTAACAAGGCCATACCTCCTTATTAGTACCACTTCCTGTAGGCCAAGCATTCAAACACATGGTTTTATGGGGGGCATTCCTATTCAAACCACCCCATGATAAATTTTTTACACAGTTAAAGTATACTTCATGTATCAGATATCTGTCTTGGTGAATTTACATTAGGTTTTATAAAACAATGTACTTTCTGTTGTTGAATGGAAATTTAGAAGTGTCAGATAATGATGAGTAATGTTCAGGTCATCTTTTTTTAAAAAAAAATTAATAATTTATTCTTATTTCTTCTCGGTTTTTTCAGATGGGGTTTCTCTGTGTAGCTTTGTAGACCAGGCTGGCCTTGAATTCATAGAGATCCACCTGCCTCTGCCTCCTGAGTGCTGGGATCAAAGGTGTGTACCACCACCGCCTGGCAATTCATTTGTCTTTATTTCACATGCATTGGTGTTTTGCCTGCATGTATGTCTCTGTGAGGGTGTTGGATCCCCTGGAACTGGACTCACAGACAGTTGTGAGCCACCATATGGGTGCTGGGAATTGAACCTGGGTCCTCTGGAAAGGCAGCCAAGCCATCTCTCCAACCCCTGTTTAGGTCATCTTTACTAATTTTCTTCCTTCTTTGATCAGTTTAGTAGAAGGGTGCTCAAATTCTCTATTATTAAATTTTTTTCTTATAATTATATTGGGTTTGCCCTGTAACTTTGGTACATGTTTAAGATTATGTCTTGGAAATTTTATGGATACATCACTTTTCCATTTTTATATCATTAATAGTTAAAACGTATCATTCCAATGCATTTTAACTATTAATGTTTTTAAAAGGCAGTTACGGTTTTATATCAGTTAAGAATAAAAGTAAGCCAGATGTGGTGACATACGCTGGTAATCCCAGCACTTGAGAGGATTGTGAGTTGGAGGGCAGCCTTGGTTGTATAATGAGATCTGGCTCAAAAACCAAAAATGGGTTGGAGGGAAGGTTTAAGGTTTGAATTGATTGTGCAACTTGTTGCTTGTATAAGTAAAAGGAGGACACATTCTCTGGCTTAGGTGTCCCAAGGATACTTTTCCATCTAATTACTTATTTGTTTTCTTGTATCCTTTATGGAATATCTCCGGTTTTTTTTCTGCTCATTTGAAAAGTAAAACTCTACCAATTTGGATACCGTTTTTTTTTCTGTTTTTTTTTTTTTTCACCAATCAATTTTGGTCCCTCTCCCGCTCCCTCTCCCTCTCCTTTTCTCCCTCCCTCTCCATGACTAAACAGTGTGACACTGTTTCCTATGAGTATGTACTTCTAAGAACTGAAGTTTAAACTTGTTAAGTAAACTTGTTCAGGCTTACACATCTAGTGTATCTGTTGAAGCTGGGAACAGTTGCACTTAAACTCTGTATAATACTGTGGACATACAGCTTCTGCCCCAAGCTTAGTTAAATTCATGTCCTCATTCATCTTGCACATTATCACTTAAATTGTTTTTGCTATGTTAAGATGTCCCCTTTTTGTCAGGTTCAAATCCTGTATGTCTGTCAAAGCCCGATTCTAAATGCCATTTTAGCTACCAGTGTTCTTGGCTTCCACCAGAAAGGAAATACCTAATGTCACCGAATGCTTATTTGACTTACTTTCTGTATTATGCATGACATGGTCATTTGATGTACACAGTTCTTTTCTATTAATATGCAAGAAAATGATTTGTATCTACTGTTTGTATCACTTGTCATAGAGCTTTGCTGGCATTGCTGAACAGGTACCATTTCAATAAATATCGATAGTCAGTGAGTACATTTATTTAGTATAATTTCTGCCCTTTGTAAATGTACTCTCTTAAATAAGTTTCCACATCAGAGTTGTTGACTCGTTATTAATTGTATGAATTTTGTTTAAATATGATAAAGGATCTTGAACATTTCTTGTCTTAATTCTGCCTTAGGGATTAACATTTATAAGTTTTGAAGACATGACAAATGGTTTTAAAATTAGATAAGCCTTCCTTATTAGACTGGCATCAATAAGGTTATTTGAATATGCATGAAAATTTCAAGGCTCTTTGGGAGTCATTTGCACTATAGACGTTTTGCTAGTTCTTTTTCTAGAAGTTTAATACTGATTATAATAGGGAAATGATTCTCAAGCTAAATGTAGATGTCAAATCTATCATTGTCTTTGTCATACAAACCTTGAAAAAATGACTTATCTTTCTTACTTCTTTTTTGATTTTATGAGATAACATCTTTTAGTTTAATAATTCGTGTTAGATTTTTCACAAGACAATTTGATATAGCTTTCAAATAATATATAACAAAGAAGTGTGTGCTATTTCAAATAAGCCCTATTCTAAGCATAGGATCCTTGAAATTTATTAATATGATTCTTCTCTACCTGAAAATCAGAATATTAGAATTAATAGTTTCCTTGTGTGAGCTTTGTTGAACAAATTCCTCGTGTCCTGACAGGTGTTTATAGACTGTGACAATGAAGATTTTAATTCCCAGTCATCATCATTACACAGCATTATTCCTTTGCTTTAATTTTCTTTGCCTTATTGTCATATCTAAAATTTGGGAGTAGTAATGAATTTCATTAAAAAAAGCTGTGCTATTTCTTGTGCATCTCACTATCAAGCTGTGAAACTTGCAGAGTACACTGAGGGACACTATTGGGAGTACTGCATACAGTTGTTGTTATGCAGTTGTTATACAATGAATACATACAGTATCATTGTAACAACCACATACTTGTCAGTGGCTCCTTTATGTGACAAATTACTCTAAGGAGCAAATGATATGTGGCTTTTCTCTCCTTCCATTATTGTTTTTATTTTAAAGTGCTTTGTTTTATTTTAAAGTGCTTTGACTAATAGCCTAGTACAGTTGTACTGAATGTGAATGCTTCTTCTGAATATCTTTCATCTACTGGAGTTGTTGGGGTTTTTTTATTTTTTATTTTTGCAGATTTTTAAAATTTGAATTAGAAACATGATTGTTTTACATTACAATCCCAGTTCCCTTCTCCCTCCTGTCCTCCCCTACCTGTCCACCCCCAACTAAAACCCTACCTATCACATATCCTTTCTGCTCCCCCTGGATGGTGAGGCCTTCCATAGGGTGTTATCAGAGTCTGTTGTGTCTTTTGGGATAGAGCCTAGGCCCACCCCCGTGTGTCTTGGCTCAGGAAGTATTCCTCTATGTGGAATGGGCTCCCAAAGTCCACACCTATGCTGGGGATAAGTACTGAACTACTACAGGAGGTCCCGTAGATTTCTGAGGTTTCCTCACTGAAACCCATGTTTCTGGGGTCTGGATCAGTCCCATGCTGGTATTCCAGCTATCAGTCTGGGGAGCAAGAGTTCCCCGATGTTCAGGTCAGCTGTTTCTGTGGGTTTCACCAGCCTGGTTTGGACGCCTTTGCTCTTCACTAGTCCTTCTCTGCATGGAGTTGTTGTTTTATTGTATTCTGTTTCTGTGCTTGTCAAAAGTTTGTTGTTGCTTTTTTTAAAAATGCTTCCTTTCAGCTGTTTGTTATAGGGGAAATTAACTGTTATATCAGTAATTGTAGAATGGCATCTCTAGCAGTTTGATTGGTTTCCCAATGGCACTTATCAAATAGCTTATCTCCTCCCTGCTGGTATTTTGAAGCCAATGCCTCAGAGATACAATCTGAAATGATAGGGTATCTTTTAAATTTTTGTTAGGATACGGTGCCATATTTCCCAACATGTTGGCTCCACTGGCTTTACTCTTAAAAGTGGTGGTGCTCTTTAGCCAAACCATTCCTACACTCATTTAGAAGAACCTGGATGTGATTAAAAATGTTTCTTGCAACCATAGAAACTAGGCTGAACTGCATTACAAGAGCCTGCCATTGTTAAGACAATGCATTCATCCTTTGCTTCCTAACTGGAGCATAATGTGCTCATTCTCCCGCTGACACTGCTAGAATTGGTCTTACTGCCACAATTCCCTGCCATGTCCTGTATGAGCCCAAATAAATCCTTTCTTTTGTAGTTGCTTTTGACAGATACTTTTCTCACAGCAACAAGAAAGGTCCCCAACATGCTTGGTAAGTGCTCTACAATTTACAGTTAGATCTTTGTCCTCAACTTAGGTGGCTTTATTTGTATTTGGAGGACAGGAGGGAGAGGGAACTGGGATTGGTATGTAAAATAAGATTGTTTTTAAATAAAAATTTATAAAAAAGATATATTTTTGAAGATACGAAGATACTTTCTGTATTCTACTAGAAAGATTATCTTGGACGGAATTGAAAGTGAGGGGGTCTCTGGGTGTCGGACAGGGGAGTAAACTGTATGAATTGGTAAGAATAAAAACATGGTACAGATTGACTTCATCAACCTGGATCAAACTTCAGGGAGTTAATGCCAGGTAGTTCACTGTTAGCATATTTAAAACACTTGTATAATTTGGGAAAGGGTTTTAGGCAACAGTCCAGTACACAATAAGCTTAAGGTGTGGTTATATAGTAACTCTTCTACAAAGTACTTGCAACCATGAGGGTGGGTTCTATAGCTAAAAGCCTAGAATCTAATGTGGTCTCTTATCTATAGCATAGAGGTCAGCAGGCCACATCTCCCTTAAGGATGGGCAATAGTCTGGAGAGGTACGAGTCTGGAATAATCATTCTGGGGAATTAGGGTGAGGTCTGCCTCTATAGCAGAAGGTAGGTGAGGTCTGCCTCCATAGATTGCAAAAGGGTCACCAGGTCATTAACAAAATCCATTCTCAGCTTTCTGGATGGAATTCAGGTATTTGATTTTTATCTCCTTCATTGAGGAGACAACCCTGCCAGATTAACATTCCTGGTTCTCTTACTGCTTCTCTGGAGTATAAGGCCCTTCTGTCCTCTGCAGGAAAGGAAAATGTTAGTCCTTTTGCTTTGCACATTGTGCTTGTTCTAAGTTATTTTTATAATGAGCCTCCTGCATTTTAAAAAAAAATAAAAGCATGACATGGACCACTTATCATGATTAAACAACCAGAGAAATTTTCAGGCAGAGAGGCTCTTTACAGTAGGCTCTCTGTAGTACAGGATCTTGTCTAGTATTTAATCTAGGGTGCCTGAAACTGATTACTATCTGGGGGTAAAAGATTTCATGATTAAGATTTAGAAGTGTTACATTAGCAAACAAAATAGGATTTTTTTCTCCTTTATAATTGTCAAGATTTAGAAGTGTTAAATTAGCAAACAAAATAGGATTTTTCTCCTTTATAATTGTCAGAGATCTTTAGATTTAGAAGTGTTAAATTAGCAAACAAAATAGGATCTTTCTCCTGTAGAATTGTCAGAGATCTTTAGCATTGGGGTCCCATGTTATCCACCCCCTTCTTCTTTCTCTCTTCCTCTCCCTCTCCATCTCCCTCTCCCTGTCCTTCCCCCCCTTTCATACCTGCTCACATTTCACATGTGGTAGTGTGTGGAACTACCTTTGTTGACACTCCAGCTGTATTTAGAGATAACATGCATCATGTAGATCCCACAGAATTCTGGGCAGTGTTATCATGAGCATCCCTGGGACTTACCAATGTACTAGAGGTCTTCACATGAGGAAACAAAGGGCTACATACAGAGAAGACCCTCTCCCAAGACAATCTTTTGTCTTTTGAAGAAATTTAGAAATTGAAAAAAGAAATCACATTTTTCATTCCACAATGAAAATTTAAATGTGCGTACTCACAGCTCCTTTCACTAATTTAAGTAGGTGTCAAATTAGAATAATTGGGTCTTCTTAACCAAGGGCAGCATTCCCAGCATAGAATTTAATGATTTCTACCTTCAGAAACAGCTGCAGATGCGTGTAATACATAGTCACGTGAAGCTGTCAGTCCCACACTGGCCTATGTAGGTTGCTGTAGTTGTGGGAGCGTTGTAAACAAAGAAGCTGAAAGGCTCGTTCTTGTGCAGTGAGCCAGGAAGGCATAGAATACAGCATGAAAGATGTATTCCATCATACAGCAATGCCGCCTAGGTTGGACCCCAAGGATTGAACTCAGGTCATCAGGCTTTGCTGCAAGCACCTTTTGCCCACTGAGTCTCCTTAACAGCCCACTTACCGATTCTTAAAGAAAGAAAAGAAAAAGGAAAAGATTATTTTTTTCAAGAAACTGCCAGTAAAACTGTTTACATTTGTTATTTTCATATACAATATAAAAATCCACTGTATTATTAGAATTAATGAATTCAGTAAGATTCAATATTGGTGTCCTAGTTAGGGTTACTATTGCTGTAATGAAACACCATGACGAAAGCAACTTGGGGAGAAAAAGGTTTATTTCAGCTTACATTTCAAGGTAACAGTCCATCACTGATGGAAGTCAGGGCAGGAACTCAAACAGGGCAGGAACCTGGAAGCAGAACCTGATGCAGAGGCCATGAAGGAGTCCTGCTTACCGACTTGCTTTCCATGGCTTGCTCAGCCTGCGTTCTCACCCTCCCCCCTTTAAAAAAAAAAAATGAGTTCACATGCTGACATCAGCCTGCCTTGATTCTTACAGCTTATTCTGAGTTTTGAAATTGGATAATGCAAGTTCCCCAACACTTTCTTCTGTTTCAGAATTGTTTAGCTGTTTGTGTTTTTTACACCTTTTTCTTAATTTTTTTTTAAAGCTTCCTATACCATGTTAGTACCTGTCATATTAGCAGCATTGAATTTTCTCATCTGTGAGTATAAAGTGTTTCTAGGGCTTCTTTAATTTCTCACAGTAGTTTTCTGGGTATAATTCTTATATTTATATTGAATTTATTGCTAAATGATTTCACTCTTATGCTATTCTAAATGAAATTTATGATTAGAATTTTTACAGAAATAATACAAATCCTTTTTAAATTAATTTTATATGTATGGGTGTTTCGCTTGCATATATATTTTCTCTGTTTTGTTTCATCTATATACCACATGCCGGTAGAAATCAAAGAAGGGTTTAAATACCTTAAAACTGCAGTTGCAAATGGCTGTGAACCTCTATGTGGATGCTGGGAATTGAACCTGGGCCCTCTAGAAGAGCTCTTAACCACTGAGTCATCTCCTCAACTTCAAAATTGTTTTTCTTAATTTCATATTTGTATTGATTGTGTCTCAAATGTAAAAAGTATAGTTAGGTTTTATATCCCCTGACCTTGCTAACCTTATTTTTAATAGGTTGAGTGGGGGAAGGGTAGTAGATGCATGAGGGTTTTCTATATAGACAGTTACATCATTCATAAATGAAAGTTGTGAGCTGGGCGTTGGTGGTACATGCCTTCAATCCTAGCACTGGGGAGGCAGAGGCAGGTGGATCTCTGTGAGTTCGAGGCCAGCCTGGTCTACAGAGTGAGTGCCAGGAGAAGCTCCAAAGCCACAGAGAAACCCTGTCTTGAAAAACCAAAACAAACAAACAAACAAACAAACATAAAATAAATAAATAAATGAAAGTTGAGTTTTTCCCCTTTTTATTCCTTTTCACTGATTCTCATCCAATTTCTCTTCTTTGTTTCCCCTCTCTCCTTTATTCTCCCTCCATCTTTCCTAGCTTCTGTATAGTCTGGGACCTCAGTGCTAAGAAATGAGTTAACATCCTTGTCTTGTTTCTAGTTACAGAAATTTAAACTTTTACCATTCAGTGCAGTGTTTGTTGAGAGTTTTTAGCATGAATATCTGTTTAATACTTATTTTAAAAAGCTTTCTGTTTCTATTGCAATAATCAATAATTGTTACTTTAATTTTAAGTATTAAGCCCTGAATGCTGTTGCTAAATCCTATATGGCCATGATATATAATTATTTTAATGCATTGTGAAGTACTTCATTAATTTTTTGCAAAGGAGTTTTTTTGTATTTTATTATGAGGGTATTTGTCTGTACTTCTAATGTAATATCTTTGGCTGTGGTGTCAGTTTAATACTAAGATCGTGTAATACTTGGACAGTGCTTCTTATTTCCTAAAAGAGTTATGAGGAATTAGCTTTATTTCATCTTTTATAAATTTGGTGCCATTTAGCAGTGAAGCCATCTGAGCTTAAATATTCTTAGTTGGCAAACACTTGTTTTCTGCTTCAGTTCCCCTACTTGTTAAAGGACTGCTAAACTTCTGTGTTTCTTCTTCATTCTTGGGAATATTTAGTAATTTATATCCCTGTACATTTCTTGTAAGCGTCTGATTTGTTGATATAAATTTGTCTCTAGTCTCGTAAGTTTTTAATATCTGTAGAGTTCTTGATAATATAGTATTATTCCCACTTCTGTTCTTGGTGTTGATAACTTTCACCTTGTCTTCATTTCGTAGTCAGCTTTATGTCTACAATAGAAGCATAGATACTCACTTGAGACTTCTGTTACTGCTAGTTAAAGTCATTTTCTTATAAACACTACATTAACTTCAACTCATAAGTTTTTGAATAGTGTGTTTTGTTTTATTAAGTTGATAATATTTGAAATTATTTCCTTGAGATTTTTTCTTTTTGTTTTTGTTTTTTTGACCCTGGAGTTGTTGGACAGCATGTTGTTTAATTTCCATATATTTGAGTTTTTCTCAAAATTTCCTTGAATTCCGTTTTTGTGTCTTATACTTTGGGACTCTTTTGTTAGATGCATATACTTATGTTTGAAGAAGAAATACATAATATAATAATAAAACTCAAAATCAGCAAAATGATTAGGCATAATTGAAAATATAGAAGACTTACAGACAACCTATGAACCAATTTGACCTAATTGACACTATACAGTCTTTGTGCAGCAGTTCTGGATTCATCTCAGGCATAAATGGAACAATCACCAGGACTCATTGTATGCTGGATCACAGAATGTGGCTCAATAAAATTTAAAAGCCTGAAATCATACAAAGTGTTTCCTGACCATAGCAGAGTTAAATTAGATGTCCACTGCAAGCATGTTCTTGCTATAAAAGCAGTGAGAATATAGGGCTGCTCTTTAGTAACGACCTCTCCTGCATGTGCAAGAAATGGGGTGGATAGGACTGATAGCGGCCTACAGGGAGTTCTGAGTGCTGCCATTGCCCTGAGGGAGAAAGTTTTTATCTCTGATACAGAACTTGTCATCTTCTTCAGTGCCCAGGAAATGTTAATAGGTCAGCATGTTAACTTATAAATAAGGGAAACTCAAATCCTGGGTCATTCCTAGCATCTCTTTCAGTTCTTAGAACATATTTAAGCAAATATCTTAAAGTTTTTATTAAATCCACTATTTGAGGACCTTGTGAGACTTTTCATATTGGCTGCCATTTTTACTCCCAGAGTTTGTGTCATGCTTTCTTTCCTAGTTGCCTGTGTCATTTTCTGTTGAATATTAAGTATTTTAGATGATATATAAGCAACTCTTCTCCCCACACTCCTAGCATTTGCTCTGTTTTCTTTAATGATTTGCCTGGACTACTTGTTTTAGAGAGTGTACAACCACTAATGGATAGCTTAGCCTTTTAATGTTTTTAAATTTTTTTTACTTATTATTTTATATGTTTTGCTTGTATGTTTGTCTGTGCACCACTTGTGTGCCTGATGCTGCAAAGGTCAGAAGAGGACATAAGATGCTCTGGGACTACAATTACAGATGCTGCCATATGGGTGGTGGAAATAGGATCCAGGTCCTCTGAAATAGCACCCAGTATTTTTAACAACTGAGCCATGTCTCCAGCCCCGTAGCTTAGTTTTTATTTTTATTTTCTTGTTCTGTTTTCCTAGGAGGTTGTGTGTATGTACATTTTGTCTTCTAGGGATAACATCTACTTGTGTTTTTATTGCTACAGAGACTTATTCTATCTCTGGATCATATACACACTGCTTCCAGTCATCCTGGGATGTGTGAAGTGCTTATTAAGCTTTCTTATCATTTTCTTACCTCATGGAATACCATGTTCCATGGCTGGGTAGTTGTCCATTGCCCCTAAATGATCAACTCAAGCTAGAAAGTAGTCTTCCTACACGTCAGTGAGCAGAAAAACCATTGATTTTTTCAAAGTGGGCTCTATGTTGCTTGCTCACTTGAGCAAAGATGGTATGATGACCCAGACACTGTTTTTACCTGAAATGTTACAGTTTCCATTAACAAATGCTTCTTGGTGTAGGCAGACTTTTCTGTTCCACCAGCTGCTCCCCAAATAACCAACACAGAGACTTAAATATTAATTATAAATGCAGCCAATAGCTTATGTTTGTTTTTAGCTAGCTGTTATAACTTAAATTAACCCATTTCTATTAATCCATGTGCTTCCCTTGAGGCTTGTTTACCTCATGTATGTACTTCCCATCCTTCTCGCTCTGCATCTGGTGGTGTCTTCTCAGACTCTTCCTCCTCCTTCACTCCAACATTCTCTCTGCCCCCCAAATCCTGCCTAGCCTTCAGGCATTCAGCTTTTTATTAACAATGAGAGCAGCACATCTTCACAGTGTACAGAAGGATTATTCCTTTGTGCCTTTGGTCAATTTCAAGTCTGGACAGTTTTGTCTAGTTTTATCAATGCCTTTTGGAATGAGATTTTTGTCATCCTCCTTCTCAAACCATCCTGCCAGAAGTCCAGAGTCCCAGTCTATACTATTTTGCTGTGGATACTGGTAAAACCTAGTTCTTACTTGATTCTCTTTGGTCACATAAGTCTCTTTCCCTTACCTGCTTAGCTAGGACTAGAACCATACGGGAAGGGGAGCTGCACTATGCATGGATTTCCCTCCGCCTTGTCAGTGTGGGATTGTTCACATAATTACAATAATCTGGTATTTACACTTTCATTGGATGTACGTGAAATAAAAAGTCTGCCTTGAAAATTTAGTTTCACAATATAATGTTATTTATATGTGCTTGGCTAAAAAGATCAAAATGATGAATGAGCATTTAGAAACATTGCTCTCTATTGAAACATCCCTGAATTTTCTTCCATTTTTTAATTTAATAATAATTTATTGAGGTTATCTAAAGTAGACAGAGGAAGTAAGTGGTTACAAGATGAAACAAGTGGAGATTTTGTCCACAAGAGGCTTGTAGATTCATACAAGGTGACACAGTGTGAGCATGGATGGTGTAAATAAGTGCTGTGGAATGTTAATGATTACACATCTGTGCATTAGAAGTTCAGCAGGGCAACTGAACTTCCCAGTCTGGATGATTGATCCATTACACCCTTCACCTGCTTTCTCCTGCTTACATTATCTCCCTAACTGCTTTCATATCCCATTCAAATGAGGAAAATATTGTGCACATTGCCCTTTCAAAGCCAGTTACACATGTGCTGCCTTGTTTAGCATTCTTCTGGCTCCTATTGTCTGGGACATGGGTAAGGAGTGCTACTACTCCCAAGTTATAGATACGGAAGCTAGCATAGAACAGACTGACTTGTCATGCTCATATTATTAGGAAGTGTCAGGGTCAGAGTTTGAACATGGATCTTTGTATTCAATTCAGGACTCTTCCCAGTAGACATTACTGCCTCTTACATGATAAGTTAACTCTGCTTTCCAGCCAGTAGTAGATAAGGAGAAAATGGGGCTTAGTAAGTCAGATAACATTTGAAAATGTATTTATATGTTTTAGAAGCAACTGTGTTCAGGTTAACTCTTTGGATCCTGTAAAGACTTTTAGTGACTTTTTAAAATAGTAATCAGATCCATATCTGCAACTGCCTGTATACATTTCTTGTATAAGTATTAGATTGTTGCCTAAGACAAAACCAACTCATCATCTACCCCTTAGTGCATTATCTTCATTAATGTTTCCCTCCTGCATCTGCCCAGTCTGCCAAGAACTTGAAAGTTCTTGATTCTTTTCTCTCAGCATCTAACTCCATTATTTCCACCCCACCTCTTGAGCTGTTATGTAAACAAATTGACATAAAAACTGTGAATGAGAGATACTTATTTCCTCTGAGGTAACACACTTATCAAGGCATTTAGGACAAGAATAAGTTTTCAGTGCCTGTTCAAATTTGACTTGCCATATTGGTATGTCTCAGTAAAGTGTCTACTCACAGCTAAAGAAAAACTTCACCATCTTACATTTTAATAGACTAACTCTTCCATGGAGATAGACGCAAAAAGAAGAGTGCAGGAAAAAAAAAAGTGATTTTCCCAAAATGACACAAGTAAGTGACATATCTAAACTGGAAATCAAGTTTCCATTCTCCTGTTGGCTAAATTCAGAAGCCTTTTAAACTAAAAGTCAAAGTTAGGTTTACTACTTCACCTCTTGCTATGACCCAGGACAAGTGATTTTAGCTCCAGAGTGTCATCCTCTGTAAGATGAAGACAGTATGGTAGTACAGGTTACAGAATTGTTGTAATGATTTACTGGTCCACATAAAGAGGCAGATTTCCATATGGAAAGCACTCAGATACTTCTGGAGACTGTTGCCCTGTTGTTCTACTATTTAATTTAAAACTAAGTATGATAAAAGTGCTTATCTAGCACATGGGAGGCCTTGGGTTCAGTCTCCACCAAATGGGTGGATATGGGAGAAACAAAGTCTACTAATTCCTCTCTGCCTATTTTCTACCTATTCCCCCAGGAAGTTTATAGTAACTTTAAAAAAAAAAAAAGTGAGACCTTCTCTCAGGCATGATAGTGGGGTGAGATTAAACTTGTACTTTTTGTTTCTAAAAAGATTTAGGTTGAGTACAAGGAATAAAATTTCTAAAATTAGAAAGGTAGAGCAGGTTAGCTGTGGCTGCTTAGTGCCACTGCTTCATCTCTTGCACCCAGTACTAATTTTAATTTACATTATGGTGAAGATCCTCTCAAAAGATCCTTAAGTTACCAATATTATTTTTATGATCTTGTAATCTTTTATTCAGTTTTTTATAATGTTATAATTAAATGGATTGATACAATGACAAATGAAGTGTAATATATCAATATGAGGAAAACTGTCACTTCCTTAGGTGTTGCCAATATGGAGAACAGAGTTAATATTAAAGTTGAAAGTTTAGCTTTCTAATCTCCTGCAGAGCTGAAAACATACCTAGTTCTATAGCAAAGCCATATATGTATACCCATCCCCAGTCTTTGTCGAGTGTAATGAGGATTGTCTATATATAGTCATTATATATAGATAGGTTTTCCCATATTTTGATGAAGTAGAAAATACTGAGGTCCACCAAACTATGAGAGTTGTATGTAAAGTTTGATAGATATTGTTGCTGCTTTCAATATTAAGAAAATTACCTGGACACTGCTGTGTCCCTTGATATGTGTTACTCTCAGCTGTCATTTCCCTGTTCTTTATCGGATCAGAAAATCTGCTTGTTCTATAGTGATGTGTCTTGAATATCCTGTTAGTTTGCAGTAGTTACCCCAGACCTGCATGTTAGCCTTCAGTTTAATGGCCTTTTTTATGTTCATTCATTTTATTTTATTTCCCATCGTGGTTTTGTTTATTTCTTTTTTGTTTTTTGTTTTTCTGTTCTCTTTTTAAAAACCGTCGTGGTTTGCCCTTCATATTCCCCAATGTTTGCACATGACAAGATGTTGCCATCCCAACATTACCTCCCACTTCACTGACCAGTGCCACTACTGACCATCTAGCACCAGCCACAACGGGACCACTGCCTTCAGCTCCTCGGGATGTCGTGGCATCTTTGGTCTCTACCCGCTTCATCAAATTGACGTGGCGTACACCTGCATCAGATCCTCATGGAGACAATCTCACCTACTCTGTGTTCTACACCAAAGAAGGGATTGCTAGGTAAGTGCCTGTATATTTAGAGCCAGTGGGCTGCATCTTCTTACACTCTTGCCTGGTTATGTTCACCCTGCTTTACTGCACAGGATTTGTACCAATTTTCAGTTCAGAAAATAAGATTATTGAAATACATCTTCCCTAAAGTCATTTGGGTCATTATATAAACTCAAGCACACTGAAGTCCTAGTATTTTTTCCCACCTTTCTGAAATAATGGAAGAAAGCAGATAGAGCTGTTTAGGTAAAAGCATTCAGATGCAGCCAAGACTGTGGTGGTATGTTTTGGTTTCTGTTTGTTCAGGGATTCAATCCAAATCAAATCAATATACATGCTATATAAACACTTCTCTGACTCTAGAATTTTATCCATTTCTCAAGATTCATTCAGCACAGTGTAGAAATTTAAAAGTAGGTTTAATTTGTTAGTCAAGTAAATGTAGTTCTGTACCTACAGGGTCTCTTTGATGTCACAAGAATATTTAAGAGTAATTTCCCTAAACAGAAATGTTGGTAAATTCCCTGGTATCTCTACCCATCTCAAGAGCTCATCTTGTTTACAGGAGGATTTCTAGAATCTCTAGACCACTTTATCCATGGTCTCCTGGCTTTCCTTTCTTCTCAGTTAAACTCATTTTCTAGTGAAGCCAGTCTACTTATCACTAAAGCCTTTTTTCCAGTTTCCCTGGTCTCTTACTTTCCTCTTCACAGCTAAAGCTATGTGCCAGTTTAAGCCCATGAAGCCCCTCAGTACAGTCTCTGCCTCAACACATTACTGTTACTCTGCATATGTATTGAAACCACTAATATTGACAGTTGACTATAATAATATGAGATCAACTTAAGGTTGATATGTATTTATACTGTTTTCCCCATCAAATTATGAACTCTGAAAAAACTCATTTCACCTGCTGACTGTTGTAGATTCTTTTATTATGCTTAGCTTAGGGCCCTAATACATCAAGTACAGTTTATTTTTTTCTACTAGGGTGCCTGTAATTGCTATATACTTACTGTCTTTATGGCCATACTATCAAGCTCAGTAGGTGCAGGACCCAGTGATTTCACCCATCATAAGTCTCAGTAACAACTTTTTTTTAAAAAAGATTCATTTATTTACTGTGTTTAGTGTGTTCTGCCTGCATGTATGCCTGCACGCCAGAAGAGGGCATCAGATCTCATTACAGATGGTTGTGAACCACCATGTGGTTGCTGGGAATTGAACTCAGAACCTCTAGAAGAGCACATAGTGCTCTTAACCCCTTAGCCATCCCTCCAGCCCCTCAGTAACATAATTTTATCTTGATAGATTGGACTGCTCATTGGATAATGCTTATTGAAAGCTGCATTTCAAAGCTCAAAGGGTGTTTGAGATTTTACAAAGATAAGGAAACAGTCCTCTACGTAAAACGTTGTATAATGTAACTAATCCACTGAACAAGAAAGACATTAAATAAAACAACAGAGGAAGTTTAGAGAGTGGTAAATGCTGAGGACAAAAGAAAACTAAAAAACAAAACAGCAAAAAAATAAGAAATAAAACAACAAAGCACCCCCCAAGAAAAACTCAAACATACCCATAGAGTGGAAGGAGTTGCAGTATCAGTGTCAAAATAACCCACAGGTGATGTTAGCATCTTATTGCAAATGTCATGTAAGTTTACAAAGGGAAGAAGGCATCTAGTTATTCCTATGTATAACACACACTATTTCTACAGCAGGAACTTTGCCTTTGCCTGATTTTGTTTTTGTTTTTGTTTTTATTTTTTTTCGAGACAGGGGTTCTCTGTGTAGCTTTGGAGCCTATCCTGGCACTAGCTCTGGAGACCAGGCTGGCCTCGAACTCACAGCGATCTGCCTGCCTCTGCCTCCGAGTGCTGGGATTAAAGGCGTGCTCCACCAACGCCCAGCTGAACTTTGCCTTTATTAATCCATCTACCATAAATATATTTTCCAGACAAATAATTATTCCTGGCTTCTTGTCTGTCACACTCAGATGATACCTCTCAGGCCTCACCTAAATGCCCACATACAAGTTCCCATTCACTTTTACACTGTATTAGAGCCTGCTTATCTCTATGCCCTTTGTTACATTTCAGGAAATTTTGCAAATCTGGTGATAACATTTGGCAGCTGGAAGTGGGCTAGGTGAGACATTTACAATGACAAATGCCAGGGCACAAGAGTTCCATTTCTGTGTCTGGTATGAGGATGATGAGACCATAAAGCTCACCTCTTTAACCAGAGCTTTTGGTAGAAATTTGAATGAGATTAAAAATAAAGTGCATGTTTGGAACCAGATGGGCATAATCAAGTGAGAATGGACCATTCTAGACTCTTGTGCAATTATGCCCTCTAACTTACTAGCAGTTTGTAGTTAGCAGTATTTTGTGAGCACCTTTCAGGTTTATAATAGAAGAAAAAAAGCCAGATAGACAGTTGTTAATCTAGACATAAGCAGTTGATAGCCTAAATGAAGATGAGAGCAGTGAGTAGAGTGGGTGGGGCAAATATGGTAAATATATTGAAGAAGATTCTTTAAGAGTCTATCTTTTGTTAATTCAGTAAGAATGAAGGAAGAAAAGAAGTCTAAAAGTGGAAAAGCTGTGTTGTCATTATTTTCTTTTATAATATGAATAGTTTGTTTAACCTTCTTGAGATTATATTTTTCATTTTAAAAATCAAGAAGATAAATTATTTTACACAGTATACTAAGAATACAATGCAAGAATGTAGGCCAATGTCTTGCAGGCAAATTTCTCTACTTCTGCATTTAAAAACGTAACCACCAGATGTCACTATTTGCTTTGGTCAAAAGTAGTAGTTCTATTGGGTATCTAAATTGTGTAGTTCAGAAGGTCATTTGCCTGCCTCTTTTTCTACTTATGAAATAGTGTCCTCTTTATTTTTTGAAAGCCCCTATTTTTAAACAGAACTTCTTTTCTGGTATTGGTTATTAAATGAAAAGTTGAGTTACTCTCAGTAGCAATAGCATTTTCAAGATGGATGAAACATTAGAGCTGTTAGTCTAGTTCTAAGGTTGCATATTATGGATACAAGGCCAAATCAGAGTTGTTATTTTTATGATTCAGGAGCTAATAATTGCTTCTGTATTTTAGAGTAGTGACTTTTAAAGCTTTACATAATCAAGTGTTTTGCTGCTAAGCTTGAATTTACTATCTGGCACTTTTTAAAGTTTGCCCTTCCTGTCTCATTCTTTCATTAAATACCTAAAGAAAGTGGGGCTCAGAAAGAGCTAGTGATTGATCAAAGTCTCTTGGCAGGCTAACAGCCCTACCATAACTGGAATTCAATTTCCTAGCTTCTTGTCCAACACTGTTAATATAAAATAAACCTTTTAAACAAAGATTCTATAGAAATTTGTTCCAGGTTTCAGTAATGTCATCGATTTCTCCCATTACCCCACCTTTCAGAGAGGAACAAACAAGATACACAGTTTTTGCAGTGTAAGACACATGTCAGAAGGCCAATTAATAATTCTGTATGTTTATGAATCTCCTGTGCGTGAACATTCTGCTTAGTGCTTGTGTAATATGTGAAAATGAGTGAGGCGTTCTTTTACTTTATTTTAAAGTAAAATACAATCCCCAATTGCCATTCTAGGAGATTCTTTAATATTTTTTATACAGTCGAATCATAGTCTGTGATCTATAGAGCTTTTAGTTTAGTAGAAAACATAGTCCTTCCTGTTAAACAAAACAGCAATCATCAGTGATTACAACAAGTTTCAGAAACCTCAAAGTGTAAGAAATCAGTTGATTTGCTTCCCTAAATCTGGTAACTTAGACATTTAGACAAAGACAAAATAGTATTGTGGATATCTCAGTTATTGCTAAACAGTAATTTTTGTTACTGTAATCTTCTTCTTAGGTGACCTGGTCAATTATAGTGTAACAACTTATGCAAAAATTCTGTGGCTACTTTGCTTGCTTTACTGATAACATTTTTCTTTTTAAAAAATGTTTTAATGAAAATATAATTACATTGTTTTCATTTTCTCTTTCCTCCCGAGCTCTACACACACACACACACACACACACACACACACACACACACACACATACACACACACACACACACACACACACACACACCCCACCCACACACCCACCCACCCCTCTGAGTTTTATGTGTTTATTTGGTTAGTAATATCAGTCAGTAATGTTTACACTGTTCTGCCTGGTAACCCTAAGAGTTTCACTTTTGAGAGTAAATGTCACTTAGCTTTTCAAATGAGCTGGAAATTGAAACTATGCAAAAATATGCTGTATTGATCAGTTTCTTTCAAAACCCTTCTTTATTCAAAGGGAGCGTATTGAGAATACCAGTCAGCCAGGAGAGATGCAGGTGACTATTCAAAACTTAATGCCAGCAACTGTGTACATCTTCAGAGTTATGGCTCAAAATAAACATGGTTCTGGAGAGAGTTCAGCTCCTCTACGAGTAGAAACACAGCCTGAAGGTAAGTCTTTTCCCCTGTCTGTTGGCCTCACCTAGAGGGGGACTATTTGGAGTTCTGTCAGCTTTTTGTCTTGTCTAATGGCTTTAAGATCCTTCTGAATGGGAAAATGAATTGCTATCGGACATGGCAAGTGAAAGGACAGTGTCTTTCTGTTTCCTTCATATTTATAATGCACTGATCTTTTAAGGCTTAGTTCAGAAGTCGTGTAGAACCTTTCTTTTGATCCTTTGTACTTATGTATCTATATGATCCTGAAATACATCATCACTTAATTCCTTTAATTGCTTTAATTAATATATCTTGTTTATTTTGTGGCCAGTTTTTGTAATGTCTAATGTAGTGCTTTGCACAGGAAAGGAGTATTTATACTTGTCCCCAGCTGCAGTGCCCTATGTTAGCATATCTCACTAGTTAGAACCTCTTGGCGCTCTTATTTTTGGATCTTTGGTGCTCAATAGTGTTACCTCTAATTACATTTCTAAGGCTTTCTGTGACTAAAGCAAATGTCAGATTGGTTTTTATTATTAATGTCCTGTATGCCTTAACTTTCGATTAAAAACTACAGGACTGCATTTGTAAGAAATATAATATTTTTCCTTCTAGAAATTTTTGAACTTTTGCCTCTCACTATAAGTCATGTTTTCCTTAGAATATTCTCTAGTTTACTTTTATTGCACCTACACTAGCTTTTCTGTATTCGTGAGCCTAAACAGAAAAGACTCCGTTTTAGTGGGGAGTATGTGGGATATATTTGTAGAAACTCCCTATCTGGGAGCTCAGAAGAATGAATGAATTTATCAAAAATGGAATAGAAATAATTCAGAAACTTTACCTACTTTGTGGAATAAAGGCAAGAAGTTAAGAGCTTTCAATTTTTAATGTTAATAGTAAATTACTTAACAAATATTTGAGTAACTCCTATGCCAGGTACTATGCAAAATACTGGCGATACAGGGATGGTGAACAAGTAAGATTTGTCCTTGAGGGTAGACAGTAGTAAATATGGGAAGAGGGCTTTGGGCACTAGTGATGGATACTGAAGATCATGAATCAATGCTAGGCAAGAACACAAGGGCCATGAAGAGTGTCCAGAGTTGATTTAAGGAGAATGCATTCTCGTTACAGAGAATAGGGGTGTTAAATTTCAAGTTGACTGTTTAGGTAAGTATGGGAATGATCCATTAGATTTCAGACTCTATTGCCTATCATTGGCTTTTAAGTGCAGGCACCATACATGAGAGATACTAAACTAGAACTCAGAGCAAGGAAGAATTTGTATAAAAATATAGAAAAGATCCTAGGAAAGATGGGGCCTGGGGTTAACCTTAAAGCATTTGGCATAGCACAAGCATTCTTGGGGAAGAAAGCTGCATGACCTAAATCCCAGAAATAGGATCAAACAGTTCACATGCAAAGTGAGTCATGACGAAAATGAAGGAAGGACCACTGGATTTGTTCTGGTGCAGCCGTCTGTCCCAGGGCTGTGAACCTTCTGAAAATGGAAATATCTGTGTGTCTATATTTATTCATATTCCCCTTGGAAAGATTCTATAGCTTTTGTGAACATTTCAGACTTTGTGATCAAATTGTTGAAAACCACTGAACTAGAAGTGTCATTGTCAAGTTTAGAAGTGAAAGAGACAACATAAGGCCTTATTGTATACCCACTGTGTGCCTTTCACTGTGTTGGGCAGTTCATACATACAAAATTGGTAATCCTTGACTTCTGTCCACAAGGAGTTTACAACCTAGTACCAAAAACAGGCAGTTAAATACACAATAGTGTGAGGTGATGCCATCACATGGAAGAGACATTACAATACTTTGTTGAAGTGCTTTGGTTAAGGCCAGTTGGTGGTAGCATATGCCTGTAATCCCAGCACTTGGGAGGCAGAGGCAGGCAGATCTTTGAATTCAAGACCAACCTGGTCTACAGAGTGAGTTCCAGAACAGCCACCAGGACTGTTAAAAGAGAAAGCCTTTGTCAAAGAGAGAAGAGAAACAAAAAGAAAGAGCAGTTAAATGAGGTTATAAGCAGGAGCAGAACTGGTTCTGATGAAGGCATTTGGAATTTGTAATGTGACAACAGATGTAGGAAGTAAGAGAGACTTTGCACCTCCTGAAGGTGTGGGGCATAGAAAAAGGTATGAACGTTGAATTAGCCGCCTTTGGGGACTATTTTGCATATTTAGCTTTATAAGTCAACTTAAAATTTCTGTTTATTATGCCACTGTACAGCTGGTTGAAAGAATCATTAGTGCCTTTTGAAAGGATCATATTTGCCTGCGCTTAACCAATGAGTATATTGAAAGTGATGTCAAGAGAATTTGTGAACTATTTTATTTTCCTCTCTCTTTAATTAACTTAGAAGAAAATTTTCCACTGCAACAGAAGTGTGACAAACTCCACCTGTCAGTCTACACAAATTGTGCTGTTAATGTTGATCAAATAGCATGGTTCATGACTAAATAAAGCAAACAACTTCTTTGGCCTTAAGTCTAATGGTGTCTATAATAGAGACATTATTGCCTGAAAACTTGTTTTCAATTACAGGATGTCTCCCAAAATATAGGCATGGGCAGCTAGCTAGGACTTGTATACTAATGGGACATAACTCTTAGAAGAAAAGACTATTCTGAAAAAAAAAAAAAAGACTATTCTGAAAGGGTTGATGTATGAACCATTCTGGAAGTTAGATCCAGGGTCCACAGAGGATCAGCAACCCCATTGAAGGTACCATCCTAGTTTCCTTATTGGTCTTCATGGAGTCCTATGTTTTAGACTCAGAAAGTGACCAAATTCTGGCTCCCACCATTATAAATTTCCCATCACTTGGAAAGCTTCTTAGCCTCAAATCTCATCTATAATGGGGATGATATAATTCAAATTAATGGTGGCTATTACTAAAGCTGATGCTATTCCTCTAACTGGTTTTGTTGCTTTGCTGCTTCTCTTCTGTGCATGTGTCCTCACATCCTTCCTAAACATGGGTCTGACTGTCAATGCTCCTGTTCTCTGTCTGTCAGAGAAATCTAAACTCTATAGCAGGACAACCAACCTTCCTCACTGTCGGGTTCTTGTTTTCAACATTATTTCTCCCACATCCTTCTGTGGTACATCCATACAAGTCATAAAATATTTTCTTTCCACTTATCCCTTGATTGCCCCAATAACAATTTTCTCCCTGCTGTCTGAGAAGACTGTTTATTTGTAATACCAAGAAGTCTTCACCAGCCTTCCTTTCCCTTGCCTAAGCAGCCCTTCACACAACAGAATCCTGCACTCTTTTCTGTTTCATTATAGCCACCATATGAATCTGTCACGATTTATTGATGTGTCTGATTTCTGTGCTAGACTAGGAGTTCTTTGTGAAGGAGACCTCTGCCCATCCCTGTGGGCCTGTTTAGCATCCAACAAAAGAAAGATCTCTTCCAGTGGTGGTTGCTTTTATGTGCTGTCTTATTCCTCTACAAAACCAGAATTTGTGTCTGGGGAAGTTCAGTGATTCAAGTTTCTGTCCTGCGAGTCTAAGGACTGGAGTCTGGATCCCCAGCACCCACATCAAGCTGGGCAAATACTTCACCTCCAGCTAAGGGGTGGGGGAAAGAGGACAGGTGGATCCCCGGTGGCCCTGACCAGCCAGCCTAGCTGAAACAGATCCTTCAGGTTCAGTGAGACTATCTCAAAAAGTAAAGGTAGAAAGTGATAGAGGAAGACATCTAACACTGACCTCTGACCTGCACAGTCTGTACCAGTAAGTGTTTACACACACACTCATGTACTCGTGAGAGTTTATAAACCATGAAAGAGTTCTCTATTTTTCTTATTTTTAATAAATTGAAGATACTTCAGAGATAATTTCTGGCTTTGAGTTATATAAAGGAAAATGTATGCATCCTAATTACTTCAGTTGTCTTCTTAGCTTTTCTTGTTTATAAAACATGGTCATTGTGACAGTATTGCTGAGAGTGGTTATTGAGAACCGCAGTAAATCCAGTTTGTATCTTGAGCTCTTAAAATTCTCTTTTCAGTTCAGCTCCCTGGTCCAGCACCTAATATCCGAGCTTATGCAACATCACCTACTTCTATCACTATCACATGGGAAACACCACTTACCGGCAATGGGGAAATTCAAAATTATAAATTGTACTACATGGAAAAAGGGACTGATAAAGAACAGGTATAAAATGACATGATTTTTTTTTTGCAGGGGGTTGGGGGGATTACTAAGGGTTGGAGATATAGCTCAGTGGTAGAACAGTTGCCTAGTATTCACAGATATGCTAGTTCTATACCCCACTCCCACAAATCTTCCAGAGTGTGATAGTTAGTTGACTGTTATCAAAGGTTAGGGAGAGATATAGGAAATTAAGTGTTGATGATATCTGTTTCTTTGTGCTAAGATTTATTTTATAGTTTTTAACCAGCAAGGCAAAAACTATTATTTACTAAACATCAAATAATATTTATAAATTGTTATCATTTATGAATAATCTGCTTTCGCTATAAACAATATTCTGTAAGAGGGTTAAAACTGTATGTACTGTGCAAAATTTGTTTAGTCATTTTATAGCATTTCTTTTGGCTTGAGTGTGTGTGTGTGTGTGTGTGTGTGTATACACACATGATATTCTATTTCATTCAAGGATGTTGATGTTTCAAGTCACTCCTACACTATTAATGGACTGAAAAAATACACAGAGTATAGTTTCCGAGTGGTGGCCTACAATAAACATGGTCCTGGAGTCTCCACACAAGATGTTGCCGTTCGAACATTATCAGATGGTAAGCTTTTTTCCTTTGCAACAAAATACCGTTCTTACTGCCCCTAATTGGTTGGAAAATTATGGGCTTTTGTCAAGAAAATTCTGTTCTTATCTACATTGTACTCATTGCTGATCAAGTCATTAGCTTTTTTGAGTGTTTTTCTTAATATGTAAATTTCTGGTAACACCAATTTCACCAGCTTTGCTGTCACTGGAAAGCACAGAGCATGTGGTATCTAATACTAAATGGGTTCTTGTTATTTTTAGAACAGTCTTCGTCTTCTGTATAGGTAAATTCTGTTGTTTGTTCACTACACAGACCATTTTGTGGCTGTTGGAAGGTTAGCCTTACTCTATGTACTAGCCATATTTATTTACCTAATAGGTATTTTGTGACAGTTTGATTTCTCACCTGTGGCTGTATTTTAAACTTAGTTATATACACATACCCATGACTAACAGAAGTACTTTCACACTATGCTTGTGGGTTATGTAGGTCAAAACCAACATTTTAAAAGAAAAGAAAATAGCAGTTCACTGTATTTAGTGTAAGGGTGTCTTTCTGTTAAAACTTGGCTAAATTCAGTATTCTTTGTGTTTTAAATGTGTGTATATGTATATAAATATGTATATAGCATATATATATACATATATATATGCATGTATGCTTTAAAAGCTATAGTTTGGCTTGCTTAAACAGATTATCAAATATTTCATCATTAGGAAAGAAGCCAAGATATGTGCTTGGTTTGTATTCCATGGATAAAGATACAGCTTTGCCTCTGTTGTTTTCCTACCCAAAAATTTAACTTCAGCAGACATGTCAAATTGGGAGAAGTTCTGCAACTTTTTTAAATTTAAAAACTTACCTCAATTCTTAAAATGTATTATTAGTCTTATAGAAAAATTATCTAAATTAAAGAGTAAAGACATGGTATACATAAAAATATGTGTGTTCTTTGGTTCCAAGGTAGTAGAGACAAAAAGCATCTCTATAGGTTACTGTCAATACACTTATTACATATATTTAGTATTAAACATGCTAAATGTTAGGCATGTTCTTTATGTGTATTTGATACCACTTTTGTATCACAATTGCAGTTTCCAAGTGTGATTGTTGTGTTTTAGTTTTTTGGAGTCTGTCTTTGTTCTTAGGACATACGTACCAAAGTATTTCAAATGAACTGTGAGAGTGACTTGCAACCATCTTTCAGATGATTCAGAAACAATGGATAAGCCTGTATCTGTGCAGTTACTCATTTATGGGGAAAATAATGTTACTAATTGCAGAATGTTAGTAATTAATCTAGAAGGAAAAAATACAATGCTCACTGTACTATTCTTTTTTCTTTTCTTTGGACTTGACAATTTTTTTTAGATAAAAAGGAGGAACAATATAAATTGTAGTTGTGCTATCCAACTGCATAAACCAGTTAGTCATGATTTGAGGAAAATTTTAACAGAAAAAGGTTTATATAAGCCCTGTGAGCCAAATTTTAACTGTGCTTAAATAGGTTGGCCTAATGACCATAATACCACGGAAACTGAGTGAACCAAGTTTTTTAACATGGGGGTTTAAGGCAGCACTTAGAAGAAATAATTTTATGATTGGAGGTCCTCACAACATAAGGAACTGTATTAAATTGTCACAGCATTAGGAAGATTAAGAACCACTGCCCTAGACTCCAAACTTTTCTAGACCAGATATATTCCGAACCTTAAACATATCTATCCTGAATACCCACCATGGGGAAAAGTTAGACATTTTCTGGAACCAAGTTTAATAAATCTGGCAAGTGACTGAACTACATAGTGACAATATAGACCAAAATGAGATGGACACACATCAGTGAGCTTGGCTTTCTTATGGACCTTGTAAAGTGGTTTAGAGGCAATTCTTAAGAAGAAAAAAAAAAAACATTTAAACAAGGAATGCTGCAGTAAGTGAACTCTCTGGCTTCCCAATGCAGTGATGTTATCTGGGTTCAGACCTTCTAGTCACATAATTAGTATTGGAGATATGTATTTGTGTTCAGTCTGGCTGAGAACAATAACATGATGGGTGGTATGTGGATAATTGAATTGTTTCCTTTTTTTTTTTTTTTTTTTAATCTGCCTAGTTCCCAGTGCTGCTCCTCAGAATCTGTCCTTAGAAGTGAGAAATTCAAAGGTAAAGCTTTGCTTCTTTTCACTTTACTGGTATACTAAGCCTCAGAGGAACTAAAGAGAGGCAGAGATCCCTTAGACAGACGTTAGAATAGTGAATGCAAGTGTTGTAGTAATTCATTTGCTTTTAAAAATACTAACCTGATAAATTAGAATGTAATTGAAAACACTTAAAACCAAGCAGGAAAATATGACAGCATAGGGATAAAGCTGGACAAAGAGCCTCACTTGTTTATTCTTTCTGTTTCTTTCCTTTCTCTGATGCTAAAACTTACTTAGGTTCTCTACAAAAAACCCTGCCATTTTTATTTAAATATGATATTTTAGATCTTAATTATACAAAGAAAGTAAGTTGCTTATGATGACAAGATGCCAGTATAAATCAAAGACAAGTGTAGATTCTGGTGTCTGTTCACAGCATCCCTCCTGGTTCAGGTTCATGTCCACCATGTACACTTCTCAGATACCCTTCTGAGTTACATAGTAAAGAAGTCTTGCTGGGCGTTGGTGGCGCACGCCTTTAATCCCAGCATTCTGGAGGCAGAGGCAGGTGGATCTCTGTAAGTTCAAGACCAGCCTAGTCTACAAGAGCTAGTTCCAGGACAGCCGCCAAAGCCACAGAGAAACACTGTCTCGAAAAACCAAAAAAAAAAAAAAAAAAAAAGTCTTTCCCAAAAGTACTATGGGATGCTTTCTCAGGAAACATTTACTTCTGTTTGATTTCAGGGTTTTTGTTTTTTTTTTTTTAATTTGTTTTTGTTGTTGTTGTTGCTTTTGTCTTGTTTTGTTTTTCACAGGGTCTTACTTATATGTATTAATTCAGACTAGCCTGGAACTTACTGTATAGCTCAGGCTAGCCTCAAAGTTGTAGTCCTGCAGTTTTTGACTCTCTAGATTGGGATTACTGACACTACATCACTCCTGTCCATAGAAATTATTTACTTACAGCTCATTTGCATTCAAGAAGGGAAATAATTCTTACACCTAACAGTAGTTTATTTCCTAATCTGTATGCATCTAGCCTTACATTTCCTTCTAAAAACTCTTCGGGGACTTCTGATGTGTTCATTCAGACAAAATTCTTAAAGGATAAATCTAGACTCAAGCAAACATGTCCGAGCTGTGACCATGGATTTTGTGCACCCTAGGATAGATATTATGCAGTCCAACACAAAATCATAGACTCAAAACATAAAGGGGTTTGTGTAGTTTCTTTTATCATATGGCTCTCAAGGTTGAGTTTTTGTAAATGACATCATCATGTCACATACCTGCTTTTTATCTCCCTTCAGTTGATCATTGGAGGGTTTTTAATTAAAGTTTTGTTTGTTTTTTGTGTTTGTGTTTTGTTTTGTTTTGTTTGTTTTGAGACAGGGTCTCACTGTGTAGCTCTGGCTGGCCCTAAACTCACTATAGACCAGACTGGCCTCTAATTCACAGATACCCACCTACCTCTGTCTCCCAAGTGCTGAAATTAAGATGTGTATCACTACGCCCAGTATGTTAGAATTCTTTTTAACTGACCATTAAATAAGTAACTTGGTGAAGCTTCAAGTACCATGAGCTCCTCTTTCTACAGTGTAATTAGGTTTAATAGTGTAAACAGTTAAGGCCAGCCCTTTGATGTGTTCAGTCTTTTCCTTGTACTGCTTTTTCTTAGAGTATAGTGATTCACTGGCAGCCCCCTTCTTCAGCCACACAAAATGGGCAGATTACTGGCTACAAGATTCGCTATCGAAAGGCCTCCCGAAAAAGTGATGTCACTGAGACCTTGGTAACTGGGACACAACTGTCTCAGCTGATTGAAGGTAAGCTACTTTGCATATATATAGTCAATGGCTTAAAGGTGTTCTTTCTCAGACTTTAAATTATGCTAGTTTAAAACTTCTCTAAGCAGTTGTTTTATATAAACAAAGTAAAAATGGTTCTCAAAATTTATATTAATATGCTTTTAACTTGATACAAATTAATGAAAAACACTCTTGTGGATTCCTCCATCTCTGAGGGGCTAAATTGTGTTTGATTATTTTCTTTTTATTGTCTCATTTTCTGAGTATATAACACTTACTTTGTAACCTAAAAATGTAAGACAGACTTTATTCAACCTAGTCGGTAACAAAACTTGTTATAATGTGCCAAACTCATGTGACTTGCAGAGTATTTAATTAGCTGCAGTACTATAATTACATTTACTGCTATGGACAGTGCAAAGTTTTAGGAAATTCTATCAGCTATGCTTTTGTATAATTTTCCTTTTATATATAACAGAACAAGAAGCATATCTTAGAAAAATGCCTATCTAACAAAGGATCATTCTATAGATCACTAGGAATTCTCTTTCTTATACAGCTATGAGAAATAGAGTTGGCTAAACAAGGACTCCGTTAGAGGAGAATCTTGAGAAGCTGAATCATAAGGCCAGTGTAACTGAAAATAGAATCTAGGCATTGCTGACTAATCAAGACAAAAGCAGTGGTTTTTGCCTTGATTAGTCAGCACGCCTAGGTTGATTGTGCTCTATAGACTAAAGGATAGCTATTCTATATAAGCATGTCCCCAGTATCCACAGAATGAAAAACTGTGAACCAGCATTGAATAAATGATGAGAACAATAACTGATTCTTGGAGTCTTGACACATTAACCTGAAGCTTGCTAATGGGGTGTGCAATATGGATTACTAAGAGTTTGTGTGAGACATTGAATTATCCATAGCTGGTTGTTGAAGGACTTAGCACACCTTATTGTATCTTTATGTTTACTGTGTGCCTTAGTTTTGCTTTTTAAACTCTCAGTTATTTAGAGGGGAGAAGAACTCAGCCCTTTTATACTTAACTCTCTCTTTCCTGCTCTTTCATATATTCTTACCCTTCTAGAGGGCAAGGAATAATAACTGAATAATTGAAAAAAACTGAATAATTGGTTTCTTTCAGATCTTTATTGAGCCATGTTTGTTTTTATTCTAAGGTTTTGTCCATTGACAATTAAAAACAAATGTGTAATCCTCTTTAGCACTCTTATAATATGGTAATGGGTGAAGGGACCTAGAGAGATGGCTCAGTGATTAAGGGCACTGGCTGTTCTTCTAGAGGACCTGGGTTAGATTCTCAGCACCCACATCATCGTCCACAACAGTCTGACTCCAGTCTCAGGGAATCCAATACCCTCTTCTGGCCTCCGAGGTTAACAGGCACAGGTGTGATGCATAGACATACATATAGGCATAACACCCATACATATAAGATAATAAATAAAAATAACATTTTTAATTGAGAGGTAAATTGACTTGAACCCAGCATTTGTTCTTCTTTCTGTCCTTGCTTGTTTGTGTTCAGACAGATTTAAGATGGCACATACAGAGCAGAGCTTTCTGTCTCTGTCTCTGTCAGGGTTGGTTACCTTAACTACAAATACCTTGCATCCCAGCCTAGCTACTTGCATTCTTAATGTCTGTCTTTATTGGGATTTCTGTACTGTCCAAAGATCCCAATTACTTGCATATAGAGGGGTAGGATAATATTAATAACCTAATAATAGTCAGTATCTTGTACTTAAGTACTCTAAAGCTGTATGTGTAAATGGATGCATAACTCATCACATTAACTATCCTCCTGCTTTGTAGATATACTTTTATATGTGAATCTTTGTTGCCTTTGGTAAATTTTACACTTTATTAAAGCTGATAGTAAATAAAGAGTTGCATAATATAAAAGTTTGGGTTTTCTTTACTTACTATAAATACATTTGGGCAACTGGCTATTGAAAAATAGATTTCTAGGCCATATTTGATGTTTAAATTGTTTCTGCTGTGGTTATAACAGGTCTCAAAGAACAGAGGTAACCTGATAGGAGTTACATCTTTTACATTCTTTTCTGGGTTTTTGTGTCTTCTGAAGCCAGCTGATTTTGTTCCTTTGTAACAACTCTTTCATTATCTTTGGTCATGGCTTCCTTTTTAACAAAGTTGAGGGTATTGCATTAAGTAATCCTAAAGTTGCCTTTATGCTCTTTAAAAAAAAAAAAAAAAAAAAAAAAAAAAACAGCAAAAATTCCCTAACTTACTGGGAGGGTTAGTCATTGTTGTTGTGTCCTAGGTGTTGTGGGCACTGAGATTTACCCCTTTTTTGTATATTGCTTGTTATTTATTTTGCTTGTTCTTTATGAACTTACACTTTATTAAGCTGTGAACTTAGTAGGTGAGATGTTTCATTTTATAGGAGAGCTCTTGTTTCAGTGTATCTCTTTTGTTGTTTGATTCTCAGGTCTTGATCGGGGGACAGAATATAACTTTCGAGTGGCTGCTCTCACAGTCAATGGTACAGGCCCAGCAACTGACTGGCTGTCTGCTGAGACTTTTGAAAGTGACCTAGATGGTAAGATTAAACAGTGAGGAGAAATGGCACATGATAGATAGACATTAGCTATCACCTGTGAATCAGATTGGAAAGTCACTGACTTTGGCTTAGTCTGTGGACACTGGTATATTGTACTGTTGTTCCTGTGAAACAACAGAGCTCCTGAAGTGGTTGTTTCTAGACATTGCAAAAGAATATCAGAGCGAGCAGGCTCAGAACAGTAAGATGTACAGACATTTGTTTTTTGTTTTTTTTAACCGAGACAATAAGTAAATAGATAATCTCAAATTTAAGGCTGAGCCACATCCATTGTGCCTATATTTCATTTGCAGCTCCCTTTTTCCTGAGTCTTGGAGACCTTGTGGCTTTTCTCACCTTTCTTAGTTCAATACATAAGTCCAGATGGTTATATGTAGCTAGTTCCTAAGTCAGTTGGACTTCAGTGACATTTTTTTCTGGATCATTAATATCTAGGGAAATAAATAATTGGTGCCATTGTTGTAATATGATATTTGATTGACACATTGATAGCAGGTTTCTATTTTGTTAATAACATACCTTTCTCATTACACCTATAGAGTCTAGGGAATGGAATGAGCAACCGTTTGAGTCTTAGAAGAAATAAAACCATGGGCTATATTTCACTGTAGCTACAGGTTCTCTTTGAATTCTTGATCCAAAGGGGAAAGATGTAGCACAAAAACCCAGAGACAGATATTGGAGTTCAAGCTAAAGATCAGAGAAGCAAGGCAGCCAAGCCACTAAAGAGCTCTTACCTCTACCAAATCTGGGGCAATCCTGTCATCAGTGTAGCTGGAGACTGATTGCCAGTGGCTGGAGATTGAATCCCCTGTTTCTGTCTCATAACCAACCTCTCTAGTGCTGGGATTAAAGGTGTGTAACACCACCGCCCAGCTTCTATGGCTGTGGCTAGCTTTGCATTCTGATCTTCAGTGGCTTTATTAGATATAAACAGTATATCATCACAGGAAGAAATTTATTAAAGCCCAGTATTTTGACAGGGGCAAAACCTTATTCCCCAAGGATAATGAAACATTCTACAGGAAAGTACATCTCATTTTCATTTCTGCTTTCCTTCTCAGAAACTCGTGTTCCTGAAGTGCCTAGCTCTCTTCATGTCCGTCCACTTGTCACTAGCATCGTAGTAAGCTGGACTCCTCCAGAGAACCAGAACATTGTAGTTCGAGGTTATGCCATTGGTTATGGCATTGGCAGCCCTCACGCACAGACCATCAAAGTGGATTATAAACAGCGTTATTACACCATTGAAAACCTGGGTATGTTTGCTAAGTAAAAGAGATAATCATGCATGTGATTTCTTTCTAACTTTCATTGCATTATAATTTTATTTTTACAGAAATATTGTAACACTTACAGAAAGAATTTTTCCATATTCTTAGATTCTTCACCTGGGTTATGCAGGATTAACATTTTTCCACATTTCCTTTGTCTTTTTCTGTTTCCCAATATGTACATTTCCCCTGAAGCATAAAATCAGTTGCAGACATGATGACTCACTAATCATTAACTTAACATGAAATTGTATTAAAAATGTTCTAAATAGCCTATTTATTGAAATAAACACATTGAAGCTGAGACAGAATTTTCATATTTGACATCTTTCTCACCATGTCTTTGATGACAAAAAGAAAATGCAGTTTTCTGGTTCAGGATCTGTGTTTAGTCATCATCTCATTAGCCTTTGATTTAGAACCAGTTCTGTGTTGTGTGTTTCTCTGATCTTGGTTCATGACATTTAAACATACATAGATAGGCCATATATGTCCCTAAGATTAGGCTTGCCTAGCATTTCTGCATTACCTCTAGGTTCAGACACTTTTGAGAGGGAATGATGTAATGTTGGGGTTTTGCCAGTGCTGCCATGTGTATTATACACACAGAATGTTATCTGATGTTCAGTATCACTTTCCTTTGTAATTAATGTGTTTGATTAAGGGGAGATACCTTTATTTCTTGCAAGTATATTGTTTCCCATCAAACTCACCTACTAGTTTTAGCATATTCTATATGTATGTATACATACACACACACTAGGTTGTTACTGGTGAATCTTAAGATTCTAGTAGTCTCTTTTATACAAATTGAAAAAAAATCAATAAAAATGGAAAGGTAAGCCACAGATATGACGAAAATATCAGCTACTAAAATATCTGACCGAGTTTGAGCCTAGAAGATATAAAAATTCTTACAACTGAGTAAAAAGAAAACCCAGTCAAAATGAGCAGAAGATTTGGATAGACTATACAAAAGAAGACATATGAGTGGACAGGAAAGATGTATGGTTGGTCAATAAAGAAGATACATGGGTAGGAAATAAACATGTTAAAAGATGCTCAGCACTGTTGTCAAAATTGCAAATGTAAAATCTCAAAGAAATACCACTGTACATCCTCTAGAATTCCCACAGTTGCTGTTAAAAATACTGATAATACAGCTACTTTGTAAAAGAAAGGCTTCTTATAAAGTTAACCATACAATTTAGCAGTCCCACTCATAGAAAATTAACCAAGATAAATGAAAACACATGCTCACTTAAAAGCTTTTAAAAAATGCTTTTCTTATAATAAAGGGGGAAGGGGAGAGTTACAAATTTCCGTTCCTTTCATGGAAACTACTCAGTAATTAAAAGGAATGGCTATCAATACACATAGCAGCAGAAATGAGTCTAATAAACGAGCTGAGTAAAAAGCCAGATGCAAGATAATGTATGGTTTGTTATGTTTTTATGAAATTACAAAATAGGCAAAACTTGGTGCTGGAGAGATGGCTCAGTGGTTAAGAGCACTGACTGTTCTTCCAGAGGTCCTGGGTTCTGTTCCCAACACCCACATGGCAGTTTACAGCTGTCTGTAACTCTAGTTCCAGGGGATCTGATACCTTCACCCCAATGCTTATAAAGGTTAAATAAATTTGTTTTTAAAAAGGCAAAACTTATCTACAAGTGACAAATTATGACCAGTGGTTGCATAGAACCCTGAGTACTAAGAACTGATGGCAAGAGCATAATAACTACTTGGAAATGTCTTATTTTCTCTATTTCCGTATTGGTTACATGGGTATGTAAATTTAGCAAAACTTACTATCCATTTAAATACACTTATTTTATGCTAATTATATCTCAATTTTAAAAACAAAAATCAGAAACATTAATTTCTTGTAATAATGAATTATGGACCAACAAGATGACTCAGGAAGTAAAGATGCTTTCCACCAAGCCTGACAATCTGAGTTTGATTCCCAGGAACCATATGGTGGGAGGAGAGAGCCATCTTTGCAGGTTGTCCTCTGACCTACCTGTGCTCTATCTAGCATGTGCATGGCCACACACACATAACACATAAATTTTTAAAGTTAATATGACAATAACATAATAATGAATTGAGTTGAGTGGGTATAACTGCTTTTCCAAATTGGATTGTCATTGTTAATATTTCTCTGAAAGACTTGTCTCTTAATTCATAATCCCAGCTGATGAATTTTTTTTATTCAAATCATTGCTTTTTTAAACACCTTTCCTAAGAACAGCTTTAAGTGCTAACAAATGAGTTACCAAATCTTTTATGGAAGAAAATAAGCAATAGTTTATAAATGCAGTCTTCTTTCTCAAAAGAGACAGATTGACTAAACCCAGGAGGCTTCACCACATGAGTTAGTCTTACATGAAATTGTTGGATTACAAAACCAAAGCATTTCAGTGGATAAAAGTGTCCCTGTGATGACCAGCCTCCTACTGTTTCCATTATAAAATTTCTGAAATAAAAGTCCTTTGCAGTCAGTCAGGACTTAGACCTTGACTTCTCAGACCTTTCAGTCTAATAGGGGAACAAAAGTAAAACACAAGAAACAGTGAAGTGAGTTGAAGTGTGTTCAGAGAAGGAAAAACTGAACAAGGCACATAGAACAATCCATGAAGAAATTTAGCTGGTCTTAAAAGATTGAACCAGAATAGTGTTTGAAACAGCAGCAAGATGAAACACAGGTTATGCTAAAGAGAATAAACAGTAGACTCTATTAGAAAAGAATTATGTATGTTGAGCAGTAGCAAAACCAAAATAAGTTTGACATAAAATAAAATGTGTATATTAGCCTAACTAATGTAAGATTCATAAAATGCCGAGTGAAAGAAGCAATTCAGGGATGAAGAAATTCATTTAGGAATTCATCTAAGTTAAGCTCTCTTCTGAGCTTCATGTTCATCCAAATGTCAGCCCTCCAGACGTCTGCATCTAGATGTAGCCCATGTTCCATTTGGCCCAAAATTTAAACTGAAGTTTATATTTCTTTGCCCAATCTTTTTTTTTTAATCAGTTAACAAATGATTAATGTACACCTATGGTCTTAGACACCATACAGAGAGAAAGAAAAAGACATTAAACAGTTATTAGAAATAATACAATTTAAAAATATCTGAGAGCTGGTCATGGTGGCATGTACATGTAATTGTAGCAGTCATGACGTTGAGGCAGAAAGATCAAGAGTTCAAGGCCAGCCTCAGCTACATAGCAAGTTCAGGGCCAGCTAGGACTACATGAATCCCAATCTCAATATCCCCAAATGATGATGATGAGGAGGAGGAGGAGGAAGAAGAGGAGGAAGGTGAAGATGTCTTCACAGTGGTAAGGGGGAATGAGTGATATAAGTAAGTGATGTAACCACAGGGATTAACATTGTAGAATGAACCCTTCTGAATGGCTATCCATTTATCTGTTTATGGGGCGGGCTGGGGGTAAAAGTGCCCTCAGAATAAAGAATGGTGGCAGTCCAAGATGAGGAGGCACTGAGAACAAGGAGAAAATAATGAGGAACAGAATCAGCAAGACTCAGCTGTCTGCCAAGAAGGGGGGGAGGGGTCTTAATGACTCAGGTTTTTGCCTTGAGCATTAAGATTTGCAGAACTGGGGTCTGAAGTAAAAAGAGGAGGAAGAGAAAGACTTAAAACATACCACCGCAAGGGCCAAACAGTTGAAGGTAAAGGCCTAGTGTTCAAAAGAAACGTCTTTTGGGAGCTGGAGAGATAGCTCGGGTTAAGAGCACTGCCTGCTCTTCCAGAGGTCCTGTGTTCAATTCCCGGCAACCACATGGTGGCTCACAACCACCTTGAATGAGATCTGGTGCCCTCTTCTGTCCTGCAGGGCACATGCAGGCAGAAGACTGTATACTTAAAAAATAAAATATTTTTTAAAAATGTCTTTTGTTAAAAGGATATATTTGCAATTTATGGCCTTTACAAACTAGTCAGACCAGGGAAGGCAGTACAGAAAGTAAAGAATGTGCCTAAAGTAAGCCTCAGAAGTGTGTGTCATGACTGCTCTGGCTGTTCCCAATCTCAGTGAATTACATCAGTCTACTGTGTTGCCCAATTCATTTTTTCCTTGTCACTCAATTAGCAAGTTGTGTTGATTCCATTTGTTATTTCTATTTGACATAGAAATTTGGGAATGCCCTGCATTATCTGGAGAATGGGTAGAACACCAAGTTAAACATCTATTTTGAGCTTTTTTTTTTTTTTTCAAGACAAGGTTTTTCTCTGTAGTTTTGGAGCCTGTCCTGCAACTTGCTCTGTAGACCAGGCTGGCCTCGAACTTACAGAGATCCTCCAGCCTCTGCCTCCTGAGTGCTGAGATTAAGGGTGCATGCCACCACTGCCCAGATATTTTGAGCTTTTAAAGTAACATAAACCACATAAGGTTTTTCCACCTAGGAAAACTTAAACTGCCACAGAAGCTTACAGACTAAAACCCCACATTTTTACTTACAAAACTGAACTTTGGAATTACCCCCACTAAAACATTGTCTGGATCAAACACATGATATTAGAATCTCCTGCTTCCCTCGGTAAAGGTGAATGCTATTCAATCTGTTGCTTAATGCCCCCTCTTTGAATTTAACAAGAACATTTTGAAGGATTCCCTAGAGCCATGGTTTTCAACCTTCCTAATACTGCAACCCTTTAATACAGTTCCTCATGTTGTGTAACCATCAAATTAATTTGTTGCTATTTTATAACTTTAATTTTGTCACTCTTATGAATTGTAAATTTCTGATATGCAGGATATCTGGTATTGTGACCCTATGGGGGTGGAGACCCACAGATTGAGAAACACTGCCCTAGAGAGCTTGTTCTCTTAATCTCCTTGCAGAATTACCTACAGACCATCAAATCCTGGGTCATGTCTTGCTTGTCTAATAAAGGAGTTGGCTGCTCTGGATCAGGAGGTTCCATAGAATGTTGAAGACGTTTTGCCACTCTCAGTTTATTTCCTGCCTCTCTTCCTTAGCTGTTGTGATCAGAGCAGGAAGGGTTTTAATTTCAAGCTGTACCTTAGGGCTTCTGGTACTCAAAAAAGCCTTATAGACTTCAACAGAGAAAGAATAGTCCACCTCCACTCTGAAGACTAAATCCAGGAAATTGATGTAAAAGCCATTTTTTTTTGGACTATATGTATTTCTATCTCCACATCCCTTCATATCCCAAAATAAGCAATCCCATTTTTTAAAAACTATAAACCTTTAATGAATTTTTCCATGATTAGTCACTCTTGTATTTTTTTAAATCCTGTAGAGAACATTAAAAATTGTTTTGACTTCTTTTCCTCAGATCCAAGCTCTCATTATGTGATTACCCTGAAAGCATTCAACAATGTTGGTGAAGGCATCCCCCTTTATGAGAGTGCTGTGACCAGACCTCACACAGGTAGGGTATCTTGTCTCTTTTGGTCATCTGCACTTTCCCAACTGCTTATGTAGAGTGCAACTCAGGGGTCTCCTTGGTGGATGTTCATGAAGGAAAAATACATGGCAACTTCAAGTGCAGACTTGGAATGAGTAATAGGCTGGCTTCCATGTACAGAATTCTGTTAGTTCCTGTTTTGCATATTTAAACTATTGTCTGTCATGTAAGCTGTGTAGATATATACATGTTTTTAATATGTTAGAATCTAGAATATATAGTTTTTCATCCTTTAGACATGGTATAACTGTAATGAATCAAAAAATGAAAGGCACTATATATATGAGTGTGTATATGTAGATATAGTGCCTTTCATTTTTTGATGTATATGTGTGTGTATACACATGTAATATAGTTTACATATCATATAACAATTAAGTATATATGTTTGATAAAGCTAACATTTAAAGTCAGATATCTAAGTTGGTTAGGAAAGTATTTTTTGTGTGCCCTTCATAAAGTTCATATAAAGGAATAAAATCAAAGGCACTACCCATTTGGTCAGTTATATTTATTATAAAAGATCAGTTGTCACTGTTTTCTTTACACATTAATATCCTCAAAATAATATAAATATAATATAAAATTTCTGTACTGTTTTAAAACTCCTAACTTAGATCTGAAAAAATTAGATATGAGAAAATTTATTGAAGTTGGTATAATAGAGTTGTGAACTTTTTTAACAGTCCTAGAGCTGGGAACTGTTGAGATGGCTCAGTGGTAAAGAGTACGTGTTGTTCCAGAGGACCTAAATCCCATTTCCAGCACCTTCATAGCAGCTCACAACCAAGCATAACTCCAGTTTCAGGAATCTGACTACCTCTTCTGTCCTCTGAGAGCACAAGGCACACACATGGTACACATACATACATGCAGGCAAAACACTCATAGACATAATTTTTATAAAGAGTCCAAAGTACAAAATATTTTTTTATAAATGCATTTCTCCATTTGTTGACCATAACTTTGAGTCTGTATCATAAGCTGTCTTCAGGATGCTTTAAGTAACTGTACAGACTTGGCAGTGTTCTTATCAAAAGATAATCTTTGTCCCTTTTTTTAAAGCCTCTACTTTGTACAAGTGTCCATATTTGATAATTCTGGCCTCTGTACCTACAACTTAAAAGTTCTGTTAGAAATAGTTTTAGTGTTCCAGAAAAAAAAAATTCATAAAGTGACCTTTACCTTCTTAAATTGAATTACAATAGAAAAAATTACTTTCTTTCACGTGGTTTAAGGATACAGAAATATAAATATGCAAGGAAATGCTTTTAAGTCATGTAACCTGGTTATTTTACCCAAGAATTGGCACATGCAAGATGTTCCTTAGAAAATAATTGTTTCAGCATCTGAAGGTTCATTGTAACTAATTAGCATGTATTCTGACAAGTCTTAGAACAAAGCCCTGTAGGCTACCCCTCTGTTAGTTTTAGTATTCATTGTGAAATACACACATGAAGACTGCTTTTTAGTGTAGCAACTATTCATAAACAAGGACTGTATCATTTCCAATTTTTAGTTATATACAGAACCAGCCACTGTAACTAAATTTGGAAACAACATTTAAAACCTGAACTTTTAAAATAATTGAATATGCATATATTTAGAAAACCTAGCTAGGAATTGGGAAAACCCCGAGGTCCCACTGTACTTCAGCTGTGGCCTTTAATAATTTTTTTCCCTTTACTCTGGCCTCTGTTTTGCAATAAAGAGTGCATTTGCTAGGTTGAACACAGTTCTTCCTTTCATTAAACAAGTATTGTGATCTCTAAAATTTGTCAGTGCTGTGCCACTTGAATCCATGGTAATTATGGCATTGACCTTAATTGATGGGGACTTGTTCTCTACCTTATTCTGACTGCTAGAGAAAATACAGCAGACAGTGCAACATGGTATCAGTTTACCTTCTCTTAAGGAAGAGGAGTCTTTGGATTGATTCAGCTGTAAACAATATTTCTAATGCCTCTGCAGTCAAGATAACAGCATGTCTGAATTTGCTTAACCATAGACTGGCATTCAACTTTGAGAGACAAACGATCACATGTCCAGTGATGGGCACTACTAACTCATGTCCCATGCAATCACATTTACTAAACTCTCAAACAGATTGTGAGCTTTTTATTGCTTGTTTAGAAATTATATTCTGGATTTTAAGAGCAGTTTTTGTTCGCATATGATCCTTTGACAGCAGGTAATGTTTTCAGTTAATTCAAAGAAAATTCCAGCATGTGTATGTTAACACTATCACTCAATTATCATTTTTTATAGTGTTTTTAGAGTATGGTTGAGAATATAATTAAATACTAATTTGCTTAACATTTTCCTACAATTCTTTTCCTAAAAGAAGGAAAGAAAAGAAAGAAAGAGATAGAGAGAGAGAGAGAGAGAGAGAGAAAGAGAGAGAGAGAGAGAGAGAGAGAAACACAGTAGAAGTATTCTGAATGAATGAGGGCTATCTATTAACTCTGGATTTTCTTTCTTTTTCCCCATTTCTCATCTTTCATTCCATTATATTCCCCTGCATTCCCTTTTATTTTTGTTTATGTTAAAATGCCACTTCCCTTTCTTAATTACTTTTTACCCAGACACTTCTGAAGTTGATTTATTTGTTATTAATGCTCCATACACTCCAGTGCCAGATCCCACTCCCATGATGCCACCAGTGGGAGTTCAGGCTTCCATTCTGAGTCATGACACCATAAGGATTACATGGGCGGACAACTCCCTGCCCAAACACCAGAAGATTACGGATTCCCGATACTATACAGTCCGGTGGAAGACCAACATCCCAGCAAACACCAAGTACAAGGTACTAAACATTTGCTATGGGTGAATAAAACTGGTTAGTTGTATTTTCTTCTTTTAAAGTTCTTGATTCATACTTTTTCAGAATGCAAATGCAACAACTTTAAGCTATTTGGTCACTGGTTTAAAACCAAATACGCTATATGAATTCTCTGTGATGGTGACCAAAGGTAGAAGGTCAAGCACATGGAGTATGACAGCTCATGGGGCTACCTTTGAATTAGGTATGTATAATACAAATCCATGTCACATGGCATTTCTTCTCTTTGTAAGCTATGAAAGCCTATGAAAGTCCATGTTGCTGTTGTGCCACATTCTCAGCAATGGGACATCTTATTACCTGCTTTTACTGTGCAAGGGTAGTGCACATATTGACAGAACCTAGTGGACAGCTACATTTGAGTTGTATTTGCCATTTCAACTATTGTGGATGTTTGGGTCACTTTTGCCAGAACATTGGTAATCATCAGAATAGTATAATGCAAGACAGACCAGGTTTTAGAAATTAAAAGACTTGAATTCAATCTCAGGTCAACCATGTACTGACTGTGCTCATGAGCATCTCATCTAATCCCTCCGAATCTCAGTTTCTTACTTTTGGGTGGGGGTTGTAATCACCATCTTTTCTACTTTAGAAGATTATTTTAAGGTAAAATGAGGAACAGATGGGAAAGCTTGTGGTTAGATACAAGAGATTATTGTCATTAATCCTGCTTTACTGGTAAATTGAAATTGAAAAAAAATGAAGTGACCTGCCCTTGACCAAGTAGTCGCTCAGCCATGCTTGGCTGGTATAAACACTTTACTGGGGGAAAGAAAAAAAAAAAAAAAAAAGATCCTTAACTGAACCAGTCTCTGATGTTTGTACACATGAGGAAGGAGAAAAGATAACTGAACAGATGAAAGGAAGAGTATGCTGCCAGCCTTGAGATTCTGTTTGCTTTTTGCTGGCTTTTTAAAGCCTGTTCTTTGACTTCCCTGGGGCTTTGCTGGGATAAGGATATGAATGACCTTGGGAATCTGTGTATTCTGGCCTATTTCTGTACATAATGAAAAGCTAAGCTTCTACATTCTGTACAAAGTAGTCTGGACAGTTTCTTGGAATTTCTACAGGAAAGGGAGAATTGGAGAGTCAGGAATATAGTATATAAAAGGGTAAATACTCTGTAGTTTGCTTTCTTTTCTGTTTGAGTTTTGTTTATTTGCTTGCTTGCTTAGTTTATTATTTTATTTTATTTTTTGGCTTTGTTTTGAGACAGGGTCTTACTGTGTAGCCCTAACTGTTTTCAGACTCACTATATAGATCAAGATGATATCCTACTCAGAGATTCCTCCTGCCTCTGCCTCTGGAATGTCAGGATTAAAGGTGTATGCCATCACACTCAGCTCCTCTGTTTTAAGAATATCTTTTTGCTTTACTTCCACCTTATTGACTTATAAGTGAAATTTTTGTTTTCCCTTATTTAGTTGTTTCACTAGGCTTTTCCATATTGGAACTCCAGTATTTTAGGAAGTGACAATTTGAGGGAATACTCCATTTGAGCATTTTCCTACTCATACATTATATTTAAAGTTCTCAGGTATAATGTAGAAAAGCCATTTTCCTTTGTTGGCTTTTCTGATAATAAACAGCTTCTGTTTAGAGCAGTAACGTCAGCAGTTGGAGCTTTGTTTTCAGTGTAAGCTTAAATGAAAAATATCAAGTTGTAAATTCTTCTTAGAGGGAACTGAGCTTTTAAGAGTCATATTTGGCTTGAAGAACCAACTCTAAGCAAGAGAGAAAACTATTTCACACTTTAAAATGTCCTACCAGATAAGCCAAATCAAGTGAGAGGAAGCAATCTAGGACCAATTATGTAACTGCAGTCAGTTTGGTTCCCTGACCACAAATGCCTCTCTAGGTTGCCATAGCCTTAAAGATATGCTGATTGTACAATGCCAGACGGAAGTGTGTGCTTGGAAATAGTGGCCTTTGATTCCCTTGAGTATATATCCCTACTCCAGCCTACAGACCCATTCTCTGTCCTTGTGGTGTTTGTTTTGTTTTCCCTTTGATACTTTGTGTAGTTCTCTTTTTATTAGATATGGTTGGTTACCAAATCCACTGGGATTTGTCTTTGTCTTATATATTTACTGTGCCTTATCAATGAAAGGAGTTGGAAAATTGTGAATAATATTGAAATGGACAGTATTTGTTGTTTTGTAGTTCCTACTTCTCCACCTAAGGATGTGACAGTTGTGAGTAAAGAAGGAAAACCAAGGACCATAATAGTGAACTGGCAGCCTCCGTCTGAAGCTAACGGCAAGATTACAGGTGGGATGCCTTAGACTATGCACTACTCCAGGCAGGTACTGTGTTGTCAGTAGAAGTGGGAGTGTGAGGCTGGCTTGGTCATTGTAGGGAGTGCTATGAGCCATGTTGGTCCTTGAAGTTAGAACAAGGGAGTGCAGGCTGCCCAAAATAGCATGGAATTGAGTGACCAGCTGTTTAACAATATCCAGTGGGGATGGCATATGCTAGACAGCCTTTGTTCTATTGCAGCTAGATGGGTATGTTTATTTTCCATGAAACTATTCACTCCCCTAGGTGACTTGCTTTGACCTTGTGTGTTTAGTTCTACTGGGAATTACCTAATATGCATAAACTACTCTTTTACTTTACAGCACCTCCAAAATCCATTAGGCTTTTAAACCACTAGTATTCCCAAGGACTGTTACTTCAGGTTTCTGTGCTCTTACTACTTGAGTCAAAAGCTTGATGGAATTGGGGATTTTTTCCCCCCTTGGACTTCAGAGAGAAATTTCTCATAGTAGAGAGGATACTGGCTGTTATTTGGAACCTCTGCTCCATTAGGAGTGTCCTGAAGAACCAGTTTACCCTCTGAAATATGATTAAGGTGGCCTAAAGACTGAGAAAGAGAAAGTGTTTCTTAGCATTTTGTTCTTGTAACTTTGGTTTTTTGAGAAAGGATTTCTCTATGTAGCCCTGGCTGGAATTCACTCTGTAGCGCTGTCTCACAGGTGCTGGGATTAAAGAAGTGCTCCATTGTATTCCTATAACTTTGAATACGATGCCCCTTTCCATAATTTCTAGTCTTTATAATTTTTTTTAGGTTCCTACTTTGCCTCTTCTGTAAAAGAAATATCTTGACTCGGATTACATTTTACTTTATCTTTTAAAACCTTAAACAATAAATCACGTTTTTGCTCAGTGTGGGTTACCTAGGCTTATGTTTGAGAAGCTTCCTGCCTCTCTTGCGGAGATTGAGTGCCCCCTGGTGGAAGTATCTGGTGACACATTTCTATGGCTTCACCTACTCCCAATTTTAGAACTTTGTCAGGTTTTCCAATCTGCCAAGCATTTTTCTTCTAAGAGATGACTTTGGTTGGAGTTAATTGAGCATGTAATAGCATTATGAAGTCTCAGGATGTATTTTTTAAAACTAGGCCCTCATGGTGCTTTATTCAGATATTATATCATAGGCATTTATTGACTGATTGCAAAAAGAAAAACAGAAATGGGACTTCTTTTCCTATTAATTGCTTTGGACAGGTTACATCATCTATTACAGCACAGACGTGAATGCAGAGATACATGACTGGGTCATTGAACCTGTTGTGGGAAACAGACTGACTCACCAGATCCAAGAGTTAACACTTGATACACCATACTACTTCAAAATCCAGGCCAGGAACTCAAAAGGCATGGGACCCATGTCTGAAGCTGTGCAGTTCAGAACACCTAAAGGTAAAGCTCCCTGAGCTAAGGGTTTTAATATGCTGTCTAAAGAGTGGGGCTGCAGCATATTAGAGACTGTGGGTAATGTGGGAAATGCTAGTAATGAACTCGCCAGACTCACTTTGAAGACTTGAAGAGAATTCCTCTCCTTATCCACTGGCTGCCAAATTGTACTCTCCAAGCCCACATAGACGGGAGCTTTGGCTCTACATATCTGGGCAGAAGAATTGCTGCAGTGATCTCAAAGTTTTATCAGAGAACTCCAGAATGATTTTGTTTGTTTGTTTGTTTCCATAGAGTTATACTACATATTATTGTGACAGATGTTCTTTCAACACATGCAGGCTCTTAACATAAAAAGTTTCTTTGTAGAGGACAAGACTGGAAGGGACCATTTATGCAAAGCTCAAGAAAATGAATATAAAATAGTAAGCCAAGCAAGCTTAGGTAATAAAATTGAGTTGGGTACTGAGTCTGTGGAATTTTGAACACTTAAGTTTCTTTTCTATTGTCAATTTGTTTGGAAGTTTGTGGGAATTTTATTTTTTCCTTTAAAACTTCTGTCTGTCCATCTTCAAAGCTGGTGATCCTTGCTCTTGTTTCCTCTTCCCCTGTGCTTGGCCTGTCAGCGGACTCTTCTGATAAAATGCCTAATGACCAAGGTAAATGAGTAGATGGCCTCTCTCTCATTTCTCTCTTTTATGACCTATTATTATCTTTTTGTTTCACTTTTCCCCTGAGAATTAGTACCATGTGTTAAAAACCACACACATATTTATTGGCCAAAGTAGAGTTGAGTCCATGTTTTTATAGCCTTTGGGATATCTGAAAAGCTGATGGACTCATTTAGAAGCTAAATCCACTGGTGGAAGAAAACTGAGTTGAATTAATTCATGTCTGGCCTTAAGTGAAGGTCAGGTTATCCTTAGATATTAAGATGCAAATGTTATAAACAGTGATAAGCATTTAAGGCACAAAGTGACCAGCATACCAACCTTCCTTATTTGTAGCATTTAGGATTTTATTTCTTTAAATGAGAAATTAATATCAAATTCAGCCAACATTATATTTTCCTTCTTGCATACATGAATCCTGTTAAATATGTGCTTATTTGTAACCAAGAATTTACTCTTGCAATAGGTTAATTTATAACTCTTTCTATCCCTTCTCTTAAATATTAAACATGACAATTTTTGTAAAAGGATAAAAAGTGTGGCCTGGACACTTAAGAAGCATGAGTCTTGATGTCACCAGTCTTGCAATCATCAGTCAGCACTTTTTTCATTGCAATTGCTCTGGTGGCATGGTAGCTGTAGTTTGTGATTTTAATCTCTGAGAGTTTCCATACTATGAAAGAACACTGAAAGTCAATTTGATAATTGTTTTCATGGTTTAATAATAGTAATCAGAAATACAAAGTTTTTGTATTTGGTTAATGCATGAAAAAGTCAGAACTTGAAGTAGTGAGTTTCATGACTTTGGACATGTGTTTATATTCAGCAAGTCTTTTGTTGTTCGTGGGAACTGTGGCATAGTTTTTTATGAGTATGCATGCATGAGAGTTCACAAATCATTACATTGTATATGCAGAGAATGCAATTTCCCTTCACTTAGTAACTGTCATACAACATTTTGCTGTCCCATGCCTCCAGTCTTCAAAATTTTTTACCTGTTGGTATTTTGGGTACTAGATTCATCCTTTGAGTTTGTTTATTCTTTAAATGTTAAAGAAAAATATTGGGAAATACAGGAATATAAACCAACTAATAATCTTGGCAAAGCATGTACATTGGCAATTTTTTGGCTTTTATTTTGTTTTTTTATGTGATGCAGTGCTCTGGAAAGTTTAATTTAAATGTAGCCTACATAATGATCATGAACATTTAAATACGAAGAACCTTAAAATGTTAAGTATCTCTGCCAATTAGATTTTGCCTGAGGTAATAGCCTATGAACAACAACTGAAATCTTGATGTGTAGTGTGTGTCACTTGGGAGAAATGATAACCTCAGAAGTAAGAGGATAAAGTAATAAGTATGAACAATGGAAAAGGAAATTAGAATAATTAGAAAATTAAATTAGAATATGCCCTAGAAATCCTGTACCATAGGAGCCAAGAACTTCTTTTCCTTTCATATATAGGTTTTTGGCTTCTGAGAATATACCAAACATTATATTTAGCCTCTAGATTTATTCTATTAAATGAACTACTTATACAACCTTAGATTTGGGTTTCTTTTGTTTTTTTAAATATGCTAATTTATAAGAGGAAAGAGGAATTGACATTAGCACTAATTGTTTATACACGTCTAGTTGAGCTTTATTTATGAGAATATCTCTCATAAGTGTTTACTATAGCTCCATGTGCTCTGCTCCATAAACGGAAGGAGTATATTCTTTCCTGAATTTATGATGTTTGTAATAGTTAACATTTATCGATCATGCAGAAGACATACATGCAGGCAAAACATTGTATACATAATAAATAAATCTTTGGCCGGGCGTTGGTGGTGCACGCCTTTAATCCCAGCACTCAGAGGTAGAGGCAGGTGGATCTCTGTGAGTTCGAGACCAGCCTGGTCTACAAGAGCTAGTTCCAGGGCAGCCTCCAAAGCCACAGAGAAGCCCTGTCTCAAAAAAAAAAAAAAAAAAAAAAAAAATTATCGATCATTTATTACACACCAAGCAGGATTCACAGTGTTTCAAGGTCTTAAATTTCCGTTTAGCCTCACAGCACCTAATTAAAGTAGATGCTGTTAGTATCCCTGTTTTAACTTAAGGAAACAGAGGCACAGAAGACTAAATAACTTGCCCATCATCAAAGTACTACTGTATAATGGAGCCAGTGTTCAAGGGCCATCTCTTAAGCACTGTGTGGGCTTCTTTTCAAGAGCTTGCTGCTAGTAACTTCTGGATAATAACTTTGAATTGAGGAATACCTTTACTTTATGGAGAAAGGGCTTCCCCTAAGCAGTTTTTACTATAAAAGTGAAGAAAGAGACTAAAACCCAAAAATAAGGATTATAAAACAAAAACCTGTTGTTTCTGTTTCCTGAGGTCTGCTGCTGTGGAGACCCCAGGCCTAAGTCAGCAGCCTCACTTACTTGAACCTGTGACTATGAGATCAGCTCACAGTGACCTTTGTAAGCAACTAGAAGGAAGGCTTGTGTTTTTCTTTTCTGTTTTTTTTTTTTTTTTTTTTTAATGCTTAGGTGACAGAAAAGGAAGTGAGAATATGATTTGAACCTTTGCTTACCTTCCTGCTCTTGCTTAGGTTAACTTTATACTTGGAAGGGCAACTTCATAATCTGAAGAAAAAAAAAAAAAAAAAAAACCAGAACAGTACTGACACTTACCAGGCTAGATCAGCATCACCAAGTCCTTTGGAGAATACAATTGTTTGGTATGGACATCAGCTTAACGCACTTATTCCCTTGGTTCCTTTTGTTACAAAAGAAGCTTTCCTCTCTGAGCATCACTTCCTGAGCTAGAGAAATGCAGAAGGCAGGGTCCCCTTCTGAACAACAAAGTGGTAGTCTGGTCATGGCCTTGAAACAGAGGCATCAGTCTGCTAGATGCCTCCTTGCACAGAAAGCTATTTCTGTTTACCTTGGCACAAAAACTGTATTCTCCCATTATGTGTGTTGTTTCATTTTGTTACAGACTAGACTGAAATGTTTTGCCTTTAGAAAACACTTACTAGCCATGAAGTGGACTGTCACACCTACATGTTGGGTTGTTATTGACATGATTTCTTCTGCTTCAGCCTTAGGATCAGCAGGAAAAGGAAGCCGATTGCCAGACCTAGGATCTGACTACAAACCTCCAATGAGTGGTAAAGCCCTCTCTAAGGCTTTTTCAGCTATTTATGGACTTTATGCAGTTTTGCTTAAATTTTTAAAAAATGTCTTATAGCTTCAGTGTTTGGTTATGGCATACTAATGTAGTTTATTTTATCTAGCAGATCTAGCATTGGTTATTTTGTAGCAAATGTTGCTGAATTACTGGAAGCCTATTCATCATAGAATCTTGTTTCTTCAGGTAGGCTGCCTGGAGACAAGATGATTCCTAAACAGTCTATCTCATACTCCCTCTAAAAAAGAGTTAGACTTTCAAAACTTAGCCCTCTGGTAGGATTAGCTATTACCTGTCACAAGCCAGAGAATGCTTCAGAATCTCAACATCTCCCTTACTGCACTGTTTTTAGTTTGGGAATTCTAGGGGGGAAAGATTCAACTTTTCTACCATACTGCAAGGTAAAACCCTCAATTGATCAACACTTCTTTCTTGGTGCTGGAAACATGGTTAAGAGCACTGGCCACTGTTGCAGAGGACCTGGGTTCAATTCCCAGGCTTATAATATTTAACTCCAGTCCCAAGGGATCTGCTATCCTCTTCTGGCCTCCTTGGGGCCCTGTGTGAATGTGATGTACAGACAAACATGTAGGCAAAATACCTATACACATTAAATTTGTTTCTTTCTTAAAAAGTCACTTCTTTCTCTACAGAATGTTGCTCAGCATTTCTGAGTTACCTCTGCTCCTCCACCCTGGGAATTAGGAAGAACAGATTTTTTTATTATTCCCAATTGATATCATAAGAGAATCAGTGGAGAAGTGGCATACCTAAGGCTACCCACTAATTCCATCATAGAACCAAAATTCAGACCTCTGTCTTCTGATTGTGCTTTTTTTACTTCACTGTCACATGCAGCCTAAAATGTAGGGGAATTTATGCCAGCTATAAGAAAGAGTCCAGGTGGCAAAATGTCCAAAAAGTAGTCACTAGACTTGATTTTTCACTGTCCCATTGCCTCTACCTCATAGACACATGGAAGTACAGTGAATAATTCCATATGCTCCAGCTATCTGTCTAATGCTCATACTTCAGGGAAATCAGCTGAGTTTTAGAAAAACCAGACGAACCTGAATGCTTCAAGAAGTTTTATACTGCCCTTGTTTAGAAATATGTCTGTCATACATTTGTTGCATGTTAGACTATAGACATATAGTGTCAAGACTGTGAGAAAGTAGTTTTCCCTTGTCTTTTCTTTCATTTATATATCCATTTGTATTTTGAAGGTTCAGACTCTATGGCAGACTATAGGAGGAAGAGAGTAAAAAAACACTTGATAGAAAATTAGGAAAGCTTTATAAAAGAGGTATTATCTACTCCATATCCTAAAGGGTGCATAGAGAATTCAGAGCTGGAGAGATGGCTCAGCAGTTAAGAGCATTTCTTGTTGATGTAGTAGATTTGAATTTAGTTCCCATCATCCAGATTGGGTGGTTAACAGTCACCTGTAACTTAGTTCCAGGGATCCAGAGCCCTCCTCTGGCCTCTACAGGCACCCACACACAGAGAGACACATAAATAAACGTAATCTTTAGAGGAAAAAAACCTGTTAAATGTCAAGATGGACATCAGACAGTCTATCTAACAGCATGTGTTAGGACCCTAATACTCATTTTAGGGTCCTCTGCCTGGAGGTATAGTAGAAGTGTATAGGTAGGTTAGAACTAGCTTGACAAATGCCCAATGTCAGTGCTAAGGAATCTGAACTTTATTCTATAAATTGCATATGTAAAATATTGGACAATACTGATGAACTAAGACTACCATTTATTCAGTTCAAAAATAAAGTTAAATCCAAATAAATGAAAACTTATTTGTGTTGAATGCAAAAAAGAAATACTTTCACTTCTGCTTGTTCTTTTTTTTTCTTGTTCTTTATGCCCCAGTTCCTCTAACTTTTGATTTGCAAAGTTGTCCCTCCTTGCAAGAATGTAGTCCAGTAGCTCAAAATTTCTGTTGATAGCAATGTTAGGTTAACAGTATGGTTAATTTTATTGGCTCTAGTATTGTAGTCTTTCCCAAATATAAAAATGTTATCTCATTGAAGGTCAGTATGTACAGCTTAAGTTGTCTGCTTAGCTTTTTCCCAGAAATAAAGGATAAAAGTGATTGAACCAAATATACAAGAATAAGCTCTTAAGCCATTCTAAATTGACCTCAATTTAGCACTGTATTTAGATGTCTATAAAATCATAGAATCAAAGTTGGAAGGTCAGATAATCCAGTGTTATTGGAAGGGATTCCCACACAAGAAAAGGTTTGGTTTAGGAATCTAAGACTCCTTTAATCAGCTAGACTGGTTGGCTGGCAAGCCCTGGGATCTGCTTGCCCCTGTTCCACCAGTACTGAGGTTATAATTGGATTTCACCATGCCTAGTTTTTATGTGGGTGCCAGGTATTCAGACTCACTGATCAGTCTCCCAGCCTTCTTGATAACAATTCCTTCTACAATATCCCACTTCTTAAATACTTTGTTTCTGCCTGATGGGTTGGTTAGTTTTTGAGACAGGATCTAATTCTATAACCCAGGTGTGAGCCTGGAAGTCACTGTGTGACCTAAACTGGACCCAGTTTACTGCAATGTTCCTGCTCTAGTCTTCAAAGTGTTGGTATTATAGGCGTGTGCCACAACACAGTCTAACAAAAATCTTACTGCCAGGGAGGGTCACCTCTTCCATAACATTTCCTGAGCCTTTGGGTTTGGGTTGAGGACCAAGAGTTGATAAAGATGTTCCATTTCCAACTGAGCATTCACAGTTGCTTATTTTTAGCACTTTGAATAGTAGTGCATCTCTGCATTGACTTCTACACACCACAATGTTGGGAGGAACACAAATCTACAAATATGCCTCAGGATCGTCCTTCACTTCCTGTTCCCTCCCTCTAGAACAACAGATCTCAAATTGTTGGTCATGACCCCCACAAGGGTCACATGACAGATATCCTAAATGTCAGATATTTTACATTACTGTTCATAACAGTAGCAAAATTACAGTTACGAAGTAACCACAACATGATTTTATGGTTTGGGGTTGGTCACAACATTAAAAAGGTTGAGAACCACTGCTCTGGTGTGTCTTCCCTCAGACCTTTGTATAATGGGATCCTTCTTGTCTAATTATAAGCTCAAAAGCCATTTCTAAGAGAAGATTATTTTTAAAAATTTATCTAATACAGTTATACAGTTGAAAATAAGTCCAGTGTTCTAGAAGCTGTTTTCTACATAGCTTGTCTACTCAGTCATTGTGTACAGGGATATGCAGGTGCAGGCTCCAGACCTTGCTTCTCCAGCATTGTGGAATGAGACTTTACACTTGAGACAACTGCATGGGGCAAATTCACATTAGATTCAGAAAAGCTTTTCAACTACTTTGTCTAAGTCAGCCACACAGTCACTCTGCAGCGTAGCTCATTCCCCCCCCCACACACACACTTTGTCATAGCATTCTTAACTAGTAGTTTCTTTTCTGTTTATTGTTTGTGTCAACATCCCACCCCACAGCATTCACATCTTTGCTATTCACTGTTGCATCTTGAATACCTGCAATAATAACTTGCACATAGTAACCACTCAGTCAATAATTGTCAAAATAATGCATATGTCTAGATCTGCTTCTTACTGAAGTCGAATAAGAAAATTGTATTGTCTGTATGCTTATGAGAAAGATTATTTTTCAAATAGTGATTTTGTAATATCAGACATCTATATATTAAGGAAAACATTCACTTTATATGAATGCTTATTTTATTTTATTTCAAAATAAGCTTATATTATGCTTATTTTGAAAGCAAAACGAATCCCCAAAAGATTTAGAAATGGTGGTTGTGGGGTGTGTGTGTGTGTGTGTGTGTGTGTGTGTGTGTGCGTGTGTGTGCGTGTGTACATGTGTACATGTGTACATGTGTACATGTGTACATGTATGTATGCAGAGGCCCAAGTTCTGTCCACATTTTAAGATAGCATCTCACTGGGCTGCAGCTCACAGAGTCAGCTAGGCTGGCTGACCCCTGAGCTCCAATGCTCTGCCTATCAGAGCTCCTCCTGCTTTGCTTTCCCAGCACTGAGATTTTAAGCTCGTGTCTCCATGTTCAATTATTTTTTTATTTGGAGGTTCTGGGGCTGGAACCCAGTAACTCATGCTTGCAAAACAAACATCTTAACCTACTGAGCTATCTCCTCAGCTCAACATGAGACTTTTAAAAATGATTTTGCACATCTTACAAGACACCAGAGAGGCAAGACCTCACCATACTTATCAGAATGTATCTGGGCCTTTGAGCTTTGAAAGTTCTGCATTGTCAGTACCCCTGAAGGTTTTGTTGACTGCTATTCTTTAAGCAAACCCGTGCTAATCTCTTGTGTGGAGGGCAGATTCTCATATCCCTAGGAACTTAGACTCTAGAAACAGTCTCCTTGAGTGGTACTACAGTAGTTGGTGTGAAGGAAATTCCCATGAAATGTCTTGGAATGGTTTGATAACTTGATTGAATGTATATTCTTAAATTGCCTAACAAATTAACAGTTGTACCATTTTCCTTGTGCAGGCAGCAACAGCCCTCATGGGAGCCCCACCTCTCCTCTAGACAGCAATATGCTTTTGGTCATCATTGTCTCTGTTGGTGTCATCACCATTGTGGTGGTTGTGATCATCGCTGTCTTTTGTACCCGGCGTACCACCTCTCACCAGAAGAAGTAAGGATCCCTAAAATGTAACCCATACACTTGTAGTATAACCATTTTTGGCTTTTTGTTGTTTGGGGTTTTTTTTTTTCTTCTTCTTATATGTTGCTTATGTTTTTAGAGTGATAAAAAGAGCTAAAAATTGTAAGGTCCATGAAATGCCACTTTAAATGCAGCCATGTTCCACTCCATGGGAATGTCTCAGGGATTATGCATATTATAACAGGTCCCACAATATTTTAATGAAGCTGAAATATTCCTGCCATCTAGTGAACACAAAGTTGAAGAGGCAAGAGAAAAACCATAGGAGGAGGACAAAACAAAACAAAACAGGCTTTTATGAGCCTCAACAAACTCCTTAAAAAGTTTGAAAATTGAGTGGGCTAGGATACCTGCTCAGCAGCTAAGAAAGTGTACAGCTCTTGTAGTGAATCCAAGTTCTGTTCCCATTACCTACTTTGAGTAACTCACAGCCATCTGTAATTCCAGATGTCTGACACCATCTTCTGGTCTCTGCAGAAGTATACACATAATTAAAAATAAAATTAATCTTTAAAAAATAAGAAGTTTGAGAAAGTTATGTGTCTGTGTATCTATATGTAGGTATATGAACATGAGTGCAGGGGCCAGAAATTTCAGATCCCTCTGGAACTGGAGTTATAGGTGGTTATGAACCAACAACCCACAGTGGTACTGAGAAGCAAATTCAAGTCCTCTTCAACGGCAGTTTCTTCTCTTAATTTCTGAGCCATCTTTCTGGCCTTGTGTCTTAGTTTTTAACAATACTAACAACAAAAATGTTTTTAAAAACTAAAAAGTAAGGTCCTGGGACATGGTTCAGTGAGTAAAGTGCTTATAATGCAAACATGAGGACCTGAGTTCAAGACCCAGTACCTACTTTATAAGAACCAAATTCAGTAGTATGCATCTCTAACACCAGTGGTGTGGAGTGAAAAGGAGTGACAAATAGATCCTTCAAGCTTGTTGGCTGGCCAGCCTTGCCAGTCTGTGAGTGCTGAGTTTAGTGATAGACCCTGTTTAAAAACATACAGTGTAGGGTAATAGAGGAAGACACTAGACATCAATCTCTGGACTCCATACATACTTGCACATATGCATTGGAAAAAAGAGAGAGAAAAGTAAAACATTGAATTGATAAAAATAGAACATTAATGGGATGAAGAAAAAAATAAATTTATCACAAAAGCCAGAAAGCACATCTGTATATGTACACAGCAAGCAAAACAGAGTTTCTGAGCAGACCTATGACAGGCTATTTCACACCCTGTGTGTTAGCCAAGGTGGGAGAAACTATGAGCCTAATATAAATATTATAGATTACAATTTTTTAACTTAATTTTTTGAGACATGCTCTTACTATATAGTCTTGACTGGCCTGTAACCTGCTGTATAGACCAGGCTGGCTTTGAACTCACAGAGATTCACCTGTCTCTGCCTTTGGTTGTGGGATTAAAGGCATATGCCACCAGGTCCAGCTAATGTATCTGTTTCCCATACATAGGACAGGTAATCAGCTACCCTGTGACTGCTATCTGAATGACTTTATGTCAAATATGTTATGTGATACTTTAAACCTCTCTTGTCAAACAGCTTTCTATAGTTTACATTGCACACATGTTCTAAGAGAAGGAGGGCTCCTTTTATACATGCCTCTCGTCCACTTTTGATTATGGAAAGCTGTTTTTCTTAAAAAGCCTGAAAGACAGATTTTTAAGAACATTTCTGAAGGTTTCTGTATTTGGTGCTTCATTTATCTATCCATATGAACTTGCTCTTATATCTAATGTTAGTATTTTGGGGATCTTTAATACCATATAAAAAGCAAAATTAATATGCAGACAGACACAGACATATACACACCCAAGGCAAAGAGTTGTGTGGTACTTTAGAAGGAGTTAGAATTCAAAGTAGATAAAAATAAGAGTGTCTTCAGATTGAAACTAGGAAAACAGGTTCTGTATTCTGTATTTGAATCTGCAAATCCAACATATTTGGGTCCCTTTGTTTGAAATAATTGCATCAAATTTTCAAAAAGCTGCCCCCCTATTCCTCTCAAGCTGCTTCTGGGCGTTCTATTAGTCTTTGAAAATATAAATGAGCCTTTTTTGTTCCTTTTCTTCCTCTTTAATACTTAAAGTACCTCCTGTTTACGTAGTGGCTTTTATAGCAATTTACAATGTCAACACCAATAGAGAATTTAGAGTTTAGGCCCTCATTGTTTCTCAACACATTCTCTTAGTCCCCTGACTCTTCACAAATAACCCAAGATTCTACTTCAAGAAGATAGAAGCTGTCAGGTGATGTATTATTGTGTTTTGTGTGTCTACGTCAAAATACCCAAGGGTAGGCACTTTGTAAAGAGTCTTATTTGTTTCAAGATTCTGGTGGCTGAAAGGTCCAAATAGCATGGTTCTAACATGCCGGTGAAGCCCCTTGCCACAGGATAGCAGAGAAACAGAGGAAAGTTATATGCAGAAGAAGATGCCAGGAATGAGTGCCAGACTCTGTCACAACAGCCTGTTCTTTAGGAACTGTTCGAGTCGTGTGAGAACTACTTAATGTCCTTCAAGGTGATGCCCCATTGACTTAATTCCTTCCCACTAGGCTTCCTCTCTTAAAGATTCCATTACCTCTTATTACCCCTAATGAGGTTTCCAGCACATAATTTTGGGGGGCAAACCACATCCAAACTGTAAGAGATAAGAGACCTACCTCTTTGTATCACCATCTAACCAAAAGTTTCTGAATAATTTTCTGGTATTTTGAGGCAAGGTTTTGTAGCACTTACTTTTTGTAGTACTTATTTTGTAGCCTCCAAACTGCTGGCATCATAGGTATATGCCATTATGTTCAGTGATATTCAGGTTTTCAGATTAGGATTGCTCAACTTAATATGATATAATAATGCCACATATGTAACAGTAGTCCTACAAGATCACATCACCTAGTGACATAACAGCCATTTTAGTTTGTGAAATTATACTCTGATTCACCAAACAAAATTCATTTCTGAGAAAGTATCTCCATCTTAATCATATGAGACCTATCAAGTAATTGCTATACAAATGGATTTTATACTGCATTGCTTCAAGAATTATGACAAGGAAAAGTTAACATATTCAGTGAAATTTAAAAGCAATATATTTTCAATCTGAAGTTGTTTGAATCTGAGAATATAAAACACAGATATGAGGGTCCACTATACTTGTTTATACTAGCTTGGAGTCTTTTTTTTCTTCAGTACATGTTCAACCTTTAGTCCTTTCTAATGCCCTTTCTGTCCCAACCATTTCACTACCGTTGCTTTCAGTCACATTTCCTCAGAGCCTGAGTCAGGACCTCCTCTTTTCTCCAAGCCCTTCCACATGTACCTCTGTGGTTTAATTTACTAGGTGCTTCCCAGGAACTATTTCTATTTACAGACAGGCCTCTTTCTTCTGAGTATCAGACGTATACACCCTATTGTTCCACATTTCTTCTTTAAACTCAGCATGTAACTTGGACCTGAATATGTCTACTCCCATAGGCTCCTGTGTTTGAACACTTGGTCCATAACTAATAACTCTTCCGTGAAGGTTATGGAACCTTTGTGGTATGGATCCTTGTTGGAGGAAGTGTTCCCTGGGAGTTAGCCTTGAGGATTTTTAGCCCAGCCCTACTTCTTATGCAGTCTCTCTTACTTCCTGACTACAGGTGCAGTGTGACCAGAAACCCCCTGCTGCTGTGCCTTCTGGCCATGGTGGAATATATCCCCTCAAACTGTAAACCCTCCCTTCCTTAAATTGTTTTTCATCAGATAGTGTATTATAGCAATGAAAAAAGTAACCAGGAAACACATTCCAAACCAGTTCCTAGTATTTTCAGTAAAACTTCTAATCCACTATTTTCAGTGTAGATAAATAGCCTGAGTCAGAAACCTTGGCCTCATCATTTACTTCTTTTTGTTCTTTATCTGAACCCAGTCTGTGTTCACCCTGGAAAGTCCTATTATTTCTGACTCCTAAATATCCTTTCAAATCTGCCTCTCCCATTCCCGCTGTCATGGACCAGCACTAATGGACTCTCTAGCCTCTGCCTCACAAACCCATTCTTCACAACATAGTGGGGATAAAGTTTTAATCAAGAGTGACCTTCTTACTCTCTTGCTTAAAACCATTAAATTATTTCTTCTTTCTTATAGAAGGAAGTTCATATTCTTAGTACTGCTATAAAAGCTCTTTATGATCTGGTCCTTGACTGCCTTCTGAGCACTATTTCCCATCATTGTCTTCTTCGTGGCTCATCCTGTTATCACTCAGGACTTTGCAGAATCCCTCTAATATACAAGGCAGCTGCTGCTGCTGCTGCTGCTGCTGCTGCTCCACCACTTCAGGGCTTTGACATAAGCTGATTCCACCACCTGGGATACACGTGCTGTCCCCATTATGTCTCAGTATAAAAGTCACTTATTCTGCACATTTTTCCTGTCTACCTGAGCTCCAACTATTAAGATTAATGCTTGGCATTTTGGTAAACTCAGAGCATTTAAAAATAGTTTGGTGTCGTTTTCCTCCTTTGACCGAAAGTGCTGAGGGCACAGCAGTGTAGCACATGGTCTGGCAGGAACAAGGTGCCTAATAATGTGGTTATTGAGTGGGAAGGTGAGTGAATGAGTGAAGGAAGAAACTATAGCATAGTGGAGACTGTTACCACATTATTGACTACATATTTGATAGTCCTAGTGGGTTCCCTAGAAAATGATTCCTTCGCTATTAGGCATTGTTTTTTTTCACCTTTTCTTGTTGTATTTTTACTTCTTGTCTTTTCACTGTCTAGTGGAAACTTGTAGAAGAACCTTCTGCTTTAGAGGTATCTCAATCTCTTAATCTAAAAGAAGACAACGTTCAAATATACTCTGGCATAGCATATAAATAATATATGAAAAAAGCAAAATCACATTTACTATTTCTGGAAATAAACTTCTTGTCTCTGATTCTTGTTGTTGTTGCTGCTGTTTGTTTCCATTTCTGCCTTTGTTTAAGGCATCTCTCAGGAAGGTTTGTTGTTTTATTTGGGCTGGAATATTTTTTGTTTTGGGATTGCATTTAGAACCTCCCAATGCTAGACATGCACTCTGCTTCTCAGCTACATTTCCAGTCCCTTTTTTTACTTTTTATTCTGAGAGTAAATCTTGCTAATTTGCATAAACTGGTCTTGAACTAGCCCAGGCAGGTCTTGACTATTTTATCTTCCTGCCTGTGCCTCCCAAGTAGTTGGGATTATAGGCCAGTGCCACCACACCTAGCAGAAAATCAGTTTTAATCACACAGTGTTTTGAAAGATATGTTCAAAAGAAGTACATTTTAAGGACTACTCTTAATTCTGTGCCTAGGAAACGAGCTGCCTGCAAATCAGTGAATGGCTCCCATAAGTATAAGGGCAATTGCAAAGATGTGAAGCCCCCAGACCTATGGATCCATCATGAGAGACTGGAGTTGAAGCCTATTGACAAGTCTCCAGATCCAAACCCTGTCATGACTGATACTCCAATCCCTCGAAACTCTCAAGATATCACACCAGTGGACAATTCCATGGATAGCAATATCCATCAAAGGCGGAATTCATACAGAGGTACCATTTCCACTTTCTAAGGTTGCCTGAATTTGGTAATTCTAGTAAGAGGTTAGTTTTAAAGAAATGTGTATCTTTCAGCATTTGATGAACAATAGCCTAGCTGTTATAGAAAGGGAGAGGTTACATATCATTTAAGAGCAGTCTTCTAAATCTTTTTAAGTCTCTCATCAGGTTTCAGTCAAGCATTTGAGCCACCTAATTCATGGTGTGGACTGTGTCCTTTCCATTAGACCTCAGGTGTCACTATGACATTCAGAACCTATGTAATTAAGGATGCCTCTACACACTGAAGTACAGTGTGCACCATCCTATCATCCTTTTAGAATCTCAGCAGGAGCATGATGCTGTAAATGTAAATTCCTTAGTTGTGAATCCCAAACCCTCCTCTGGAAATGTGTTACTGTTGGGGCTGCTCAGAGGCCTAGGGTGTACACTTGCTACTAACCTCCATACTTTGTATCTAGGGCATGAGTCAGAGGACAGCATGTCTACACTGGCTGGAAGGAGGGGAATGAGACCAAAAATGATGATGCCTTTTGACTCTCAGCCACCTCAGCGTAAGTAGAAACTTCTCTTCCCCCCAGTCTTCCATGTTATGGTGTAAAATAGCTATGAGCAGTCTCTTTAACTTCTCTTGATTTCAAGACAATGATCAACTGCCAGTGTTTCGGTGCCTTACAGGAAGAAATACCAAAGTATTGTCATATTTCATAATAAATGATATTGTTCAGCTAGAGAAGATGACTCAGTGCTTAAGAACATGGACTTCTTCCTTCCAGAAGACCCTGGTTTGATTCCCAGCACCAACATGGTGGCTCACAACTATCTGTAACTCCACTTCCAGGGGAACCTGATACACTCTTCTGGTTTTTACAGATACCAGTCATATACATGGTGCACAGACTTACTTACCTGCAAAACATCCATATACATAAAAATAAAATTAAATATTCTTGAGAATAACATTTTTAAGTTATAGGTAAATAGATTCAAAAGCTAACTTCCCAGCTAGCAAGATGGCTCAGAGAAGAGAGATGGTTATGTCCAGGCCTAATAACCTGAGTTGGTTCTCTGCATCCCATGAGGTAGCAAGAGGAAACCTAACTCTGAAGAATTGTCCTCTGTCCTGTACACCTGCATAGTGGCACATATACTCTGTAGCACATGTATACCTGTACACACACAAGATCATTTAAAAAAAATAACTTCTGTACACTACCAGGAGTATGAAAGTTTTTGCTCTCCCTAAAAGCACACAGCATGTCTACAGGAGAGACGGAAAAAGCATCTCTTGAGATTGCAACGGGCTTTGCCAAAATTCATGCATGTGCTTCAGGCCTCCTGTACCTGCTCAGTATTGATAAACATCTATGGAGCTTTAACTTTTTTATTTAGCAGACTTTATAAAGTTGTTTCAAAATTGCAGCATGGAGTTTTTAAAACATTTTCACTCTGTTGATCCATGCTTCATTTTGTCAAGCATATGTTGCTAGAACTCCTTTCATGATAATTGAAATTAAAAATAAGTTAAATGTTTCCATTGAGAATCAAAACAGGAATGTGCTAAAGAGACAGCTTAGTAGTTAGAGCAGAGAGTTCATGTTCAGTTCCCAGCACTTACATCAGGTAGCTCACGACCACCTATAATTTCAACTTCAGGGGGATCTTTACCTCTAGCCTCCACAAACATTGCACTCATGTACAAAAACCAGCACACACACACACACACACACACACACACACACACACACACACACACACACACACACACACACACACACACCCCTTAAAACAATAAAACTAATCTTTTAAAAAAATCAGAAATCACACACACACACGCACACGCACACGCACACGCACACGCACACACACACACCCCTTAAAACAATAAAACTAATCTTTTAAAAAAATCAGAAATTGCCCAGCATGGTAGTAAATACCTGTAACCCCAGCACTCAGGAGGCTGAGTCAGGATTAAGTTCAATGGTAGCCTGGGCTCAGACCCTGTCTTCAAGTCAGGGAAAGACAATGAAATAAGTCATTATTTTCAGTCTACTGTGTCCTTTCCCTTGCCTCTGTTTCAAGATAGAAAGGCCTTTTAGGTTAGCTGCCAATTTGGGTCTTGTAGTTGAGAGAGTGTTCAGACTCAATAGCTGCCAACAAACAATGAGATTAAATAGCTGTAAATGTCCCACACAGGCACTGGTGCCATGAGATCCTCGGCTTAGAAAACCTGTTGTCCATATTTCTAACAGATGAGCCTACACATATGTCTTCCCTCACTCATACATGCCTCACAGTATACAGTCAGAAAAGACACTAGGTTGTAAAGGTAGATCATGTAAAGGTAGAGTAAGGTTGTTTTTCATGAATAAGCAATTTTTACTTAAAATAACTTGAACTTAATGTCCATAACAGAAAGAATGACCTAAACTTGAAAACATACAGGAAAAAGACATATTTTCTCTATTTTAATAGGTTGCTTATGTGGGTACCCCAGTTTAAAAAACACAAAAAGAACAAATTAATCTGTCCCCTTGTTTCTATTTTTTACTTATAAAAAGATTAGTAATTTGAGCTGGGCGGTGGTGGCACATGCCTTCAATTCCAGCACTAGGGAGGCAGAGGCAGGTGATGTCTGTGAGCTCGAGGCTAGCATGGTCTACAGAGTGAGTTCCAGGTCAGGCTCTAAAGCTACACAGAGAAACCCTGTCTCAAAAAACCAAAACAATATTAAATAATGATAATAACAACAACAACATAATAAAATAGAGAGAGAAGATTGGTAATTTAAATATTCTAAGATCTCAGTTTCTGCCTGAACTGGCTTACTTCTGAAGCTTACAAGATTGAACTCTTACTAGATTTATTAAATCTGTTAAAGAAAAACGATACAATTCCAGTTGCAATAATTTTGTCTCGTTTGTTTGTTTGTTTGTTTGTTTGTTTGTTTGTTTTGGTTGATTGGTTGGTTGATTTTGGTGAGGAAGGATGTATATGAATATACAGTCTTATGTAATTTGTGCCCAAACAGTTGGGTTGTTGTTAGAATCTTTCATTCAAGAATTTAAACCAGGTGCTGGGTACACATGGGGCTTTGAGAGATCCCTTTTTGAAAACCCTTGCAGCCATGCACCTAGATCCACATACTTGGTCTGAAAAGGCTGAGCAGAGCTAGATGGGCTTGCTGGTATCAGGATGAGGCCAAATCCAAACTCTACAGAGACCCAAATCAAGTTCTGACTCAGCTAACTTCGTTCTACACCAACATATTCACTTTTTTATTTACTTTTTTGGAAACACTTGAAATAACTTTTTTTTTTTTTTTGAAACTTGTTTGTCTGTGAAATACTCCTGGTTATACTAGAACTCACTCTGTAGACGAGGCTGGACTTGAACTCATAGAGATCCACCTGTCTCTGCTTCCTGAGTGCTGGGACCAAAGGCATGTGCCACCACTGCCAGGCTTGAAATAGCTTTTAAGAGAAAACAAAATCCACCCTGGTTTTCTTTCACCATCTGTCCATAGAATGTTTTCACTTATTACTGGGTCAAGCTCCATTTTACTCCTCCACCCTAATCTGAATTTTGGAAAACACTCATTCTGAAGCATCTCACTTTGAAAACTACTTCTCTTGCCCCAAGGGAAGATCTTAATCTGAGACTAACTGATCACCCTTCTCAGCCAACTTTTCTGGTTATAATTTATTCCCATTATAAATACATCTATTTCATGGTCTGGGTTTCTCTTTCCAAGGTGATGTTGATAGCCTCACAAACATCTGTGCAGATACTACATAACAGAAGATATTTTAGTAGGTTCTGAAGAGCTAATTCAGTTTGACAATTAAAGTTTATGAAAGTCTTACTTAGAAGAGGGGACAGGGGGAATCCCTGTGTTCCTTGTTTACTCTACCTGCGTGTTTATCTATTTGGGTAGTATACTACTTATCTTGATCATAAACTTTGTTCTTCAGCTATTCTAAGGAATACCTAAGAAAAATGTATTTCCTGACTCTAGGTGTCTTGTTTTGTTCCTGTTTATATCTCAGGTTAAACAGGAAGTTTCATTAAAGAGGCTTCATAGGAAGTTACTTGTAGAATCTATACACAACTTTCTCTTCTTTACCTGAACTGAATCTTTAGTCAGAGAGGGAAAAGGGAAACTAGGAAATACCCATTTCTAGCTTAAAATGCTAATGGGTGTCACTGAGCCCCTAGGCTGAATGTAGTAATAAATGGTGCTGTACGATTATAATTCATACTTTTAATACTAGGTTGGAGTATGATGGTTAAGATTTTTTTATTTATATTCCTTTTAAGTTATTAAAGTTTGTGATGTACGCCTTTAATTCCAGCACTTGGGAGGCAGAGGCAGGCAGCCAGTTCGGGGGACAGCCTGGTCTACAAAGGGAGTTCCAGGACAGAGACAGACAGACAGACAGACAGACAGACAGACAGACAGACAGACAGAGAGAGAGAGAGAGAGAGAGTGTGTGTGTGTGTGTGTGTGTGTGTGTGTGTGTGTGTGTGTGCGCGTTTTAAAGTTGATTAAACAGCTACTTATTAATACCCATTAATCAGGAGTGAATTGAGAATATGCTCAGAGGAGTTAGGTACTAGTGTCACTTTAGCAGGACAGAAACAAAATAAAAGAACTATTTGCTTATTGACTTATTTTGTGACATATTCAAATAGATATTATACTAGTCATGCAATTCATGTTTATAATAAAAGAATTCATAAATGCAGATAAAGCAAAGAAAAAATACTCCCTCAACCCTGACCCCTGTTCTCCCAAAATAACCACTGTTAACAGAATATATCCCTCAGACTTTATTATGTACAGATACAGACTATGCTAGAAGTGTGTTCATTTATTAACCAAATATAAAATTGATGGCTGGTTGTTCAGCCACCTGCCACCAAAGAGCCAAAATAAAGATTTGGTTAAATGGGAGGTGGGAAGGGTTGACTTTTGTATGTGTCTGTGCAAGCATGTTAAGCATCTCTCTGTCTTGTGTTCATTCACAGCTGTGATTAGTGCCCATCCCATCCATTCCCTCGATAACCCTCACCATCATTTCCACTCCAGCAGCCTCGCTTCTCCAGCCCGCAGTCATCTCTACCACCCAAGCAGCCCATGGCCCATTGGCACATCCATGTCCCTTTCAGACAGGGCCAATTCCACAGGTGAGAGATGAGGATCGAGCCCAGATGTTGAAAGCATTCCAAGAGTTGACAAGTGGAAATGGGGAAGAACTTGCCTTACTTAGAAATTTTCAGTATTACTTGTTTATCATAACATTTCTATGATGGATTCAAATTTGTTTTTATGGAACCTACTGTATTTTTCTTCCTAAGTTTAAGTAACTTAGTACAAGGTATCATCTTAGTAAAAAGCAACAGTAACTTGAATTGTGTAAGCTTCTCTTCTTCCAACAAGCCTCCAACCTTAACTTTGTCACTTTTTCCAACTTTTTTTTTTAATTCAACAATTTGAAAGGGAAGTGTATTCAAAGTGGCTTTTGGAAACCAGTGGTTGCCTTTGTCTCAGTCACTATAATGTTAGGGATGTCTGTAGGACAGTCATTATGTGCCTGTGGGCCAAAGTAAGGACAGCTTCCAGAAGGCAGCAGGGCTACCTTAGGTTGTCCAGTAGACTGAAAATTGGGGAGGGGGCATCTCTAAAATACAGGAAAGTGGAATGACATTCTTCAGTGTATCTTAAATGCTTTGCCAGACAAACATATCCTCATTTGGAAATCATAAGACGGAGTTCATTAGACAGTTTTAAGGAGGAAAGAATGAAAATGAGGAGACAGCAAAAACAATAGACTACAAAATGGCTGCCCATTGACTACAAAATAATTTCAATCTTCTAGTTTTAAGCTGTAAATCCTGGTAACATCTTACATATACCAACTATGATTTTTTTCATAATTTGAAATTTGCCTATTAATAGTTATTACTGGTAAAAACCAAATGTTGGTGGTTCTGAGAAATGAGGAAAATTCTAATGAGCTCCTTTTTTAAGGAGCCTCAAAAATATTTAGAAGTTTGAGTCACCATTGCTAACATCTCCCTGTCCTCAGCCATTAATACGCCCAGAATATCAAATGACGGTCAGAGCTTTCAGAGCTGTCTACAGGTCTATCTAATAGCTCTCAGTGCTGCACACTGCCAATGCTATTACCTGGTTTGGATGGTGTTGCTTGAATGCATGCCTAAATTTGGCCTGCCTTACTATCCTTCCAAATCTAGGTTTCAGTTCTACATAAATATATAATTATTCCAGCCACCTGCAAGTCTTTCTTGCTAACATAGTGTCATAGAACAGTAAGTGCCAGAATTCAACTTTACAATCCAACCCTGCTCTGAGGAAGATAATTTTGTGCCCAGCCAGACTTACCATCTTGAAGGCTAAGGGATCCAACCCACACAGTCCTCACATAGGGAACCACATGAATATATGACTGGCTCTCCTGGCCTGGTTATTCCTTTCTCCCTTGTCCTGGACTGGAAGTGGCTTGGGAGTTAGAGAGAAGATTGGAAGTTCCTACCGAATTCTCATCCAAGTACTCTACTATTGTTGGTAAAGTTCTCTTCTGCGTATGTGGAGACAGGAAGTGAGGAAGGGGAGAGGTTATGTTACTACTGTAGTCCTTGCTCTAATGCCCTGGGAGGATAAAGTGATAGGTTCATTAGAGATCTATTTAAAAATTAGATCCAGTATCTAGAAGTGATCCAAGTTCTCCTGCTTTGTATTTCCCCAAGAATATGTCAGTAGAGCTTAAACTGGGTTTGAAACTTGTACAGAACTGGATCTTGGCCAAGTAGTCCCTACTGCTTGCCATGGGGAAAGCTCTTTCTGTTTGACCGTTGTGAACTCCGTTTGTTTTAAACAACTCTGAAAGGTAAGGAATTAGACTCCTAACCAAAGCAGAAATTTTACTGACCCTTGTATTTTAGTTAGAGCTTAGTGTCTTAGTAGATCTGAATGATGCTGTACAGTGTCAAGGAGCATCCTCCTTAAAGAATGCAGTGTTCTGGTGTCCTCTGGAGTATATATGGCAACCATAGTCTGTGACAGTAGTAGGGCTTTGACTCATGCAAGCAACTGAGCTTTCATTTCTTACTTTCCTGTCATCTCTTTGTTAAAGATACTTGAGGCAGTTAGGCCTTTGTACACAGAGCTGACTTAGAGTATTGTCTATTACCTGGTGATAGGGTCAGGACTTAGACCCATTTCTGTCTCACAGCCTCTTATTTCCCTTCCTAACCAGCTTCTGCCTGGGCATGGTTCACAGATGGTGAATAGCAGCTCCCCAGCCACAGTGATGGCTGGCTTGGTCAAGCTGAGAAGTGGCATTCTTAGCATAACCTTTAGAGGATGGGAAGTGTCTAAGCCTGTCAAGATTGTTATAGCCCACTTGGGGTAGAGGTGAGAGGCAGCACATGTGCATTCATCCTTGTCCCAGGGACTCAAAATATTTTATGTTAAAGAGGTAGTCTGCCCCATCTCCTGAGAGCCCAAGGGAACAGATAGATGGCTTTTTCAAAAAGGCAAGGAAGTACATTAGATTGCTGCAGATGGCTTATGTGTTGTTCTTAAGGCTGAGAACTCATAAAAGTCAGACTGTCTGCTGCAGCCTGTTGCCCAGGCTGGTCTCCTTGCCTCTCTTCTGGGTGAGATGGTGGTCTATCCTGTTCACATTATATGAAAATCTTCCTCAATCCCTGGCATTACTGCTTCTGCTTTGCAGGGGGGAGACAAGAGGCATTAGGTGCAGAATGGCAGGAAATCCGTAGGGCTTCAGAACATGAGCCTGAGAATCAGATCAGGGATTCAGACTCTGCTCTGTTGGGCTGTCTATGGGTAACCCTGCTTATTTACCCTCCCAGTACCTCCCAAGTAACTTTGAGGAATAAATGTAAAGTGTTTAGCATAGAATAAAGCCTCAGTGGTCTACGAAAAGATCCTCTCTGTTGTTCAGGCACTATGTTTCAACTCCATTTTACACATCTAATACTTAATGAATTATGTGTTTGTCTCCATGTTTTATTGATGAAGAAACTAAGACTCAGCGATTCAGTAACTTTGCCAAATTCACTCATCTAGTATTCCCAAAGTAGAGTATAGGACCTGCTGACTCCAGAGCCAGTGCTTTTCCTGCCCCTCCGTGCTACCTTCAGGACACTTCTCCCTCTTTGTACCGTCTGAGATTGTTGCCTTTCTGAGTCTTCTCTTCTCCAGACTAACCTTTCCTTATTCCTTTGGATAAACATACCATTCATTTGACACAATCCCCAGCTGTGTGCAGACCTCTAGGCTACTGTGAAGCTTTCTTGTGTGCCAAAGCCATCCACAGTGGTGATAGCCATGCAGTGCCTGAGCATCACCTCACCTGCAGACACCACCAAAGCCTTGCTGACATTTGGTTCCTTCTGTCTATAAACTAGTCTATAAAAGGCTAGTTCCTAAGACTATCAATCAGTCAGATGAAATTTGTATATACTAGTCTTCGGAGCCTTCATATGAACTCCATAATAAATACTTTAAATCCACAAACTTAGAACTACCTAAGTATGTAAGTGAAAAAATTGAAACAGCTGGTTGAAACAAGATTGTTTTAGAATTCTTAGATTAGCCCATCCATTCTTAGCCTTGGCAGTAGTCCTGATCCATGTGTCTTTGGACTAGCACTGATCTCTTCAAGTGCTCTTTGAACAGGTTTAGCAAATTCCCTGGAAGTAGCCAAAAATGCATATTTTAATAGTAAAGAAATACTAACATTTATGCTTTCCTGCTATAGAATCTGTTCGGAACACCCCCAGCACAGACACCATGCCAGCCTCCTCATCTCAGACATGCTGCACTGATCATCAGGACGCTGAAGGTGCTACCAGCTCCTCTTACTTGGCCAGCTCCCAAGAGGAAGACTCAGGCCAGAGCCTTCCCACAGCCCACGTTCGCCCTTCCCACCCATTGAAGAGCTTTGCTGTGCCAGCAATCCCACCCCCGGGACCTCCTATCTATGACCCTGCACTGCCAAGCACACCATTGCTGTCCCAGCAAGGTAAGTGAGTAAGGAGAGCAGCACTGCTGGAGGGACACTTTGGCTCAGATTTGGGGGTAGAAGTCTCTCCCCACATCCTTTTCTTTTCCTTTTTGTAAATTTTTTTATTTTATTTTTATTTTTTTGGTTTTTCAAGACAAGATTTCTCTGTGTAACAGCCTTAGCTGTACTGGAATTTGCTCTGTAAACCAGACTGGTCTCAAACTCAAAGAGATCCACCTGCCTCTGCCTCCCGAATGCTGGGATTAAAAGTGTGCACTACCACTGCCCCGGTCCCCACATCCCTTTCTTAAGAACAAATATTCTCCAAGGTTTTCCTAGCAACTTGGAGAAGCTGTGTGTTCTTGCCCTCTCTTTTGGGAATGTGTACAAGTCACAGCATAATGTCTTGGAGAATAGGGACTGAACTTTTGAACTATTTTCCATGTAGAATCCTTGGTGCTAAAATCCACTGACATAGGTTTGGGCAGCAGAGCTGGTATGTCTGGGCCCCTCAATTCACCTTACTCTAAAAGATGCTGCAGGCTAAAGAGCCAGGGAGCTCAGGGCTCAAAACCAGCAGTCTCAAGATAGAGAGCTGTACGCCATAGCTCAGCAGTCAGCTGACCATTGCTTATTATGGTTTGTTTCAGAGTGAGTCTATGGTTCTCAAAGTTTTAGTCTCAAAACCTCTTCATCTTAAAAGCCACAGAGAACACAAAAGACCCCGTTCTGCATATGGAACATGTCAGTGTTTATCATTAGGAATGTAGAACAGTATTTAATTCATTATTTAATTCATTTAAAAGATGAATAGCACATTTTGAGGGAAAACCAATGTCATTGTCTAACAGTTTCTCTAAAATGGTTAAGTGTCTGATTGATGGAAGGGAGCTGGATTCTCATATCTGCTCCTGCATTCAGTCTACTGTAATACATTGTTTTGGTTGTTAAAAATCTGTCTTCATGGATACATAGTTAGCAAAGAGCAATGTACATTTATAACCTTTCAGGTACTTAAGGACATTACTTTTTGAAAAGAAAGACTTCTCTGTTGCCCAAACTGGTCTAGAATTGTTAATCCTCCTGTCTCCTCACTGGGATTTCAGACACATGCCACCAAGCCCAGTCTGGGTATTTTCTGATATAAAACTCAACAAGCTGTAGTTCCTTAAAAGTTGGTTTATAGTGTGCAATCTGTATCTATCCACGGACTCTACACATTCTGTTCTCCTAGATTGCATTGATCTAGCTTATACTTTGGATGTATAATGCTGAAATAACACATTGGACATTTGGAAAATACTTAAGAAAATCCTCCAAATATTCACACAACCATTGTATGTAAGAAGCTTTCACAGTCAGATGACAGAAACAAGTTTTTCAAAATGGCAATTTTCACTGAAAACTTTGATTTGTAATGTTGGTAGTACCCCTCATTTTCCTTAAGTTCTTAAGCTCACTTCTTTCCACTTCCAGAAAAAAAAACTGAATGACCCATTTGCCAGTCATCTTTGAATTAAAAGTTTTGTTGCTGCAGGATAGAACTTCAACTGTCAATCTATCACAGTGCCTTCATAAGTGCTATACAGCAGAAACATTTATATTTGTTTATGCACAGCATTTAAAAGGCGTATAGTTGAGAATTAAGATAGAATAAAACAAATAATTTCTACTGCTTCATCAAGGGTAATATAAGGTGGCTTTTAAAATATGAGAGCATGCCCCTGGATGAGTTCACAGCCTATTGGTGCTGCCTTCATTTCTAAGGCTCTAACAGTCTAGCCCATGTTAATATGTACCCTAAAAAAAAAATGCAAATCAATAAAAAGACAAATGTTACCTTACATGGCATAGCGAATGGCTCTGACTCCCAGGCATTCTGTGAAGAGTCTGTGAGTCACCAAACTTTGAGATCCATTGGGAGAGGGTATTAGTTTTCTAAAGGCAGTGGGATCTTTCTCTGGCCTCTTGGATGCCCTATTGTCTTCTTTATTCCATTTTGCTCCAATATCTTTTCAGAGCAGGATCCTTGTCTGCAACTGTATGCTTCCTTCACTCTGAAACAGCATTCAGACTTCTGGTGGGCTTCTAAGGTCTAGGGGTGCAACCTTAGCCACACCTGATAATGCCCTTTACTCCTCAGCTCTGAATCATCACATTCACTCAGTAAAAACAGCCTCCATCGGGACTTTAGGAAGGAGCCGGCCTCCTATGCCAGTGGTTGTTCCCAGTGCCCCTGAAGTACAGGAGACCACCAGGATGCTGGAAGACTCTGAGAGTGTAAGTTCACTGGCTCTCAGCCAGGATGTCCCAAGGGGGCTGCTTGCATGCTATTGACTGAATGTACTTTTTTGCAGACTCAGGTCTTTGCCACCCATAGGTGTAAAGCAGATTTAATCACTCATTGGGCAGGTGTCCTTGAGACATCTCCACATTCGTTGGGAATGTGCTGTGGGTTTGGTTTGATTTCCTATTCTACTCTGTTAGGTCTTAAGTACCTTGTCATCCCATCATTGTTACTAATACACATCTTTCCATTCTGAACCTTCTGCTTGATCCCATCTTGCTGTGAACTGTACATGTTCTTTCACCCCTGAGCTCCTCTCTGCCTTTTCTGAGGAGGATGCTGGAAGAGGAAGTACCTAAGATTGTTTTCAAATCCCAATAAACACATTACATTTCTAGATATGGGGCTCTCTAAAGAGAATGCTTAAGCCCAGAGATGCAGGGCACATAGACTGTATTGGTCTGACAGAAATCTAGAAGAGAAAAGCAATAGTGCCTCTGCCTTGTGAGATCATGTGGGCTGAGTAGTGTGTGTATGTGGGGAGAAAGGCATTGTGAATTGTCAAGAAATGCTGTCTTTCTTAATAGCCTTGAGTATATCCTGCTACTTCTGACTTTGTTGAATCATCGTGGTTTCAGTAGGCCAGCTTCCCAGGGCAGTTTTGGCCAGGCCACTTGGTACTTGTGAGCTGTCCTTTCTGGGCAGCTTTTCAGATCATTCCCAGTAATGGTATTTTCCCTTCTGTAGAGCTATGAACCAGATGAGCTGACCAAAGAGATGGCCCATCTGGAAGGACTAATGAAGGACCTAAATGCCATCACAACAGCTTGATGACCTTCACATGGGCATGACTCCACACCTGAGTCTAGAAGTCTTGGAACTTAACCTTGAAAACAAGGAATTGTACAGAGTACGAGAGGACAGCACTTGAGAACAGGAGCCAGCAGACCAGCCAGTGCCTCCACATGGGGCTGGCTCCAGGCACAGCCACCTGCCTTCTCCTGGTCAGCCTGGATGACACTTTCATTGAGGCAGCTTCCCTTTGCCTGCTGATAGTCTGCAGGACTGGGCACCATGGGCCAAAATTTTGTGTCCAGGGAAGAGGCAAGAAGTGCAAACTGCCTTTCACTTTGTGGTCAGTGGCTGTGTCTTCGTGCTGCAGCTACATCACATTTATGGAGTGTAGACATTGGCATTTATGTACAATTTTGTGTCCTATTTTATTTTACCTTAAAGAAAACACTATTGGAAGCTGAGGAAGTCCGTGATGTTCTCCGCAAGCAGTTGACATTTGACTGCTGGTTCCACTTACTTATGGAAAGTCATTGATAGTGCAGTTGTTTGACACCATTGATGGGTTGGCTTGTTTGGGGTTTTGTTTTTATTTGTTTTTTAATTCTGAGACCTTGCATCCTCTGCCAGCTGTTAATCCATCACTTTGGGGGGGGAGGGACGATATTGCATTGCTGTTTGTAAGCTTTTTTATTATTTTTTTATTGTAATTATTAAAGGCCTGACTTTCTCCTCTCATCACTGTGAGATTACAAATCTATTTGAATGAAATGTAACATTGAAAAGACTTGTTTGTTTTCTGTGCAGATTCAGTATTGGGGTGGGGTTGGGGATTGGGACTAGGAAATGGAGGGGCTGCTGAGGTCCTGTGAATGTTTCTGTCATTGTACTTTGTTCCAAAAGCCTGCAGAGAATGGGAGCAGCATCTTTAGTGTCCTTTCCTGGCATGTCTATCTTAGTGTCACTGCATAGCAACTGGAGTTTTGTTTGGATCTGGTTATAAATCCCTGTACGATAGGTGGTTTTGGTGATTTAGCTGCCCTGGTGTATTGGTCATGTCCTTTTTGGAGTGTCCACACTGAGGCCCCCAGTGATATTTTTAATTTCTTAAGTGATGCCAAGTAGAACCAGAGCCTGACTCTGCCCTGAGAATTCAGAAAGTGCAGGGTGGAGACCCATTTGTGCTGCTGTCGTAAGTTCTCTTTGGAAGGTGAGGAGCTAAGGAAGGAACTTGGTTTTCTATTCCAAATAGAACTCCTGCTTCTGTGGTGCCAGTCCTCAGGCAGGCAGCTCTCATTCCTCATTGCAGAGGCTTCTGAAAAGCTTCAATCAGGATGAGGCAGGATGGTGTGGTGCCCGTAAGGCTTCCCCACACGCTTCTGAACATAATTCTGCAAGGAGCGGAGGACAGAGATAGTAGAGAGAGGGTCAGTGGCCTTCCCCATCCCAGCAGCTCAGCCAAACCCTATTTAGAATGAGGCAGTGGGAGATTACAGGTGTGCTGAGGACTCAGCCACACACAGAAGCCTTTGCCTTTGCAGAGTTCTTGTCTTTTTTTCCAAGAGGTAAAAAACTGAGAGGTGTGTGTTTGTCTTTTGTTTTTTTTTTTTTGATTTTTTTTAAATGTTAATATATAATGAAAAGTGTAAGACTAACCCTCAGGCATCATCTTCCCCAACAAATCCCTGGAAGACAGTATAGAAAGTAAATTGGGCTTGGGTTTTATAGCCAGTGAGATTACGCAGACCACCAGTAAATACCCTAGCCTACCCACCCTTGAACATGGGTTATTTTACCCTTTTTACTTTTCAGCAAAGTGAACTCTTTGTATGATTGGGGGGGTGGGGGCAATGATCTAACTCCTGCTGCTTTTCTAGTTGGTCACCGGATGGCACCAGGAAGGGTTCTTGGACAACCATTGTGCTTTGGCTGTCCTACAAAAAGCAGTCAGAGCATTCTGGCCACCTGGAGGCTAGATTCCTCAGAAACTGTCTAGCCTTTGCCCACAGAACATGTTAGATGTTTAGGGCATTCCTTCCCATGAACCCCAATACTTGTTACCTCAGGGCCTTGGTACCTGGATACTGCCACAGAATTGCTATGGGTGGGGGAGGGACATATTTTTAAAAAACAAAAAAGTAACTTAAAAATTGGGGGATTTTTTTAAATTCAGAAAATGCAAAGCTATTCTGTATTACACCATTTCACAATTTAATACATGTCTTATATTTTCCTGTGTTTCTGGAAACTAAACCATTTTGTGTCGTTGTGTCCTAGTTGAGCCATGGCCCAGCAGCTTCCTTCAGGAGGGTGTGGAACACATGTGTCTGTTGCCTTGCTACCTGCTCAAGGGGCCTGAAGGACTGCTGGGACTGGGTTCTGTACACACTTGTTTGGCCTTTTCTGTAGTTGATGCTGTAAAACTCTATGGCTTTTTAAAAACAGTTTCATGTTTTTATTTAGTATTGGAAATCCAATACACTTTTTTAATCCAATCAAACTGTGGTCTGGTCAAAAGTTCTTTCCCTTAAAACTACTTTGGGAACTCCTGTTCCCAGCTTCCAGTAACCTCCCTGGGGCCCTCGCTGCTATAAAGACAGGAGTTGGAATCTGGGGAGGGGTAGCAGTGATCCAAGAAGTGTCTGACTGCCAACTTCAAAGATGTGCCTTGTACCTGCCACCTCCTTGCTGTTGTTGCCCTGAGGGACTAGAAAGCCTGAGGAATGACAATTGGCAGCAAAACCACCCTGAGTTAGTTACACAGCACTGGCTGAGCTCGCTTTCCTATGCTGGGGAGGCTGCATTCCCTGTGTAACATTTCTTGGTATTCCAGGCCTGGAATAGTGATGACCTCAGCAGCCGTGGGTCCCCTGCCATCTGTTAGCTTGTGACAGAACAAAGACTAAAGAGTACAGTGTCTCTCTACCCCTGTGTCCATCTGCTCTTCTGCCAGCCTGTACTTGGAAACCTAGATAGCACCCACCATCCCCATTAGAGGTGCTGGATTGGCCTCAGGATAAAATCTGAGCCCCCAGAGCTTCAAGAATGTTTCTCTGCCCTCACCTCTGGTCCAGACAGTCAATCAGATACCAGATGTGCTGCTACACCAGCATGAGAAAGGGGCTTGTGAGATTGCATGTCTCCTCCATAACCATCTCTTTCCAGCCACATCAGTCACCTGAGCTATCTTCTCTGCATCCCTAGATGGCACTCTTGGCACGTTTTCTAGTGATGGCCCTGTGAGTCTATTGGCATGTGGTCTCAATACAGACAAGAATTTCTCACTGTTTTCTGAGTACCTCAGGCTAGATGCAGCCTGTGACAACAGCAGATGTCTGTCTCTTGGATGAGTGGACAAACCGCCCTAAAGATAAGGTTTGGGACCTGCCAGAAGGCTTCTCCCATAGCCCTCCCTACCTTACAGGGACCCCAATTTATCCTGAGTGTTGTGGTACTTGAACCATCCCACTTGAGCACCATGGCCCATTTGGAGTCCTGGAGTGCCCTTGAAAGATAAGCTGTCTGCTTTGCAGAATCCTAAGAAATAATGCTGGTGCCACAACTAACTTTGTTCTGCGAAGTAAAATGAGGTTGATCTCAAGACTGGGCTCCAAGTTGAACAATGTCAAGAAGGCTCTGCAAAAAGAAGGGAAGGGAAGGGAGGGAAGGCAGGCAGGAGAGCAACCTCCCTGATCCCCATTGATCATCTACTCACAGTTTTGGCAATCTTCCTGTCAGAAATAGGAAGCACCATCTGGAAAGACTAGAGAGAGTACCAAATAAGCCACCAAATGGTTGGCTATGGCCATGTAGACAAGCAGGGAGCCAAGGGGAACCACCCCTGACTACACAAAAGATCCCAGCAAGTGCCATACATGTAACCTTGGGTTTCTAGCTACCAGTGAAAAATACTGGAGTACCGGGGGAAGAAGTATGAGATGTTAATTGAAGGGAAATGCTCTAGTTTCATTCTGCTGCTCTAATTAAAAAAACACTGACCAAAAGCAACTTAGGGGAGAGAAGGGTTTTCGGGCTTACAAATCCCAGTCACAGTCCATCACAAGAGATGTCTAAGCAGGCCTGCTTGCTATTTCACAGCATTATCTTCAAGTAAGGAACTCGCTTCACCTCCAAAGAAGTAAAGCATGAGAGATGCTGGCTGGATGGCTGCATGGCTCACAGGGCAGCTTATATTCAGCTGGTTTCTTATACGGTTCAGGACCACCTGCCTAGGGATGGTGCCAACCTGCAGTTAGCTAGGCCTTCCTCTATCAATACGACAGTCTCCCAAAGACTGTAGGCAATTCCTCTTCCATGGAAGCTTTCCTCTCAGATGGCTCGAGGCCATGTCAGGTGGCCAATTAAAATCAACAAGGGTATACTTTAAACTTTAAACCCTTCATGCTATGTAATATTGTAATAAAACACTATTTAAATCTATCATTTAGGGGCTGGAGAGACAGTTAAGGGCTGGAGCTCAGCAGTTAAGAGCACTGGCTGTTCTTCCAGAGGACTCGGATTCAAATCCTAGTACCCACATGGAAGTTTGCAACTGTCTGTAATTCCAGTTCCAGGGGTTCCCAACACCTCATACAAGATATACATGTAGGCAAAATACTAATGCAAATAATTTTTTAAAAATCTATCATTACCCTTAGGCCTAATGGATGATGTTCATGTTAAGGTGTCGTTTGCCCAACTCTCTTTTGAGAAATAACTTGGAATTTCCTTAATTATGGGTGAGCCAGGCCTGGAAAGCTGTTCCTTTAAGAAGACTGGGAAAGGAGACATCTTAAAGAACTTAAAGTGAGGGCTGGAGAGATGGCTCAGAGGTTAAAAGCACTGATTGCTCTTCCAGAGGTCCTGAGTTCAATTCCCAGCAACCACATGGTGGCTTACAACCATCCGTTATGAGATCTGGTGCCCTCTTCTGGTGTGCAGATATACATGGAAGCAGAATGTTGTATACATAATAAATAAATAAAATCTTTAAAATAAAGAAAAAAGAACTTAAAGTGAGGATCTGTGGTATGCCCTAATTCTATTTGACCTTGTATGAAGTAGGTCCCTTCCAACTCCCAAGTCTTAAGTGACAGCTGCTGTGGGCACAAGGTGCTGCCCAAAATGAGATTAGAGCCTCTAGACAATGAGGAGACAAGCATCAAAGAGCTTGACATGGGGTGGATGACCCATAAATGGAATGGGCTCTCTGGAAGCAAGACCTTAAGGGTGAAGCTAAGAAATCCATGGTATCGAGGAGAGGCTCAAGACCTATGGTCAGCACAGTTAGACCCTAGTCAGCACTGTCTAGGTCCTAGACATTGCACACATTCTCAGGGTACTGGAGCAGAGCTCCTGTCACCTGACTGCTAGGTGTTTGCACTCTGAACACCTCTACCCTCTCAAAGATGGGAATGTGGGAACCACTTTAAGCTCTCCACACCACACTTCAGTTCTGTCAGCCCGACCTCCCAAATGTCCCCCAGAGTACCACTTCCCTGTCTGTTAAGCAATCTGGTGATGGCCCTCTGCAGCAGGCCAGTATCTTTTCTCCCTTGCTCAGCATCACGCAGTGGCCTACAGAACAGTTCAGTGTAGCCCACCTGGCCTCATCCCATCCTTTTTTCCTACTAGGTCTGGCAACAGAGCAAACTGACTCTGCTTAATAAGCCTTGTGTGTGGCCTCTGCTCTGTTTCTTCTTTTCTCTTTTTCCCCCTTACCTCACCACTGGTTTTCTCTGTCGGTAGATATGTGTTTATCTTTAACCAGTCCCATAATCATTCTTTTTTGTTTTGTTTTATTTGTTTCTTCCATTATGTAAATGACCTCCTTAAGGAAAATCTGTGTGTTTGGATTCTCCACCTTTGTGCCTAACACACTGGAGGTTTTTACTGAATGAGTTTACCCTGTGAGAGGCTAAGACCTGAAGTCAGAGCTAAGGCATCACAACCCGGCACTGCAGGAACTTGAGAAAGCTGAAGCTTCTACAGAAAGGAAGCACGTGATTTAGGAAGGTTTTGTAGAAGAAGCATGCCTGTTCTGGGTCTGAGACGTCAGAAGAGAATCTAAATGTGGGAGACAGGCAGGGAGAGGGGCCGCAGGGGTGCCCACTTAGCATGGATGCCCGAAAGAGGGTAACCCCTAGGCATCCCATGTCAGGCCTATGTTCAGACTCCGGTCACTGGGGTCAGTGCTGGAGCTCCAGCAGGCCAATGCAGGGGCCGAAGCAGGTGCACAGCTCTGGCAGGGCAACTTTGTTGGAAAGAGTACACAAGACTGGACGCAGTTGAACTACATGTTTCAGGGTAGGGGTCAGCCTAGTGAGTTAAGGATAAAGTGGGTATCTTTCATAATCTCAAAAACAGGTCTTGGGGTGGGGAAATGGCTCAGTTACAACTTGCTGTGTAAGCATGGGGACCCAAGTTCAAGTCCCCAGAATCCACATAAAGCGAGAGAGAGTAGCACATTTGTAATTTCAGTACTTCTATGAGATAGAGACAGGAGATTCCCCAAAAACTCCTGGTGGAAGGTGAGAACTTCCTGAAGTCTTTCTGAAGTCCTCCGGCCTCTGTGTTCCCATACTCACAACAGTGCGCACACAGACACAAAGGTCTTGCCGAGAATTCTTAGTTAATTTACAGCTTTCTGAAAGAGGAAAGGAGAGATGGGCTTCTTGAAAGCAAAGTGAGAGAGCAGGCTCCCATACACAAAGTTACCTGGGAGATGGCAGGCAGAAAAAACTGCTTATAAACATTCTAGACTAACACAGAAAGGAAAACTGGTTGGAACTGAAGCCAAGGAGAACATAGAGTGGGCATGTGATACGAAGAAAGGAATATTTGGGGCCAGTCAGAACAGGTTTTTCTCACTCAAAATTCTAGGAATTATACACTGTTTCCATGTACTCCTGCGGCCTGCAGTGCAGCGTACACTGATGACACAACATGAATTAGTCTGGAAGATGCCGAGACCTGAGCAACCGTCTAGCAAAGGACACTTTTCAGCCCTGACTGTAGGCTTGGGGGGTCATGAAGCAGGTCAACAGAATGGTGCAAATCCACTCAAAAGAACAGTTTCTTTCAGTACTGTTTGGACCAGATCTGAAAAGAAAACAAAAAATAATCAGGTACCTAGATAAATTACAACAGAAATGTTTTAAAGTGATTTTTCTGAATAGAGCAAGGGATAATTCTAATGAAGGAAGAGAGAGTGAAACCTTTCCGTCTTACCATTTACCATTGTTTTTGCTGCATCCCTTGTTTTGGAAGGCGCTTTCTCTCTCTCTCTCTCTCTCTCTCTCTCTCTCTCTCTCTCTCTCTCTCTCTCTCTCTCTGTGTGTGTGTGTGTGTGTGTGTGTGTGTATGTGTGTGTGTGTGTGTGTGAGAGAGAGAGAGAGGCCATTCTCTTGTGAGCAGAGAATATACTTTATATGATTTCATCTCCTTTACATTTATTAATACCTGTGACCTAGCATATGGTCTGTCTTGGAGAATTTCCATATGCTCATCAGAGTACTGTTGGAGGAAGTGTCTAGAGGTATATGTTAGCTATAATTGGTCTAAGTTGTCCATGTTGTCTACTTATTGTGGTTCTTTGGAGACAGGCTCTCTTATAGTCCAGGCTGTCCTTAAACTTTTGATTCCCCTGCCATTGTCTCCCAGGTAGTGGGATATAGGTGTGTGCCACCATATCTGGCTTTAAGCCTTCTACTTTTGTGCTAATCTTCAGTTTATCTGTTCTGTCCAGTACTGAAAGTGGAGTACTAGTTGGAAGTTACTACTTGTCTACTTCTTTCAGGTCTACTTCATGCATTTGAAGGGTATGTATTTTTATAAATGTTCTGTTTTTATTGATTAACCCGTTTCTCTTTATGAAATGTCCTTTGTCTTTTAGCAATAATTCAGTCTTAAAATCTGCTTCGGTGTTAGAATAACACTCTATTCTTTTTTTGGTCATTGTTTACCTGTTGTATCTTTCATATTCTTTTATTTTTCAACCTACTGGTGTATTTGAAGATAACATATATCTCTTATAGACAATATACAGCTAGATCATGGGTTTTAATCCTTTCTGCAAGTCTTTGGCTTTTAATTTGAGTGTTTAGTCTACTTACATGTAATGCATTTACCGATACAATAGGAGCTACATCTGGCATTTCCTATTTGGTTTCTCTGTGTCTTGCTTTTTTAAAATCATTTCATCACTCTGTTTCTGACTTTTCTGTGCTGCAGATATTTTTCTACTGTGCCATTTTTGTTATCTAGCCAGAAAACACAAATCATTTAAAAAAAAATGGCATGTTGGATACTGCCCTTCACTGGCCCTAGAAGATCTGGCCCCCCACCATGGCCACTGCAGCAGAAGAGCTGGCCCCACACTCAGGAGAGATGGTCCCACCCCTCACCATAGGTGTGGGAGAGCTGGCCCAGATGGCAAGGGAGTAGATGAGCTGGCTCCATCCCTTGCCTGATAGGAGTGGTCTCAGAGGCCTGGACTGACCTAATTGTCTACCACCCAGACCCACACTCCATCTACACCACACATGATCTTCCAGAGTACATGAAGGAAATCCGAGAGGAGTTTTGATGAGGGTGCATTGCAGTGTACATTTGCAAGTAAAGTTGAGTGGACAAAAGGGTGCACCACGTGAGCGCCCAGTGCCACTAAGATGAAGAGGTATCGGAGAGGTGGGAAAGACATAGGAGCAAAGTGAGTTTCTTATTTGTCTTGTTTTTTAATTAATTTTTAAAATCTTTCTTTTGACGGGGACACTACAGGGGTGGGTGGCAGATATGGAGGAACTGAGAAATGAGTGGGATTGGGGTGCATGATATGATATTCCCAAAGAATCAATTAAAAAATGTTTAAAAATTTTTGACCTGTGAAGACTAAATAAGAACATAAAAAGGTAAGCTGCAAACTCATAGAAAATATTTCCCAGTAACTATTTTGTCAAGTATTTATACATTGAATATTTAAGTTATAATTCAGTAATAAGGATGTCAAAGGCTTAATAGAAAAACAACCATGTAAAAATTTGAATAGTGATTTTACCAAAGAACATACATGGGTGGAAAATAGATACCAATAAAGATGCACGGTCTCTTTAGTACTTGAGGAAATGCAAATTAAAACCAGGGTTAACATTACGGACCCTGTGGTGACATTGCAGCTGGCAATTGCAGGCATAAGGATATGAAGTGACTAGGATGTTGTATACTTGCTGATGGAAAGGCAAGAGTCCTTCCACTTTGGAAAACAGCATGGCAATTTCCTGTAAAATTTACAAATATACTAATCATATGACTCAGAGAGCCATTCCTGGGTATTTATGATCAATAAAAACTTACATTCATCTTGAAATCATTAGAAGAATAAAATTTAAGTGTTCTCACCACAAAATATGATATATGAAGTAATACATGTCAATTAGCTCAATTTAGCCATTTCACTAAGTACATATTTCAAAGCATCATGTTGTTGTATATGATAAATACATGTAATTAGTGTTTTGTCAATTTAAGTGTTTTAAAAATCCACATTCATATGACTTGAACACAAATATTCATAGAAGCTTTATTCTTAATAGCCCAAAATGGAAACAACCCAGTTGTCCATTGATGGCTGAATGATTAAACAAATCATGACTGAGCCATACAAGGGAGTACAGTACAGCATCCCACAGGCAGAGCTCAGAAGCATTTGACTAAATGAGGGCTCAGTCAGGCACAGGCTAAGTACTCCGTGAGTCCACTTACATGGCATTTCAGAAGCAGCAAAGCTTCAGGGATACAATAGCAGACTGCTGGGAATCAAGTAGGAGAAGGAAACAGAAGGGGGATGGGAAGGAATCTTGGAAACACTCTATATCCTAATTGTTGAGATGGTTGTAAGGCATCATGGAACTAGATGGTTTAAATTGGTGAATTTTGCTGCATACGAAACAGATAAAATTAGCAACAGTAACAAAAACATGAGAAGCTAAGAACAAACCCAGTGAAATGTAAAAACCTTGATGAAGACAATTATAAAACTATATTGAAATAACTGGCCAGGATGTTAAGGACTGTCATGCTAGTTTGTTTTAACTGTCAAGTTGACACAGCCCAGAATCACCTGGGAAGAGTCTTAATGGAAAATTATTCAGATTGGGTTGTTCTGTGCTCATGTCAGTGGGCGATTGCCTTGACAATTAATGCAGGAAGATGCAGCCCGTTGTGGGTGGCACTATTCCCTAACCAGGGAGTCCTGGACAGTATAAAAGGAGAAAACATGCTGAAGGGAAGCTGTGAGTCAGGATCCATGTGTCTGTTCTGTCTGCTCTTGACTATGGGTGTGACACTTTAAGCTCCTGCTGGGACTTCCCTGAAATCATGGACTGCAACCTGGAACTGTAAGGCAAACAAGCCCTTTCTCCCTTTTGCTTTTAGTCAGGGTGTTTTTTATCACCACAACAGAAATAAAGTGACACCTGGCAAATATTCTAGGTATCCCCACCCTACATATACAACCTCTTTTGTAGTTGTGCTGTGGTCCTGTGACAATGGGGTATGAAAGGAAGTGAATGAGTAACATATAATGTCCGAGGATGAGTGGTTTCTTAAGCAAAGAAGGCACTAAGGGACTTTCTAGCATTTGAAATGTATGGGAGACGGAGGGAAAGAGGAGGGAAGAGTGGGAGATGGAGAGAGGGAGGGAGAGAGAGCAGGCATGAGAGCATTCATACCAACTATATGAAGATATTTGTGACACATAATTAAAGTATTTATTTGGTTTTCCTAATAGATGTGTGTAAAAAAAAAAAAAAAGTCCTATAAATCAACAAAAAAGACAAATGGCAATAGAAATGGAGCAAAACACACGAATTCGTATTTCTCAGAAGTAGAAGCATAAATGGCAAATTAGTATATGAACAAAAATCCAACCTTACTGGTAATTAGGGATTTGCTCATTAAAACACAATTAATAGCACTAGACTGGGGAAAGCAAGAAGCCTGATGACTCCCGTTACTGGCAAGAATGTGGAGCAAGAATAACTCATACCCTGCAGGTGGGAGTATAAATTGTTTGAACTACTTAAAACAGGTTGGCATCATCTCATAAAAAGAAGATTAATTTGCCCATGACTCAGCTCTTCCACTACTGGATATGGAGCCCAGAGATGAGCTTCAACGGGAACCTTGATCAGGAGCTTTTGTAGCGGTGTCTGCAAGGGTGAGAACTAGAATTGCCTTTCCCGTCTCCAGACTGGAGTCCAATACAGGTAAAGAAGAGCCTACAGGTTCTCTGCAACCACAGCATCCCAAAGTGATTATAGCAAATGTGAAACGTAATAGCGGTACAGCATGGTATCACTGTGTAACAAACATTTAAAACTATAGATATGTTCAGTGGAATACAGAGATAAAGGGAGTTTGACCTACCCCATTACAGGCAATAAAAAGATGCTGCTTCTAACAGGGGCTTATGTTGTCCAGGCTAGCCTCCAACTGGTTATGTAGCTGATGCTAGTCTTGGCCTGATCTTCCCGCCTCCACCTCCTGTTACAGACATGTACACCACACCTGGTTTTATGCAGTGCTGGGGATTGAGCCCTGGGCCTTATACATGCTAGGCCAGTGCTCTGCCAACTGAGTGACGTTCCCAACCCTATAGATCAATATTGTAGTGAACTTTAAAACTAACAAACTCACACAGATCGTTGTCACACACAGAAATTCTGAATATCATTAACAAAATCCTTCATGCCACCAACCAGCTTCTAATTCTCCTCAACCTTGGTATGCAACCAAGTACATTATATAAAGACACATTTCTGTAGTGAGGGAGAATGCAAGTTGGATCTCAGTTAAGTAGTTTGGCCTTGGAAAGCAGGGCCCCAGATGGCCACAGAGAAGACACCCTCAGAGGTATTCTTTATATTCTGTTTCTTAAACTAGGTGGTTAGTAAATGGCTAGTATTGTTAATATCTTCATATGGAATGTGTCTTCTGCCTATCTGAAATATCCCACCTCCAGGAGAAAGGGAATTGAAGCAAAGTCAGCAGGGCAAGGGTCAGCAGGGCAAGGGTCAGCAGGGCAGGGGTGAGCAGGGCAGAGGTCAACGGGGGAAGAGTCAGCAGGGGCAGGATAAGAGGTCAGCAGGGGCAGAGGGTAGGAGAAGCAGGGGTCAGCAGGAGCAAGCTCTGAGCTTCACTGGGGGCTGTGAACAGCAGAGGATGGAAGAGCCCTGGTCCATCACAAGAGTATGAAGAAGCCCTGGCCAAGGCTTGGGGAATGAGGAGCCTTGGTTGAAGTCAAGTGTGGGTTTTTGCCTGCAGAGGGAGAAAGCCCTGGGCTTTCTAGGTGAGGTCACCCTAGAAGGAATAGAGAGTGACACAATAGAGGACCAAGACCAGAGGCCCGAGCAGCACCAACCTTTGGGAAGAAATGGAGCCATTATAGCTGAGTCTGGGTTGAGTGTAGAGACCCCAAATCTGGAGTGAACTTGACCAATGGGGGTCTGACATTGAGGAGAACAACAAGACCAGGCATGGACATCAGCCCTGGATTCTCCTATGTGGACCTAGAGGACTAGCTCAGAGCCTTTCCCAGGGAGGAGAAGTGGAAGCCACATTGCTAGGAAGGAAGAAGTGACCCAGGATAGGAAGTGAGGTCAGAGAGTTGAGACCACCCTTAGGCAGTTCTGCCGAAAGCAAGGGATAATGCCTGGGAGGGTTCTAAGTCTGTTCAAATTTTCTTTTGAACCAGGCCTGGTACAAATCTGTAATCTTAGGTACTCAAGAGGAAGCTGAGACAGGAGGACCATCCATTCAAGGCTTGCCTGGGCTACAGACTGAGTTCAAGTCTCGCCTAAATGACCTAGCAAGACCTGTGTCAAGAAACGAAATGCAGGGGATTAGCTCAGAGGTAAGCAATTGCCTGCTGTGTATAAGGACCTGGTTTGATCCCCAGCACCCACCCCACCCCCACATACACACACACTTTGAATTTTCCAGTCTAGTTTAGTGCCAATGAGGCCCAAGAGGAGCCTTGGGCCTTCTTACCTTTCTGATAGAAGAAAAGCAGCTATCCCATGAGGCTGAAGCTATGGGAAAGGTAGTATCTCCAGATGTGGGGAGGAAGGAGTGTGTTTATCACCAACTCTTTAGAATTGGTACTCCATGATAACAAGGAAAACAAACCAACTGCCATTTTCACTGTGGGTTTTTAATTCTATACAGATCATCACTCTATGTTCTAATCATCTGCACCCAGGACCAGGGCACCTCCCACCCAGTGCACATGGGCAAGGCCTGAGTCTCCTGGCTGAGTATGCATCCGTCTCCCTCCACTCTGGCTGATGGGCATCCAGTAAGCACCGGCACTGAGCTTCCCACCCCTTTCCTGTGGCTCACTGTCATCGAGGCTCCTCCTGACTTTAGAGTTGGTGGAAGAATAAAATGAGACAGGGAATACCCAGGGCCTAGCATACAGTAGGCACTTACTAATTGCTCCATGCAAAGTCTAGGAACATAACAGTTAACTGATATAGCCACCCACTTCTATTTGATTCGGACCTGCCTCTAATCCTACCTCATCCCACTCCACCTACAAAGGCTTCCCCTGGCCCCAGAGGCCAGCTCCACCAGAGGCCACAGTGGTCCAGCCTAGGCTGCCTCCACAGCAGCTGAATTTAGGCCCGCCCATGCCATGCCAGCGGGGTGTCCCTGGAGGAAGCACTGCCACCTGGCCACAGGGGGCAGTTGTCATGGGGATGCTGGGCCTGCTGAGCTATCTGCTTAGCAACAGGACTCCCAGGCCTGTCACCACGGAAACAGCCTAGGCAAGCAGTGATGGGGAACAGCTGTCCAGGTTCCCTGCTCTTTCTGGAGGATTCCCCCTCCTTAGGCAGACAGGATGGTATTCCCCCAGCAGCCGAGAACCTGAAAACTGCTCTTTCAACCCCAGACACTTGCCCTAACTAGCAAGGTCCAAGGGCCTGCAGGTGCCTCTGCAGCCAAGTGTTAGGTAGAAAGGTAGAGTGTGAAGCAGAAGTTGGTGCCATATCACCTCTACGCTCCAGGTCTGACCTTGGGGTGCTGAAGCCCCACACCTGTGCCTCATTGACTGCTGCCTATGATGCTCTCACTATAACTGGTCACCTCCTGCCCACAGCCGCCCTCCCTCTTCTGAGGGTGTGTCTGTTTGCAGCAAGAGGCCATGGCCCCTGCTCAGCATCTAGCTGGATGGAGTTCAGGTGTCCATGTACTAGCCTCCTCCTCCTTCACAGAGATTGTGGAGCCCCAGCAGAGGCAGGGAGGACCCGCATCAGGGTCCCCACCTTTGCCTTCCCCCTAAACTAGTGGCATTAGGAATAAACTCTCTTACCCTCCTCAGGAGCCACCGAAGGTTCTACATGGGTACACACCTGTCTGCAGTCAGGCCGCATGCTCCCATGCACAGTTCTGCATGCAAGCCAACTCCATGCCTCTGGTGGGGAGTAGGCTCCTGCACATGTCCCTAGGAGCTTAAAGAGCAGTGTCCCACCACCCTCCATACCCTCTCTGGAGACTCCAGGTTTCCCTATGAACTTTACCATCCCCATCTCTGTCCCCCAAATAAGTCAGCATTTGCTAGAATTTTTTATTTAAATAAAATATACAAGACGGTGTGTTTAACCGTTTTTCTGTTTTAAAAGTGGAAGATTTGAAAATTGCTTGTAGAGGTTGGGGGGTGGAAGGTCCTACTGACTGGACTTGGCCTCTCTATGGTCACCAAGGAGTTGGCCAGTGGGTCAGAGTGTTTATAAAATGCATGTGTCAGTAGAGAAGAGTGGCTAGGCCAGGCCTGATGACAAGGGACTCTTCACTCCTTACACCCAGGCCCTCCATCTCCTCTCCTATGCCTCTAGGATGGACTGTAGGTCTGGGTGGAGTCCTGCTGGCTACCTGAGCTGCCTTCCTTGAAGGTAGGGTACAGAACTCTCCAGTCTTGAGGACTGCCTGGGTCTGGGGAGACTTCGCTAGTCCCTGGATAGTCTAGAGCTTCTACTGATTTCCTAGGGCCCTAGGACCTTTGTCCCTTCTCTCCTGGATTATTGCTCTCCACTCCCTGCAGGCCATCAACAGAGGGATTCCCTGGGGCATCCCAGAGCCAAACCTGCTCCTGCCACCATCTGGCTAGTGCATGGGGACCACAGGCATGGTAGAACCAGCCCTCCTCACTAGGTCAATGTCCTACCTGCTTAGACCCATATATAGGGTCCTGCTGGAGAAGCTGATCAAGCCTCAGGAGCTGTCAGGGATACTTTCCAGTCTCTGGAGTCTGCTCTGGTTGCTTGTTGCCTTCAGAGCCAAACCCACATGCCAACCTGGCCTGTCACCCAAGGTCCTCCTCTTGTCCCCAGCCTGTATTTTTCCCTCAAAAGCCCAGCTCCACAACTCCCTATCACTGCAGCCACCTCCTCCCATGCACTCCCTCCTCCCTCCCGCCCTCCCTCCGCCCTCCCTCCCTATCGCTCTCTCCCACCCTTCCCATATCTCAAGGCCTGACTCAAGCCCACCACTGGCCATGCACCTTCCTCAGGCCGTGATGGAGGCCCAGCCACCTCCTGAGCCCTGAGATTTTAAGTCTTGGAGCCCTCAGCTAAAGTTCCCTGGGATCTCACCACAGTTCACTAGAGTAATGGGCTAAGTTTATGAGGAGGGGGCGAAGAAACATGATTTATTGAGCACCTACTATGCTGTGCGCCAGGCACTGGGCTGGACATTTCATGCCTTTTTCTTATCTGGTTCTCACTGGTCATTGTGAGGCAGTTCCATGGTTGTTCTTATCTTACTAACTAGGGAACAGAAAGGTCATATAACTTGCCCGAGGCCACACAGCCTAGAAGCGTCAGAGCTGGGATTTGAACTGAAGCCTGACTGCCACCAAGTTCCCATCTCTCCTTTCTGCTTTTTTGCCTAGGAACCAAAAGCTAGGGCTCGATGAAACACTGTTTTCTGATGGGAGGAGCACAGGCTTCAGCCTTAGGGAAGTGTTGATCTGCAGCTCAGCTCAGCCCAGCTCTGCCACTCCCAGCTATGTGATTCTGGAAAAATGACTGAGACCTGTTTCCTCGCCGGTGAAATGGGAAAAAAATCAAAGAATCCACCTCACAGTCTGTGGGTATGTGTAACCAGTGCTTGGCACAGAAAAGGCTCAATAAACAGAAGTTCCCCTCACCGCCCATTGTACAGCCAGAGAAACTGAGGGCCACAGAGGTGACAGGTGTGCTTGAGGCCCTGGGAAGTGAAAGGCTCAGCCTGGGGTCTTCCCCTTCCGTGGGACTAGAGGTTGGACTAGAACTGGGTTGCAGCCCAGAGATGGGGAAAGAGGATCTGCTGCAAGGTTCCAGGGGTCCCCTTCCCTGAGGACTGGGAGAGAGAACTTCCCCCAGAGCCTGCAGTGCCCAGCCTGCGGGCCACAGCAGATTGCTGATGTAAGGTGGTCTGGGTGTCCTGGCAACATGGGGTTAAACTAGACTGCACACACGTGTGTGCACGTGGGAGCTGATACCTACACAGCTCTACAGAGCACTACATAGCTATACATAAACACATCTTACATACATATACATATTCATATACATATCTTGCTACGTTTACAGTAGAAAAAAATGCAAGGCCCTCAAGGGTCCTGTGTGTCCCAAGGACTCAGGCGCAGGCGGCTCCTGGGAACACACCCTAGGGCAGCCCCCAGCAGAGTGGGCTCCAAGTTCACAGCCAAGGGACTGATGAGCTCTTGTTCTAAAGAACAATACAATGACAGGTCTGTTCTAGGACCCGGAACATGGGTCACCCCACCCCTGCCCTGCCCCCCCCAGAGACCCTGCCTGCCTTCCTTTGGCTGTTGCCTTTGGGCCTTACTGCTCCCCTCCCTCCCTCCCTCCCTCTAGTGCTGAGTATTAAAATAGTCTATAAAAGCAAGTGACCAAAAATCTATAGCTCTAAGAATACCTGGTTATTTTCTGCTGTCATTTTTCTGGGGTATTTTTTAAATGGTTATTATTGTTATTGGTATATCTCCTAATCACAGTTAAACCTGAAGGAAGAAAGGAGGGAGAAAAAAGAAGAGGGAGGGAGGGCCCAGCTCATAGATTAGACGGCAGTTTTGAGCGCACTGGCTCAGACCTAGCCCCAGGTTCCCTCTGGGGTGCAGCAGTCAGAGGGGGCCCTCCAGAAGAGACAGCTCTTGCCCCAAACAAGGAAAGTGGGGGTGGCAGAGAACCTGAGGATGTCTTCCGAGGCAAAGTGACATGCTGGCCTGGGATGGCACCATAGGGCCTCCCAGGAGGCCCCAGGCCCCCACTACTCCCGCTGCCACCCACAGCTCTGGGAAAAAGTGGGAAGGCAGCCACCGACTCCCCTGAGGAGTGAGGGGAGGCCCTGCGGAGAGTCTGTGCCCCATCCTGGGGGAGGGCTGGCTGAGAGGCTGAGATGAGCTTCAGGTCCTGTGTGAGGCGGCCTGGGGTGAGGGGTGGTGTACCCCTGCGTTGTGGGACTTGGGGAGGTGGAGGACTGGATGCAGGTGGCAGGAGCAAGGAACCATGGGAGCCAGAGGCCCGCGGTGGGGCACTTGGGAAAGTTCTTGGGGGGCCTGGGCTATGGCCCGGAGGGCTGAGGCCTCCTCGTTGGGTAAAGGCTACAGGAGAAGCACCCCCAGAGGCCCCTGCCATGAAGGATGGCCGTTCAGGCCGTGGGGGTGTCTCTGGTGTACTTGGTGGGCCAGCTGCCAGACCTGGGGACAACTCTCCAGGAGGCTGACCCAGCTGCCCAGGGCTGGACGATGGTGACCTAGAAGAGGGCGGGGGTGGCAAGAAGTGCTCCAGGAGTCCCAGGCCTCCTCGGGCCCCAGGCAGTGGGGGTGGCAGCTGGGCAGCCTGTGGGGAACGAGCGCCTGGCTGCAGTGGGGTGAGCAGCGGGGAGTCAGAGGATGACAGGGAGCCACCTAGCGCCTTGTGAAAGTGGCCGAACCCAGCTGTGGTGGCAGCAGCTGCGGAGGTGGATGGTGTGGGGGCTGGTGGGGAACCGCAGGCCCCTGGAGGTGGGGAAGAGCTAGAGGAGGGCAAGAGAGGGCTCAATCCAGGAGGTGCAGAGAATCCAGCCAGCTGTTGGATGTGGAAGGAAGATGAAGATGGCGTGTCCACCTGTGATGGGCTGCTGGCTGGCGAAACAGAGCCCAGCGCCGAAGGGATCAGGGACTGCAGCCTCCTTGGGTGCCTCGGTGTCTGTCCAGCCCCAAGGTTGCCCAGTCCGGGTCCCGGCGGGGGCCGGAAGATGGCGGCGGGCAGGCGAGGGTGGTGTGTGAGGGCTATGGCCACCGACGTGGTTGCAGCAGCAGCCTGCAGCGGTGCCTGGATCAGCGGGGTCCATATGACAGGTGTGGGGGTTGGGGTGGCTGAGGCAGCAGCCTGGACACGGTGAGCGCAGTGGGCCATCTCTCGGTCATGCCTCACGATTTGCTGGATGATCTCGTTCTCCTGGTAGTTGAAGACGCCTGAGTTGAGGTCGTGCTGCACCTTGTGGAGGAGGATGGAATTCTTCTTGCCTGAGGCAGAAAACAAGAGCAGACACTCAGGTCGCACCGGAGGTGCGTGGGGGGTACGGAGTATGTGTGTGCTTACTTCCCTGCCCTCCCCCATGCACACCCTGCCCCTCACCTATGCGGTCCAGGCGGTCCAGCGCAACAGTCTCAAAGGCCCTCCGCATCATGGGATATTCCTCCAGCACCTCATTAAAGTTGTCCACACTCAGTGAGTAGAGGCGACAATAGGTATCCGCCCTCACGCTGGCTGTGCGCCGCCCCCGGGTCAGCAAGCAGATCTCTGTGGACACAGCAAGACTCAGGGTCAATTAGGCACAGAATGTCCATGCCACTCAGAGCTGTTCCATCCTGACCTTGGTACAGTGAACTCACAAGGCTGTCTACTAGGTTGTAGCCATATTAGGTACCAGCCTCACCCCCACCGAATAGATGTCAAGCTGTTTCTGTTGATGAGGCCAATCCCCCTCCAATGGACAGAAGGCTTGTGCCACCCCATATTCCTATGTTGAAATCCCCACCTCAAGATGATCTGGTACTTAGAAGTGGGACTCTGGGGGGTGACCTGTGCCCTTATAGAAGAGACTAGAGAGGGGCAGGTACGATGGTCCAGCAGAATGGCACTTTTGGCCAAGTCTGATGATGTGAGTGGGATGCTCAGGACCCACATGGTGGAAGGAGAGACTTGACTGCCCCAAGTTGTCCCCAAATCTCTACGTGGGTGCCATGATTTATGGTGTGGGTGGGTATGAGTGGTGAATGCAGACTCATGCATGCACACAAATATAATAGAAGAAGCCAGGAAAACAACACACATGCTCTTTCTGCTGTCTGAGACACAGCAAGAAGGCAGTAGTCTACCACTATGAGAACCCTCAATGGAACCCACCAGGCTAGCACCCTGGCCTGTGACTCCCAGCCTCCAGAGCTGAGAAACCAAGTCCTATGGTTTATAAGCCACCAGTCTTATATACTTTATTATAGCAGCCCTCACAGACAGACACCCTATACTGGGCTGACAGATACCCATTTCCAGGCTGTGGCCACGAAGAGCCCTCTGTGCTTATGATCTCAGGATATCCTTCCAGCTTAGCTCCTAGTCACTCTTGTTCTCCTCGGGGGCCCCTGGCTGTCTCACCTCCAAAATATGAGCCATCAGCCAGCTTGGTCTCCTTGTTGCCCTTGGTGAGCACACTGACAACACCATGCTGAATAAAGTACATCTTCTTGCCGATGGTGCCTTCTCGGATGATGTAATCCCCAGGCTGGAAGACCTCAAAGCGCAACTTGGTCAGCATGGACGTCACAAAGTTAGGGTCTGCATTGGCAAACAACGGCATGGAGGCCACCAGCTTTCGGCAGTTAAAGTTGATGATCTCCTGCTCCACGGATGGCATGGGTAGGGACACAAAATGGAACAGGTGAGGAAACAGTGTGCCAAGCAAGGCCTGGGACCCACTCCCTGACCAAGCTGTCTGCAGCTCACCTCTCGTAGCGGCTCACTCAGTTCACCCAGGATGCTTTCCTCATCAAACATCTTGCCCTGGTAGCGGTGTTCATAATAGTCATGGATACGCTGTCGGGTGTCGGGCGGGAGCTTGTGGAAAGACATGTACTGCTCCACCTGTTTATACTGAGATGGGAGAGAGAGACAAGCGTCACCTCCTCGCATGTCAGGCTGATGACTAGAAGCATACACACCTGAGGCTCTCTTAGCTAACTTTGGCTCAGTGTAATCACACTGCACCCAAAATAATGGCCCTGACTCCAAGCTCTGTGTGGCGATGGACATAGGTGCTCAAGTGTTGGAAACTATAAAGATAAGTGGGAACAGGGACTGTCCACAGAGCAGGTATGGGGCTAATGACTAGTAGAGTGATCAAATTTCCTCTAAATATCTGGTATTTCTACATCACTCTGGAGTCACCAACTCTAGAAGAGAAAGGTACCCTCCACCCCCTCCCCAACACACACACACCAGGAGTGGCAATAGGCCCAGTGACAGGAAATGCTGCAGTGGGCTGAGTACAGGAAGTGTAAGTGAGGACAGCTGACCTTTGCAAGGTATGTCTGTAAATAGGGCCTCAGCTGAGACTTGATTCTTTTTTTTTTTTTTATGGCCGCTCCAATCCAGGGGGGCCACAGGAATGGCAGGGCCTCCTGGCCAGCCATTGTGATGGAGGCAACCTGCACATTTGGAGCTGTGTTTTAGAGAATTGCATCTCAACAAACAGATGAAGGAACACCAGGCAGGGGTAAGAAGGCTGTTGAAGTCATCCAGGGAAGAGCTGGGGGGCAGGGCATCAGAGAGGTAAGACATTTTTTTTCCCTAGGTAAACAGGAAGACCCAAAGAGCTAGGAACTCAGAACAAAGTAAGGACGATTCTCGAAGAATTCGCAAGCAGCTTCACTCTGGGTGTAGTGTAACAGACCACAATGCCATTTCTACACAAATCCCTGCACAGGCTGGGCCCTGATACTGGCTTCAGATCCTACCTAGACTGGCCTGAGTCCTGTCCTTTATGACCTGACTCTTATCTGTCCCCACTTACTGCTAACCCAGAACAGTGCCTCCTACCACCCTCCTCCACGCCGCTGCATGTGTGCCTCATGACCACTGGCCTGGAATTCTCTCCCACTCTCTCCTTCTGCCTCCTCACGGCCTGCAGGCTCTCCTGAGGTTTTCTCTTAACATCACAGGACCTGGACCTCCACACCTGAGTGAATGCCATCTGTCAGTCATCTTCCCAGGGAACAGCAGCCAAGCCAGACAAACGGCTAATGAATCAACGGATCCTGAGGTCTACTGTATGTCAAACACTGTGGACAACAGAATTGGATCCTGCCCTTGAGGAGCTATAGCCTGGACAGGGAAAAATGACCATCACGATATATGCATGCGTGCGTGCGTGCGTGCGTGCGTGCGTGCGTGCGTGCGTGCGTGCGTGCGTGCGTGCGTGCGCGTGTGTGTGTGTGTGTGTGTGTGTGTGTGGTTATTCAGTTACAGGAGGCAAAGTGGGGTGGAAAAGAAGTAGAGGGTGCTGTGGGAATCACATGACAGACTGGAGCTAAGTGAGTCATAGAAAGTCAAGTCCAACATAAGATGTGGAGCTGTCAGGGGAAGAAAAGAAATAGATGTTCTGTTGCTAGAGCTTTGTCTAGGCCCAAAGCAGGAGCAACTACAGAGACCAAGAGCATGAGAGATCCAGTCTGAATTGAGTTGAACATTAGCTGGATTTTGGCCCTTCATAAGTGCAAGGTGAAAACATCTGTCTAGGAGCTCATCTTGATCTTAGGAGCAACAAGAAACCTTCAAGAGTTTTACACAAGGAACGACTCTGTTTTATTTGTGTGTGCGTTGTGTGTGTACACATATGAAGAGTTGGTACAGAGGTGTAGGCTGGCCTGGCTTCACAGAGGCTGGCCTAGAAGTTCCTGTGAGGCTAAGGATAGCCTTGGAACTTCTGATCCCCTTGCCTGTACCTCCCAAAAGCTGGAGTTACAGGCATATACCACCATACCCAGTTTATATGGTACAGGGATCAAATCCAAGTCTTCATGCATGCTAGCATGCATGCACGCTATCCAAGCACTACCAACTGAGATATATCCCATCCTTGTTCTGCACAGAGGGAAGTGACAGTACCACACTCAGAGCTGTCAGAGGGGAACCTCAGACTGCCTAAATCTAGGCCATAGTTCTCAGTCACTACAATCAGGACATGGCTATAGTGACCCTGAGAAAAGGCTAAGCAGGGAAGCAGGGGTTTCAAGTGGCCATCAGGCAATGCCATCAAACTTGGCTGATGGCTCCTAGCTAGGGTCTGAGCTCCTAAGGTATGTTAGTAAAATGTGCAGAGTACAGGTTTGGTGTGGTGGGGGAAGCAGGAGGGACTGCCCTGATTTTATACATGATGAGGGTGCGTGGTCCATGGGCCACCAGGGAAACACTGGAGCTGAGAATGGGCTGGGCTGGTGATGCGCCTGTTCTCCCTGCAGACAGATGGCCATGACGCATGTGAGTGTGTCATGGCAGAACCTAACACCTGGGAAGCTCAACAGCATCAGAACACGGAGGGTCCTGTGGTGACGGATGAGAAGCCAGGCAAGGCCAGAGATGTGCAGTCCTGGGAACCAAATGAGAGGCCAAGGAGTGGGGGACCCTGTCAGCTGCTGCCAAGTGTGGCTTGAAGACCTTACTAGATTATGCAACAATGAGGGCACTGGTCCCTTTGAGTAAAGAGACAACTCACCCCCACTCCCCCTACAGCAGAGAAGAAGGAAGGCTGTACACTGAGCAAAAGGTTTAAGTCGGGGACTTGACAAGTTTCTCATTTAGAAAGACTCTCCATTACAGTACTGACAGTTGTGGGCCTGGGCACCTGGTGCTGGCCATGTGTGCTTCCTCTTGCACATGTCCAATGAGCAGATCCTCCTGAGAAAGCCCTGGGTGGACACAAGGCTCAACCTACCTTCTCCTGGTACTGGCGCCGGGAGGAATCCAGAGACTGGATGAGGGCAGTGGCATGGCCGATGAACATGGCATAGCAGGTGGCACCCACAATCATGCTGAGCATGGTGAGCCAGACGTCAGACATGCCTACAGGTGCCTGCCGTCCATACCCTATGCACAGCATGTGACTCATGGCCTTGAAGAGGGCATAGGAGTACTGCTTCCCCCAGGAGTTATTCTGCAGACAGAGCACAGGAGGACACATGGATGGGGATGGGTAGAGTAAGCCTGAGCTATCAACAGGGAAGGCCCTTCTTGCTAGTGTTAGACCCCCGGAAAACTCAGGTATCCGGGGTCCCAGGCCACGACTGCGGTCACCCCAATCACCAGGCGGACTCGAGAGCTTGCTGCAAACTGCATGAGGCTTTATTGTAATTTAACGAGCTAACCCCATGTTAGCTCGGGTCTTTCACCCACCCGCCATGGCGGATGGCTAGCAAAGACAGCTCCTAGGGCCTCCCAAGAGATCTTATAGGACAGCGTAAGGGGAGTGTCTAGGGGTACGCACAGGCTCACGATTGGTGTGCCTCCAGGCTTGGAGGGTTTGCCCTGTGTTGATTGGTCAACTGGTTGTTATGGCCCATAGGCCCTCCCAGGGTGGTTGCTATGCTCTTCGAGTCATTGCTGTGCGCTTGTCCGTAAAGTACACCCAGAGCTGTAAAGCATAGCGCCACCAGCTAACTTCTGATTGGTTCCTTGTCACAAGGCAGGCATCTGACTTTCTAGTGACTAACTAACTTCTGATTGGTTCCTTGTCACAAGGCAGGCATCTGACCTCTAAGTGACCAGGGCAAGTTTATGGCAAGCACGTGTTCGGCTGTTATGGCTGCTGAAAGGGGAGCTGGTCCCTTCACTAGCACCTAGAAGAGTCCTTACCAACCTTCAGGCACAAGGGTCCCCAGTGTTGTTGTTGGCTGAACACCTTTGGTGATGGGCGGGGAAGCTGGTACTGGCAACCCATGGTGGCGGTGAACAAAACCTAGACTTTCCTATTACAGTGGGGTGGGGAGAGGGAAGCAAGGATCACCCAGGAAGTTGCATCAAGAGGGTGAACCAGCTGGTCCTGATCTGACCTCAGTGGCAGGGGAGAGGATGGCTAAATTCTCCTGGCTGGGTAGCATATGGCCCCAGGCTGAGCTACCCTGCTGTCTTTCCCTCACTAAGTAGCTTCATCCCTATCCCTAAACAGCTGCCAAATGAAGCCCATTTCCCCACTGACCTCAATTATAAAGCTAGCCATGTTTCCCCTGGGGGGGGAGATGGCTCTGCAGGAGCTAACATCACTGTCCTCATTTTGGGTGAGCAGCAGTTGTGGCTTCCTGACACTCAAAACCCTGTCTCATCTGCCTAAGGCTATGGCCCCTGCTTCTCCTGCCTTTGCCCCTGAAGGTGGACTCTCCTGAGCACACAGTGCGTGGGCTGGGAGGAGGGAAATAGGGAGGGCATCTCAGCTATTTTTGTCTCCAAAGCCAGTAAGTGTCTCAGGGAAGGATCCTTGCGGGAGCATTGGGCTCAGAAAGGCCATCTCTTGAATTTAGTGCATGTGCGCGCCTGTTACCTTCACACGCATGTAAGAAATGCCCCCCATAAGAGGGGGCCACATGATGAACCCTACCCCTGGCCCTCTGCCCAGTGTCTCCACTCAGAAACCGAGGTCTTAGGCACAATATAAGACCCACAGAGCCTGTGCCTAGAGCCCTAAGCATTTCTGCAGCATCTGGCCATTCAGGCATCTGGAAGATGCCAAACCAGACCTGTGCCAAGTTCAAGGTCACCATTCTGGCTAGAGCTGAGCTCATTTGTGGAGTCTGTGGTTCAGACTAGGAGAGGGTGGGTAGGGATGCTCCCCAGGGTGGAGGAGGTCTGGGTCCTACCCTTGAGGATTAGGGGCAGCCCCCAGCTGTCTCCTGTCAGGGCTTCCGGCCTCACTGCTGAGCCTCTGAGAACGGGAAATTCAACCCATATGGCTGATTCACTTACGCTTAGCTCATCAAAAGGCTGTTTTGTAAAGGCCTGTTTGATGCCGAAGATGCCTCAGGGTCTCTTTCACCTCTTTCAAAGCCACTTTTCATCCCCTGGGGCCTGGGGGATTTGCCTTCAGACCACACCAGACTGACTAGGAGAGGTAGAGGGTTTACCAGAGCCACAGAAATGCCCACCGGGAGCCCTTCTTGGGGACCCTTCCTTTCTGTAGTGGGAGGCTCTGACCTATGGCTTTTGGAAGCCCCATGTCTGATTCTCTCACCTGCTCACAATGCTGGAGAGGGTCACTCTCCATCCTGCCCACTCGCCATGCTCACCGCACAGGTGGCTGGGAGGTGGGTCACTCAGCTGTACCCTCAGAGCAGGAGGTGGCTGTGTGCAAGCTCGAGTCTGTCTGTGCTGCTAACAGCATTCTCAGCTCAGCTTCTAGGCAGCGTGATTAGGGAGGCAGGAGCCATCGGCTCAGTTTTGTCACACTACCACAACTCAAGGTAGCCCAGATCTTAGTCTCCTTGGGTAAAGCCAGACCAGCTGTTAAAGCGCATGACTGAAATTGAAAAAGTTAGAAGGTGACAGGAACAGTTCACAGCCAAGAGTTCTGTGAATGGCTTCTTGTTCAGGAAGGGGAAGCTCAAACTGAAATCAACAGAGCTACGTGCCCTTCAGTACTGGGCCAGCATCTGAGGGTCCCACCCCCATGCTGGGATTCGGGAACTGCACAGCCTCTGTACCCATCCTGCTTCTGGAGAGGAGACTCGTAGCCCAGAGGGAGGCAGTGATGTGAACTCACCACCATGCCATTGATGGACACCCAGCAGTCGTGGGGGAAGTCCTGCAGCATGGGCACCAGGAACTGCAGGCAGCCGTCCCAGTGACACAGCAAGAGCATCATGCCGATGAGGTTCACGATGCGCACCACAGCACTGGCCAGGTCATAGGTCATGTGGAAAATCTGCGGAGGCAAGCCGTTGCCAAGTCAGTGATTAGAGTGTGTATGTGCAGGCTGGGGCTGGGGAGCAAAGATGATAAGCAGGACCCAGAAAGAGGAAGGCTGGAGAGTACCATGGTGACACTCCTGGCATCCGTGCAGATACAGACATCCTTCCTCCCCCCCCCCCGCCCCCACCGGGAGGTGCAGCTCTCCAGGATAAGAAGTGGGCAGAGAGGCCACCTCATCAGCTTGCTGAGGGCATATGGACAGCAGGGACAAGCCACCTAGCCTGAAGCATGCTTTGAACTGTGTTCTGGAGTCAGGCCCTAGACATTAGGCCTTCCTAAATCTGTTACTGGGATAGCAGGGTCCAGCCTTGGGAGTGGGAGAACAGCATGGGGCCACAGACTCCGTGTTCAGATAGGTATTGATTCCAGGCCTATCTCTGCGCCAGTTCCTAGCTGTGCAACCTTAAGGAAGTCCCAGGGCCTCCCTGATCATGTTTCCTCACATGGAAAATGGTGAGAAAAGTTCATGACTGAGTGGCTGTCAAAAGCATTAAATTATACATATGAAATACTTAGTACTGAGTATAGAAGTATTCAATAAATTACAAGCCATTGTGAGACAATGTAATTAATAATTAATCTTCATGATTAGTCCATACACATTAGTAGTACTGCTGTTTCTTACACTTGAATCAGTTACAACAGTGCCCCCACCCAGCCCGCTGCAGTCTGTCCACCTCCCTGTGTGGCTCTGTGTGCCAAGCTGCCGTGTGGCAAGGTCTGACCATAATGTATGCATCTCCATGATGGGTCCCACCTCTTTCTCCAAAGCTGCCATACGCCAGTGTACAGCAGAGACTTGAGCCTATCAGGGATTCCCAAGGTTACAAGACTGTGAGAGGATGGAGAGAGTAACGGTTAGGGAAAGTCTAGGAAGTCTGCAGAAGGTCTGGCCTTGCCTGTAGTTCAGGAGAGGTCGGGGGCTCTCCAGCCATCCATCCCTAGTTCTGATCCCTCCATACTATGCTCAGAAAAATACATTCCTCCTGGATGAGTAGCTTTGGGTCCAAATTACAAACCTGCAGATGCCACTTAAGACTGGAGCCCATTTCAGAAGGGGAGGCTTAGGTCTGGAGACAGTAAATATTTCAATTCTCAGTCTAAGGGCCCTAAGGCACTAGCAGCAGAGACAGTGGCCATGGCAGGGAGGACAGCAGCCTCAAGGGTGTGTGCTGAGCTGGGACCTGCTCCCAATGCAGCACAAGGGAATTCCATAAGCCACAGCTCTTCATAGCTGAATTTGGGGAGACAAACTGTTAAAGATTGCATGTTCTCTGACCCGACTTAGGCAAAGCCTAGCATCACAATGCCCCGAGGAGCCAGGCTTAAAGTTAGAATGGTCAGAAAATCACACCAGGGGCTGGAGAGATGGCTTAGTTGGTAAAGTACTTGATATGCAAGCATAAGGACCTAAATTTGACCCCCAGAATTCACATTAAAAAGTCAGGTGTGGCTTCATGCCCTTGTGATCCTGGCATTGGGAAGGGGCTCACTAGCCAGCCAACCTAGTCTACATGGTGAGGTGGTTCAGGCCAGTGAGAGAGTGTCTCAATAACAAGGAAAATGACATCAAGGGATCACACACACACACACACACACACACACACACACACAGAGAGAGAGACAGAGAGAGAGAGAGAGAGAGAGAGAGAGAGAGAGAGAGAGAGAGAGAGAGCGCATCAGAGCATGGCCCAACTAGCACCTCTTCTTAGTCTGTCTCATGGCAAGTGACTTCAGCCCATGGCCAAGCTATATTCATGGCATTCTTACAAACAGCCACATGTGAGGAGGTCATCAAGGGCATGTACAGGCACAGGGTAGTACCCTTGGAGCACAGATCTCACAGGCTCTAGAAGTTAGCTTTGAGCTGTTTAGAGAATGCTAGCTTCCAATACCTCCCTCCCCCCAGTGCACTGTGTGTCTAGAAAGAATTTCAATGAGCCTCTCAGGTTCTTTTCTGCAGGCAAAAGTCCCTCTGGAGTGAGGGGCTTGTAGGACAGGCTGTACCCTCAGAAGAATCTTTGACTGTCTACTATTCTGTGTCTCCAGGAGGCCACCTCATGTCAGTCAATACCCAAGAAAAGCCCCTTCCATGTGGGGGACAGGGAGGAAGCTTGTCCCCGCCTACACACACAGAGTCAGTCACACACAGGAAAGGAGATTTGGGGATAACAGAGGAGGCTAAGTGGAGACCAAAGGGGGGCTTGACAGAGAAGCCAGCGGCTGTGGCCATCAGCACAGCTCCTGCCTCCTCCCACCCCTGGCTTATCAAGGCAGCACAATTCTGTGGAGGATTTCTTAGCTATGGGTTGTATTAGAGGGGGACCTCTCTAGCTATGCCCTGAGTGGAGTCTCACTGTCTAAGGGACTCTCCGTGGTGTGGCTGTGCTGTCCATCACAAGAGACCTCCAAAGGAGATCTGCAATGCACCCCCTCACCTGAGAAAGCACAGCCTCCTTTTGTTCTCCCTTCAACCCCAGAGATGCCCTAATTTTTTTGTTTGTTATGCCCAGGACACATGAAGAGACAAGAGTGACAGATTGGCTTGTGTACCCAGCTGTTTCCCTGTCTATCTGCACACGGACACATCTAAAGCCTCTTCTTCCCTGACTGCACAGGCAAGCAACAGAAACAGGACCTTCAGGCTCCTCTTCCTATGGAAACATCCCCCAAGTGTCTACTGCACTGCCACCAAGCAGGGGCAATCTACACACTGCCTGAGACTCCATTCCTCCAGCCCATTCTCCATCAAGCAGCTAGATTTAACTCTTCAAGATGAGCAATTTTTTTTCATTTTTTTTTTCTGGTTTTGATTTTGATTTTGGTTTGAGTGACAGAACATGAATTTGGATAAGTAGAGAGGGGTGGGGAGGAGCTGGAGAGGGGAAAGAATATGATCAAAATATATGAGAAATAAAATCTAAAAAATAAGCAGGATGTATCTATAGCCTTTGACTTGAAGCTGTCCAGTGACACCCTCAGTATTTTAGATAGCACACTGCCTGCTGGCCACAGCTTCATCACCCTGGGCCCCAACTTCTTCCCCACTCCATCTCCCCTGCTCTGCCCGTGGCCCTTTACCTCTGGCTACAGTGGCCTCCCCCCGTTCCTTGAATGCCCCAGCCAGTTCTCGCTAGGCCACAGGGATTCAGTGTTGCATCTGCCATCCCATCTGCCCATGTCCTTCTGGCTCCTCACCCTCCCGTCTTACTGTGTCCACAGAAAGGCCTTCCATAGTGTTGTGTGAAGTAGCCAGTGGCCCTCCCTTCCTGCCTCACCAGGACTTTTCCCTGACTGCCTTCCTCTATGGCATTCTCTCTATCTAAAAGGAGACTTACTAACTGGCATACAGCATGAGCCACGTTCCGCTGCCTTCCAGTTTTTGGTTCTGTATTCCTCCATGAGATGCACAGTGGGCATGCAAAACATCTGTTGGTTGCCTGCCTGCATGCATGCCTGTGTGCTTAAATGAATGAACAGATACCATATGGAAGCCAAAGGAAGCCTCGGGCCCTGGCTACCAAGTATCTCAGACTGTGCATTCCACAACCCCTGCCCTTTTCTACGAATTACTCGGGGTCACAAAGGCAGAAGCACCAGGGCTGACAGGTTTCACACAGGCTCTTCTCCGCATCCCTGATGCTTTGTTATTTTCGGGGGTGCATGTGCAAATGTCAGAGGACAACCTTCACCTTGTTGAGACAGGATTTCTCGTTTACTGCTGTTCACACCAGGTTAGCTGGCCTGCATGATTCCTCGGACTCTTGGTCCCTCGGCTGGCTGTAGGAATACTGGGATGACAAACATGAGCTACAGCAGCTGGCTTTGTGTGGGTTCTGGGACCTGAACTCAGGGGCCCAGGCTTGCATTCAAGTGCTTTACCCCCTGAGCCAGATCCCATCCCCAATCCCCTGTACTTTCTTCACAACCAACTTTCTTCTAAGATCAAGCTTGTCTAGTTTTGCCTTTATCACAGTCTCAGAAGTCACTATGGCAAGGAGCACATGATGGCGTCTCGGGAACTGAGAAGAGCTTAATGACAGAGGTGAAGGTGACAGTGACGGAGCTGGAGGTAAGCAGACCCCAACCAGAGGAGACTGTCAAGAGGGGCATGAAGCCTAGCAGATGCAGTTCACGAGCAGCCAGCTTTGGCCTCTGTGGAGAGAATGGTGCTTTGTCTCCCAGGTGCACAGAGAGCCTGGGGTAGCAGAGAACGGTACTGAGTAAAGAAGGGTGTGGACACGGAGGTGACCAGTGGAGAAGGGGAGAAGTATGTGACTGCAGAGCCAGCTGGACCAGCATGGCTATGTCTGAGCTACCCGGTGAGAGCTGAACAGGGTAGAGGACACTCACCACACCTTTAACACTAGACAGCACCCAGGATATGGTTGTCAAGGAGAGGCTGGCCATCGCTGAAAGAAGTTGTTCTATGCTCATGTCCCCACTGTGGGTTGGGGCCACATGCCACCTGCCAGTCAGCTGTACCGGGCAAATATTTGCCTTGCTCTTTATATTTCATTAAAGCATCCTATTACAATATTGGCCCTGACTAGGGGGTTGAACACTTTTTCTTCTCAGCTGGTGGAGACTCACCAGGCAGGTGGCATGTTAGCTCACCCTCTGCCTACCTGGCACTTTGGAAACCTGTGCCCACTCCTTTAATTTTTCAGCTTTACTGGTAAAGCAACATGTCTTTCATGTCCTAGCATGCCCTCTCAGGACTTTAGTTTCCTTGCCTATGGAAAGGGCCACTAACTGCCAACTCCTACATGCAAAGCTATCTTGGGAAGTAGGTGAAATAATGGCCAAAGGTGGCACACAGTAGGTACTCTACATACGTACATATGTTGGTTCCTCTCCTTTCATCTCTTGCCCAGCCCTTTAACAGAGCTACTTTCTTGATGTAGCCCAGACCTCAGACAATGGGGTCAGACTGCCATGGACTTTCCACTAAGGCCTCTTCTTAGGACCTGGTTGAGTTTTTCTAGACTCATTTTCTCCTTATAGAAATGAACAAGTTTCTCCTGGTATCTCAGGAACAACAATCCACATGAAGGATAGGCCAAGATCCAAGAGCGGCCAGTGCATGGGTGTCCTGGGCATGGCCTAGGGCTCTGAACTAAGGGTCACACTGATGGCATTAGCAGGTAGGGCCAGCCCCAGTTATCCAGGGCCATTTCTCACAGATACCAACCATTAGAGTCTGAGAGAGATGGAGAACCTGAGTCTCACAGGAAGAGAGACTCATCAGAGGCTCCTGGGCCTGGCCTCCTACTCCTAGCCCTCATCCTGCCATTCAAGGTTTCTGAGCGAGAAGGCTTCTGGGATGGGTCTCTTGGCGTGCTGAGGCCTGCAGTGGAACATCCGAAGGGGGGCAACCAAGGTTTCTAACAATAGCCTTCATGCCTGCGACAAGCTCACACCTCAGAGGGAGGGGAGAGGCTGGCTGGAAGAGGCTCTGAGGGAGGCTGCTGACCTAGATCACTAGGGACAGAGGAAGCTTGTGCCCAACCTGATCCACTCTGCCCACCCTGCAACCGAGTCTAGGGAAAACTCCAGGGCAACTGGGCTGGGCCAGCTGGGGGACCCAGGGGAGTCTGGGAGATCAGAGGACTCCAGGCTCGCCAGGGAGCCTGGGGCATGCTGACTCCTCAGCCCCACCCTGGAGCTTCCTCCTTTGGGGCCTGTCAGTCACAATCAGGCCTTCAGGGTCAGCTAACACCATTTTCACCAAGAAAGACAGCCATGGCCTGAGCACCTCAGCCTCAGAAAACACCAATGCATTCCTGGTTACTGGGGAGACTGGGTGCCCCTCCCCAAAGAAAGAAATTACGTAGGGATTTGAAGAGGAGCTAGGGCAGGATTTTTTTTTCTACATTCCACCTGCTCTACCCCCTAGCTTTTATGTAGCTGAGGGGTTGGAAGGATCTTCTTGATACCACTGCCAGGCAAGCTGAGGCTGGGAGAAGCCTGGAGATAGAGTGAGCTACATAGGACCCAGAGATGGTTTCTTGGGCCAGCTGGGAAACCCCAGTCTAATCCCAAGGGAGCCCTTGGCTGGGCTGAGTGCAGGCAGAAACCAGCTCAAAGCAATTTCCTCCCAAGCTGGTAGGGGAGATAAGGGCATGAGTGCAGGGGTGGGGAGCCGTCCATCTGGCCACCTGGGATCTCCCTTTCTGCCCACATCACGTGGGAGCAGGGTTCAGTTCAGGGCCTCAGATTTCCTGGGACCTCTGCATCCCCCAGGGAAGGTCTAGAACTATAGCCTGCCTAATGGGGTCTGGATAACCCAGAAGGTAGCTAGGCCAGAGGGGCAATGAGGACAACAGCCCTGGGCCTGAGCTCCTAAAGCCTAGGGTGCAGGGACAGGAAAGGAGTGGCTTTTCTTTGCCCTGGGTGCAGCTAGCCCAGCCATGGGCAACTCTGTCAACTCCCACTAAACAAGTAGTAAGGTTGGCCCCAGGGGTTATGGGACCTGGTGACCCAAACCAATGTCAAAGAAAGGAAAGTGCTGCTACTCCTGAGTCTAGCTGTAGCCTAGAAGATGCAGAAGGGTTGGGGTTTGCTCTGGATCTGAAAGGCTAACTGGGATCCTGTTTATCCACAAGGAGAGAAGCCTGCCAGGTCATGCTGGGAAATATACCACCCTCCTTCCTTTCACAGACACTCAGCTCACCAGCCCCAAAGGCATTGTCCCTTGTCTCCTCAGACCTACATCTCTGTGCAACTGGATGTCCCTTGGGAACTTAAAATACAGCCCATCACAGACCATAGCCTCTACCCCCCATGATCCACTCCTTTTTTGGTATTCTGAGACCTCAGTGCCCTGCCCAGTACAAAGCACACACGTAGACAGATGCTTGGCAAGACCCTTTCAGACTAAATGGAACCCAGGCACCCACCATGGCTGCTCCCTACTAACAGAAGGGATGTTATTAGATCATCGGCCATGGACCAGAAGACAAAGAGCCTTGGCCATAAAGTCTACCCGTGGGGCAGGTGGACCTTCCAATCCTTAGTTTCTTCACCTGGAAAATGAGGGTAACACACCCTGCCATTTACCTTGCTAGCTATAACTAAGACTGGCGAAGAGGGACATTTAGTAAGTAGTTCTTTATGACAGACTTTGTGAAAAAGAAAAACGTAAAAAAAAAAAGATATTACTTAGACTCATAGGAAGAAAGAATGAGGCTGAGAGATGCAAAGTGATGCCAAGGTCACAGAGCCAAGCAATGTGTAGTTTGGATTTGAACTCAGGTCTCTAAAGTGTCATTCTAGCTCCAAAATCCTCAACTATTGTTGACACCAGGCAGGGACAATCACACTGCTGGGAGCCAAGAGATCTAACTGGATTCAGCCTCCTTTCTGCCAGTGGGCCACTTTGTGACCTTGGTGCAGTCATTGTCTCTCTTTGTCAGCAGGAATAATGCAAATTTTCCAAGCCCAAGAGAATTTCTGCTGCGGAGTGCTTCTGCCAAGCTGGTGTAGGCACTTCTTCCAAAGCACGTGTGTTCATGACGCCTCTGACCTGAATCTGCCGTGCCCCAACCATCAGCCGTGCTGCCACAGGGCTGGAAGGCAGGGACATAGAACCTGATCATATATAGGCTTTCAGCCCAGTCAAGCAAGGGCTTTGATGGCTGGGCAGCCCTCAGGGAGAGACACCGTGGCAATGAGCTTGCTTAGCATAGCCTAATTGACACCACGCCAAGGTGAGTGTCTCATGCAGCATATCTCCCCCAAACCTGAGAAAGCTCCCTGTTTGCTATCACTAACAAAATGGGTATATTGGTTAGTGATTATCAACTTGGCACACGCTGGAGTTATCTGAGAGGAGGAATCTCAGTTGAGAAAATGTTCCCATCCATATGGCCTGTAGGGAAGCCCATGGGGGATTTTCTTGATTGAAGAGGCGATGTGGGTAGGCCCAGCCCACTGTGGGCAATGCCTGGGCAGGTGGTCCTGGGGTGTATAAGAAAGCAAGCTGAGCGAGCCCTGAAGAGCAAGCCAGTAAATAGTAGTGTTCTTCTGTGACCTCTAATTCCATTCCTAACTCCAGGTTCCTGCCTTGAGCTCCTGTCCTAACTTCCTTCATGATGGACTGTGAGCTGTAAGATGAAATAAACCGTTTCCTTCCTAAGTTACTTTTGGTCATGGTGTAACAGAGAGCAAAGTAGGATGGTAGCAAACTCAGTCCCCAACACCCGGCAAAGTCACTGGCATCTCTTCTCCCATGGCCTTAGCCCTTCTCTTTTCCTCCTATGGATCAGTGCTCCATCTGAGAGTGAGTTGAGGATCTCCACAATGGTATAGACCCAACTATTTATCCTGAGGTTTTTCTAAATTTAGTTTCTGTAACCAGAGCCCTTAGACTCTTGAGTTTTCTTACAGTTTTATATACAGGACTCCAGTGCCCCAGGGGCTTTTAGCTTCTGCAACCAGCACCTGTGCGGAAGCTGGAAACAGTTTTGGTTGTGTCATAAGACCTAGGAATGCCCTGGACCACTGACTCTTAGGCAAAGGAATGTAAACATTCCAACTCCCTTCCCTGGTTAGGACAAGTTCAGGGTGTGGTGTACACTGTGCCCTGGGCTCCCCACAGATCTTTGCTTGATGTCTCTCCTCACTTATCGTTGCACTTTTCTTGGCCTCTTGCCCATTTGTCTTACCACATTTTCCTAAAGATGCAACCCCCCACAACATCGCTTTCATGAAAATCTCCATCTTGGAGCACATTCTAAAAGAATCCCGTCTAAGATAGTTACCAACAAAATATGTACCCCCCAAATCCAGATTTCTGAATTTAATATAATAACTCCATAGCACTAGCAGCCCAGTCTCATTCATGCACAGCATGTATATGAGTATGAGTGTCTACAGGTATCTGCGTGGTGTCCTTCGTGATTGTCATGGACTTAAATGAGATGTAATCTGGAAAGTATTCATATAGAAACTAAGACAGGCTAAGAAGTCACAGAACTGCTAACGTTTGTCCTCTTGGAACAGGCATGCCATCTATAGCCACACAACCCATCTCTGGTTCTCTGAGCGTACTCACTGGCTGTGCTGTCTGTCCAGCTACTCACTGTCTGTCCAGCTACTCACCTCTTCCCACTGATGGATATATCGAATGAGGCGAGAAAGCCGCAGGAGGCGCAGGAGGCTGAGGATCTTGGTGAAGCGGACGATGCGGAGAGCCCTCGCAGTCTTGTAGACCTCTGAGTCAATGCGAGTCTCCACAATCAGGAAGATGTAGTCCACGGGGATGGAGGAGATGAAATCCACCACAAACCAGCTTTTCAAGTACTTCATCTTAATCCGTTGTGGGTCAAGGATGATTTCCGTGTTGTCCTCCACCACGATCCCCGTGCGGAAGTTGAGGACCAAGTCAATGAGGAAGAATGTGTCCGACACCACATTGAAGACGATCCAGGGTGTGGTGTTCTCATCCTTGAAGAAGGTGATGCCCACAGGAATAATGATCAGATTTCCCACCATCAGCAGCAGCATCGTCAGGTCCCAGTAAAATCTGCCCAGAGAGATAAAGGGGCCAGTCACCGGGAGAGAATGGACGAGGGATGAGCTACAGAGTAGAAAAGAGGTGTTGTGGAAAAGCACAAGGGGGAGAATCTGGGGGATCCTGAGGTGCTTGGGGAGACAGGCACAAGAGCATCAGGGCAAGGTGTGGCATGCAAACACAGGGCATGGCACAGACAGAGGCTCTTCACGGACCCCTCCCCCAGTCTCCCAGTGAGTTCCCCACCCAGCTACCCCAACCAGAGTCAAGCCGAAACACAAGCCAAACAATGACCTCTGGGGACAAATAAGAGACTGCTTTAGTGACAAAAGAAACTCACACCATCTTCCCCAGGCTCAGGTCAAGTTGAGGTTCCCTGAGGTTTAGCTGTGCCTGAGAGAGGCTGTCAGACAGCCATGCCACAGAGCACAACCAGAGACCAGGGGAAGTCCACTCACCCAGCAGGTGCCTGGGAGGCAGAAGCTATAGCTCCAGCTTGATTCTGTCACTGCTATCCTATGTGACACCAAGAAGGTCCAAGAATCCTCATTCTAGGCCTCCGTTTCCTCACTGTGCAGTCTTACAATTGTGACCTAACTTCTCTCCCACTGGCCGTCTAGCATCCCCCTTAATGAGAAAAGGCCTTACCATCTCTTTGCCCAGTTTGCACACTGATATTGGGGTGATACCCAGCTTTCTTACACTTCTGCACACTTTATACACACAGCACATCCACATTGAGTGGTGGGTCCAACTTCAGCTTCTACAGAGTGTTCTTGATCTGGGTACACTCTGACAAGTCACACACTAGTCACTCAAAGACAGCTGCATATATTTATTGGAAGCCACATCTAGGTATCTAGGTATCCCCATTCTCTCTCTCTCTCTCTCTCTCTCTCTCTCTCTCTCTCTCTCTCTCTCTCTCACACACACACACACACACACACACACACACACACACACGGTCATCATTCCTTTTCATTTAATCTCTGGGGGGAAAACAAACAAACAAAAATACTGTGGCACAGAGGAGCCACTTAGGGCCATGTGGCCCTTCATACATAAATCTAATAATATACCCAGGCTAGAGGAGTTTCTAAAATTAACAGATTGGGTGCAAAGCGGCTGGGAATGCTGACACCAGCAGGCCTGCCACTCCAGCAGATTTCTACACCCCACCCCTCCCCAGCTCTGGTTCCCTCAATTACAGACAAAATTCAAGACAGTAATTAACAGGAGAATGTTTGCATTTAGTGGTCTTCATAAAACCAAATTGCATGAGGCAAAACCACCCATTTCCTTACATTCTGACTAATTGTTTCAATCTTGAGTTTCCAGGTGCTCCAGATATTTCTGGTTGATCTGGGCTGGGGTCAGAATATTGGCATTTCCTTCTCCCATCCAGGAGGATCCCAGAAGCTCTGAGAGGGGCAAATCAGCCTGTTGGAAGGGGTAGAGTTCCAGGGCCAGCCAACCGTGCATCTGTTCCTGCTCTAGTCATTTGGACTCTCCTGCCTCTGTTTTTCTCATTTACTCATCTTCTTATCGACTCACACACCTCATCAGCAAAACAAAATAAACTGAGGCCAGTAAAATGCTCTGACCCGTGCCCTCTATTATTAAATGGGTAAATAAATGACTTCAATCAATCGACTGGCAGGAAAGACATGAGAGGTGGAAGACAACATCCTACAGGGACTAGCTGGAGCAAAACTTCTACTGGGAGTAGGGTCAGAGGGGAACCTGTAATAAACAGGAGAGCCAGTGACAGAAGCCAGAGACCAAAGCACCTGACTAAGCATATGGTGGCACCTGTCTGCCTCAGCATCCAGATGCCTTGACCTCGGGGAACTCACAATCCCCCTGGAGATGTAGCCTTGGGGTCTAAGAAGCCATCCCCTGCTGCTGGATATCCGAAGAGGTGGCTGTTGGTGACCATGATGGGAGAAAGTGGGAAAATGCTACTGGAGAAGATGAGAAGATTCAGGCTCTGGGAACTGCCCTTGGCCTTGTAGACAGTGTCTCTATACTCTTTGCCAGATGGTTGCACAAATCTCTGAACAGAGCCCAAAATTGTGTTCAGCACCATGGATAGTGTCCGTCACGCCTGCCAGCCCCAGTCTGCAGGTCTAGCCAGGGGAGCTTGGCAACAGCCTTCCTGCTGGCATCTTCAGGGCAAGCCACCCTCTCTACACCCCTAGTCCAGGCGGCCAGAGTATCTCAAATGAGTCCTTTCTATGACTAGGACTTTTTTTGTTGGTGGCTCCTTAGAGACAGAAAAACCTTTATTTGTAAAGAGCCCCCAAACACTGCACAAGGATTGAGTACTTAACTTTGAGCTTTCCATGAATTGGGCCATTTAACCCTCACACTAGTACTACAGCTACCACTGTCTGTGTTTACAGATGATAACATTGAGGCTCAAACACAAGCATGTGCTCAGGGACATAGGGCTAATGAGAAGCAGAGGCAAGATTCAGATAGGTCAATAAAACTTCAAAGTCTGGTAGCTCTGTGGGGTGCAGGGGACAGATGAACCTTCCTGGTACTGCATGACAGTGGAGATGGTCCTACCAAGGTAGGTGTATCCACTGCCCCAGACACTGTCCCAGACGCAGAAAAGAAAGGGTTGTTGAGAAAATCTGAGAGGACTGAACTTCCTGATATCAGGGCCTCCTAAGGTCTGGTCTGGGTGAGAGAACAGTGGATCTCTCCAGGGATAAAAGCACGTGGCCATTAGCTGACAGTCAGCCAGGAACAGTTGCACCTATCCTTCAGAAGGGAAAACTAAAGTCCAAGGGAATAGTAGATTTCTGAAGCCACAGGATAGCTGCCCAATGTTCTCACAGCACCCTAGTGTCCCCAGAACCATTCAGAAATAACATCACAATCCAAGACAGACATAGTAGCAGGCACCAGGCTGTGATAAGGAAGCAATAGGCAACCAGACCAAGACACTCTGGAATTGGCACATGCCAGATTTAGAGGCCTGGGTCTCTGCGGTGCTCAAGTGCCTTCCCTCTCCAGAACTGATGGGTCCTGGTCAGAAAGCAACAGCCCGGCTCTGGTCAGTCTAGGTGTCAGACTGTCTCCCCAGCCTCTGGCTTCGCCTCCTCTTTGATTCAGGCAGATGGCTGGGAGTGGAGGTCCAGAAGCTGACCCTGCGGGGCCAGGACCCATGTGTAGAAGGACTGAGCAACAGCAGATAGGCAAACATCCCTTTACCCTGTTGTCTCAATTACTTATGGGGTAGTCTGAGGGGAGGGGCTACCCCCCATGGAGATGAGGGCAGAGATGATGACAACTCTCAACTTTGAACTCAGAGACTCTGGACTAAACAAAGGACCCTCTCCTTCCATGCAGGCTGAAGAGGAAGGCTTCCTCTAGCCTCCTCATTTCCTCACAAGCTCATGCTTGCCTGTGAGCATATATGGAGGCAAACAGACACATGTGTGTGCACAACAGACTGCACATCTGCAAGCATGCATACATACATAAGTGCATTTTTTGTAAACACTTGTCTGTGTCCCCATTTTGCCCTCATATCTATACCCACCTTCAGCAATACCTACTTGCATACATTTTTGGGCACAAATGATTATCCCCGAGGAATCCTGTCAGCCAGAAGAAAGAGAATGCCACCGTCTTGCCATTCAAATATTTCCCATCATTCCATGTTCATCTGAGCAGCTACCTCCTCTGGCCTCTTTAACCTCTAACCCTGAGTCTTTGCCAGCTTAAGACCTGGCTTCAGCTCTTAGCGGTCAGCAGGCTTCTGAAGGGCAGGTCTTTGTCTCAGCCCTGGGTCCCTGGAATCTGAGTGTAGTGCTGGTCCTCTACCCTGTTAAACAGCACCCTGTCTCTTCATGCTCCTATGTGCAGATGGTTCCTGCTTCAGGCCCCCACCCTCCTCCTAGCACCAGACCTGCCTTCCCACCTGCCAGGAGAATGTGCCCACCTGGAGGGCCAGCTGTCTCTATACCCAGTGAGTACACAGCTGAACTCAGCATCGTCCTCCAAGCTGATAGGTACAACCTGCATTCCTGTCTTTGCACCCAGGACTCACAATCTCATAGCAGCTCTCTACAGACCTCCCTTACCCCGCCTGTCCTCACAAGCCCCTCAGAAGTTACCAGATCTTCTCTGGCTTCTCCTATGATGCTGCTTCAGAGTGCCCTTTCTGCCCCAGATCTGAATCTTTTCACTCCTGCTCCTGCACCTTACCTGGCCTCCACCCCCAATCTGTTTGCCTCCAATACACATGCTCCTCCCCCAGTTATCTTTCCAAGTCATGAGGAGCAAGCATTGACCTGAACCCTATGGGGAACCTTTGGGAATTCTTAGTCTGGCAGCCCAGCCACCCCTTCCCTTTTCTTCCCCTCAGCTCTGTTACAGTAGCCAACAGGACCCCTGGTTCTCCCCTCCCAGGCCCCCTCTCATTCACAGCCTTGCTCCTCTGAAGCCATCAGCTTTTGAAGTCCTTTCCCTTGTCCAAGACTCAATGTCTTCATCTTCACAAGGTTGGCCTGAGTTCCCGCCATGGGCTTGGGCTTCTCTGTTAGCAGATCCTCCTCCCTTCATCTTCGACTTCTCCACCTACTCTCCTTGCTAGCCCTTCAACAAGTCACAGAACCCAGGAGTCTTCAAGTCTGGGAAAAGTGATGAAAGCTGAGACAATCTCCTCCAAACGTGCACTACCTGCCCTGTGGTAACAGACAGTAAGGTGTGCAGCAGTCAGTAGCTGTTAGGCACCTGCTACCTGCCGGGCACTAATCTGTATATGGGTTATCTTCTTTTGTCCTTATAAAGACACTAAGAGGCAGACACTGGTTGTGCCCTTTTTACAGACAAGGTGACTGAGGCCCTGCAAGTTGAGAACTTCAATAGTGGATCAAGAATTCAAGGGCAAACAGCTTGACTCCAGAATCCTGCCTTTAACTACACCATAGAAATAGAAGTTAGACTAATGATATTTTATTATTCCCAAACTCTCCCCCCTTCCTAACTTTTTCCTGTACCCTCTTCCATGATTCCTTCCTCCTTGGCTTCTATACTTTTTTTTATCTAAACACATCCTCTCCTTAATGAACTTAGACCATCACTCTCCACAGAGCCCCTCACACCTCAAGGTCAGGGTGAGTCAGCATCCTCCTCCCTGCCTCCTGCTGTCACTACCTGCCTCTGGTAGAAATGTCTACCAGATCCTTTGGGCATCCTGTCATCTCTTGGCCATCCTCCAGCACTCATCTGCCACCCATGGGGATCGTGGCAATCCCGGCACCTGGTTTGCAACCTTCCACTGCATTCTGTCTTGCCATGCCACCAACCACCCTGGATGACTTCCATTCTATACCATGGATTTAGACAAATCTAGGCTCTTGGGAGCTGGAAGCCCCGGTGATAATGACCCCTCTTAATGTCCACTGCAGACACACACCCTAGACCAGTGGGCACCTCCAGTTGTCCCAGCTCTGCACTTTCAGTGCACGGCCTTTCTGCCCTCCCTTCCTCCTGCTTTCTGCAGCTGTGCCTGGTTAGCCTCAGGGTCCCAGGATCTACAGTCTGCTGACTCCTCAGATTCTCCCCCAAAGAGCTGCCTGTCCCAGACATGACTGTCCAGCTCTCCCACTTCTCTAAGCAAATCCTCACCTCTCATGCTGACCTTTCTGAAACAGTCTTTACAAAAACACCACCCTGGCCTAGGTGAGCATCTTCCTTTCCACGTCTGCATGGGGTTCAGGAAGAAGTGCCCCAACCCCATTTGACTAAACATCCAGGCTCCTAAGCACCTCCTGCCCCCACTCCCAAACCTAAAGCCCTTCTTCCAGAAACACTGCAGTCACCTCATGCCCGCCCCAGCAGACACCACACCTTCAACTCTACAGAGAAGAGATAAGCCGCCAGAATGTCCCTTCCCTTTCTGCCACCAGGCTCCTTTGCCCATTCTCTACTTTTCTAAGCACAAGGCAGCCTGTGGCTCTTCCACCAACCTCTGAAGGCCAACCTGATCCCTCTCCAGGAGCCTTGAAGAGAGCCCCTCTCTTGCCCACATCCTCAGTACCTCCCCCCTCTAGGCATCCTTTCCCATTGGTTTCATGCATCCCAGGCTAGACTCCATCTGGACATATAGCAGAGGACAACCTTGAATTTCTTGCCTCCACCTCCTGAGTGATGGGATTTCAGGCACATGCTGCCATGCCTGGTTTTATGATGCATTGGGAATTGAACCCGGGGCTTCATGCATGTTTGGCAAGCCCTCTACCAACCAAGCTACTTCACCAGTTCAGCCTTTTATTTTAAGCTCTCTAAAGACTGCAGCCAAAGCTGTGAGTCCAGCCTGCAGGCCACAGGCCACTGTGGCAGATCCCCCTGCCACCCTCAGCCTCTCTGTCCAGCTCCTGTTTGTTGTGATCCTAGACAGCGCTGCCCCTCCTTCGCCTCACATCCCAGTCGTCTGTTTGGCTGCCTGCTGGTGAGTAGACCCTGCTGGCTTCTGCCCTGGGCTTGCATGTCAACCTCCCCCTACTCACAGCTGACCTATTCGTCTCCCATCACCCTCTCAGCTCAGGCTTCTAGAGGGGAGCATATTCCCTCCACCACCTCCTTCCTGCCCAGCCCCCCGAAGGCCCCAGGGTCTCCCCACAACAGCGGAGAAAATGCTCTTTTCCTCCAACCCCCGCCTGGCCACCAGGGCTCTATTTTTAACCCACCTCAATATCTCTGACTCAGAATCACAGGGCTCCCAGGTAGCTGCTCCCAGCCCTCCAGGCTGCTGCAGACACAGACTCAAAACCAAGAGTTGCCAGCTGGGCTTGGTCTGGGAGCATGTTTTTCTAATGTTTCTTCAATTATCACTCACTTGAGGAACAATAGTAGGTCCCTGAATGACCCTTTAGTCCTTCTCTCTTCTAATGCCCCTGGCTAGTGTAGGCTAAGGTCCCAGTCCCTCATGATAGAGTGAAGGCTGGTGTTGGCCACTCAATGGGAACAAGGCAAACTGTGAACTATGACTGAACCACCCCTTCTACATGACGATCCTTAAGCTGTGGGCTATAGACACTTGGGCTTCTGCTCAAGGTTTGGGCTTCAGTAGGTGAGGATAGGGCCTGCTATCTGTATTGCTGACAAACTCCATGCACTGTGGAGGCCGCTGGGCCAGGGGGCACACTCAGAGTAGCCAGGCTGCAGCAGGATGGTGGCTAGAAACTCTGCTGTTTTACTGACAGATTGTGTGGCCTTTGGCAAGTCATGTAAACTGTCTGAACCTGTCTTTTCATGTTTAAAATAAGACCATTAGACCCTACATCAGTGATCTTGGCAAAATTAGCTAAGATACTATTAATTCCTGGGGTGTCTTGTAGCCCAGGTTGGAATGACTTTGGACTTCTGATCCCCCAGCCTCCACCTTTGCAGAGTGCTAGGATTACAGGTGTGTGCCACCATGTCAGATCTAGGTAGTGAGAGTGCTTGAACCCAGGGTTTTGAGTATGCCATGCAAGCACCCTATCAACTAAGCTGCATCCTCGGCTCCTGGGATACTATTTCTAACACATTATATGTTGTGTTTTACCATTCTGTGCCAACAAAATGTGGGGCCTATCCAGAGAAATGTGGGAGCCCTTTGAAGTCTCCTGGCTTCACCTCAAGCAGCACTGAGTCTGAGAGATGGGCAGACCCACTCCACAGGGGAGTTGATGACCTGAAGTCCAACTCAGTGGCAAATGTTGCCTAAGCTGGGGGAGAAGATGGGGTTTATTTATCTGTACATCCCAGAAGCTTTGGGCTGCCAGAATGGAATGCAGCTGAGGCTCAAAGGGAAAATGGGACAGTGTAGCCTGCTAGCTACTACAGCCTCAAAGAGGAGATGGGGGTGTGCCTAGTGTGCCCAAGAATCAGTGTTGTGTCTTGAGGCCCACACAATATGGAAGGAGTCAGGGAAGCCCAAGGGTCTCAGTTCTCTATGTCTCTGTTTAAGGAGTTCCTTTCTCTCACAGCCCTCCTCAAATTCCCCACAAGTACACAGAGAAGACAAGGCCGGGTACACTGAAGGCACCACAGAGGCCAGAGAGGCTGTCAGAGGGCTGAGCCTGCAGAAGAAAAGGAAAGAAGTGTGGCTCAGAGGCCTCGGTCTGATGCCTGGATAGAGGAAAGACAGGGACACCCTGAAAGGCAGACCTGGAAGCCAGGGTTCTTCTGGGAGCTTCAGGAGCCATGAGGATTGCAGATTTCCCTGGGAGCAGACTGGATGACATATCCTCCTTCCAGCCTGGCTGCTGGGGACACTTTGAGGTGATAACCCCTTGCTTTCCTGAGGGGTTGAGTTCTCTGAAAACTTTGTGCACACAGACACAAACTAATTATATACATACATATATATGTGCATATGTACACACACACACACACACACACACACACAAACACTCACACACACACAACTGCACAGCAAAGGACATCTTCTTGCCCTACAATAGTCCAAGTGTCCAAGTTGTCAGAATGCTGAACTCCCTCAGGCTAGTGCTTCAACACCCAGTGAGAGAAGATGGTCTGAAGGAAATAGGGGAAAGGACCAACATTTAACAAACTTAGATCCACTTACAAGAATCAAAGAAGGCTCAAGCCCCACTCCCCCAGGAACCATCTGCTCTACTGTTCAGGAGAGTGGGACAAAAATAGAGTATTGTTGTAGAGTAGCACATGAAAACCACCCCACCCCCAAGGGAAATTAGGTAGCAGGGCTCATCTGCCCTTGTAAAAAGGACTATCAGGGTGAAGGAGAAAACGGGCTCAAGTTGTACCAACCTCCGATAGGTTTGGACCACAGTGACTATGGTAGGGTGAACCAATGAGAAAACGAAATTTTGCTGTACACCCTGATTTTGCTGAGCTGGGTCGGTTGAGCAATAAGGATCCCACTGAAGTATATGGGCTCTGAGGGTCTGGGGCCAGATGGGTCTCTAGTCCTCCCCTGTCTCAGCAAGGAGGCTAAGGGAGGGCTAAGATCCTCAAAGGTCCTCCCAGCCTGATTTTCACGATTTTGATTTATAACAACCTGTGTATGACAATGTGGGGAATAGTTCACTAGAAAAGAGGGACAGAGCCGGGCGTTGTGGCACACGCCTTTAATCCCAGCACTCGGGAGGCAGAGGCAGGCGGATCTCTGTGAGTTCGAGGCCAGCCTGGTCTCCAGAGCGAGTTCCAGGATAGGCTCCAAAGCTACACAGAGAAACCCTGTCTCGAAAAAAAAAAAAAAAAAAAAAAAAAAAAAAGAAAAGAAAGAAAGAAAAGAAAAAAGAAAAAAGAAAAGAAAAGAAAAGAAAAGAAAAGAGGGACAGGGCTGGGCATGGGACAGAGAAGTCAGAATTTGACTGGGGCCCTGGGAGCTAATGCAGGACTGAGGCAACTTGAAGCTATCACAGCAGGTACCTAAGGCCAGAGGTCCTTTGGGAAAGCCCACCACATAGGCTCCCTGAGTATTGAGTGGCATATTAAGCAGGAGGGGTGTGCACTGGCTATGTTTTTGTCAACTTTACACAAGCCACGGTTATCTGGGAAGAGAGAACTTCAATTGAGAACATGCCTGCATCAGATTGCCTATAGGCAAGTCTATGGGGCATCTTCTTAATTAATGATTGATGTGGGAGGACCCAGGGGTACCATCCCTGGACAGATGGTTCTGGGTTGCGTTAACAAAACAAAACAAAACAAAAACCAAATAAAACCAGGCTGAGCAAGCCATGAGGAGCAAACCAAGTAAGCTGCACTCCTCCATGGCCTCTACATCAGTTCCTGCTTCCAGGTTCCTGCCCTGACTTCCCTTCAGGATAGACTATGTGATCTGGACATGTAAGCCAAATAAACCCTTCCTCCCTGTGTCACTTTTGGCTGTGTTTTATCACAGCAGTAGAAAGTGAATGAAGACAGAATGATTCCTAGAACTGAGCCTGCCTCGCCTCATTCTGAGGAGGCAACTCAGTGTGACCACATACCTCAGAGATGCTGCAGTGGCCACCACCTAGGCTTTAGGACCTTGGTAAAATGCAACCCTAGTCCTTATCATATTCAAATGGGGAAAACAAGTCAAAGAAAAGCTTTAGCTAAACCCACATGGCTACACTAGCCTTTGAGTCTCATACTCTTCCTTGGTCCTGTTCTAGAAGTTGCCTCCCAAGAGCCTCTGAAACTGGAATGGAGGTCACTTCATAGCTGGCAGACCTATGGACCTGTGGGTTCCTCCATCCACAGCCACCTAGTATAACCTGCAGTCTCCACGAGTCCTCATACTGAAAGCCCTTGGAAGGCCAGCTCTGAGCTTCCAAGAGTGGAAAAATCTCCCCAGGAGTTTCCCCCAGGAGTTAGGAGAACAGTCAGGACCTTAGGCAAGAAGGGGGCATTTCAGATCATTTTTATTAAGCCCTTGCTCCAAGTTGGTCCCTGGGTAGGCTTCCCAAGGAGCATAGCAAAGAAAGTCTTCTTAAAACTCCACAGGCTGGGAGCTAATGGACTGCCCCTGCAAGTCCTCAGCAGAAAGATGCCCAAGGGGCCCCAAATACTTCAGGACCAGAGGCCATAAAATTGCAGGATCCATCCTGGCTTGGCTCAGTAGAGTGAGGTTCCTTCTCATCAGCTCCACTGGTCAGCAGGGCCCTGCTGGCTCAATTTGCACTAATGGGGTCAGGATTGCAGGCTCAATACCTATTTGTGCAATTAGCTCTGCTCTCTTCTCAGGCTTAGCCTGAGTCCTGACCCTGGATGCTGAGAGAGGAAAGGAGCTTGCTGGGGTTCCACAACAAGGCAGGATAAGGATGAGAGGACAAACTCCTGGTGTGGGGAGGGCTCACACTTAGGCCAACTCAGGGTGGTAAGGCAAGGGCTCCAAGTGAGCTAACCTCAGCTCATCTGCTAAAAACTTCTCAGTTAGACCACAATTCTAAAAGGTGTTACAGGGATTGATGAGACCTGGGTGTCTGCCGTCTTTGCTGTGCTCAGGGGAAGAAACAGGTGTGTCATATCTTCTGAGGAATTGCAGAAAGGAGAAACCTATGGCTGGCTGGGCTTTCAGTGGCCAGGGACTTGTGTTAATCATTGACAGGGGCTGCTCCAACCTTCAAGGGGACTGCAGGGTAATTACTTCTGGGCTCCAGGCCACACACTCAGTAACATTATGACAGCAGTGTCTGTCTTCTGGGCCTTGTGGGAAAGGAGAAGGAAGTACCCTCCTAGGCTGCTGCAGGCTCAGTGTACATGCCCAGCAACGGCAACAGCAGACGCAGACAGGCAACAGGGCCAGGGGCCTGGGAGTTAAGAGAGCAGCGCCCAAGGAGTGCAGATGCAAAGAGCCAGGGTCTGATAACCTGCCCTCTATGACTGACAACACCCACCTCAAGTGCCCAACCACCTTCTTAGAAAGCATGTAAAACTATTCTCTCTCTTTCAGGTCCACTTCAGACTGGCTTCCTTCACTGGCCACCTAGCCACATTGGCCTGTCATTTTTCTGTTTCTCCCAAACCAGACCCAGGAAGCTTACAAGGAGCCAGCATCCTCTCCTGACAGGTCAGTGGTGACTCCCCTTTCTCACAATATATGAAAACAGTCCTGGGACATGCAGACTCCTGGAGGGCATGATCCCCTTATCTTGCTCCTCCTCCAGCAGAGAAAACAACGCATTAGCCAGCCCTGTTATGTATTAATTTCTGAAAGCCTCGTTCACGCAGACATAACACATCCACCCACATGGGTAAATGCTTAGACAGACACAAAATCACCAGTACAATTATCAGGCCCCCGCAGCTGCCAGGATCAGACCTGGAAACCCCACCGCATATTCTCTAGAGTTCTAGGTGCCCTGGGCAGAGGGAGTCCCACTATGGAGCCCATACTCACTCACTGCATGGCCATCTCTGGGCAGGCACCTCAGGCCTTGCTGCCTGGCTGGGAACACCAGACACCAGGCCCAACAATGAGGGTGCAGAGTAGGGCAAGGAGTGGTCATGTATGAGACTTGGCAGTTCCAGCAGTGGTGGAACTGCTGCTTATTTATAATTTGTGCTTTGCCTACCAGAGAGGACCAAAGGCATCTTGCTCAAATGCTAAGAGGCACAGGAGCTTCAGAAGGCAAGGGGAGCACAAGGTGGTGAGTGTTCTCAATCCTGCCCCAAGCTCTGGGTCCTCCAGGAGGACACTGAAATTGGTTCAGAGGCTTTTGCTCCAGGGCCTGAGCCAAGCCTTTATCTTATGAGTCCCTGAGCCTAGTTATGACTGACTTTTTATCCTGGTCATAAGCTGAGCCCTGATCCTAATCACAAACGAAGCCTACTGGTCACACTCTGAGTCCAGACCACTGAACTCTGACCTTCATCAGAGACTGAACTCTGCCCCTGGTCATGGATTGAGCCTGGATTCCAGACATAGGCCTTGGCTGAGTCCTAATCTACACACCCACTCCACATCCTTGTTTTTCTAAAGGATTCAATACATAGACCAAGTACTATTTGCTTCTCTGGTGGACCAAGCATGGACACCCCTGGCTATTTGTTCCTCTTCCCTTGGAACCTGAACCATCCTCCTGGAACAGGAATGTACTACCAAATCCCAACGGTCTACCCAGCAGTCAAGACCTGCCAGGAGAGGATCAGGTGGGTAGGCATCTGGACTCCAAAAGTGACAGCCCTGAAGTGGGACTAGAATTTGGCTAAGTCCCCATGCTCTGAGCTGTCCGATAAAGGAAGATTCCATTCTTGAGATGAGCTTGAAACATTTCTTTTCCTCTTTCCAATCTGGCTGCATTGCAAGTAGTGGAGCCCAGAGTGCAGCTCACCATTGAGCTGCACCCACAGTGCAGGTGTACATTTCCATGAAGGATGAGGTTGGGGTGGGGACCATTCAGGAAGACTTCGCTGGAAGCCCCATTCTGAAAGCCGGAGGTAGACCAGGGTTTTAAGACCTTTGTAGAGAGACATATAACTGAGTAGGTTCTGATTTTGTCTTTGGTGCCAACTTCCTTTGTGGCCTTCTCTGCCTCCATCTACACAAGGAATACTCCAGATGAGGTTTGTTCTGGTCTTTTATTTGGGGCTCTGAGACCTAATGGGCTTCCTGTACCTGCTGATCACCCCCTTTTTCTGAGCCCCTCCATAATGTTTTGGTTCTCAGGAGAATATTCCCTAGAATATTTAAAATTTTAAAGCGAAGGAGAAGAGGTGAGGGGGAAGAGGAGGAGGGGGGAGGGAGGGAAGGAGGGAAGACATAAGTTCAGAGTTCCACAGATGAGATTCGGATGCCAGGCCTGGTTCTTCCTAATGATGTGATTGGGAATAAATTGTTCCCTGACCCCCATACCAGCCTTGTCTATAAAACGAGCACAATTAAACTATCTGGGGGCCACTCTGAAGAGTAAATGAGATAAAATGTACCCAGTTCCCCACACAACCTAGCATATGGCAGCTGCTCCATGATGGCGGTTATTAGTCTAAAAACCATCTGACTTGAGTCTCCTCATTTGAGTGAAGGGTTGTGAACTTGGAAGCAATAAGGGTATGAGTAGATGGCGAATGGCAAGGCTGGATGTGAGACAGATATCATAGGAACAGCTAGGGTCCAGAAACTTAGGACAAGATGGACAACACAGGCCCAACTAGAGGGTGAACCACTGGCTTTCCCGTGCTCCTGGCTGTGAGGTGGGAATGTTGAGGTCAGAGCTGTTCTCAGTATTTTCAAGAGAAGTCCCCAGCCATACCGTGTGTGTGTGTGTGTGTGTGTGTGTGTGTGTGTGTGTGTGTGTGTGTGTGTGTGTGTGCAGGTGTATGGAAGCCATTCACACAATTGTTCTCCACCTTATTTTTTGTGGGGAGGATAGGGTCTCTCAATGAACTTGGACTCACTGATTTGGTTAGGTTGCCTGGCTAGCAAGCCCCAGGAATCCTCCTGTCTCTTCCTCCACACTGGAATTAAAGGCATACATCATGACACATGGCTTTAAAAAATTATTATTAATGTGGGTGCTAGGGATCCAAACTCATGTCCTCAGTACTTACATCGCAAGCACTTTTTCTGAGTGAACCATGTCCTCAGCCCAGCCCCCTATATTGCCATGTCCTAACTTGCTACCTTAAATTATGCCTCAGATCTGTCACAATGCACTATGTTAGCCATTGGGTCCACTCAGTGCTGCATTTGGTCCACAGGATGTTGTTCAGCAGTACCAAGCACTCTTCTCTGTTGTCTTGAGCATCCTTGGTGCTGGAGAACTCACCCCCTCTCACTGCTGCCTCCTGCCCAGCTTTGGGTGGTTGTGATGGTAGAAAGTACCTCTGAGTGGCTTCCTGGCCCTTGGGACCACAGATTTCCAGGTCCCTGGCACTGCTTTCTCAACAAGGAAGCTTGGCTGGCAGACAGCATCCTTTCCAAAGCCAAGACAATGCCCCTGCCCTCCAGTGGCCTCTCTGGCTGGGAAATGTGGATTCTTCAGTATCCCCTGGGCCCAAGCAGGACTGCCTGGCTGGCCTCTGTAGCCTTTCTATTAATTAGCAACTGACAGTACAGCTTTGTAAGCACTCTCAAGCCAAGCAGGAACTATGGCTGCCTCAGTTATATGACAAACACCCAGTGGACTGGGCCAGGACCTTCTGCTGTACATGATTTCCCCCTTGGTATCAGTGTTGTGGCAGAGACAAGGGCCACTTGGGCCTCAATGACACTTGTCCTCCCTGTTATCTGAATGGAGGCTGGGAGAGGGAGAGAAGTTGACAGGCAAGCCTATACCACAGAAAAAGCTGTCCATGACCAGGGGCAGGAAAGGGGAACACAGGATTGGGACAGATCCCGTGCTCAAGGTACTAAGGCAGCTGCTATTCAGGATGCCACTGTCCCCTCCCAGCTGGCTACTGTCACAGCAACCTGTCACCTAGGGACTCCCACCAACAATGCCTACCTATTCTATTTGGAAATCTCACTTCAGTATGATATCCCTGTCCTTTCTGCTCCCTCTCTCAGGCCTTGGCCTCTGACCATTAGGACAGGAGAGAAGCTGAGAAAGTGGTGACTTGGAGTAACAGGAGTCCCCTGGTTACCTGGTCTCCTCCTGCTCTTCAGCATCCCTAGAAGCCAGCATGCAGAGCCAGCAAACCCAAACCAAACCTCGAACCACAATGCAGGAAGCCGGAGATGAGACTGTGAATCTGACATCCCAGGGCACAAGTGACCTCTGAGGCCTGGTCCACCTCCTTTACAGCATCCTGCCCCCCCACCCCCGAGCTGAGACTGGGGCTGGAGGCCAAGGGCTCCATTGCCAAAGGCAGAAGAAACAGGCTCAGGCCTCTGCAATCATGGCCTAAGCATATGAGCTGTAAGCTCAGGACTCCACACCTGGTCCCAGGGCACCAGAATTATATCATTACATACAAGAAGCTGCATTTTAATAAGGTCCCAGAGTGAGATGGATAACATTCCAATAAAGAGCTGCATTAAAAAAAAAAACAGAGTTCCATCCAATACCACCAAGTAGCCAGGAGGATTGATGGGTGGTTTGGATAAGTGGAAGGAAGATGTGGGAATGTGAAGCCTCGCAACCTGGAGAGGAGATGAACAGGCTGAAGAGCACTGTTGGGTTTCCCTGTGTGAAGTCTGCTACTTACTAGTATGAAATCCTTGGCTCATAAAACCAAAGGGACAGAGGCAAGGCCAAACAGGAGAAGGCAGCCCCCAGACCCATGATACAGTTACCAGATATGGGAGCTAAAGGCAAGTTACAGGGAGAACCAGATAGCCAGCGGGCTTAGCCCTCTGGCCCGGTGGGTTTCCAGGCTCCTGTACTTATGAAGACAACATACCCCAAGCTCCACTAGCTCTAGCCTTGTGAGGGGGGGCACACTGCACAGCTGGAGAGTCCGCTGCCCACTGTGCCAGCCAACAGCACCACCCAGGCAGCTCACCTTGGAATTCCCCTCTGCACCAAGTCGCCCTCCCCTCTCTGCTGCCTGTGCCTGCTGTGCCTTTCACCCTATTTCCCACGTTGCCAGCAGGAACAGCTGGCCAAGAAAGGCTCTCCTAAGAAAGGGCCTCCAAATTCCCAGCCCCAGAACCAGACGGCCTCCTTCCTGAACAGTCCTATCCAAGGCTGCAAGGGAAAGTACATGGGAGTCAGACAAGCAATGATCGTCGAACAGATGTTCTTTCCTATCCCAGGCTTCTAACTGATCCCTGACTGCTTTTGCACTCTGCTGGCAATGGGAGGCCCAAGTACAAATCACAGAGGGACACCCTACACACACCATACTAGACTCCAAGGAAGGCTAGTGTCCCACCCGCACCAGGCCCTAGACTGTCTGACCAGGGCCTACAGTGGAGCCCACAGCCATCATCCCCCACATGATTCTCAATTTAGGGAAACCCCAGACACAGGGGATTGTGTGCCACCCCCACCTGGCACATGCCTACGTCTATGTGTATTTCTCTAGATACTGACTTGGCAGTTTCGAGCAGGCTCTCAGTCAAGTCTCTGACAGTAGACTGGTTCAGAACCCCTGGCCAGAGCCCAGAACAGAGACCCACATGGTCTACCCAGGACCAAGGAGAGGAAAGAGTGAGAGCAAGGAAAGTATTTGACCACTCACTGTAGACTCTTGCCTCATCTGAGTGCCTATATTTGCACAGTTTGTGTCCAACATAGAAATTAACAAGAGGAGTACCATTTTCTGGGCAGGAAAACTGAGGCTCACAGAAGGTTGATAACTCAATTAGGGACTAATAGTGAACAGGTTGGGTAGGGGATATGTGGTGAGCAATGGTATTGATCTGGTTCAGCAACAAGAAGTCTACTGAGGCAAATCCTAGGACCTACCAGTATCCAGTATCCTCAGTATCCAGAGTTTCAAAGACCAACTGCTTTAGCCCCAATAAAAGGATGCTTTCAGATCCTCCAGTATCTTTCTTTCCTCGTTGATTTAAAAGGATCAGGCCAGGAGAGGGCGAGGAGGTGTGGAGAAGCCAGCTTTTGCCTGCTCGCTGCTGTTTGGGGCGCAACAGTAGGCTCAGAGCTAATATTCAGAAAAGAGCTTCCCTGGTCCACCCACACAGCCCCAAGACACAGTCTCAAACACACATCTCTGACATACACACTCCCAGGTCAACTCCCTGAGCCTGACATTTGAAATTTTGGCCAATCAGCCTCCAGGACAAAAGCAACTAGACCTTCTCTATGGGTTCCTGCTCTCTTTTCCCCCTTCCGTCTTCTTAGGAAACCAGGGTATCTAGCTAGTGTGTTATGTGTTCTTATGTTCCAACTCCAAACCCAGGCTTTGAGGATAGAGGTCCCATGAAGGAAGGACTGGTTCTGGAACCTTGGTCAATAGCCTGGGTGTTTCCTTAGGGTTGCCACATGCTGGCCTCCCCCAAAGCATGAGCTTCAGAAGGCCAATGGGGTGTTGGAGAGGAAGGGAAGTTTTGAACCTGGGAGAAGCCACGTGACTAGCTAGGGTGATGAGAATGGCTCAGGCAAGAAGCAGAATAGTCAGGAATAGCCTAGTCTCTCTCAGTCGTGGCCCAGGTTATGGTGGGGCTCAAAACAAGCCCATGACTTTCCAGGGAAACGTACCCAGCCCTTCTCTCCTGGGACAGATGTCAGAAACAGCCCATCATAGCCAGCCCTGAACTTCAAACCGCAAACTCAATCTATCATAGTTTGCTGCTGCTTCTTTAGTAAACCAATTCTGCTGGATCAATGCTTCCTGCCAGTCAAAATGATGAATAAATCCTTAGTGGGTCTGGGGAGTGCTGCAGAAGTTCTGGTGGGGGATGATGTCTGTCTCCAGAAAAAGGCCCATGGCCAGCACCTGAAACTTCATGGTTCAAGGCTTGGGATCTCCAGGGGGAGTGATGATTTGGATGGACTGATGTGTTTTCTTAACTTAGCAGATTCAGCTAATCCCTAGTCTCCTTGACTTCTGAAGCAAAGACTAGCTGTTTGGGCCGAAGAGCAGAAGGGGCACAACCACTGCCCTCCAGAGACTCTCACACTCCCTCTTGGATTGTTTTCCATCCTACAGACCCAGCATCGGACAGCTGCAAGGCTGGGCGTAGAAGATTTGCACTTCCAGCTACCAGTCTCTGTTGCTTGTGCAAAACAAACAAAACAAAAACCCACATTAAAACCCAGTTGGGCCAGGTGGTGGTGGCACATGCCTTTAATCCACGCACCTGGGAGGCAGAGGCAGATGGATCTCTGTGAGTTCGAGACCAGCCTGGTCTACAGAAGGAGTTCTAAGACAGTCAGGGCTACACAAAGTAACCCTGTCTTGAAAAACCAAACCAAACCAGACCAAACAAACAAGCAAACAAAAAAAAACAGTTGGACCCTTGTTCTGTTGTCTATCAGTCTTCCTGTGCCCACCTTCTCCAATGCCTCAGATATGATGTCCCCAAAGCCTGTATTAGTGGAGGCTCTACAGCTAGGGGACTGTAAATCAGCATGCTATGAATGTCACAGCTAAGACTAGGAAAGCTTTGGCTGTGTGTGTGGACGGGAGGGGGTGCTTCAGTCCCAGATCTTGACCGTCTAAGGGAAGATGGGTGCAGAGGGCAAGGCTTTGCAGCCAGAAGGTTCTCCATCAGTGTTTGTCACCGGACATGTCTGGGGTTGACAATGGGCTTGAAGATAAGAACTATGAATAGAAGTTTTCCCACCACAAAGATGGGCAGAAGTAGAGTATTTGATAGGAGTGCATAAGCAATCTCAAGTGATTGATACTGGACCTGACTGTCTCCACCACTGAGGGAAGACAAGCCTGGGATACCCAGAGACAGCAGGGGCAAAGGAGGCATGGCTTCTGTCCAGTTCTCCCTAGTTCCCCAGTGCCAGTCACAGGAATTCACTGAGGATCCTAAGGAGGATGCACCTTTGCTCACATAGTTTGAGGGCTACAGCTCTGTCCAGCAAGCCCACTGCCTCCTTGCTCCCTGAGAACAGGAAGAACAATCGATTTCTCAAAAGAAAAAGGGGAACGGAACCAAAAGAGGGTGCCTCTCTATTCACCACCTATTTTAAGCCACCAAAGTGTTGTCTGACTGGTCATTCCCAGCCAAAGAAATCTCTCTCATTGGATGGAAAACAGCTTTGCTCTCATTACAAATCGGCTTCCCTGGAGTTTGTAAAGAGGCTCTGGTCGGCAAAAACGTTCCTTTATACAGGGAGGCCAGCAGGTAGGCAGGCAAGGGAGACAAACAGGGCAGGACACAGGGAGAGAGAGGAAGAAAAACCCAGCTAGATCTTCATTCTAATCTGGTGTGTTAGGAAAGCTCAGGAAGTGAGAGAGTGGGGGCTCAGAACCTTCTTAAAGGCATTCTTGATGCAAACTCAGAAGCAACCCATAACCTCTCTTATACACAACTCAGTCCACAGGCCTGATTGGGGAAGGGGTACTTCACTACCAGATCTTGACCATCTAAGGGAAGATGGGTGTGGACGTAGCCACTGATTGGTATCCACTGGTCATTGGTATTAGATTCAGGAGATGAAAGAGGGGACAGGATCCCTCTCCCTGACTTGTCTGGAGATGGGGACAAGACACTGAACTAGTTGGGGATCAATAGACAACTGCATGTCAGTCAGGACACCAGACATCTTCACTGGCCAATGTGAGCAAGGTCATTCTGCCCTGCCAGTGTAAAAGCTAGCTGTATCAGGGTACCTGCTCCTGGTCCACCACTCAGCATGAGGGGCTGGGTAAAGCTGTGTGGAGAGCTTTCATCCTGGGCCTGAGGAGCCAGTGACCTCAGTCCTCCAGAAATCTGGCTGCAGCTTCGCAGGCCCAGCAAACATATTAATACCTGCAGTCAGCACCCAAGGAGCTGGCCCAGCTGCTAAGATATCTATCTCCCTCCATGACCCTTCTCTGCAAGCTGAATGACCTGGAGCTGCCTCTAGGATGGCCACCTTGACTCTGCAGCCTGCAAGGGGGAGGTGCATGGCTTGGCTGCAGGCAGGGCTAGGCCAGGCTCAGAACACCTCTGAGCTTGTCTCCAATGCGGCCCAGACCCTGGAAAAGAGATGGCAGGAGCCCGAAGACTGAGGAAGTTCCTAGTGTGCTGCAGGAGGTCCAGAGGTGTCTGGGACTCTCCAGGCGCCCCACTTCTCTGGGAGCTTCCAGCACAAGGAAGCAAAGTTAACTCAGGCTGGGAGGCAGGACTGGGAAGAAAGCATGCCTGCAACTGTACAAGGCATCCACAGCATCCCCACCTGGCCTCTTACCTGAAGTCACTGTAGGGGTGGATAATCCAAAACCCGGCTGACTTAACCCTCTCCTGCTCGCGCTCCACCGCTTTCTGACTGCCGAACATCCTTAGGGAGAATTTGTTGACCCCAGGTTGCAGCATGGCACCGAACTGGCGCTGCATGAAGCCGGTCTGGCCCAGGCGCACCTCGGCCTCGGGGAGGATTTGGTCGCTGGCGGCCGCGCCTCCCTCCACTTTGATAGCGGTGTCCGCCGAGGGCTGCTCACCGGAGGCGGAGGCCGGCTGCGGCGGCGGCTGCTGGGGCGGCGGCGAGGCTGCGGGCTGTGCCGCGGCGCCGGGGCGCTCGGGCTCGGCCACCAGGCCCGGGGGCGTCCTGTCCTCGCCGGGGGACGCGTCGCCCTCGGCGGCAATAAGCCGCCGCTCCTCCGCGGAGTCATGCAGGTGCCCGTGACTGCTGCTACTCCCTGCTCCACCGCTGCCTCCACCTCGGCTGCCCAGCGAGGCCAGGCTCCCGCGGAAGCGCCTGCAGTCACCGTTGGTGCTGGACTTGCCGGTGCTGCGGCCCGGCCCCTCGCTGTCTGTAGCCCCGAGGGCCGCACCCCGGGACTCCGCGCAGCCGGCGGCCGCCGAGGGTGAGGGCGAGGGCAGTGGGCGCAGCCGGATGCTCCTGCGGCTCGGGTCCTGGCGGCCCCCGGCCCCCTCCTCCTCTCCATCCTCTTCCTCGTCCATGATCCACGCCTTGGCCCCCACCTGCTGCGGGAGGCTGTAGAGCCGCTTGCGCATGGACGGCGGCAGCTTGTCCATGGTGCCAGGGGCTGGGCCCGGGGCAGCGGTGCGGGTGCGGCACAGGGGACCCGCTCCAGGTGCGCCGGCCAGTGGGGACGCGTCCTTCGCTGCCGACCCGGGGCCGCCTCAGGAGCCCATGATCGCGCCGGCTGCGCGCCGAGAGGAGGCTCCTAGTCCGGCCGCGGGTCCCGGGGTTCGCCGCGCTGCGACTCCTCTCCGGCCCCGCTTGGGTGCGGGGACCCCAAGCTCCCTCCCTCACTTCCCTCCCTCCAGCGATCAGGGGCGCGGCGCGCGGCCCGGCTCCAGGCGCCCCGCCCCCGCGGGGAACAATGGGCGCGGGCAGCAGCAGTGCTGCGGCCGCCGCGCTCCGGGAACCGCTCCGGAGCGAGAGCGCACTGCCCGCGCGCCTCCCGGGAGTGCGTCCGGCGGGCGGCTGGAGCTGTCAGCGTGTGTGGCCGCCCGGGCTCTGCGGAGGGCCACCCGCGTGCTCGCCTCGCCTCCTCTAGCAGAGCCCGGCAGGCGGGTCCTGGGGACTCCCGCCGCAGCCGAGCGGAGCCCAGCGGCCCGCCGGGCTTACATCAGCGGCCGCCTCTCCCGGAGCGCCCTCCGGCAGCGCTCGGGCTCCCGCGCCCCGGAATATTCATGAAGCCGCCGCAGCTCGCGGGTTGCCATAGGAGCGGCTCCCGCAGCCTGGCCTGCCTACCTGGGCTTCTTAAAGGGGCAGCGGCGCCCCGGCCCAGACATAGAGGGGGGCGGGGGGCGGGCCTGGTGGGGGGCGCGGGGCGGAACCTCGCCAGACCCTAAGGGACTGAGGTAGGAGGCGTCCTTACTCCGCTGCGCGTAATGATTTCTGCTGACCAAGGGCTGAGAGCGTCCCCCAAATGAGGGCTCCTGCGGGGCTCAAGACTGGGGGGCGGGGTTTCCCAGGCTCTCCCTCGAGCTCCGGGCTTTCCTTGCCTGGCCCGCTCTCTCTACGCTAGGGTCTCCGACCCTCCTCTGGGGAGGCGTGTCGGTCGCACGGCTGCGGAGCCGCTGCTTTCCCGCAACTCGCCTGGAGAGGGGGTTTCCGGAAAACGCTTCAAGTCCGGGCGGCTCCCAGGGTTTTCCTGAGCCACGGGCGGGGGGCGAACCCCGCGTAGGTCTTCCCCAGCGCGGCGCCGAGGGCTTGCGGGGAAACTCTCCAGGCGCGCACTGGGCGCGCGGGTGGACCCGGCCCTGCGAGGTAAGACTTCGAAGAAATGCGCGGGCAGCAGCAGCCACAGGCGCGGGATCCCAGCGGCGGACTCCCCACCTCCCACTCCCCAGCGCCTTTTCCGGAGCGATTCGATGTGGGGTTCCCGAGACCTGGCTGTAGCCAGAAGGCTATGGGCAATTTCCTCTGGCGACCTGGCACTCTGGGGGCTGGTTTTGAATCCCTCGCCCAGTGTTCCCATCCAATTGAGACACCTCCTGTGTGCACCATTGTTAGAGGGTTCCACCTCCACCTAGACACACTCTTTCCCCGCGCCCCAGCGTCTGCACTGCCCAGCCCCCATTTGATCCCTTTCTTAAAAAGCAGTCCGGAATGCACCTGGGCGTCTTCTCTCTCCCTGGGTTATATTCTCGGTTTAAGGGCAAATCCCAGCCGCTCAGCCTAAGGTATGGCTCACCCGCTACCAACACTTTAGGACAGCGTGACACCCTCTATTAGCTCAAAAATTGGTTAAAGGGGCAGTTCAGAGTGAGAGCTGGCCAGAGAAGGTTGGAGTCTGTGTTAGTACAGAAACAGACCCTCAGCAGACAAGGATAGGAAGGCAAAAGGGCCCCCAACTCTCTGAGGAATAGCATGAAGTTTAAATTTGAATTCTTAGCCTGCTTGTGTACACACACACACACACACACACACACACACACACACACACACAGAGAGAGAGAGAGAGAGAGAGAGAGAGAGAGAGAGAGAGAGAGAGAGAGAGATTGGGAATATTGGATGCAGCAGGGTTTGGGTGGTGGGCAGCCCAGCGGAGTCTTTTCTGCCCTACCCATTGGACCGCAGGACTTCGAATGGGGGGTGGGGATAACTAGGGTGATGACATCACCGGAGCTGGCATTTCTACTTTTGAGCAGTTCAGAGCAGACAGTTTCCCGCACAGATGCTGGGAGGCATGATCTCTCAATGTCCTTGGATCTCCTTGAGGAGTGCTCTTAACTGCCTGAGAGCCCTGCCTGCCCCGTGCCCAAAGACCTTTCTTTGGGTCGCTTGCTAGTTTCTCAGTTCACCAGAAACCACTCTGCGGTAACCCAGCTGCAGGCAGCAGCAGTACACACAGAGCATTCTCCCCTCTAGGAACCCTTTCCTGACCATCCAGACCATGGTCTTGTCCCCCCTTCAGGTTCTTACAGCTAGTGAGTCTCCATTAATTTGAGCACCAGTGATACCAAGTAGCCCATGTCCCTCTGGATTGAGTTCCTTGAGGGAAAGAAAGAACCGACTTCATCCCAGGAGCCTGGGCACCACCACAAGGGTGGACAAAAAGCAGATCAATTCCACCAAGAAGCAAAGGACCCTGGAACTTAACTACTGGTGATGATGAAGGGAACCCTGGGAGAAGATGGAGGATATGACTAAGTTTCTATTTCCTAGGGACCACTGTCCCAGGCTGGACAGGGGCCTCCTGTTTTCTCCACCTATACCTAACTCACCTTCAATATGATTAGCACCATCCATCTAGAGCCAACTTTGGGTATAAAATTGACATTTAGATAAGTCATAATAAACCCAACTGAGGTTGAGCCTCTCCTTCTGTCCTCCACATAAGAATATTAATATAGGATATCTGTGGTGTGCCAGCAAAATCTGAGGGATTGGGTGGAGAAGGGAACCTTTGTGGGCTCCATGTTAGGAGGTTAGACTCGTGCTTAGGAATAGAGGAGAAAGCCAGCAGCTCAAGAACTGTGTGCTAGAAGCTAGATCATATCTTCTCCACTAAAGGGTTGGAGGCTTCCTGAGCCTGGCCTAGTTAGGGAAGACGTCCTGGAGGAGAAACACATACCACCCCAGAGAAAGATGTCTGCTGTCCTGCTCTATCACCCTCAGAGTCTCTCACTGAACCTATATGGGGGAGGAAGAGCAGCCTGCAGGTCCCAAGGACCATCCTGCGTCTCCCAACCTTTGGTACTGTGATTACAGGCCCTAGATTTCTATGTGGGGCTGAATATTAAAACTCAAGTCCCTGTGCTTGCACAGAAAGCACTCTTGACTCTCTGTAGCCCCTGTGACCAGTACTTTATGCTTTATTTAAACTACCCCAAATTGTCACATTGTTGGGCTAACTGTGGCCAAATTTTGGCAGTGTTCTTGATCCTGTTTGCAAACAAGAGAACCTAAGCCTAGAGAGTTTAAACAACTTGCCAAATACCTCACAGCAAGAAAATGATGGAGCTGGAACTCCAGCAAAGGTTCCACAGCAAAGGTTCTGCCCTCTTGTCCAGCTGCCTTTCCTATGTGGGGAAGGGCATGCACAGGCGCAGGAGCAAGGGCCGGCACAGGTGCAGGAGAGAGGACAGGCACAGGTGCAGGAGAGGGGGCAGGTGCAGGAGAGAAGGCTGGCACAGGTGCAGGAGAGAGGGCAGGTGTAGGAGAGAGGGCAAGTGCAGGAGAGAGGGCAGGCACAGGAGAGAGGGCAGGCACAGGTGCAGGAGAGAGGGTAGGCACAGGTGCAGGAGAGAGGGCAGGCACAGGTACAGGAGAGAGGGCAGGTACAGGAGAGAGGGCAGGCACAGGTGCAGGAGAGAGGGCAAGTGCAGGAGAGAGGGCAGGTGCAGGAGAGAGGGCAGGTGCAGGAGAGAGGGCAGGCACAGATGCAGGAGAGAGGGCAGGCACAGGTGCAGGAGAGAGGGGAGTGGCTGGGTGTGGCCTTGATGGAGCACAGATAATAGTGGGGAAGGAGTGGAGAACATGTGTTCTACTCTTCTATCGCTCCATCCACAGGAGTCCTTCCTTGCATTGCCTAGGAAGAACAAGGTCACCTTTGGTTCCCCCTGCTGTGTTGGGGAATCTGGATCTAAGATAGAAGGGACCTGGTGAGGTTAGGCCTCCTCCTCTAGAGACTAAATATTAGTGAAATTCAGAAGGCCTGCCAGAATTGAAGTTCGAGGTAGCTGACTGTTTATATGAAACTCAGACCCTATTTGCTTATGGACGAAAGCACTGTTCTTGCTTAAACATGCGGCACTGGGGTAGGGTAGTACTCCATGCCCTGCAGTGCCAAGATTTGGGCCAGTTCTTGTGTAAGATGGGGGGGGGGGAGGGAAGGAGGGTGGGAGGGAGGGAGGAGGAGGGAGGGAGGGAGGGAGAGAGGGAAAGAGAGAGTAATGTAGATTATTTTAAGTCTCCTGTCCTCTCTTAGAAGGCTGTGTGTTCTAAGATAATATCCTTGCCTCTTTTTCTGTGTTAAAATGCCATTTTATGAAATCATAGTGCTGGGAAATGTATTTGGTTCTTTTGTTTGTTTGTTTTTTAGTGTTCTTGGCCAAATAACAAAATTTGGCATGCTGTTCTGTGTTTGTTCCCAAAAATTCATTTTGGAAACATTATTTGTCTGTGAATTCCAGAAGCCTGGGAACCCCAGCTAGAAACAATAGAGAGGGGTGATAGGAAGCAAAAGCCATGGAGTTCAATTATCCCGTGGCTTGCTGTCTGTGTGTGTCTCGGTCTTCCTCCTCTATAAAATGGGTTTGATTATAATCACCTCACAAGTTGTCATGAAGACTCAATGAGGAAATGCACTCGTGAAACACACAATCTCACCTGTAGTGAGTGCTCAGTTAACATTACAGGGTGGAATCTGGAATGAAGACTGTATCAGTCCATGGCTGGGGAGACATTTGGCCCTTGGAATCCAGCTTTAGGTCATATGTTCATCTTTAAAAAAAATCTTGTATGGATGAAATAGGTATTTTACTATACAGAGCTGGGTTTTGTTTTTTTTAAGTTGCTACCCCTGGTAAGTTCTTTCTGGGTCCCCAAGGAAGATCTTCTCTCAGGGATGGGCACTAATATATCCCCCAAGTCCTGCAGGCAGCTGTCTAAGTAGGATCAGGATGAGAGGCAAACGCCATCTTGGAGGGCTGCTTTGCTTTTGTCCTCAGCTGGCTTTAAGAGGAAATCTATTATATCCATGCAAGGCGAGTAGTAGATCTTTCTGGTCCCCTCCTCCCATCACCCTACAGGCCAGCCTTGGAATCCTCAGCTCCTCAGCTCCTCATCTATCAGCTTTCTCCCATCCTGTGTACCCACTGCTCCTCAGGAATTCTACTGGGGCATGGGTGAGAATCTGGGTATAAAAAGTGCTGTGAGCCAACATGCTCACCCTTCCCCTAATCCCATTAAGGCAATAGTGAGCCAGAAAGCCTTAACAGGCTCCCCTTCTTGTCCAGCTTGCCATCTGCTTTCTTGATAGTTCTGCCTGGTTTCTTTAGGATCTAGAAGCAGAAGCTATTGAACTGTCCTGTGCTCCTTCCCTTGCCTGAGTACAAGGTACCGTCTGGGAATCCCGAGACCCTCCTCCATGCATGCACCCGAGTCCAGAAGAGCTCAAAGCCCTTCCAGCTCCAGGCCAGACTTGGCTCCCATATTCTCTCAGCTGCCTCCTAACCTGTGTACCAGTTGCTTCCTGGGGACTCTGCCAAGGCATGGGTGGGGTCTCATGCCACCTCCTGCCCCTGGATGGGGTGGAGAAAGATATGCTGACAGCTCAGCCAGGCCTGGACTATGTCTTTGTGTCCTGCCAGGGCTCCAGGACGTCTGGGCCACCTGGACTGGGAGCCAGGCTGGAGAGGGGGGCACTGGAAGGGAAGGCCCCTGCAGTGCCAGAGGAGAAGAGCTGCCAAGAAGTAACAAGAAGAGGCTCCTCAGTCCCTAGTCTGGATCTTGCCATCCGTCAGGGCTGCAGCAGGTCTAAACAGCCACACACACACACACACACACACACACACACACACACACACACTCAGGAGAGACAGTTTAAACCACTTGGATTAGAGGCATGAAGGAGTGAAAGTAGGGAGAAATAGAACCAGCTGCCAGGGGAGCAAATGGAGCCACTTGGGGAGATGGGAACTGAAGACAGCTAAAGAGATGGGGTTTTTCCAAGGACCCCAAGATGATTCAGGGAATAGACTTGGCTCATGGACCCCCACTGGCCCAGGGAGGACAGCTCACACTCATGCTGTCCCTTGTGTCTATTTGATCCTCTCCCCTATCTATCCCCAACTTGGCATCACCCTTTCACTTGCTCTATCACCTAACCTCTTAACTGTGTACTGAGCACCTTCTAAGAACCAGCAGCAGATTCCCTAAATCACAGAATACAGGCAGGGTCCAAGGGCATGTGATGTGGCCAGAGGACTGGAGAGCAGAGGAAGAGTTTCTGGAGGAGGGACAAGGGACATAGTCTGAAGAAAGCAGTGCCATTTGGAGAAGTTGAGACAGATGAGTGAGGGAAGGGCTGGGTGAAGGGCACAGAGAATGGCCAAAGGGAACCCAGGAATGGAGATAGGTGAACAGGCCAGGAGCAGACAGCCACAAGGACCCCAAGATGGGTAGGTTCTGGAAACAGTGGGGAACTACTGGAAGCCATTTAAGATACGGCTTTGGAAGAACCATTGAATTTTGTGCCCTGGGAACCCAGCCTTGGGCTTAGCTGTGCAGAGTAAGCCAGGAAACAACACACTGAATCCCTGTTCCCTAGAGACTCAAGTGGAGTCAAGGAGTGGACAGAATGCTATGGAGTCATTCTGTCATACTCCAGGAAGTAGAGTCTGGACCCCTGAGCCCTGTGGGCACACAAAGTAAGCCACAGCCAGCCCCGGGTGCTAGTCTGGGAGCTGTACTCTCCAGCTCCCTGTGAAGCACATCTTTTGTACAGGCTCCACAGCCCAGCCTCCCTCCCACAGGCCCTGCACATCAGGATAACCTGCTATTACATGAGTCTTCCGCTGGATGCCTTCCAGAGAGAGACAGTTCCGCTGTGTAATGAGAGCCGTGCCCCACAGGCCACGCTGTGGGGCCAGGAGAGCTGGCAGAGCCAAGGAGAGGGCAGTGGAGACTGTGACATGGCTGTGATGAGGACTGTGATGGACTGAGGCTGAAGTTGTGATAGAGGCAGTGACACAGGAGCTGTGACAGGACTGTGTCAGATGCTACGGTAGGGGCTGTGACACTGCAGCGTTGCGCTGATATGATCTCTGAAAGGGGCTGTGACAGAGGCTGTGATGGGATATGACAGAGACTATATGATGTGCTGTGACAGAGCCTGTGGCAGAGACTATGACAGGAGCAGTGATAAAGGCTATGACATAGAGTTTGGCAGAGACTGATTGTGTAATGGGTTGTGATAGAGACAAGTGTGACAGGGCCTGTGACAGTCTATGATAGAGACTGTGACAAACATCGTGACAGGAGCTGTGATCCAGGCTGTACCAGAGGCTTCATGGGCCTACAGGAATAGTGGCAGGCGTTCTGGCAGGTTCTATGACAGGAACTCTGATGAGGGACTGACAGGAAATAGTCCTATGATGGAGGTTGTACTGGGACTGACAAGGGCTCTGACAGATTTTGTGACAGAGACTGGGACTGTCAGGGCTGTGGTAGGAGCTCTAACAAGTCCCATGACAGAGGCTCTTCTGGGGTCTGTGACAGGGTCCTAATAGGGGATGTGAAGGGGGCTCTGATAGGTCCTATGGCAGGGCCATCGGGAGGCTGTGACGGGAGCTGAGACAGAAATATGACTAAGTCTGGAGCCACAGTCAGAGTTGGGACAACAGTTCCTGGATCCCGGGTCCATACTCCCACGGACGACAGAGCAGTTGGCGGTGACAGCAGCAACACACAGGCTCAGCCAGGCCCAGACATTTGTGGAAGCACAGGCGGTCTGTGTGCTAAAGCTGAGACTGGAGTCTTCAGCAGGGAGATGAGGGAGGCTGGTTACTTAGCACTGCTGCGGATTGCAGTGTGTCTGTGTGCAGGTCCATGGCTGCTATACTCTGGATCTTATATGTTCCCCTAAAGTCACATGTTGGAGCCATGGTAGCCAGTGTGTGGCCCTTCTGGGAGGTGGTAGAGCCCTGAAAAGGCGGAGCCTGATTAGAAGTTGGGTTATTAGTGGTATGCTCTTCAAGAGGATATTGCAAAGCCATTTCTTGCTTTCTTTTGGCCCAGAGCTTTGATGAGGTGAGCAAGTAGCCACTTCCATCCTGCATTCCCCATGGTAAAGTTCTCTGCCATCACAGGCCCAAAGTAACAGGGCTCAGAAGCCATCTGTTAGAATCTGTGAAACATAAATTGCCCTTCCTATTTTTTCATCTTCCCTTCTCTCTCTTTCCTTTCTCCTTCCTTCATTTCTTTCTTTCAAGATGGGGGTGAAGAATCCACACTATGTAGCCCAGGCTAACCTGAAATTCATGGGCTGAAGTCACCCTCCTGTCCCAGTTTCTGGAGTAGCCAGGACTATAGGTGTCAGTGGCATTGTACCCAGACCCTCCCTTAAAGGAAGCTGCATTTGTCCAGAATTACAGCCCTAGAGAGCTGACTACCACTCTGGCTCTCTGGGCCTTCATTTTCCTAATAATGCTTCCTTTGGAGAATAATTTACATGGTGAGCTGAGCTAAATGCAGGTATGGAATGATGGGGGTCCTTGTGAAATCCCAAGTTATTTATTGCCAAGCCTGATGGACAGCCTTGTAGTCAGGCCAGTGAGCTTTCTATAGTTATGAACGGTCCTTTCCCTAGTGTGTGAAGATGCTCCCGTGGGTAAACAAACACAAACTTGTATTAAAGAATGAATGAATTCATGATCAGGATAGCCAACACTTACGAAGAGTTTGCACTGTACCAGGCGGCATGCCAAGCACTCAGCATGGATTAGCTCATGTAATCCATGCAGAAACTCTGTCAGGTAAGTGGTGTTATCCCCATTTCACAGATGATTAAATTGAGACTCTAAAAGGTTGACTAAACTGCCTAAGCTCTGAGGTTAGACAAAGAGCATAGAGACTTGGGACAGTCACACCTCACCTCGCCTTGGCTCTCATCCTTGCCTACCACAAACAGCTTTCTCAATCACAGATGCTGTGGTCTCTGTATTTTTAAGCTCGGGGAGATGTTCTCAGTGAAAAGGGCATCTTCATACATGCTTGCTAGCATGGGGTCTTCTTTCACTCTGAGGCATCTGTGGGACTATGACCACAAGGATTATGGTCAGGTTTGTGGGAGTTTTTGGTGGTGTTTGGTTTTTAGGTTTTTTTGTTGTTATTATTATTATTGGTTTTTTTTTTGAGACAGGGTTTTTTAATAATAAAAACAGCCCTGACTGTCCTGGAACCTGCTCGGGCTGGTCTTGAATGCTGGGATCAAAGGCATGCACCCCCATTGCCCAGCAGGTTTGTGTTTTGAAGTCACTATCTCACTGTAGGCTCCTCATGGAAGGCCACTCTTCTGTCCTTGATGGCTGGATGTTTATTCTCCCAACTGCCAATATCAGAAAGTAAGGTCAGAATCACCTCCCTATAATACCTACCTGCTCCTCACAGGCTCCCATGACTGGCACACCATAATTGTCTCCTGGGTGTCTTTCTCACCTGAATTCCTCCCCACCTCTCCCCTGATTTCCTGGGAGAGGCTCTTTGTGAATTCTGACCCTGATTTTTCTGATTTTCAGTAGCCTTCAGTTACCTGCTCTCATGGTGGCTTCAACTAGAAGGACTGTTTTTAACAACTGAAAATCAGCCTTCCTGTCTGTGCTCTGTCCTGTGTCTTGCACTGCTCTTCTTCAAGGACATAATGAGGACCTCAGAAGCACTTTTAGCACAGGACGACGCTGTCTAAACCCTTGCACTAAGTGACTTAAACAAACACTGGCATGGCTTCCAATAGATCAGTTCTGTGTCTCTAGGATGATGACTATGGCCCCCATGTGGCTCCTGCCTGGGAAAGCTCAAAGCTGTCAAAAGGATTTACTGTGCATTCCAGCCAACACTTGAAGATAGGGCCCCTGTCTCCCAGTCCCTGAAGGATGGTAGATGGTAGAAGCCTCACTTCCTAAACACCACTTAGAAACCCCAGGTGGTCCAACCACTTGGGGAAGGCCCTGCTTCTCCTTTCATGGATTGGTTTCCTGTGGTGTGCCCAGCCTTAAAAAAAAAAAAAAAAAAAAAATCTGCCTTTTGTTTCAGAGTTCAGTTCAGTTCAGTTCAGGCCAGATTCTTTCTTATTGCAGAAGTTATCACTGAATCAAACTCAGGATTCCAACTTACCTCATCCTTGTCGACTGCCTGCCTGTGCACCCCTCCTGCCCTGAGTACTGCCCCTCCCCAGCTTAGATCCCATAATCTACCACCTCACTCTTTTCTTTCTTCTTCTTCTTCTTCTTCGAGACAGGGTTTCTTTATGTAACAGTCCTGGCTGTCCTGGAACTCATTCTGTAGACCAGGCTGGCCTTGAAGTCAGAAATCCACCCGCCTCTGCCTCCCTAGTGTGGGATTAAAGTAGTACACCACCATGCCCTGCTCTTCGACACCCCACTCTTATCAAAACCGTGTCCTCCACTCCCTGGCCTTATCATTCACATGCCTTTCTTTTCAACCCCTCCCCCATTCATCATCCTTCAGTAAGCACCTGCACTCTCCACTAGGTCTTAAGCCAGACCTCTTAGGACCTCCTGAGCGCCGAGTATACTTGCTTTCTTTCCTTACTGACCTCAGGGCACTGCATTCTTTCCTTACTGACCTCAGGGCACTGCACTGTGATGCTGTTTCTTCTTTCTTGACACACCCCACTCTTGATCTGACCTCAGGGACATGCACTCTTCTGATTTTCTGTTCACATATCTGACCAGTCCTTGGTTCTTTTCATGCCCTAGCCTCTGATGGATCCTCAAAGATGTGAGTTCTGTCCTCAACTCAGTGTCCCTGGTCATTTTTAGCCAGGCCTTCACCTCTGGTGACTGTCCATGCTCTGGGCTCAGATCTTTCCAATAGCCTCCAGACCTGTTAACTCAACAGCCTCTTGGATATCTCACATGTACCCTATACTCTTTCATTTAGTTAATTTAGTGCCTGTGTGTGAGAGTGCTATGAATGTGTGTGAGCACCTTGCATGTGTGTGTAAGTGTTGCATGTGTGTGTGTGAGCACCATGTATGTATGTGAGTGCAGTGTGTGTGTGTGTGTGTGAATGCTATGCCTGTGTGTGAGTGCTATGCCTGTGTGTATGTGTGTGTGTGTGAGCACCATGCATGTGTGTGAGTGTACTGTGTGTGTGTGATGTGTGTGTGTGTGTGTGTGTGTGTGTGTGTGTGTGTGTGTGTGTGTGTGTGTGTGTGTGTGTGTGTGTGTGTGTGTGTGTGTGTGTGTGTGTGTGTGTGATGCATGTGCTATGTGGAGGAGAGAAGACTGCTCTCTGAAGTCAGTTCTCTCCTACCACCTGTGGGATCCCTGGGTTCAAACTCATGTTGTCAGGCTTTTACATCTAGGCCTTCCACCTATTGAGTCATCTCACCAGCCCCGTTTTCATACTCTTTATGTCCAAATACTCACAGTATCTCCAAAGACCCCTGCTCTTCCCACTCACTGAAGACTGCCATCTGTCCAGGTGCTGAAGCCGGAAACCTGAGCATCGATTTTGGTTCCTTCCTAAGCGTCCTACATCCAATCAATTCAAAAGTCCTTCTCCATAAGTCCTCCCCCACCCCAGTATGTCCACTTCTTTTCAGGTCCCTTGACACAACTCCAGGTGATTTCCTGCCTGGACTATAGCATCTGGCCTCCTAGCTGTCTGTCCTCCCTGACTCTAGCCCTACCCTACTGTAATCCGTTATCCACCAGGCTACCAGAATGGCTTTTCAAAATGTAAATCTGGCCATAGCTGCTTAAACTCTTCAATGAATTCTACTGACCTGAGGATAAAGCCCAAACTCCTGCAAATAAGCTGCTTACAGCTTGTGCAGTTGCATCCACAGCCTCTCTGCAGCTGGTGCACTTCCTTCCCAGCGTTGTGCACTCTGGCCCCTCGGGCTTTCTGTTGTGATCATGGGGCAGTACTGGGCCTGGTTGTCATGTGACTGCAGAGATGTTACTTGCTGAGGATTGTGTGTGTGTTTATGTGTGAGTTCATGTTTGTATATTTGAGTACAGAAATATGTACATACATATGTTTTTTGTTGTTGTTTGTTTTTTCGAGACAGGGTTTCTCTGTGTAGCTTTGGAGCCTATCCTGGCACTCGCTCTGGAGACCAGGCTGGCCTCGAACTCACAGAGATCCACCTGCCTCTGCCTCCCGAGTGCTGGGATTAAAGGTGTGCACCACTAACACCCAGCCTGTACGTACATATGGAGGCCAGAAGAGAACCTCTGGTGTCTATGCTATGGTGTGCTCACATTAGTTTTTAAGAGAATGTCTGTCCCTGTCCTGAAGCTCTCCAGTTAGGCTAGGCTGGCTGGCTAGCAAGCCCAGTGACCCACCTGTCTCTGCCCTCCCGAGCTAGGGTTATGAGCAGCTCACCCACATCCTTTATGTGTATGCCAAAGGATGGTTTGACATGGAGCATGAAGACAATGCAGTCACTAAACCAAGGTGCCTTTAAGGATGGAGGAAATGCTCACTAGCCAAGAAAGGCAGAAGGAATTGGAAAGAAGCGAGGGCTGGTCTTTCCTAGAGACTTGGAAGAGAGCAAAACTGAAGTTTTGGCCCAGTGAAACTTATTTAAGGCTCTGACATTCAGAATTTTAAGAGAATAAATGTGAGATCATTATTTGTTTATTGTTTATTCTTTGACAATTTCAATACATTGTAGAATTATTTTTACCATATTCCCCATTATTCTTTTATCCCCCTCCCACTTGATTACTTCATCACTCCAAAAGTCCCTCTCCTACTTTCATGTCTTTAGTGTTTGCGTGTGTTTTATGTGTATGTATGTGCTTGAGTGTGTGTGTGTATGTGTGTCCATGCCCCACTGAGTTTAATTAGAGTTGCTTGCCTGAGTATGAATGGAGGGTTAGTATGGGCAATTTACCCACTGTTATATCACTGAAGAAAAGTGGCTCCCCTCCCCCCAGAAGCTGTTTGCTGCCAATAGCTCCTCAGCTAGGATGGAGCCTCATGAGCTCCTCACCTAGATATGATTGAATGTTAATGTGATCAACCTTGTACTGGTCTCGTTCAGGTAACAGCTGCCATGAGTTCATGAGTACAATAGACATGCTGTATTCATCAAAGTTCTCTAGAGTCACAGAACTTATGGAATGATTCTCTCTCTCCCTCTCTCTCTCTCTCTCTCTCTCTCTCTATATATATATATATATATATATTATATAATATATAATTATATATATATATATGTGTGTGTGTGTGTGTGTGTGTGTGTGTGTGTGTGTGTGTGTATACATATATAGAATTTATTGGAATGACTTACAGTGGCTAGCTGTGAATGGAAAATCCAAGAATCTAGTAGTTTCTCAGTCCCACAAGGCTCGGTATCTCAGCTGGCCTTCTGTTTATGCTGGAATCCTGAAGAAGTAGGCTCCAATGCCAGTGAAGGAATGGATGTGCTATTAAGGGGAGGGCAAGCAGGCAAAGAAAAATGAACTCTTCCTTCTTCCATTTCCTTTTATAGGCTTCCAGGAGAAGGTGTGGCCCAGATGAAAGGTGTATCTTTTCATTCCAATATCTGGATTAAAGGTGTGGTCATCTTGCCTCAAAATCCAGAACAAAAAGCCTGTGCCTTCCAGCTTCAAGACCCAGATCAAACGCATCTTCCTGCCCCAAGATCTAGATCACAGTGTGCCTTCCATTTCTGGATTGTAGTTCATTCCAGATATAGTCAAGTTGACAACCAATAACAGCCATCCCACATGCCTTCTCCCGAAGATAGCTTTTTGTGATACTTCCCTTATTTTCCAGCTCTTACACCCTTTTCTGCTCTCCTTATTTCTCAGTGTTCTCTGAACCTTGGAGGGAGTTATTTAGACAACCTGTCTAGGGCTGAGTGCTCAATGGTTACTTATTTTCAGTGCTTTGACCAATTATGTGTCTCTGCATTAACCACTGGCCACTGTGAAAAGAAACTTCTCTGACCGGTCTACAGATGTAAACAGCAGTAGTAAGTTCCCCCTGCACCTATGACACCCCTAGCCATGAGCTATCAAAAGCTCAGGTTTGCAGTCCCAAGTATTCTTGACTTTTGTGAAGAAGACCTCAAATCCAAGCATAAAGTAGTTGGTTACCCCTGTAACATCTGTGCTACTGTGGCACCAGTGCTTAGTTTTGTGGCATAGTCCGATACTGGTAAGATCATTGATGACTCCCCCATCCCAGATGCTCTCAGAGCACCTTCCAGCATTAGGAAGAAGCTTCTAGTTCAGTATCAGTTTGATTTCTCTATGTCCTGTAACCACGGAGTATGGTGTCTTAAGCAATAGGGTCTTACATCCAATTCTGGTAGCAACCGAGAATAATGGCAAGATAGGAAGGTAGCCCATACCTGGCATTTGGATTTTTAATAACACATGTCTTCTGGAATTGACATTGTCCACCCATGTAGGGTACCTCTGTACAAACTTTTTTATGAAATTATATTTTTATTAGCTTACAAAGCAGTATGTTTCCATATTTTTTTCATGCATTTTTAGTTCTTGTTAGTCATCCCCTACTCCCTAGTCTCCCTCATCCCTGATTAAACCTTGTGCTATTTTAAAAGTTACTATTCATTTTATTTATTTTTATTTGTTTATTCAAATATTTATTTTTACTTCTCTCTCTCTCTCTCTCTCTCTCTCTCTCTCTCTCTCTCTGTGTGTGTGTGTGTGTGTGTGTTATGTAAAAGAGTGCATCTGAGCCCCTGGGGCTATAGTTACAGACAGTTATGAGCTGCCTGACATGGGTACTGGGATTGGAACTCAGGTCCTGTGGCAGTGAGGACCTTAAGCAGCAAGTTCTCTTAATTGACGAGCCATTTCTCCAGTCCTTGCCTTGCATACATAGCATTCCTCCTCCTGCCTCAGCTTCTTGAATAGTGGGGTGACAGTGTGTGCCACATGTACCAGGTATAATACATATTCTTTTAAGCCATCAAGTTTGTAGTAATTGGGTAAGCCATCAATAAGAAACAAACACAGTCCCCTTCTGCTCTCCCTCTCTGCGGCTGGCTTCTAGTTGGATTAAGCCCTGGGTTAAGCTGGTCACTGAGCAGTAGAGAAACCATTTTTATCTCTACTTGAGCCAAAGGATGGTGGCTTTGGAAACATTCAAGGTAATGCCTTCTTGGGGTGGCAGTCACATACAGGTCACCATCAGGGTAATGTGCTGAGGCTATTTCTAGGGGCTTTGTTGGCAGCAGAGTTGAACTAGGGCAGAAGAATTCCAGACGGGTGAGACTCAGCACTTGCACTCTGTTTTTGGAATTCCCAGAAATACTTGTGGCAGAGGAGGAAGAGGGCAGAGGTTCTGTAGGTGCGAGGAGAGAAACAGCAGGGGCTTTGGGTTAGAGGTGTTAATGGAACTTTATTTATAGACACAGATTGAGAGGGTCTGATAGCATTTTGTTATGTTGCTCTCCTAGCCCACGACCCCTCCCCGTGTCCCTCCACAAGCTAGCTGAGCAGATGGAGGATGCTAAGTGATTCCATTCTTCCCCCATTTTCAGCAGTTTTTATCTTTTTCTTGTTGAGGTGTGGGAGCATGTTCTATGTGGGAGCCAGTTGTCCCTTTCTCTGTCATCTATTGCTACAAACACCCTTTTCCTCCCAGTGGTCACTGTTATGCACTGTCCATCATTCAGAATGTTCAATACCAGCCTTTTCCGGGATGATCTCTGACTTAGATTTCACACTGTTCAGCTTTACCTCACCATAGGAGATACGCCCATGCAGGGTTAGGGGCCAAGTTTGGTGGTAGGGCGCTCATTTAACGTTCGTGAAGCCCAAAGTTCTGCCTGAGCACCACAAAAAAAAAAAAAATACCCATTTAGACTTTCTTTATATAGATCATTGTATATAACCCATCTTTCCATCATTAATTTGCAATACTACAATATGATAATTCTCACATACTACATTTATTTGTGTGTGTGCGAGCATCCAATTCTTATAATACTTTCCCCTAAGTAGTATGACATACTGCTCTAGTCCAGCTGAGAAAGTTACAGACTACCACACAGAAAGGACAAAATGAAGTCCTGTTTTGATATGGCAATCGAGAGTGGGCTCTTGTTCCAAACTGGCACCAAAGCTCAGGGACACAGCAATTTTTAAAGGCAAAACCCTCCATGAGATCATTGTCAGGTCGGGTCAGGGGAACCTGGTAGCTAACATCTTGTTTGGGCTATCCATCCAGCAGATATTTTGGTTATGCATTTGGGCCATGGTCAGGGTCTTGGAAAGTCCTGAATGCACCGCCAAGGCAGACATGATTGTCAGGGGATTAGAGCTGAGAGGCACCTGAGCAGACACAATATGGAGTCAGGGTAAGGGCAGGGCAAGGTGAAATTTCTTCAGTCACAACACATACTCTGCTACTAGCCATTTCTTTCAGAATTTGCCTAGATTTCTTACCAGGCTAACTATCTCATTAAAATGACTTGTAATAAAAAAAAGTGAATTTTTGATCAGGATTACATTGAGTTTATCAGTTCATTTCTGTTGATCCTCATATGACTGCATCTTCCCTTCTAAGAAGAAGACCTGCCTCTATTTAAATCTCCTTTTGTATTTGGGGAGAACCGTACCATGGTCTCAGCCCTGGTGCAGCCTTTTCTCTCATTTTTGTTTCTTTTTGTTCATTTCTGTCAAGTTCGGGGAGGGTAGTTTTGTAAACCTGCATTTAAGCCACCATGATTCCCAGAAGTCTTTAGATTTTTGCCCTGAATTGAGGGTGAGGGCGGGGATGATGAGCTGGAACTGTGGGTGTGGGTGAAACTCAGAAGAGGTTAAATGCTAAACCAGAGCAACAGAACTTAATGAAGTGCCAACATTTATGGGGAAAGTGACTGTGGATGAGAGAAAGCACACAGAATGAGGAGCCAGCCCTGGGAAGGTGGGTGCTGCAGAGCCGCTGAAGTCAGTAGACTTTACTAACAGTGGGGAAGTTGTGGGAGTGGTTGTGAGGGACCTGCAGGCAGGGTTAACTGCAGCCTGCAAGAGGTGAAGAGGCCATGTATCATCAGTGCAGAGAAAAGACTCTCAGCAAGCAGGCAAACCTAGGAGCACTCCTATTGTACAGGACAGGCATGTCGCCAGGTAGAGGAGACTCCAAGAAAGTGGTCTCAGTAGAAGGAAGGCCAGAGTGTTTAGACAGCATAAGTGAAGACTTAAGACAGCTGGAGCAGACTGGTTTGTTGTTGTTGTTGGTGGTGTTTTCTTGGGTATTGGGTATTGAAAGTAGAGCCTCCAGCATGTTAGGTAAGCACTGTACCCTGTCTGCTGTCTTTAGAAGTTTACCCAGAAAGCTCAAGTGTGTTGGTTCTTAGATGAACAGGAATTAAGATCGAAAGGGAGAAACTTTGATTGTCGTTGTTTAGGTTTAAATGATTTGTGTGTCTGGGCAGAGAAAAGACAAAGAAAATTGGTTTTCTGGAAAGAGACAGAAAAGGCAGGGGAAATAAAGAAAGGAGATAAAGGAAAGGAGAGGAAGGAAGAAGCCAGTATCAGCAATGAATAGACACTCAGGAAAACAAAAGAATTATTTAGGGATATATCAATTGAAACCTAAGTATGAAGGGTTAGCATTGTAACTCAACTAGTAGAGCACTTGCCTCATATGCACAAAGCCCTGGGGTCAATCCCCAGCACTGCATAAAAACAGGAGTGGCAGCGCCCACATGTAATCTCAGCACTCAGGAGGTGGAAGCAGAAGGATCAGAAGTTCAAGGTCATCTTCAGCCAAATAGCTAGTTCAGGACCACCCTAGGATTAAATGAGACCATGTTTCAAAAAACAAAAACAAAACTAATATGAACATAAAGACTATTATCTGCAAAAAAAAATACACAACATTTCTTTGTATGAGACTGTGAAATGTGTATCAGTTAGCAGTGGCAGTTTTTTTTTTTTTTAAACAACTATTATTTTCTAATTTTTTAAAAGATGTTTGTACTGCCTTTAGGAAGTTTAGTAGCAAAGTTTGTTTGCTTGTTTGTTTGTTTTGCCTTTCTTTTTATAAGGATTATTGTGCAGTTAGGGGATCCCAGCTGCAATTGGAGGAGGGAGCTGTGAAGTCAGTGCTTAAGGTAGGGGTGCTTAGCGGGAATAGCTTATAGATGTGTCGGCAGAGGGTAAAGCAGGCTGGCCAAATTTATCACTTCACCCAGCCCAGCAGGGCTCAGAAGTCACCCTGAGGACACAGCCAGGGGAGAGCTGATCTGCATCCTCCTCTCTAAGGCTTGCAGACCATCCTAGAGCTGGTATGAACTGGTCTGGAGGACATCAACGAAACCTTCCCCTTCTCTGGTTCCTGCACAGCAATATCCTGACCCCCTATCTGCTCCCCAGACCAAAAGGAAGAAACAAAAGTTTAGTAAGGCTGGAATAATTGGGGGATTATTGGAAGTAGGACCTGGCTGTTGCTATAGCTCTGTGTTAGTGGATGTCCTATTTGCTATGCTCACAAAGCTATGGTTGTACTCGTGTGGACACGGCCAGTAGTTCAGATATTATGGCCAAAGCATGGGCTCAGGCCTCAGTGGGAGGTCAGAGTCCACGAGGAGTTCCAGATAGCACCTAACCTCAGACGGGATCGTCAGCACAATCACCTTGATGTACCTTTCCTAGCAGGAGTGAAGAGACACCGTGCTCTCCCTCTGACTATCAGACTATTGAATCAACAGACCCCAAGAAATTGGAATGTCCCTAGAAATCTCATTCTGGGAGAAGGAACAGGCTGAACCTTGATGTCAGCCAGAGGGTGAGTTTGTCTCCTGGAAGGAGATTTCACACAGTTTGACAACCTGTCAGACCATTTTTCAGAAGATACTGGAGCTAAGGCAATGATGGGTGGGACCACATCTTAACTAGGATTGCCCTGCTGCAGATGCCTTGTGCTCTTTATTTAAACCTAACCTTCACATTAAGACCTAGAAGAAAGACATGGGCAGCCACTGGACCTCTTTGTTCCTCTTCCTGGTGTGGTCATATCAAGTAAATCAGATTTGTCTTTTGCTTTTGCCTTTTAACTGACCTATGAGAACAAGCAGCCATGCGCATGTGTGTGTGTGTGTGTGTGTGTGTGTGTGTGTGTGTGTGTGTGTGGTGATACCTGAACCCAGCCTCTGAGCTTAACTCTGCTAACAGCCCTGAACTGGTGGCCTCTTCATCCAGTGTCACTAAATGTGCCTTGGGAAGAGCCGTTGGGAGAGAAGTACCTTTGCTATCAGAAGCAGAGTGACATGGAGCAGGTGAGGAAGGATGGGTGGCTCAGACTGCATTACATTATATTACAACATTACTAGTACCATCCAGCTCTCCTTGAGCCTCCCACAAAGACAGTGAAAGAAATATGATTTATCTCTGACTCACAGTAGGCATTCCATAAATATTTGGGATGAACAAATGAGTGAGCATATTGATTAATAAGTTGGTTTTGTGAGCATGGAGCCCTTACATGGCTGGATGAGGAGATGGGCCCTTTTTAGACCAGGAACATACAGATAAAAATACCCATGGTGCCAGGCTACAAACAGAAAAGAAAAGGACAAGTTGCCAATGTTTGTGGTGGTGAGTCAAAATTCCTGTGCATTAATCATGATACTTTAAAAGTCTCTTGTTGGTGCTAGGATCACAGGTTAGTAAGTCTAAATTTCAGATTAAAAAAAAAATGAGGTCCAGAAAGAGAAGGTATCCAAAGGTGCAGGCGATTAAAGCAAGCTTCAGGTATCCTGTCTTGAGGTTCTAGAGGGCTTTCCCACACCACTGCCACTTCACATGGGACTTCCTCCCTAGATGCAGAGTGTGTGACCAGTTGTCCTTATAAACAAATGTTGGTGAAGCATCTCTAGATATGGTGTACGTACTCTATGCCAAGCAACATGCTAGGTACTGGTGATAGGATTGTGGACTATGTATTAACTTGACAGGGAAGCAGACAGGCAATTAATCAAGCAATTCCAGTGAGGAAAGGGCCTCCAGCTTTGGGAGTCCATAGGAAGCATGGGGCTAAAAGTCAGGTGGGGGCGCTTGAGATGGGAAACAGACATCTCACATGCCCCTCTTGGAGTTTTCCCAGGCACCTCTCTTCTTCTCCCACAAGCATTCTGGGCTGATCTGTCTCCTACTTGTTGTGAGTGCCCTGCTCTCCAGATAAAAGTCACACTTCAGAGGCCAAGGAGACAGATGCAGGACAGGCTGCTCAGATGGAAGGGGCCTCGAGCATGGGGGGAAGGAAGGGATTGGGAAAGCATGTGGAGGACCAGTGTGTGGGCCTGAGCTCCAGGCCGCCCTCAGCAGGTCCTCCCACTTTAGCCCTGTTGAGAAGCCAGAGCGTCTCCAAGTACTTCCATTCCTGCCACCTCCTGCCTCTTACCTGCTACAGCTACCTCACTGGCTACACCCCTCCTTCCTCAGCAGCCCATCCTGAGTCACAGCTCCCATCTTTCTTGATTGGATTGCTAGCTTGTGACACTCACTTTCTTCTGGAGATGTGGGGAGATAGAGCTAGAAATGGAGAGTGGGATAACTATAGCTTTTCCCCTCCTGCTCTTCATCCAAGCACTTCCAGTTGGGCTAGCACAGACAGGGACCCATGTATAAGTCAGGGGCCTTGCAGGAAATAGAGGCAGGGGAGTCCTGGGTCAGCAAACTTGTGCAAGGGTTAAGGAAATGCCACCAGCTTCTTCAGCTGGACATGGCTGGGTAAGACAATTGGGTGGTGAAGGTCTGGGCTTTTCTAAGGTTCTGTTGGCGTGGCTCCTTGGGCTGGGGCAGGCCACTATGTACTTTGCATGCTTCTCAAGGGGCTCTTAATGCCCGGTGGGAATCCCAACTGGGATTCCACACATGGTTCCAGGGGGAGTCTCAGACATCCCTGAGATTGTGTGCAGAGCCTCCTACGTTTATACATATCCTTGTTTCTAGGAAGTCTACAGAGCCCATCAGATTCCCAAAGCATCCGTACCACACAGAAAGGCTCAGCCCCTTCTCCAGGGCACGGTTCATCTGCTTCTTCCCCAGAGGTCTCCTCCACCCTCCAGGTTTCTTCCACTCCTGTGCTTCTTCAGGCAGCCTGTCCCCAGAGCCAGCTGGGGCCATGTGCCTCTGTGCTCACCTGGACACAGCGCTGCTGTGTCTCTATCGACTGCCCTATTTAGGAGCTGCTGAGCTAACTGCAGAAAGCAGGTCTGTGTGTGCCCCCTCCAGAGGTGTCCAAGCTTTGAGGAAGACTGGGAGCCAAGGGCTTCCATATCTTTGTGTTTGTGGAGCTTGAGTTCTGGGGTCAAAAAGATACTTAAGCCCAGACTGTGCTATCTTGACAGTTAATGAGCCCCCTTAAGACTCTGTTTCTTTATCTACAAAATGGAGGGAGCAACACCTTCCTCCAGGACTGTTGTGAAGACCAGCAAAGGTAATGGTTATAAAACACCGGGCACTTGATGAATGTTAGCTGTTAGCTGGCACAATTGGATCCAGAAATTTCCTCTGCAGTATCCCTAGCAGGAGGTTGTCCAGCTCTTCCCCTGAGGAGCTGTCACCTCCTGAGGTGGCCCAGCCCCCATGTGGCCGTGTGGACCGAGAGAAAGTTCTCATGTCAGTTAGATACTCTTTGAGTTGAAGTGACAGAAACTCAACACCCTGGCTCACCAGAGAAGGTATTCATTGGTCCAAGAAATTGGGAAAGGTGGAAGGGAGGTGACTCCAAGGACTCAGGGAATTAATGTTGTCAGCTCTCTCTCTCTCTCTCTCTCTCTCTCTCTCTCTCTCTCTCTCTCTCCCTCCCTCTCTCCTTCCCTCCCTCCCCCCTCCCTCTCTCCTTCCCTCCCTCCCTCCCTCTCTCCTTCCCTCTCTCTCTCCCTCCCTCCCTCCTTCCTTCTCTTCCTCTCTCTCTCTCCCTCCCTCCCTCCATCCTTCCCTCTCTTCCTCTCTCTCTCTTTCTCTCTCTCTCCCTCCCTCCCTCTCTCCTTTCCTCTCTTTCTCTCTCTCTCTCCGTCCCTCCCTCCCTCCCTCCTTCCCTCTCTTCCTCTCTCTCTCTCTCTCTCTCTCTCTCTCTCTCTCTCTCTCTCTTCCTGTCTGTCTGTCTGTCTGTCTGTCTGTCTATGGGGCAAGGCAGCCGGCAACTCCCAACACACATCATGGTAAGTGGTGAACTGGAAGAGTCATCTTTCTCCTAGTGACCACACATAAATCCCCAGGGAAGGACTAAGACAGACAGGTTTTGAGTCACATGCTCATTCTTGAGCCAATCACTGTGCACAGGACTGTGGGAGGTTAGGATTGATTGGCTGGGTCATGTCTTGTGATCAGAGAAATAGTAGACTATGAGTAGTTGCCATTTTGGAGCCATGTGGAGGGTGGGAGGTCAGGTTTCCTTATGAGAGAAATGCTTTTTCTGTAAGTCTGGGCAAACAAAACCAGTGTTTTATATTCCGCCAGCTTCTCTGGATAGCCTTTAGCTCAGTACCAGCCCTAGCTCTGTCCAGCCTGCACAGGCCAAGGCTGTTCTCTCAGCTGAGTCAGCCCTATAGGAATAGGAAGTGTCACTGTGACCTCTCCTATCTTACTCTCTTTAAGTTTAGCTCTTGGTTCTTCCATCCCTGCATAAAACGGGTTCACGGTCCCCTTGTATCTCTACTCCCTTTCAGAAAGCAGCCAGGTGCTCTGGAAGCTGGAATGGGGCCCTGAGTGGAGGATTAGCAATTGGATTGTGATTGACAATATGAGGGGTTGTCTTGTTTCCAGCCACTGGTCGAGGGTCCCTTTAGCCATAGGGACAGTTCACTATGGAGGAAGAAAAGACAAGGAAGGGATAGGTGGATGCTGGGAGGAGGCTAAGGAAGAGGGAGAATAGGTAGGGGAGGGGGGAGCGGTGAGCAGGAAGGCAGCCTAAACTCTCAGGTTGGGAAGCACACCAGCATGCTTTAACCACTGCCCGGTTTGTGTGCTGCTTGCCATAGTGCAGAAGTCATCTCCTTGGGTAGTCAGGGCAAGGGTCAGTCTGTTTAGGCTACAATAACAAATTACCATACACCGACTTGTGACTGACTGTGTGACTGACTTAAAAATAACAAGAGTTGATTTGTCATAGTCAGGAAGCTGAGAAGCTCAAGATCGGATGCCAGCATGGTCTAGGAGGCCATTTCAGAGTGCAGACTGACAGTTTCCAGCTGTGTCTTAACAGAAGAGGGGACAGACAGGGCCGCTCACTCGGGCCTCTTTTCTGAGAACACCATTCCAGATGGTGATAGTTTTACGGACCCCGCCCCCTGCCACGAGCTAATTACCCTTTCTTTTTTCCTACAGCCCTACCACTGTCATCTTAGGGGTTGGATCATGGGAGAGCATAGCGATTGAGACTATAGTCTCAAGCTTCCTAAGAGACCTTGAGGGAAGAAGAGCCATACAAAGCTTGGCTCTGAAGCTCACTGGGAGGTAGGATGGGGACTAGAGGGAAGCTGGCAGGAAAAGGGGCCTCGCCTTTGCCCCCAATCCTTCCTTTTCAGATGGACTGCTCTCTGGAGGTCACCCCCAGGCTAATGAGAATTCTTCCTTAAGTTTAAAACGAATTAAGCAATAAATGGCTCTGATTTGTTACTTCTCTCAAATCGAATTTGAAGGATTTCATACATTCTGGGGGTTATCTAACTCTGGGTATGCCTTGAAGGGCTCTTAGGGGTGTCTGGGGAGGGGGCTGGAGGGACTAAAATGGGGCTCAAGCAACTCTCTAAGTACTGCAAACCCACAGGACAGTCTGTATTCCCTTTAACACTTCAGAATGCCACTGTGCACCAGGGGCAGGAGCTGGTCCCCAGGAAGTATAAAGTGGTATGCAGACAGAGAGGGGGAAGGAAGGGGTAGAGAGAAACAGAGAATCATCAAAAACACCCTCAGACCTTTGCCACATCGTCTCAGCCAACAAGACGGAAGACTCTACCAAGAGATGGCAGAAGGGCAAGTGCATTGTAAGCCAGAAAGAGACCGCAGCGAGTAGTGTATGTCTGGAAAAGGAGGGGTGCCATGTTTGTTTCTACTGTGAATTCCAACCAGCCACACAACTGCCATTGCATCCATTCTTTCATTCTGCACCTTCATTTTGCAGTCAGCAAACAGAGGCCAGGCCAGTCCTTTCCTGTGTCTCCAGAAAGATAGCAGAGCTAGCTGCAGAGCCTCAGGGCCCAGCTCTCTGCATCCTAAAATGGACATGCTCATAGATCCTCACTCAGGTCAGAGAAGCCTCTAAAAAGGAATCAAGACCCAGAAAGGCTGTCCAGGAGCTTTGCAGTCTGGCTGCTCGGCTGGGCATCTGCCATCACCTTCTGAGTAGGAACTGCTTTGTAGAAAGGGGGATCATAAGAGTGAGACCAGCTTGGGCTACATAGTGGGACGTTGTCTTTAAAACAAAAAACAAAAAACAGAAAGATGGATCTTTCAGCAGGTCCCTGGCAGTTGTCTCCCAGAACACTCCCCTCTCCTGTCCTCCTTTCTTACCTCCCTAATCGCTGTTGACTCTAAGGACCTCTGCCTAGTGCTGGCCTCCTGGGGAAAGTGCCATGATTTTCAGAGTGATTCCCTGAGATTATGGAGGGGCTATGTTGTTCCTGTCTCTGACACTGGAATGATAAGCACCACTACCTCCCACACCACCTCATATAGAATGTAAAAGTGCCTCTGTGAGGTTGAGGTTGAACAAAGGGTAATTGGTGGGCTGCACGAATGCCTGAATGCCTCTTGAATGCTGCCAAGCGCCTTCTTCTTCTTCTTCTTCTTCTTCTTCTTCTTCTTCTTCTTCTTCTTCTTCTTCTTCTTCTTCTTCTTCTTCTTCTTCTTCTTCTTCTTCTCCTTCTCCTCCTTCTCCTTCTCCTTCTCCTCCTCTTCTTCCTCCTCCCCCTCCTCTTTCTCCTCCTCCCCCTCCTTCTCCCTCTCCTCCTCCTCCTCCTCCTCTTCTTTTCTTTTTCATGCTCCTCCTCCTCCTTCTTCCTGTCCCTGCTTCTAACTAAAGATTGGCTTCCAAACCTCCTAGGCTCTTCCTCACAACTTCAACTCTTGAAGAGAGGTGGATTCTGTCTCTGTACTAATTCAAAAAAAAAAAATTCCAGGAAAGAAGTCATATTGGCTCAACTTGCACTGATTTCCCATCTCTGGATCTATCAACTGTGATCAGAGAATGGAGTGATACAATAACTGTTTCCAGTTGGCTGTGGTGGGAAACACTGGTTGGGAGCTTGAGGCTGGAGGATCACCAATTCAGGGCTTTCCTAGGCTATATGGTAAGGCCCTGTCTCAAAAACAAAACAAAACAGTAATGGGCTGAGGCTGCAGCTCAGTGACTGAGGTCTTGCTTCCTGAGCATAAGGCAATGGGTTTAATGTCCCAATACCACAAATCATAAACACAAAGCCAACAATAAAACAAAATGGCTGTTTCCACAACAACTGATAGGAGGAAAGGAGGGAGGAGAAGGAAGCCGGGTAGACTAGGATCTCTGCATACCTGGGAGGAATGTTGGGCAGCCGGTGAGTGGGTATCTGTGCTCTTTGCTGTCTCTCTGAGAAGACTGAGGGGTCACTTTTGCCATCCCACTTGAGAAGCCCATGATTATTTGTATTCTCTTCAGTCAGCTCTGGGTTTCTGGGAGCACACACAGCAGCAGAACATCTTTCCTCCCCTCAGCTGCAGTTCTGGCTCATCATCCTCATTCAGGGACTGTTCTTTGTCACCTCAGATCCTGGGCCCTAGTAACCCACATCTCCTGTCTTTTCTGGCATCCTCTTGTCTTGGTAGATTTACTTAGTGGTTGAGGTAGAGGCTATGTTAGTCAGGGTTATCTAAAGTAATAAGACTGATAGAATTTGATATATTAGAGTGGCTTATGAGTCATGGTCCAGGTAGCCCAACAATGGTTAACTTCCAGTAGAAAGGCCAAGAGTCCAGTAGTTGTTACAAGAGATTGGACGTCTCTCAGCAGTCCCTCTCTGTTGCTGGAGTACCCAGGAAGTCTTAGAAATCTACGTATCTTCAGTCTACATTGGAATCCCAAAGTACATTCTAATGCCAGTAAAGGAATTCATCAGCAGCAGGATAGATGAACTTGCCGGTGAGCATGAAGGCAAGCAGACATTAAGCAAAGGCTTCCATGTCCTTCATATAGGCTGCCACCAGAAGATATGGCTCAGATTTATAGTGGTCTCCCTACCTCAAATGATTCAATCAAGAAAATCCCTGACAGACGTGCTTAGCTGTTTGGGTTTTTGTTGATTTCAGATATGGTCATGTTGACCACAAAGGTTAGCCATCACAGAGCCCAAAGGTAAGATCCTGACAGGATTTGGAGTCATGTATAAACTGGGTTTTAGTTAGTTGCCCAACATTTACTGTGGCATAAAGTCCTGCTTTCTCATCTGTAAAATGGGACAGATAATGGTACCTAAACCACAGGTTGTATTGCATGTTCAAAGAGATGGAGAATTTAAGTTCTTGGCCCATAGTAGGTACTCAATAAATTATGGCTTGAATATGTTGCATAAACATATAGAATCTTCTTAGCTCCCTTTTCAAGCAGCAAAGTCACTAAGCAGGAACTATTTATAACAGGCTAGACAAGGGTGCTGCTGAAGGCAGTCCCCCAGAGTGGTCTGGAGAAGGGAATCTTAGTCCCTCCCTAGTTAGAACCACATATATCTCATGAGGTGACTCTGGGAATCCTCTGCTCCCTGGGAGAATTAGGAAGACCCCGGTGAAAGCTTGAAGATCTACCATTGCCCCTTAGGAGAAAGACTGATTCCTAGAGTATAGCAGGGTAAGAACCCTGGCCATATTCATCCTGTGCCAGCACCCGCACCAGCTTCTAAATGCTTCAGGCCACCCAGGGGGAATCTAAAGACAGGGTCCACGGGGCTTTGGCCTGCATCTGTGCCTACATCTTCCTATGCCAATACCAGCTTTCCTTTCAAAGGTGATGGCCGTGATCATGTATGGGATATGAGCAGGCCCATCTCAGCTTCCCTTCTCCTTATCTGGGTCAGCGCCTATGAACTACAGGTTGGTGGTATAATGATTATGGTGATGACCCAGGACCACAAGGAGGATACATATATAACAAGCACATGCTCAGACAGACACACTCAAGCCATTCCCAGGTACAGATGGAAACAGATGGCCTGAACCAGAAGCCCTACCTGACACTTCCAACATGCCAAATAACAGTAACAGAGCCTGATAACTTGCTTGACGACTGTCTGCTCAATCAAAGACCTGTTCAGTTGTCCATGTGGGTAGTGAAAGCTTTCCAAAGGATATTTTCAGGGGACACAAGACTCTCCAGGCAAGGGCACTGGTTTTTGCAGTGAGGCCTGGGGAAAATCATCTTCAAAGTTATAATGTAGGCCAGTTACTGAGGGGCCAGTGCTTGGGCCTCCTCCTCTTCCCACACACCATTTTTCTGAGTGCTATCAAAACTGCATTCTAGCAAATAGTCTTTCTCCTATGAAAATAGCTTCCTTCCCCACTATTTAAAAAATGTTATTGATTTTAAGATCTTTGACACCACATTGTTATAGAGGGTGGCTTGGGAATCTACATTTTCCACATGTCCTCTGGGAGACACCCCCATTAATGGAATTTGCCAACACTTGCTCAGGGGGTTGACCACACAGTCTAGGAGGCAGATGCTGGCTGTCCCGGCTTCATGTCTGTTGATGTGATAGAAGTACCCTGACAAAAGCAACTTACAGGAGAAAGAGTTTAGTTTAGCTCACAGTCCAGGCTACAGTCCTTTATTGCAGGGATGGCACAGAGGCAGGGAATCGGGACAGCTAGTCATAGCACATCCCCAGTCAAGAGCAGAGAGAAAATTAATGCTTTGCACTCAGGTGCTGTTTTCTGCTCTTACACCATTCTAGTTCCCCAAACAGGGAAAGGTGCTGTGCACCTTCTGGCTGGGTCTTCTTACATGGGCTAAAGTGCTCAAGATAATCTGTCACAGGCTTGCCCACAGGCTAACCTGATTGAGCTAATCCCTCATTGAGATTCTCCACCTCGTGCTTCTAGTTGTCTCATGTTGACAGTTATCACTAACTCTTCTCTTGTCCAGTCTGTACCACAATTCTGTCCAGAGGACTCTGGGAACCCAGTTTGGAGTTTAGGGCAGTCAGTTTTCCAGAAAGGGATGGAAGGGACATCAAGCTCTGTCTGGAGAGGGCAACTCTACCAGGCCCTCTTTTTCAGGGAAGACAGCATCAACAGTGTCTACAGCACCCTGCCCTCCCTCTAAGTCCACTTAGGATTCTGTCTCCTGGAAGCGTGGGGCTACCCCCTGGCTTCCGACTCACTGAGCTCTTCCCACACCATTCATCCTGCCAGCCTTACAAAGCTCCTCTTCCAAGAATGTCCTCCCCTGGGTAATTGGACCCTCAGGCCATTGACATTTAAAGAAATGTTTTTGACCTTTTCAGTGGTTCTATAAAATCACAAAATAGAACTCTAAATATTACTGCAGTCTCCTGCTTGCCCAGATCCTGGTAGAGACTCATTTTCCAGGCTAACTCAAGAATGAGAGAAAATAGCATAATTGCTAACAAAAAGGGGTTTCTTCTCAAACTTCTCCTTTTTGCTCATGGCATTATAGACTGCACGAGCTGCAGCAGGACTGGCCTCTTCCACCACCATTACCACCCATAGCATCAATACCTCTTTTGTCATTGTCACTCAAAGGACATGATTATATTGGAAGTTTGGGGTTTCCACTCTTGAGTCATCACAGTGATAAAGATCTCTTGCAGCTAGATACAGAAGGACCAGTGAGTATAGAGGGATATTCAAGAGAGGACAGGGCCATTGGAAGGGAGAATAAATGTCTTAAGAAACTTTTTTTAGAAATCTGATAAATGTGAAGGTGAACTAGATGTTAGACACCTCGGAATAATCCTTGTGTGAATAGAGATTGGGTGAAGAGTAGAACTACCTTTGTTGTTTCCTTATTTCCAGTGAGCAGTTTTGCCATCAAACGTAGCAGCTGACAAACTTACCTGCAGATTAAATCCACCCTGAGGTGGAAAATGATTTTCATGGATTTTAAATAACAATTAAGGTAGAAGTCTTCTTCACAAAATTCAGAGGACTTTGGAGTGGTCACAGAGTTGCATAACTATGAGCACATTAATTCTGGAACACTTCCATCACCCCAGACAAAGCTGGTGAGCTGATCAGTATTTTGCTTGACACAATCTAGGATCATCTGGGAAACACCTCCATCAAACTGGCCTGTAGGCACATCTGCGGGGCATTTTCCTGACTGATGACTGATGTGGGAGGGTCCAGCACCTTGTGGGTGATAGACAGGTAGTCCTGAGTTGTATAGAACAAGATGAGCAAGGCATGAGAAGCAAGCCAATAGGAAGGGTGCCTTTCTGGTTACTGGACCTCACCTGAAGGCTATCTAGGGGGACCTTTGAGTCATTAACATAAACCCAAATGTGATCAAAGGGACATCTTACAGACAACAAAGACATTCCTAACTTGAGAAATTCCAAAGGTTTTAGGACCTAAGTGCCAGAAATCAAGGCTAGAGATCAAATATATGTTTTTACTGTCCATATATACTGATCACATTTTGAAATCCATTCATTGGTTGATGGATAATTGAGTTGTTCCCACAGTCTTGCTATTTTGAATATGCACAGACACATTTCTGTATGAACGTATGCTTTCAGATCTCTTGGGTATAGGCTTAGGAGTATAATTGCCCTGTCACATGTTTCCCTTGGTAAGGAACTGCCAGTTTTCCAAAGAGGCTGTACCTTTTACATTTTATTATTTACATTACATAATTACATATATTATCTATGATTTATTAAAGCTTGACTGAGGATTCAGAAAAGCAAAATTAGCCTCAAGCTATAGAGATCAGGCAGTGGTGATACACACCTTTAATCCCAGCTGCCAGAAGCTAGAAGGTGGTGGTGCACACCTTTAATCCTAGGACTCAGGATTAAGAAGTGGACGGATCTCTGTGAGTCCAAGGCCACCCAGATCTACACAAGAGTGAATCAGTCTAAAAGAGAATTATAGCTCACACCTTTAATCCTAACATTAGGGAAGTATATAAGACAGAAGCAAGGTCTCAGTAGAGGCATTCTCCAGCCACACTGAGGAGAGGCAGCAGTTTGAGACTTGGTGAAGAGCTTGGGCATGGAGCAGCCCATTCAGCCTGAGGTAGAGGTGAGAGCTAGTGGTCGGATGCTTTGTTTTTCTAATATTCAGCCTAAGTTTGAACCCTAATATCTGTCTCTGGGGCTTTTATTTTTCGTGTTACACATTGTCCTGGACACTTTCATTTCTCTACATCCCTGCCAACACTTATTGTCTGCCTTCCTTATTTTAGGCATCTTTGTCATTATGACAGGTACCTCACTGTGGTTGACATATACATCTTGAAAAGATTGTAAAATCAAACACAAAGAAGCCTCTGTGTTTTTCATGCCCTATGTGGCCCCAAAGCCTCCACACTTTAATATGTAGCTCTTCACTTGCCAAATGTTGGCCTAAGTTATCTATTGAGTTAAGAGGGAAAACTAAAATCATAGTCATAATAAGTTAACATCAAAAGTTTAAATGCAAATTATTTAGCTAATGCTGGAATTTTTAAAAACATTAGTTATATTTTAAATATTTTTATTAAAAATAATCACAATTTGGGGCTGAAAAGATTGCTTAGTTGGTAAAATCCTTGCTGTACAAGCATGAGGAACTGTCCCGATCCCTAGTTACCACATAAGAAGCTAGGCACACCAATGTGAATTTGTACTCCCAGTTTTTGGGAGACAGAACTCTTGAAGCTTGCTAACCAGCCAGTGTTGCCAAATAAATGAGCCCCAGGAGAGGATAGGTGGGACTTCCAGGCAGAGAGAGGACCTGGGAGGAGGAATCTAGGCTCGTGGATTTTGCTAGCTGGCTAGGAGCAAGTCAGACTTGTGGTACTGAGGAAAGGTAGAGATTCTCATGGCAGAGCGTAGATTAAAAACTATGGGTTAATTAAGTTCTAGAGCTAGTTGGAAACAAGCCTAAGCTGCAGGCCAAGCACTCATGTTTAATAAGAAGCCTCCAAATCACTATTTGTGAGCTAGTGGTCCCACAAAAGTCCAACTACATAAGAAACTGGGCACAACAGCATTATCTGCACCCCCAGCACTGGGGAGACAGAGAAGGAACTCTTGAAGCTTGTCAACCAGCCAAAGGAGCCAAACCAATGAACCCCAGGCTCACTAAAGAATCTTGTCCAAACAAGATAAGCTGGGAGACCATAGCGACATCTGATGTCAACCTCTGACCTCCACACATATGTGTACCCACAGAGGCACAAACACACACACAATTTTATACCAATTGTCAATGAGCAGTGGTTGCCAGTATAAGAATTAGCATCATGCATAGCTGACATTACTTCTAAGTCTGGCATGTTAGAGAGTAACATGGATTGTTTGGTTTTGTAAAACATTTCTCAGTCACCACAAATGACTGCACTGTTAATTCACCAGTGTCTCCAAACTAGACTATAAAGAGAAGCAAGAAAATGGCTTTTGACACTACTGGGGTAGACACTTCATTATGCAAGAAAATACTGCATTCACATTCTCTGAGCGAAAGGTTTGACAAGTTAATTAATTTGTCTTTCTCTACTGAAGTGCTTTGCTGCTAAAATCCACAGGCTCGCGGCGGTGGACCCATCTCCAACCTCAGGAGCGGCACAGCTCTAATGCCTACTCAGCACTTGGATGTAGACACCTTTTCTTGGACAGCCTCAGGGTAAGCAGAACAGAGAAGCAATTCTCTGGGACTGGAGTGACATTAGTCACAGAGTGGATGTTAGGCCATGGGTTGTGGGTGGCAGGGCTGGGACTTAGCTCAGGTCTGAAAGCCAGCCTGCATTATTGTATTAGAAGATATTGAGGGATTGTTATTCATCTTCTTAGGTGTGATAATGCTGTTATGGTCATTTTTTAAAAGTCGTCTGCTAACACTGAAGTATTTATGGTTGAGATAAAATGATGCCTGGAATTTGCTTTATAATACTGCAGCAAAAAGCATCAGGGAGATTTATGAGATTAGATTGGCAAGTATTTAATATTCATAATTGTTGAAATGGGTGATGATTTATGAGAGTTCCTTTAACCATTCTTTCTACATTTTATGTCTCTAACGTTTCATAATATAAAGTTAAAAATAATGAAGTGGACAAGGACAAAAAGATTGTAGGACATGGGGAAGCCCAGGAAGGGAAGGAGGGAAGGCCCAGAGATATTCCCTAATCCCTGACTTGCTCCTCCCTGAGAGTCAAGGAGAAATACAGGACACTCCAGAAGGGTGCTAGAACCCCAGTGCAAATACCTTTATGATAAACCAGCTTTATAAAATTAGTATGATGTCAGGCTGGGGAGAGCTCAGATACCTAGAACCCATATAAAGAGCTGGGAGTGATAGTGTGCTCTTGTAATACCAGTGCTGGGAGATGGAGGCTGTGGGTCTATGAGGTTCACTGCCCAGCCAGCCTAGCCTACTTGGTAAGCTCCAGTAAGGGACTCTGTCTCAAAGCAGCAAATGCAAATGGCTCCTAAAGAATAAAACTTGAGATTGGGCTGGAGAGATGGCTCAGCCGTTAAAGGCTAGGCTCACAACCAAAAATATAAGAATAAAACCTGAGATTGACTTTCATGCCCATGCTGCCCATGCATACACACACATGCACTTGCATGTATGCAACATACATACATACATACACACACAATGATATGATATATTTTGGACCTGAAGTAAGGACCTGATTGAATCTCCAGGATTCTAGTTGTACACAACATCAGTAAACGGCCTGGTACTTTGATTGGAACTACTCTGTCTTTGCCCTCCCTTCCACAAAGAAACCTGCCTGTGTTGACAAGTGAGGTCTTAAGACAGAGCCTGACCTCAATGTTTTTTTCAACTTCAATTCTAGCCTAAACTCAGGAGGCAGTTTAGGCACCAAACAATGTATAAAAAATACTTAAGTCAAGTGGCAGTGGTGGTGGTGGCACACGCCCTTAATCCCAGCACTTGGAGGCAGAGGCAGGCAGATCTCTTTGAGTTTGAGGCTAGCCTGGTCTACAGAGAGAGTTCCATGACAGGCTCCAAAGCTACACAGAGAAACCCTGCCTTGAAAAACAAAAACAAAAAAACAACAAGGGGCTGGAGAGATGGCTCATAGGTTAAGAGCACTGACTGCTCTTCCAGAGGTCCTGAGTTCAATTCCCAGCAACCACATGGTGGCTCACAACCATCCGTTATGAGATCTGGTGCCCTCTTCTGGTGTGCAAATAAACATGAAAGCAGAATTTTGTATACATAATAAATAAAATCTTTAAAAACAACAACAACAAAAACAAACAACAACAGCAACAAACATTTTAGCAAACACCTAAGTACCTACTATTCTGCCTCTAAATTTAACATTTTGTCTTCTTCAAACCTACCTCTTTCTTTCTTCCTCTCTCCCTTCCTTCCTTCTTCACTTCCTTTCTTGTTCTTTCTTTTAAAAAAGATATATTTATTTCTATTTTATGTGTATGGATGTTTTGTCTTCATACCACATGTGTGCAGTTCCCATAGAGGCCAGAAGAGGTTGTCAGGATCACCAGGAAGTGAAGTTAAAGATGGCTGTGAGCCAACATGTGGGTTCTGGAAATGCAACCAGGGTCCTCTGCAAACAGCAAGTGCTCGTAACTGTTGAACCATCTCTCTAGTCCCACCAACAACAATTTGTGTGCCTGTTTTTCCAAGCACATGTATAAGAGTTTCTATTTAGCTGTCAGTAGAATGTTGTTGATTTCTATGGTATGCACATATTATGTTTAGCAGCTTTTCTAAAAGTGGTTATATGAAATTCCCCGCTATACCACATTCTGATTTTTCTGCCCATCTGTTAGGCATGAAATAATGTATCATGTTCTGTTAATCTTGTATATCTATGATTACTTGTGAACTATTTATCTTTTCCTTTTTACTGACCACTTGATTTTTACTTTTTTTTGTGACTTCCTTATTTAGCTTTCTCATCCTGTCTTAGTCTGTGTTCTATTGCCACGAAGAAACACTAACCACAGCCACAGCAGCTCTTTTATTTTTTTTTTGTTTGTTTGTTTTTTGAGACATGCTTTCTCTATGTAGCCCTGGCTGTCCTGGAACTCACTCTGTAGACCAGGCTGGCCTTGAACTCACAGAGATCCACCTACCTCTGCCTCCTAAGTGCTAGGATTAAAGATGTGCGCCACCACCACCAGGCTGACCACAGCAACTCTTATAAAAGAAAGCATTTAATTGAGACTGGCTTACGGTTTTAGAGGTTTAGTCCATGATCATCATGGCACGGAATATGGTGGCACACAGGTAGACATGGTACTAGAGAAGTTTCTGAGAGTTCTACATCCAGATCTGCAGGCAGCAGGAAGTGAGACACTGGGCTACCTTGGGCTTCTGAAATCTCAAAGCCTGCCCAACCCCCACTGACACACTTCCTCTAGCAAGGCCACACCTACTCCAACAAGGCCACACTTACACCCACAGGGCTGCACCTCCTAATCCCTCCCAAGTAGTGCCACTCCCTGTTGACCAAACACGCAAATCTATAAGCCTATGGGGATGGTCATTTCTACTCAAACCACCATACCCCTTTTCATTGTTGGTCCTTTCCTCAATGACTCATAGAGGTTCTTTATATATTCTGTACACTGACTCTCTATGAACTTTATGGTCACACAAGTTGCCTCCTAAACAATAATTTGATTTCTTAGTTGCAGTATATTTTATACATGAAAGTTTTTACTTTTTATTTTTTATTATTTTTAATTACTCATATTTACATATCCATCTCCCCCATTCCCTTGCCCTCCTCTCCTCCCATGTTCCCCACCCAACCCAACCCAACCCACCCCCCAACTCCTCTCCAGGGATAGTGAGGCCCTCTACCAAGGACCTTCAAAGTCTGTCATATTGTTTGGGGAAAGGTCTAGACCCTCCTTGCTGTATCTGTGCTGCAATAGTATCCCTCCATAGGGAATGGGCTCCCAAAGTACATTTGTGCGCTAGGGATAAAGACTGGATCCATTGTCAGAGGAGCCATAGACTGTCTTGGGCTCCTAGCTGGCACCCACATTCAGAGAGTTTGGTTTGGTCCAATGCTGTTTTCCCAGATTTATGGTTAGGGTCTCCATTCTATCAGTAGGTCAGGTCCACTCTTTCTACAGGTCTCTCCATCCCCGTCTTGGCTCCTTTGCTCAACCCTCCTCCCTCTCCACAACTGAATTCCAGCAGTATGGTTCAGTGCTTAGCTATGGGTGTCTGTTTCTGCTTCAAACAGCAACTGGATGAAGACTCTCCTTCCTCTCCCTGCCCCCGGGCTCCTATTTGGTCAGGGGTACTTTTCCCCATCCCCTTCTTCGAGGAACTATGCAATCTTCTCTTGGGGTCCTCTTTGTTTCCTAGCTCCTCTGGCAGTGTGGAGTGCAGGCTAGTTATCCTTTGCTCTATGTCTAAAAATCAAAAATGAGTGAGTACATACCATGTTTATCTTTTTGTGATTGGGTTACCCCTCTCAGGATGGTTTCTTCTAGTTCCATCCATTTGCCTGTGAATTTCAAGATTCCATTATTTCCACTGAGTAGTACTCCACTGTGTAAATATACCACATTTTCTCTATCCATTCTTCAGTTGAGGGGCATCTAGGTTGTTTCCAGGTTCTGGCTATTACAAATAATGCTGCTATGAACATAGTTGAACATATGCCCTTATTGTATGAGTGTGCATTCTTTGTGTATATGCCCAAGAGAGGGATTGCTGGATTTTGAGGTAGACTGATTCCCATTTTCCTGAGAAACCGCCATACTGATTTCCAAAGTGGTTGTACAAGTTTGCACTCCCAACAGCAATGGAGGAGAGTTCCTCTTTCTCTGCATCCTCTCCAGCATAGATTGTCATTGGTGTTATTGATTTTAGCCATTCTGACAGGAGCAAGATGGTATCTCAGAGTGGTTTTGAGTTGCATTTCCCTGATGGCTAAGGATGTTGAGCACTTTCTCAAGTGTCTTTCAGCCATTTTGAATTCCTCTGTTGAGAATTCTCTATTTAGTTCTGCACTCCATCTTTTAATTGCGTTGTTTGGTGTTTTGGTGGCTAGCTTCTTGAGTTCATTGTATATTTTGGTAATCAGCCCTCTGTCAGATGTGGGGTTGGTGAATATCTTTAGGAAAGTTTTTATTTTTAAGGTGGTTGAACTTATCTATTTTAAACATTGTGATTGAATCTTTCTCCTTGAATGTAAGACACACTTTCCAACCCCAAGGTGATATACAATGCTCTCTCTTGTTTTTCTCTAGAGTTTTTAAAAATTGTGACTTTCACAATTTGATCTTTAGCCTGTCTGGAATTGATTTTCATCAAGTATAAGCATTAAGCATAGTATTTTTAATGTCAGTAGTTATGTTTTAAATGTTAATTAATTTATTTGGCTTATTATTATTATGCATGTTGAGCAGGCCTTGGAACACGTGTGGTGGTCAGAGGGCATTTTTGAGAATTATTCTCTTTCCACCTTGTGCTTGTGCAGGGCTTCTTCTCTTGTTTCTTCTGCCACACTGTATACTCCTGGCTTGTGAGCTTCTCAGAGTCCCCCTCAATCTCACCATAGGAGCATTGAGATTACAGATGTGTATCACTCACTACCTCTGGCTTTTTTATGTGGGCTTGCAGGGGATTGAACTCAAGCTTTCATGGCAAACAAATTTACCCACTGAGCCATCAAACCAGCCCTTAATCCTTAGAAGATGGATCAGTGACTGCCTTACTGTCTTCCCCCCTCACTCACCTCCCCTTTGAAGCCCTTGTTCTTGCCTGACACCATGGTACTACTCAGGGGGTCTTGGCTATTTTGATACTTCACTATTCCATATAAATGTTAGAATCACACTGTTGTTTTCTACAGAAAACCCTATTGCCTAGGATAGTAATGATTTTTTGTTTTGTTTTGTTTTTCAAGACAGGGTTTCCCTGTGGCTTTGGAGGCTGTCCTGGAACTAGCTCTTGTAGCCCAGCCTGGTCTTGAACTAACAGAGATCCCTGCCTGCCTCTGCCTCCGAGTGCTGGGATTAAAGGCATGCACCACCACTGCCTGGCTGATAGTAATGATTTTATACATTAGTTTAAGGATAACTGCCATCCTTCCATTATTTCCTTCTTTTTAAAATCACTTCAATGATGTTATGTGATTATCTCTATTAAATGATCTCCTCAAAAGCTGGGTAGGTTTCAGTTATGTTAGGCTTATTTACCTTCTAGTTTTGTTATTTTGACAACTATTTTAAAATTATGGGACTGGGGAGCTGGCTCAGTCAATAAAGTGCTTGTCACACGTGAGTAACCTGAGTTTGGGTGTGGGGGTGCATGCCTGCAATCCTAGCACTGAGACAGGAGGAGCCTTGGAGTTCACTGGCTAGCTAGTCTTGCTGAATTCATCAGCTCTGAGTTCAGTGAGAGACCCTGTCCCAAACAGTAAGGTTGAGGGAAACATCTGACTTTGACTTCTGCCCACTTAGTGTGGCTACCCCCAGCTCATCTGTAACTGCTTCTACTTCTCTAAGAGAATGAGACCCATGTGGACATGTGGTCTTCCTTTCTCCTTCCCCCACAAGCTGTCAGCTTGCCTGTCAGAACTGATTCTTGTGAAACCATCAGGAATTAGAAAATATTCATTTGTTGGTATCATTTCCTCACTGGGAAAAAAAAAAACAATCACAGGAAACATCTGCATTGCACCCATCTCTTCCTGGTCCCACAAATGCTCTTATAACTCTCTCTCTCTCTCTCTCTCTCTCTCTCTCTCTCTCTCTCTCTCTCCTTGTCTCCTCTCTGAATCCCTTGTGCATCCCCCTACACACATCCTTACACCACACACAAAGAACTCCACTTGTTATATTTTGTTTTAGAGTAAAGTAGGAGAAAATATGGTTAAAACAGGTGCTAAGTCAGCTGATCTATACTATCTGCCAGGAAAAGTGTTATCCCAAATGAGCATTCTCAAACTGAGAGAAGATATGATATGCCTAAATGAATTCATTTATCTATAGGCCTAGATAATATGTTAGTCTGTTTGTGTGACACATGCTTTGCCTAAAGAGAGGTGACAGCAGACAATGTCCATTCTAGCTTCCTTGGCCTCAATACTTATAGACATTCCTAGACTTCAGACAGTGTCTCAGTTAGAGTTTCCATTGCTTAGATAAACACCATGGGCTATCTAGTATTAGGTTCTTGGTCACCCAAGCAGTGCTGGGTATGGGTTCCATTTTGTGGAATGAGCCTTAAGTCACGTCAGATATTGGTTGGTTACTCCCATAAGCTTTATGCCACCATTGCACTAGCGTATCTTTCAGGCAGGACACCATTGTAGATCAAAGGATTTGTGGCTGGGGTAGTGTTTACATTTCTTCTTTGGTAGAGAACAGAGTATTTTCCTGTACCAGAGATGATAGAATATAGGAGTAAAGGTTTGATGTAGACACCAGTTTGACTTCTCCATGTTCAATGAGTTGTGTAGGTGTTATCTTCACCAATGGGGCCTTGCTGTCAGTTTGTGGAGAGCAACTCATAGACTTGGCAACAGCTTGGGTTGTTTGGGGGTTCCCATGAGACCCTTTTGGCCAACAACTCATCTAGATGTAGCCCAATCCCAGTAGTGGAAGCTTCATTTGGAGACAAGAGATGGCCAGTTGGGGCTCTGTATCTCCTGTTACTTGGTAATTTTTATTTAGATCGTGTGTGTGTGTGTGTGTGTGTGTGTGTGTGTGTGTGTGTGTGTGTGTTAGAAAACTTCTAGTGTATTAGGTTTCCATATTACCCCTCAAATGTCCCTTAATTTTAACTGTCTCTCACCCCATATTCCCTTCTTCCTCCCTCTCTCTCTCTTCCTCCTCCACCCCCATTTCATATCTGTCTATTCTATCTCCTTTTCCTAGGCAGACCTATCTGTTCCCCCAAACTAGTCTCTTACTCTATTTAACCTCTGTGGTTTTATGTATTGTAGCTTGGTTATCATTAGTTGAACAGCTAATATCCACATATAAGCAAATTCATTCCGCATTTGTCTTTCTGAGTCTGGCTTGTCTCACTCAGGATGGTGTTCTTCTTGTGCTATTCATTTACCTGCCAATTTCATGATTTCATTTTTTCCCAACAATTGTAAATGTACCAGGTTCTCTTTATCTGTTCTTCTGTTGAAAGACATCTAGGTTGTTTACAATTTCTAGCTATTATGAATAGAGCAGCAATGAACATGGTTGAGCAAGTGTCTCTGTGGGAGAATGAAGCATCCTCTGGATATGTTTTAAGAGTGGTATAGCTGGATCTTGAGTGGCCTGTGAGTTTCCAGTGAGTGCCTGCTGGAGTTGGGGGCTAGAATAAAGCAATGAGTTGGTGGGAGGAAGTTTGGGGAAGGGGGAAGATCGATGATAAGTTTTGTAAAACAGGAAAACTAGGAATATCACAAAGCCCCCAAATCAAATATATTTAAAGAAAAAGATCCAACCTTTTAACAAAAGAAAAGTCACAGTGGGGTTCTAGCTATCATATGAATGAAGCTTTTAAAGGCCTGGCAGCACTTGACATTGGGCAGTGTCTTAGTTAGAATTTCTATTGTTGTGAAGAGACACCATGACCAAAGCAACTCTTGTAAAGGAAAACATTTAATTGGGTGACCTACAGTTTCAGAGGTTTAGTCCATTATCATTATGGTGGGACATGGCAGCGTGCAAGCATACTTGGTGCTGGAGAAGAAGCTGGGAGTTCTACATTTTGATCAGCAGGCACCAGAAGGAGTCTGGGTCACACTGGCAAGCTTATGAGACCTCAAAGCCCACCTCCATAGTGACAAACTTCCTCCAACAAGGACACACCTCCTATAATCCCATCCTCTGTGGACCAAGTTTTCAAACACATGCGTCTATGCAGGCCATACTATTCAATGAGGAATTTTCTTGCATTGTTTATGGGAGTGTAAATAGGCATGACTGTGTAACACGAGTTCTAATTGGTCTCAATAATAAAAAACCCACAGCCAGGTGAGATATTGGAGTAAATACTGAAAGATCAAAGAGAGGAAAGAATGGCCACAGCCAACTCTTACCTTGCTAACTCCTCAGCTGAAAGAGACCAAGTTCCTGTCTCCTCTCACCTCATATTCTTCTCTCTGCCCAGCCATATCACTTCCTGCCTGTCTGTACTGATCTCCAGACCTCTGTGGTAATTGGTGGCTAGCCCCGCCCTCTGATCATCAGGCAAGCTTTATTTGTTAGAGTATAAACAAGATATCAGCACACCATGCTTTGGATAATTTATATTTGCATATGAAGTGGACATATTCAATTTGGGGTCATATTCAATGACCCCAAAATTCCTTAGAAGAATTATGAAGGCAAAAGTTCCAATAACAGTATTGCCTTCAATGTCCTCGGACTGGGTTTCATGGCCTCAGTAGTAGAAAATATAAACTGTGATATGTTCATATAATGGAGCATTATATAGCAACAAAATGAAGCCAGCTGAACCCCACAAATACAATTTTATACAAAATAAGCCATACTCTCTATACTATTTTGAAGACTATCAAGCCACACTACTGTGTCTAAACAGAATTGCATACTTCGGTAGAATGTGAGTGCCATAGTCACCAGGGTAGAGTATACCTGTTAGGGAAGAATTGGGGTTGTGGATAGAAGGGGTGCATGAGTTTGCTTTAGCAGAGCTACGGAGACTGTCTTCCATGAGTTGCACTGACTACCTGGGTGGCCAGTCTGTGGGAATGAGTAAAGTACCTGTTCATGCTCTCTTCTTCTCTGTAGTGCTGCATTTCAGAATAAACAGTATAAAACAATGCACATTAGATTTGGAATGGAACACAAGAAGCCTTCTGGTTCAGGTCCACTCCATCAGTGTAGGCTGGCTGCTCCATCAGAGAACACCTGAACTGAGTCTTAAATGACATATGGGAATTGATAAGTGGAAAAAGAGCAGGTTTTCCAGCATAGCCAGTGGTAGGACTCTGAGGAAACGTCTGGCTGCTGCTAGGGACAGTCCTCAGTACAGAGTTCATGTGCAAGTATATCCAAAACTCTCTCTTTAAAAGAATTACATTTATTCATTTATATCAGGGGCACATGACACATATGGAAACCAGAGACATACTTGCCAGAGATAGTTTTCTCCTTCCATAGCGTGGATCCTGAGGATCGAACTCAAGTCCTCAGACTTGTCTGCAAGCACCTTTACCCAATTAGCTATCTCACCACCCCAAGGCTGATGACCGTTTGTGAGCTTTGTCTTAAGATGCTGTGAAGCTTTGTGTCCGGGTATGTGACGTGTATGTTCATGTGCCTATGTTCAGGAAGCTGTTTGGATGAAGTGAGTGGCATGTGGAAAACAAAGGTTGATGTGGCGTGTTTTCCTCAATCGCTCTTAGCTTTATTCTTTAAAACAGCACTTTTTACTAGACAGGGAGCTCCGGGGATCTGACTTTAGCACCCCACTGCTTTTTACGTGGAGGATGGGGATCTGAACTCAAGTTCCCATGCTTACACTGCAGGTACTTTACCAGCTACCTCCCCAATCCCTGCATGAGTCTTTTTATGGCTCACCCCACCCCCATCACTGCAGGGGCTCCTGCATGACCAGGCGGTGCTTCTCCTTGGGCCTCAGCCTGAGCTGTGCTCAGCAGCTTTGCTGAATCCCCCTGTGACCATAAGGCCGTCAGCAGTGTTCTCCTGTGACCATCTGGGTTTTAGGTGATGGTTCCCCCAGATGCCCTGCTTTTGCAGGTTTTGCAGTTTTACATTATTTCATCCGGCTGTCCCACAGCCCTAACCCTTATGGAGTTGTGTGCCCCGCCCCCCGTATTTTCGGCAACCAATGTAATTAATGTGCTGTCTAATGTGTTTTCCTGGAACTGTGATTATGCTCAAGGTATCTCAAAGCCTTTTACAGTAATTACTGGGAAAAGGCTTTGAGAGAATTAGCTGTGCATGTGGAGTGAGCTGTAATCTGGCCCTTGGACACTTAGATATTAAAAATCACTCTGACTGTGTCTGCCTTCATTTGCATTTCCAAATTTTCAGGTTAGAGGGCCTTTCAATTGATTGAATAATGGGTTAATGGAATCCTCTCCCTAATTATATCCAGATTGTCTCTTTGTGAAAGTACACACTTGACAGTCTCCAGCTGGATCATCCTAATTGCATTCTGAGGGGACCATGGGAGCTGCCTTGAAGAAGGCTCTGTCCTATCTGAGGGTAGAAACTCTGTAAGAGGCAGAGGAGCAGGGCCACTTAGGGGCTATTCAGTTCCATTTATGGCTGTAACATGAGATTGGTAAAACGGTCTGGCTCAGATTTATAGGCTACCATCCATCCTGTGGCTCAAACAATGGCTGCCACTGCTTCCTATCCTGGGTGCTTGATGCCCCAGGGTCCACCTGTCTCTGTCCGTCACCCCAACATCAGGCTTACAGATATGTGGTACTGCGTGTGACATTTTTGTGGGTGTTAGGGATCTGGACTCAGGTCCTCATGTTTTTCTGGCAAGAGTGACTGAGCCATCTCCCAAGAGCCTTGTCCTAGTTTCTTTCTGTTACTGTGGAAAATGTCATGATCAAAAGTAACTTGGGGAGGAAAGGGACAACTCATTGTCTGTCACCAAGGGAAGTCAGGGCAGGAACTCAAGGCAGGAACCTGGAGGCAGGAGCAGTAGTGGAATATGCTTACTGACTTGCTCCCTCTGACTTAAGCTCAGCCTGCTTTCCTGTCCAGCCCAGGACCACCTGCCAGGGGTGGCACTGTGAGCTGAGCCCTCTCACATCAATCAACTATCAAGACAGTTCCTCACAGACATGGCCTCAGGCCAATTTGACATAGCAGATTCTTAGATTGAGGTTCCCTCTTCCCAGTTGACTCTAGTGTGTATCAAGTTGACAATACAAACTAACCAGTACAACATTTATTTTATTTTGAAACAGATTATCTTGTATCCCAGGCTAAACAGATCCTCACCTATGACCAAGGACTTGGCCTTGAACTTCTGATCTTACTAGTTTCCTCTCCCATGAAGTTGGATTCTAGGCAAAAATCGCCATGTCTGAAAGATTCTGGGTAGTGTATAACAAATGGAACTTTATTTCTTATGGTTCCAGAGGATGGGAAAGCAAGATTGAGGGTGTTCATCTGGGGAGGTTTTTCTTGTTGCAGGGGAGTCCTTTAAAGTGTCCCAGAGTTGTTCACACAGCACATGAGATAACCAAACCCCTCAGAGCTGTTGATCTATGAATGCATGAATTTATTTGTTCATTGATCTACTAACCTCCTACAGGTTGTACTTCCAAATACCTCTAACATATGAATCTGTGGACTATATTCTAAACAAAGCATGGTAAGAAAAGCACACTGAATGTGCCCACTACAATACTTAGACATAAAACACAACAGATAGGATTTTAACAGATGCTTACACTTACAAGTATGACAACTGAACCTTTTGCCCGCCACCAGGGAAGTTAAAATCAAAACCAAAAGGAGACATCACTTCCTACCCACTAATATAGTACATTACTGGTGATTGAAGGGACCAGTTTCCCTTTTGGCAGCCATAACAGCCGAACACATGCTTCTATGACCTTGTCCTAGACACTAGAAAGTCAGATGCCTGCCTCGTGACAAGGAACCAATCAGAAATTAGCTGGTGGCGCTATGCTTTACGACCTTGGGTGTGCTTTACGGACAAGCGCACAGCAATGATGCACAAAGTATAGCAACCACCCTGGGAGGGCCTATGGGCCATAACAACCAGTTGACCAATCAACACAGGGCAAGCCCTCCAAGCCTGGAGGCACACCAATCGTGAGCCTGTGCGTACCCCTAGAGACTCCCCTTACGCTGTCCTATAAGATCTCTTGGGAGGCCCTAGGAGCCGTCTTTTCTAGCCATCCGCCATGGCCTGTGGGTGAAAGACCCGAGCTAACATGGGGTTAGCTCGTTAAATTACAATAAAGCCTCGTGCAGTTTGCAGCAAGTTCACGAATCTGCCTGGTGATTAGGGTGACCGAGAACGTGGCCTGGGACCCCAGATACCTGAGTTTTCTGGGAGGTCTAACAGTGATAGCATAACATGGAATAGCAAACCAGGAAAAGGTTGGCAGGTTCCCAAAAAGTTGAATAGAATTATCATGTGACATAGCAATCCCAGCCAAGAAATCTGAAAACAAACAAAAATGTATATATGAACATTCAGAACAGCATTCTATGTAGCAGTCAGAAAGTGGAACAACACAATTTCCTACTAACTGATGGGCAGATAAACAAAGTTGAGTATGGCCATACAGCAGGATACTAATTGTTAGATCACACATCTCCTGGCTTCTGCTCTCTCCCCCACATCAGCCACCCCCACCTCCTGCAATGTCTCTCTCCCCCTTCCTTTCTCTGCCTTCCTCCCTCCCTCTCTCTCCCTAACTGCAGAGAGTTGCTATGACCTTGAAACTCTTACAAAGACTTGAAACTTCTTCCTCCCCTTTGCAACTGTGAGAAAGTCCAGCTTCCTGGTGCCTAGACCCCAGACAGCCTTGGATTATGACTCTTATCTAGGACCTGTCTCCCTCCTGACTCATGGCATATAGGTTAGGTGAAATAGTGTAGAACTTAAACACCCCACACTCCAGTAAAAAGCACTAAGAATCAGAAACTGCCTTTGTCCTATAGACTCGAAGGTTCCCTCTCCCTTCAAGGCTGCCTATGGTGTGACACTATAACTCTTCTAATATTCTGGAAACTGGAAGGAACTGAAGGCTCGCTCCCTTTAGTACTCCTGTCACATTACCAGTGATGGCTGCCTCTTCCTGGATGTCTCACTCTCCCGGGTCAGGCCACGATGTTGTAGCTTTCCTGATGAAGCTCACCTGAAGGGTAATTCATGTCAGCTTCGTTTCTGGGAGCTTGCAACATCTTCCATTGTTAATAACACCAATACTCTTATCCCAGGCCACCTTTTCTCATCTCAAATGTTAATGAGCAGATGTTCTGTACAAAGCTTAGCTGTCTAGGAAGATTACAGCCCAGAGTGGATGGTATGGCACAGTAGACCTCCTAAACTTCAACCAATCAAGACACTCCATTCACAAACCAGACTGTTTTATGCCTGCATTATCTGGTTGCACAGAACGCCTCATTGGTATAACTGAGGTAGGTGGTATTGGGACACCTGATGGTATAAATAGTTTGAGCTCTCCCGTTTTATTTGACACAATTTCAAATGCATCAGTTCTAGGTTATAATGGATTGCTCCTTGTGGCTTTCACAGTTATGATTTGGTGGGAGTGACAAGATCCAACTTAGAAGGTCAGTTCAAGCCACACAGTCCCAGATGGCCATGTACTCATTCTGTACCAAGAACTGCTGTTGAAATGATGGCTGTCTGTTATAGATACCAGTCCTTCCTCAGCACCTAATGTTTGTGCTGCAACTGTCCTAAAAGAACTCAGAGATCCTGTGCAGCTTCCTTATCCTCTAACCCATCTCTGTGAGCTCAAGGGCAGCATTGCCTTAAGGTGGCCTGGGCCAGCTGAGGAGCCCACTCTAGGTTGGCTTGAAACCAGCAGTCTTCCAGTTCATCTGATAAACAGAATCGAACAGTGTTACAGCTGTGTCTGCGCTGTCTTCAGAATCCAGTAACCTTCCAGGTATGACTGGCTTCTTTCTTAATGCTAAGGCTTGTAAAATACAGTCATTTCCCCTTTACTTGATGAGACTGTTTCAGCATATTCCACACTGTTGGGCAGCTAAAATATTACTTCATCAGTGTGGGTGGCCTTTTGATTTTTTTTTTTGTAGGAGTTCTCATTTACTCTCTGGTTCCAGTGTCTTCCAGAATGCTTGTCAACTCCCCCTCCTAGATTTGATTAATGTGATTTTACCCATATGGTGAACCAGCGTACATTTCTCCAGAATATTAAGAAGATATATTTTTGGCTGTATTTGTTTGTGGCAGGGCCATATTGACAGGAAACAGAAGAGTTTCCCTGGCTGTGGATGGATGAGCACTGTTCTTGGCCCTAGACAATTACAAACTTATTGACCTGCTTTACTAACAGGTTGGAAATAACACATTCTCTAGATGAAAAGGCACCATCAGTTACCAAAGGTTGCGTTGATCTGTTTAGCAAAAACACAAGTTTGGGGGCTACAGAGATGGCTCAGTGGTTAAGAGCACTTGCTACTCTTGCAAAAGACCTGGGGAATGTTGCCAGCATCCATGTGGTGGCTTACAACTGTCTATAACTCATAGGGATACAATGGCATCTTCTGACTTCTGTGGGCACTGCATGTATGCACACAGGGACTTATATACACACAGGCAAAACATTCATAAAATAAAAACAGCACATTAAAAAAACTAAATGCTTAGTTTGGCACACAGCTGAGATTGAGACTACCACTTTCTGGAACTTATATTAACCCACCAATTGACTTTTAAGCTCTTGAGAGTGGTGCTAATCTATACAACTCTGCCCAAGATGCAGTCTCTCTCCAATTTGAGTGGGAGGTAGCTTAAGGAACTCCCATTTTTATACTGTTATGACCCTTGTCTCACAAGCTAGGAAACCTACTATTAGGTAGATCCATCTCAACTATGCATTAGGAACTGGAAAATGAATTTGGACTAGAATTCCATGTAACAGTTGATGTCTATAAAGCTTCTTCACTCTAAGCACAAGGACGATGGCAATATTTTGTGTCCGGTGGTATTGATGTCAACTCAGATTCATGTCTAACAGCTTTCAGAATATCTAGATGTTCCTATGATTAACAGCACTCTGATAAATGTCTCTAGGCCCATTCTGGGGACAGAATGAGGGCACTAGGTCCCTTTGGAGGGAGGGGTAAGGACACCAGGTTCTGGTGGGGAAGGAGTGAGGACATTGTAGGGTCCTCCTTTAAAGTAGCATACTTTCCTTAAATCAAGTCCCTGAAACCTGGCCCAGGCCTGGAAATTTGATGTGAAATTATGACATTTCCCATTGTAATCAACCTTCTACTCACCTTCTCTTGGTGGCTTTTGATCACACAGAAAAAGCGGCATTCTCATTGGCCATCCACATCTCTCACCCCTAGAAACAGCACTGCTCTGGATCCCTGAGGTTTCAGGCTTTCATTTCCTTGCGGTCTTATTGTGAGTCGTGGTAATTACATCTACCCAGACTTTGACAGGTGAGGCACTATCCCTTGATTTGTGCTATTCCAGAATTCTATCATCTCATCGACACTAGGGACCCCGGTTTTGCAGAACATCTCTTACCATTAACCCTGGACCAAAGGCAGCCTCCACTGGGCAACCTCACCAGCACATTCCTTGTTACTTTAATGAGAAAAGTGTCTGCTGAAATTTCCCAGGGAACATAATCAGCTGGAGGGTTCTCTGGTTTTTTTATAATGTATTCACTCTGACATGCTTAGTGCTCTGAGGCTTTGACCACCTCCTCAGTACTCTGCTAAGATATCTCAACTTTATTTCCCACAGACCATCTAGGTTCCAAGCTTCAAGGAGCTATCTTTACATTAGCATCAGGTCCAGCTAGCCTGAACAGGACAGGACATTAAATACAAAACCATAGAGGTGGGTGATGGTTAATCTTGGACCTGTAAGTGACTAAGAGAAGCACCTCTGTGGTCTCCATTTCTGGACAGGAAGACCTTCTTCTAGAGTGGGCAGTGCCTCTGTGCAGTGGATATGAAGAGGGCTGGGATAAAACAGAGTTGTTTCCTTGCTTGCTTATTATTGTTTATTTATTTTTAATTGTATGTGTATACATGTTTTGCCTGTGTGTGTGTCTGTGTATCACATGTGTACAGTGCCCAGTGGAGGACAAATGGTAGCACATCCCTAGAACTGGAGTTACTGACACTTGTGAGCTGCCGTGTGAGTGCTGGGAATTGAACCTGGGACCTCTGGAAGAGCAGTGCTCTTAACTGGTGAGCCATCCCTGCAGCCCCCACAGCAGCCATTCTTTATTGGCATCACACTCCAGCTTCTTTGGGTTCAGCCATGGACTCCGGTGACTCTGCGGGAATCCTCTAGGTCTTTAGCGCCAGACTGCCAGTAGGGTGTCCAGCTTTGTAGATTAGCAACCTCTCTCCAGCATACAGCATTGTTGTACTATTCAGCCCCTATCAGTGTGTGAGCCAGTGAAACAAGTTCTTTGTGTGGTATATATTCCATCAGTTCTGTTTCTCTAGAGAGCTCTGAACAATACATGGTGTCTCCATATCATGAAGTCGTCCATATCTAGCCTATGGTCTGCCTTCCTTGGCCCAGCAAGCTCAGAAGCCATGCCATAAATGTTTTCCCACATGTGAGTCATGTCCTGCAGCACTTGTGGTTAATGGTCCTTTTTATTCCAATCTTGCCTCACTGAAGCCATGCTGAAGCCTGACCCTCGCTGTCAGTGTCGAAGCAAAGAGGTGGTAGTGGGAGGTCGTTATCTTAGCAAATGGTTGTGTGGGGAAAGGGGCACATCTGGAGGCTCAGAAGAAACACAGTCATTTTTTTTTCCTCTTAAAAATCCAAACTTTAAAAAAAAAATGTGTCTAAGTGTTTTGCCTGTCTGTGCACCACAAGCATGCCTGGTGCCAAGCATGGTGGAGGCCAGAAGAGGGTGTCAGATACCCTGAACTGGAGTTACAAATGGCTGTGAGCCACTGAGTGGGGGCTGGAAACTGAGTCTGGGTCCTGGGCAAGAACAGTCAGTGCTCTTAACCACTGAGCCACCTGTCCAGCCTTGTTTCAGGTTCTTAAAGTCATCCACTTAAACAAAGCCCTGTCCACTGCCAGGCCCTGGTCTTGCCACCATACGAACCTTGGCGCTTAGGAAACTTGCTAAGACTATGAATCCATCTTTTTTTTTTTTCTTGTGCTTAGACTGAACTGAACACAGGTCCTCACACAGGCGAGTACTCTACCTCTGAGCCATACCCAGTCCTCATCTTCCTTGGTAATTTTACCACTCTTGCAATCAAAGTTTGGCCTGATTTTTGAGCACAATTTGTCCTCTAGCTACAGAAGATGAGGATCACTTTGAAGATTGCTATGCAGGCCCTGTCGCTTTCACAATGTGTCCTGATGTGATACGAGGCAGATATAAAAGCTTGCTACTTTTTTTTTTCCTTCTAGGTTTCTATGACAGATGACAATAGACAACCAACTCAGCCGTCCCTATGGTTACCACTGTCCCTGTGTCTTTCAGATGCTAGAGCTGTTGAATAAGCATAACATCTCCTTTTTCTCCCAACCCTGTCTATAGGCAAGAGTTTTACTTATTGTGATAATATAACAGCAGGCACTCCCACCCTGTGTATCACTAGATATGTACACTAAATGCTCTCAGGTTGGCAGATGATATAATCCGTTTCCTTGGATCACTTTTGGCACCAGCTTTCTTACAGTGAAAAAGGAATTTGTGAATGAATAGCTTATTTGATGATGTTCCCAAACTGGAGTAGGGTGAAGAAAGTGAAGAGAGAGACAGCAAGGGAAGGAACTCAGTAGAGGAGCCAAGCCCTGATCTCCCATTCATCACTGGTACAGAATTGCTTCTAAAGGCTACTACTCCCAGAACTTCCATCTCATTTCTTCCATAAAAAGTAAAAGCCCTCAGCAGCGAGTCATAGGAGTTCACAGTAAGGTGCCATTCATTTGTGTAATCTTGGTGAATGTTGAGGGCAGTTGAGTGTGTCATTGACGGTGTATATTTGGTATAATAGATTAAAATTCTTCACCCCCAGGCCCCCACACAAAGAATGGTGTCAAGGAAGCCTGTCTTTCCTTACTTGGGAGAACCATCCCTTGAGAATTTGTAACTGTCTGTACCTGACATTGGGCTTGCTGCTTGAATTTATTCTCCTGAATACTCCAGAAACCCAAACTAAGAAAATAGCATAAAATTTGTCTCAGGCCGCTGGGCGTTGGTGGTGCATGTCTTTAATCCCAGCACTCGGGAGGCAGAGGCAGGCGGATCTCTGTGAGTTCGAGGCCAGCCTGGTCTCCAGAGCAAGTGCCAGGATAGGCTCCAAAGCAATACAGAGAAACCCTGTCTCAAAAAACAAAAAACAACAACAACAAAAATTGTCTCAGGCCAGTAATACCTGTGGAATGCTCAGTGGAAGCACATGAGGCAATAGAAAAAGTCTTCATACGGCTTAAAATACCCAAATAAGGAGGTTTTATGATTAATCTCGTCCATTTGATCAGGTTTACAGTCACTGAGAAACACATCTTTGGGTGTGTCTAGAAAAGTCTAACTGAAAAGAGAGGACCCATCTTGAATGTGGGTGACAACCTGTGACCTGCTCCTGAACTGAATAAAAAGGAGAAAATGAGCTGAGCACCAGCGTTCATCTCTCTCTGCTTCTAAGCAGCCTCTTGTGTGTGCCACATGTCCTCCCTTTGATGGACCCTGCCTTCAAACTGTGAGCCAAAATAAGCCCTTCCTTACATTGCTTTTGTAAAGATATTTTGTCACAGTAACAAGAAAAGTAACAAAGACAGGCTGGAAAAGGAGCAATGGCTCTCCCTCCCTCCCTCCCTCCCTCCCTCCCTCCCTCCCTCCCTCCCTCCCTCCCTCCCTCTCCCTCCCTCCCTCTCCTCCCTTCCTTCCTTCCTTCCTTCTTTCCATCTCCCCCCTCCTCTTCTTCCTCTGCCTCCTCCTCCTTTTTTTGTAATGGTAGCCTCTTTCTGTGTAGCCCTAGCTCTCCTGGAACTCTATGTAAGACCAGGCTGACTCACAGAGACCCACCTGCCTCTGCCTCCCAAGTGCTGGGATTAAAGGTGTGCGCCACCATGACTGGCTAGGAATGACTTTCAGTGAAGCTAGATAGTATAACATAATGCTGTTAAAACAGTTTATAGAGTGCTGGAGAGATGGCTCAGTGGATAAGAGCACTGACTACTCTTCTCGAGGACTCGGGTTCAATTCCCAGCACCCACATAGTGGCTCATAACTGTCTATAACTCCAGTTCCAAGGGACCCGACACCCATGGCAGAACACCAATGCATATAAAATTGCGAAAATAAATAAATTAAATTAAATGGTTCATACAGCCAGGCCATGGAAAAAGAGATGTGTGTGTGTGTGTGTGGGGGGGTGTCTAACAGGTATAGAGCTTCAGTTCTGCAAGATGGAAAAGTTCTGGTGGCCCACAGCTATGTGTATATCCCTAACGTTACTGAGCCTCATACTTAAAATGGCTAAGAAGGTAAGTTTTATGTTTTGTATTCTTTATTACACTGAAAAAAGATACAAAGAAAATTTAAAAGCAAGGAGAATGCTTGTTCCAAAATGATAGAGAGAAAGGAGAATGCAAATTTTTATAAACCATCTCATCTCATGTGTGAGAAAACTCTATTGCTACAATGGAAAGGGAAAGTTTGGGAAAACACATTAAAATACTAACTAAAATGTTTGGCAGGATTATGAGTGATGAACTTTATTTTTCTAAACCTGTTTTAGTGATCTGTCCCTTAGGATTTCAGTTCAAGAAATGGAAAACTTAGTTTGAACTCTCTCAAAAAATAAGGGAGTAATTTTTTTGGCTCCTGTAACTGAAAAGACCAGAGGTGAGGTGAGCTCAGGGTCGATTCAGTTCAGAAGTGGCCTTCAGGGGCTTGTAGGTGCTTCTTTCTGCCCTTCCTCCATGGGCACAGCTTGACCTCCGAGGCTGGTTCCCTGCATGGTGACGGCAGGGCAACAGCAGAGCCAAATGCCCATCCGTGCCATACTGACCGTTGTCTTAATAAGCACCAGACAACTACTGCTTGGGTCTCCTTGGCCATACCTTGCCTCCTCTCCACCTCTGACTCACCATTGTGATTAATCGAAGTCCAAGCACAGCCCACTCAAGGTGCTGACCACCAAGGCTGATGACCTAAGTTTGATCCCTATCATGTACATGCCTCCCACAGTTGTCCTCAGGCCTCTACACGTGTGCTGTGGCATGCATATATTCACACGCGGAAAATACATTATTTAATTAAGAAATAAAAATAAAAAACTGTGCTTGCTAGTCCTTGGCATAGTAGTCATATGTAGAACAAAGCCAGCATTCTGAAATCAGCTTTAAACTCATAATCAACTAGGGGTGATATAAAAATATATAGTGAGTAATATATACCTCCCACAGTTATAAATCTGTGGGAGGTATCACTTGCCATTGCACTGTAGTGGTGACTTGAGCCACAGCCACAGCCATTATCACATAAATCTGTAGGGTACCCTCAACCCATCGGCATGCCAAAACATAGGTTATACCACCAGACACAGAGCTTCAAGGGAGAGCAGGGCCATCACTATCAATTACTATCAGAAGCATGGACTCAAGAAACTAAAATTCGCCCAAAGTTTCCATGGTCCTCTGTGGCATTTAGTGAAGTTTTACTTCACTGAAGACAAGACAAGCTAGTATCAAAATGAGGTTGGTTATCTATAAACCCACCTTGCCAATCTTCAGTGTTCGCACCTATAAAATGAATCCACAATTGCCTCTAAAATCAGTTTGAAAACTTAGAGTATATTAACCTGTTTTCCACTACTATATAAAAATAACAGAGACTGGGTAATACATAAGATTTATCTGGCTTGTATCTTAAGAGTCTAAAACCCAACATCCAGCAACCTTCTTTAGTTTCTGGTGAGGGTTTCCTAGCTGTGCCATATGATAAGGATGGCATCACAACTGGAGGACATGGGAGAGGGATGGGTTATAAGACAAAAAAGGGAGCTAGAGATCAGACTATTTTGTAACAGCTCACACTCTCAGACACTAGCGGGGCCCATGAAGAACAGCTGCATCCCTTCTAAGGACGGAGTCTCAATGATCTAACCCTGTCCAACTAGAGTGGACCTTTTACAAGAATACACCACCTCTGCTCACCACTAGGAAGACCAACTGTCCAATGAACCCTCCAGAACATGACACATTTAAACCATAGCACAGGAGTATAAACAGGTGTCTATCTCAGGGCTTGCACATAGTGGGGAGTTAATTGATACTGAGGACCACTTATCATTATCTCAAGAGACCGCTGGAAAAACCTCAGACAACTGAGGAGCTTATGGATGCCTCTGAAGGGTGATCAGCTTCTCTAATTTCTGGAGTATGGAAAGAGCCTCTATCATTTCACCCCCATTTTGGGCTTGAACCATCCACTCATCCACACTGCCCCTGTCTCTAAATATAGCAAGCTGACAGCCACCAATGCTGGCAACAGCTCTTTCTGAGCTGGAGTTTCTGACAGCCCAACCTCTACAAGCTGTTCGTGAGTTATTTCGAGGGACATTTTGCTGTCAATCACATACCCCTCAAGTGGACTGCACAGACTAGGCTTGCGCCGGGGATCATGAGAGGGTGGAAACAACATTTGTTTCTTGGAAATTAGCACACTGGTTCATGACCCATAAAAGGAAGCCGAGAAAAGACATTGCTGCTAACAGGGAGGAAGCTATTCTTACCAAGAACCCTGTCTTCATCAGTCACTGAGCCACCTCCTGAGTCCTAGCCAGAAGGCAGGCCGCAGGGCTGGAAGATGGCTTCAAGGGTAAAGCCATCTGAGTTGGGATCCCATCTTATCTAGGGGGTTTACACCAAAGCATACACCCTTCTCTCCACCCCCTTCCTACCTCCTGACTGGGAATTGGTGTCTGACGGCAGGGCCCTACTGTGAAAGCCCATCCTCAAAGAACTATAAGAGCTGTCAACCCCTTCTTCCATCTGTGGACAACTGCCTCCACTTTTCAGAGACCCTGCCATGCTGTCTCTTGTGCTGGAGCCCAAACTCTTCTCAGAGCCCCAGCCATGCTGTTGCATCTCTGCCTGTATGTCTATGGAATTAATAGTACTTTTGATGAACTCTATTCCCCAGCAATCCATCTCAGTGTCCTCTTGAACCATCTAAAACCCACCCCAGTGTACGCCAGGCACCATGCAACCTTGCTGAATCCCTGAAAGAAGGCAAATGTGCCAGCTAGTTTTTATGTCAACTTGACACAAGCTAGAGTCATCTGAGAGAATGGGAACCTCAGTTGAGAAATGCCTCCATAATATAGGGGTATAGGCAAGCCTTTAGGGCATTTTTCTTAGTTAGTGATTGATGGAAACAGGCCCAGCCCATTGTGGGTGAGGACACCCTGGGCTGGTGGTCCAGAGTGCTAAGAAAGCAGGCTGAGCGAGCCAGTAAGCAGCATTCCTCCATGGCTTCTATATCAGCTCCTTCCTCCAGGTCCTGCCCTGTTTTAATTTCCTGCCCTGACTGACCAATGATGAACTACACTATGAAAGTGGAAGTGAAATAAACCCTTTCCTCCTCAGCTTGCTTTTTGGTCATAGTGCTTCATTACAGCAACAGTAACCCCAACTAAGTCATCAGATAACAGGGCTGGGGACATGGCTCAGTGGGTGAGTTCTCAGAACCTGTGTAATGCTGGCCCTGAGAGCTGTAATCCAGCATTCCTATGAGGAGAGCCACTGAAGATCCCAGGCAGAAAATAGGAGACTCTGTCTTGAGCAATGTGGAAGGTGAGGACAAACCAGAGTTTGTCCTCTGGTCACCATCGTATTATGCATGTAACAGTATTCACAGAGACCACACACACACACACACACACACACACACACACACACACACACACACACACACACAGAGTTGCTTTGTTTTAAAAAAGAAGGCAGGTACTTCTTAACAAGTGATGAAAACTAAGGCTCAAAGACACTAACTTGCCCCTGCTGGGTTCAAACCTAGGATTTTCAACTACAAAGTTCTGCCAGTATTTCTCAGAAGTGATGTTATTAGTATTGGGAGCAGAACATTTTTAAAAATAGAATAATGTTTAGCATCTCTGGTCCCTGAGCAGTAAAGGTCAATAGCATGTCCAGGTCATTATAACAATTAGACCTGTCTGGCAGGGTGTGGTGGTGCATGTCTGGAATTCCAGCTCTCTGAAAGTAGGGGTAGGAGGACTGTAAGTTCAGCCTAGGATAAGCGTGGGGCAGGGAAGCACACCATGGGCTCAGAACTACTTAGAGTCTCTGTTAGGGAATAAGAGGAGAAAATTTGCAAATGCAGCTGGGAGTGATGTCCTCTAGAGTGGAAACACATTTGCTGGCCTGAGGATGTGCGCTCCCATCCAGTTCTTAACTCTCCCTCTACGTGCAGCACGCACGTGCCAACGGATGTGGTGTATGAGGTGTGCCCTTGAGTGTGCGTAGGAGTGCGCAGGTTTAAGAAGTCCAAGACCCCTACCTTTTCCCCTCCACATCCTGTCTCTTCAGTCCTGCTGACCTCCCTCCTTAATGACTTCAGGGACCCTCACCCACACCCTCTTCTGCTCACCTCCCTGTATCAAACCTCTCTATCTCTCACCTGGGCACTGCAGCAGCCCTGCCTCTAGGTGCAGACAGGCCAGCTCACTGTCCTCACCACTGCCAGGAGGACCTTTCTGAAAGGCAAATCAGACCGAGTCACTCACTCCCTGCCTCACGATTCTGCAGTCGTTGTCATTCTAGTGGTTCTAGAAGCAGAGCCCGGGATCTCAGCAGTCTTCAAACAGAAATACCATACGCACAGCAGATAGATGAGGAACTGGTCTGTTAACTGTGCAGCCTCCTTAGGAAGGCATGTGAGGCTTTCCCCAGTCTACTTCCACAAAAGTGTGTGTGTGTGTGTGTGTGTGTGTGTGTGTGTGTGTGTGTGTGTGTGTGTGTGTTCGTTAGTATACAGGTGCACAAGTATGTGTGTATTCATGTGTGTGGAGGCCAGAGACAACCTCAGCTTTTGTTCTCATTTGGTCTGGAACTCTTTAAATAGAGACCAACCAGCCAGAGTGTCCAGTTTCCTCTTCCCCAGTACTACTATAGTCACCATGTCTGCCCCCCCCAAACCTGAGCTCTAGAAGTTCACACTCAGGTCCTTATTCTTGCAAGGCATATTTTATCAACTGTGCCCTCTCTCCAGTTCCACAGCACCATTTCTGACCTTACAGAAGGAAACAGGCTGAGTTTGAGGAGTCTAGAACCAAACAGAATTCAAATCCTTTCTCACTTACCAACTGTGCAAATGGACATTCTTTCACCTCTTTGGGCTTGGGTTTCCTTAATGCTAATGTTGTGGGCTTGATAATACTTCATGGGGCTTCTTTTGAAAATGAGCCGGGCTTGTACTTGTGAAGCACTTAGGGTAGTATGGCTCCTGGTATATAGTAATCACTCTCAATGTTAACTCTTGGGACCTTGCTTACACTTGACCTTGAACTGCTCCAAATGTCTACAAGTGACCTGAAATCAGAAGCTGCCCAGCCTCTGTTACATGCACACTGTATACATGTGTGGTCAGAGGTACAGGACTTGGCCGCTGGAGAGGGGAGAAGCCTTATTGTAGGAACGTGTGGAGACAAGATCCTGCATCACAGAGCTGTCCAGGGCTCCAGAGAACCCTAGGCACCAGTGTTGCAACCAGTTTCCTTCTTTCTGAATGTTGGCTTCACCACCCTTCTACTCTGAAGAGTAGATGATCTTATTTTCATTCTCTAAATTCTTGAAGAACCCATTCTGATTGACTAAATCTATTATCCAATGCCTCCTAATAGGGGGAAGCCCCTGTGTGTATGGCTACTTTATAGACCACTAACTGTGAGGAGGAAGCCACCATCCTTTAAAAGCTGGCCTTGCTTCCCTTGTAGCTGAGCCGGTGACAAGTTGAGGGGGCATGGTGATGCTTCTGTAGAAGAACATTTCACAGCCACTATCTGGACAAGTGTTCTTCCTGTGTCTCTCCTGGCAAGCTTATTTTCCTGCCAAGTCTCTGTTCATTATCTCTTCCTTGATTTTTTTCAGGCAGAACCAGGCACTTTCTTTATGTAGCTAGTACCTAGGTACAATCCTACTATTAATCCTTATGCCTTCCTCAGCATCTCTAGTATCTGGTACAGTGAATGATTAACAAAAATTGTTTAACAGACGAATAAAAGCCACCTAGGTACATATTAAAAGGTGATAGATTTCAGCTCGCATTTGTTTTCTTTGTCAGGAGTGTGATTCCTTTTCAAAACTGAGACAACTTCAAACTGAAGAGAATATTTGTTATTGTCAGTTTTACATAACCTAGAGTCATTTGGAGAGAAGGAAATCCCAACTGAAGAATTGTCTCAATCGGACTGGCCTGTGGGTATGTCTAGGAGAAATTGTTTTGATTGATGATTGAGGTGAGGGCCCATCCCACTGTTGGCGATACCATCCTTAGGCGGGTGGTCCGGGGCTGGAGAAGAAAGCGTAAGCCGGGAACCAGCCATTAAGCAATGTTCTGACTTCCCTCAGGGATGGCTTGAGACCTGGAGGCATAAGTCAAGTAAATCCTTTCCTTCTCACGTTGCTTTTAGTTGGAGTATTTTATCACAGCAACAGATGAGTAATGATAGAATATCAGAAGAAGCTGATGCGAGGTGGTCTTCCCTAGGGGTATCAGTCTCTAACATGTCTGATTTCTCTGCTCCCTCTGACTGAAATGTCCTTTGAAGGCACCCATACTACTGCCTCGTCTGTCTAATCCCCTACTGAGTTCTCCAGGAACAACTCCTAGACCATCCCCTTCCCTGGCCGTTTGTTATTTCTCCAGCTTTGGTGTAAGTCTGAAAAACAGACCATGACCACTTTCATGTTTATTCCACAGAAAAGAGATCCCTATGTCTTTTTGCCTAGAAGGGAGTGGGTAAGGAGAGAGACTTACTCATTTCTATAGCTCCCATCCTCCCAGGATGGTCTTTGGAACAGAGCAGGGTCTCAGCATATAATAAAGAATACAGGTCAAGTAGCTATTCCAAAGCAGCAGAACCTCCCCAGGGCTGGAACTTGGACTTTGAACTGTAGTTTTCTTACCTCAAACCTTTTCCCATTGTGTTTGGCTCAGACTGAAGGTATTTATTTTCATTTTTCTTTTGTAGTTTTGGCAATTTCCTAGAGCCTGTTTCAACTGGCTAATGGAAGAGAGGGAATCCAAAAACACTCACTAATGTGCCACCTGTGGACAACTGAGACCCATGACAAACTTTCCAAGGCAGTTTTTATTTGACTGCTTTGCCCAAATAAGGTCTTTACATTTGGATGAAATGTGAAATTTCTCTACCTTTTATTTCTTTTTCTACCATTCTGCCATTTCAGGGACTGAAAAAAATGTAATTAAGCAAAATGCCAAGATGTCACCCGAGAAGCATTTTATTTTAATGCAAAGCAAAGCTTCTTCTCAATGCTTGCTAGCTAGACAACAGTTCTGTCTTGTACTGTGTTTGAAAATAAATTCCAAATGTAATAAAGACAAATGTAAAACTGAAATGTAAAGCTATGAAAAGGAAAATAGTCAATATCATGATAAACTTCCATAGAAGAGATTTCCTAAGACATCTAAAAAATCATGGTAGGAGCTGGAGAGATGTCTCAGCAGTTAAGAGAGCTTGCTGTGCAAATAAGAGTTCAGATATCCAGTACCCATGTAATGGGCTGGACATGGTACCATGCACACCTGTAACCCCAGCGCTAAGGGGGACAGAGATAGGATTGTTGGAGCTGGCCAGTTGCCTGCCTAGCCAAAAAATATGAGCTCCAGTTCATCAAGAGACCCTGCCTTAAAGGAACATGGTGGACATTGATGGAGGAAAACATCTAGCCTCTGTACCCCCACACAAGCACACACACACACACACACACACACACACACACACACACACACACACACCTTCTTCTCATGTGCACACATACCAAAAAACACAGTCAAGAGGAAAGGTTGGGTCTCATTAAAAACAAAAGTTATCTGAGAAGAGTATAAGAGCAGGAAGGTGGGGAGGAGTGCTGAGAAATGCAGTCTTCTGGACATGCCTGAAGGTCTCACTCATGAACTCACTGCCTCTGTGCTTATCTGCACATGAGCAAACAACAGGATCGGTGAACACAGACAGCACTTCCTGGACTGAGTGGGTTAAAGTAAAGAAACATGAATGAAGGTGGAAAAGGGATGTAGAGGGCATGGGGGGAGTAGGAGAGAAAGTTGGAGTACATAGAATGAAGATATTGTACACATGTGTGCAGTTGTCGAAGGAAAAAGCTATTTGAAAAATCTAAGCATCAGAAAACTGAGAAAACATTGGGGGAAGAGAAAATGTAATATAATGAATAGGTATTATATCTAGAATGTATGAAAAACTGCTATAAGCAAATAACAAAAATATAGAACCAATAGAAAATCAGTGAAGGGGATGAATAAGCAATCCACATGGTTGGGGAACAACGACAAAATGGTGAACCTATAATGTGATGATTAACTGAGATAATGTGTAAGAGAATAAATGTCAGAAATAATAATGGGCCATTTCTTAGTTACTGTTCTATTGCTGTGAAGAGACACCATGACCAAAGATAACTCTTATAAAAGGAAGCATTTTATTGGAGGCTTGATTACAGTTTCAGAGGCTCAGTCCATTATCTTGGCAGCAAGCAGACCGGCATGATGCAGGAGCAGCATCTGAGAGCTTTACATCCTGATCTGCAGGCAGCAGGCAGAGAGAGAGGGTGGGGGCAGAGGGACAGAGGGACAGACAGACACGGGGCCTGGCATGAGCTTTTGAAACCTCAAAGACCACCTCTAGTGACACATCTATTCTAACAAGGCCATACCTCCTAATGCTTTCCCAGCAGTTCCTATGGGACCATTTTCATTCAAACCATCACAGGTCATTACTGTCAAAGAGATTATGGAAACATGGAGTTTTCCACGCTGAGGAAAAGTGTTGAGTGTGTTACATATATGGGGAAGTAACTTGGCAATTTCAAATAAGATAAAAAAAAAATGAGCACACATGACTCAGCACTCTCCCTTTAGAGTCATATCCCAGGGGAAAACTCACTTGTGGATATAGGGAAACCTAAGTAAAAGAATAAAGCAGGGTGTTTTTGTGTTTTGTGGGTTTTTTTTTCCTTTCTGTAATAGGAAAAAAGTTTGAGAACTTTTTTCTTTTAGCTTATATTCCCTGAAGCAAAGATCAAAACAGGGTCTTTTTGTATCACTTGCAGCCATACTGTTAACCACTGAGGAGGGCTGCCAGGATCCCTGCAGATGACAACTCTACAGATGCTCAGCCCCTTAGATAAACTGCTGAAGCATTTGCATATGCAAATCCTCTAGTACACTTTGAACCATCTCTAGGTTACTTATAATACCTAATGTAATGTGAAGATTATGTAAACAGTTGTGGTTCTGTATTGTTTATGAAATGATGACAAAAAAGTCTATACAGGTATTTTAAAAACATTTTATATTTTCTTTTCTCTTGTTTATACTGTGTGTGTGTGTGTGTGTGTGTGTGTGTGTGTGTGTGTTTCTGTGTGTGTTTTACTGTGCATATGAGTAAAGAGACCAAAGGATAGCCTTAGGTGTCATCCTCAGGAGTGCCATCTACCTCATTTGAGATGGTCTCTCATCATCGGCTTGAAGCTCACTAATTAAGTCAGACTGTCTAGCTAGTGAGCTCCAGGGATCCTTTTGTCTCTGCCTCCCCAACATTGAGATTAAAGGCACATGTTACTAAACCCAGTTTTGTTGTTGTTGTTGCTTTGTTGTTTTTTTTTTTTTTTGAATGTGCATACTGGATATCTAAATTCAGCTTCTCAGCACTTGCACAGCAAGCACTTTTCTGACTGAACCATGTCCCCAACCACCCCCCATTTTTATGTCCTATCTTGCTATCTTAACGAATTGAGTCAGGCATGTGCCACTCTGCACAGCTTTGCAAGTGGGTGCTGGGCTTCAACTCAAGTCCTTATGCTTGTAAGGACTTGAGCTTTTCTCCGCAGGTCCCAAAGGCACAACTTTCTTGTTGTAAGGTAACATATACAATGTGAAAATGCTACATAGAAAGGGTTGATTGTCGCTATCTGAAGAATTCTGTTCTGTACAGTCACCATGCATACCAAATTTATAACACTGAGTTGTTACTCCTGGGGGAAATGTACGGTTAGGCTGCTACAAGCCCATTTCACCAACCAGGTAATACATACTTTGTTTTATGTGCATTTCTGTTTAATTACGTCTTGTCTAGTATACATTTTTATTCACTTGAACTTAGTATAATTCTTACCTGAATGAAGTTTAACTGACATACATATTTTTTTCTGCAAGGTACACCATAGTCTTGTAGTTAATACACAGTAGTTCCATGATCAGGGTCTGTTTTAAACAGTGAGTTCTTTGTCAAAAAACAAAAAAACAAAACCCAAAACATAGCAGTAAACACACTGTAAAACAGACATATGCTTACAAATGCAGGCAAAATCCTTTGTCTGACCTTTCTGGGGGACTGTACACTCTCCTTGAAGGAGATTAAAAGGTGCCTACCTGCTATTTAGTGTGATTATTTCCAAGAAGGCCTAAGGGCTGAATGAGGACAAGCACAGTTACATGAGCAGGACTCAAACCCTGTCTCCTGTAAACTCTGGGACTACATGTCCCCAGTGTGGCAGCAGAGGACTTATGAAATGGAGGGTGTGGAAGGGTAGACTCTTATTTCATACAGCATTAGGGTCATATTTTAAAGATTACAATTATAATGTACTGGGAAAGTTGTCCTCTGGCCTCCAAATGCACACGTATGTGCATGCAACAAACAAAATATCATTTAAAATATATATAAAAAATTTTCCCTAAAGAAGTGATTCTCATTCTAAAGTATATTGTGATGCCTTCAAAGAGAAAGTGTAAGTATCCCTGGCCATTCCCAGAGGTCACCCTACAACCCTCCCAGCTTTATCCAGTCCTAACCTAACATCTACTGCAGATGTGCCTTCACTGGCTGCCAGCTAATTTATTCAAATTATCTCAACAATGGAACTCAGAATGCTCTTGCTGAGTCACTGTCCAATACAAAGCATTTTCTTCATGATACTTTCACCTGTTTCTGAAGTGTGAATTGCAAATCTCACTGCCCCTGTCTGCAGAGGTGGATAAAATGATTTCTCTGGGGGAAGGAACAAGGATGAAATAAGCCATGCATCAAATTGGAATAGATTTCTAGAGGGGTCTATACTCCTCTATTTGACAGTGTAGTTGCAGGTGTTACAGTTAGAAATGTCCCAAATAGATCAACTACCAGGATCAGATTTTGGGGATGTTAAATTTCTACTTTCCCATTGCTCCACTACTTATGGGTATTAGGATAGGAGAGTTTTTTTCCCCTCCAGGTTTGCCCTTTGTACATTCTGGGTGTCTTAAATCATATATTTCTTCCATATTAATATCTGCAGCCCTTCACTAAGAAGAAAACTATGCCAGGAACTCTGACTCCAATATTAACAAAACAGTCCTTTTCAAGATATGGGCTTGAGTTTGTAGTTTTCCTGTAAGGTTTGTTTTCAGTTCCTCCTTCTGATTCTAACACAGCTTTGCAAAGCATGCTCCCAAATTTGCCAGCTGGCTAACATGTTTCTAACTAGCTTGTTATTCTTGGGTCTTTTAATGAGTGGGAAAAGTCAGTCTTAATCTCATTTCATGTTGTGTCAATGAGCAGTAGCCTGAGAACAAGTTGGAATTGTCTGTGTCACATTGAAGTCCCTTCAGTTACCTGCAATAGAACAGCTGGCCTTTGCACGTGAAGGATAGAGTAGAAATGAACATAATGCTTTCTAGCTGTGAGCGTGAAGTTCCACGGGAACATCCCCTCCAACACAGCCACTTGGGGTCTGACATGGAGACACATCATTTGGCTATCTTGATGAGAACAGGGATTTTCTGGAAACCCCCCCCTGCCATGGACAGTATTCTGCTCTTCTCAGAGACTGTGTGTGCTGTAGCTGAGGGACCCAGCAGGCAGAGCAAAAGTGCATATGTCTGTCATTCTGCAATGCCAGGGACTTGAGGACACTGAAGCCATCGTTTCCTTTGCCAACTTAATATCCTAGGGAGAAGGGATGTCTAGAGTTCCAAGTCTGTTTTGAAAAGACATGGTCAGATGCTAAAACTATTCTCTCCCTCCCCTCCTTCCCTCCCTCCCTCCCTCCCTCCCCCCCTCCCTCCCTCCCTCCTCCCTCCCTCCCTCCCTTCTGTAAGGTCTTGTGTAGTCTAGGCCTCAAATTCACCATGTAATCAAATATAACCTTAGCCTCTACTTCCTGAGTGCTGAAATTACAGCATATGCCACCAAGCCCACTCAACCTTTGCAGGGCTAGGGAATCCAACCTAGGTCTTTGAGCATGCTAGGCTAGGCTCCAGTAAGCCACACATGCATTCCTCCACAATCAGTTTTGCACCAATCTTGGGCAATAATGACAACTACTCAAGCAGCTAGCATCTCCCTATGTCAAATGTCACCTGCAAAATAGTTCCACATAAAAAGGATTTTTAAAAAGATGTTTAATGAAATACTTTTTTTTCTTTCAGTTTCTGAGATTTAATTTTTCTGTCTGGTAACCATCTTAGAAAGGGAGTGCTGTAGAGAGCTAGCCTCCAAAACCAAATAAACACTCTCTTGATCACAGCAGTCGTGACCTTCTGCAGGCAGCCCTAGAAATGGGGCCTGTAGATTGTTGAGATTCCCTAGTAAAAGGAAGAACAGAAAGGGATATTAGACTCTCACCCGTTATCTCAGTCACTCCCTTCTGCTCCTCCCAGCTAGCTGCCTGTAATTGCTCAGGGTCCCATGTGGGGATTTATGGTCCCATGCTGGAATTGTGAAGATTGTAAAAGATTGTGAAAAGGTAAATGAAGAGAGCACTCCATCTATGCAGCTATGGGGAATTTTCATCCATCATGGGGTGGGACTTTTCAGTGGTGTGGCTGCTTTGGGATTGCCCACATCTCGGTAAATATCCCCTTGTCCATGCTCTGCAAGAAAGCACAATAAAATCATTGGTTTACCAACTCAAATTTTAGTCTGTCATTAGTGCCTTGTATGGTGTGTGTGTGGGGGGGGGATGTTTATTTATTACTCACCACCACCACCACCACCACCACCACCACCACCACCACCACCACCGCAGAATGAGTTCATGCAACAGGGTGATGTATTAGCCAATAGTCACCTGCCATTCAGTACTTAGGCATGGGAGGGTCTTCGGATTGAGAATGATTCCTCCTCTCCTAAATACCTCTTGCACTATCTGCTTCTCTACAATGATCTTAAGACTAAATCTGAAGCTCTTTTGGTCTTGTTTGTTGCCATCTTTGTTTCAGCAGCAGACCCTGGGACAAGGATTCAAATACAAACAATTTATTTTGGAGATGATCCTAGGGAACATTGAGAGGGAGGGGGAAGGGAGAGGTGATCCTAGGAACACTGAAAGGGAGGGAGAAGGGAGTTAGACATAAAAGAATCTCACTGGGGAATGCTGGGAAACAGAGCATTACACAAATCTCAGCATTATCCCACTCAAGGAGTGAGGAGGAAAAGAGACAAATAGATTCTTAGGACATAATCAATAACTTATTACCCTCTAAAAGCCGAAGTCTTAAATCCCATCTTGTCCCCAATGTACAGGATATGTCTTCCTCTTATTCAATATGCCCTCCCTTTATCCTTTTTATCTCAGGGTCAAACTCTCTAGGTGTGGGCACTTGCTCATCCCAAAGATGAACCAGTCACTTATCCCTATTCTTCCATGAGAAACGAACCCTTTTTTGCATATGTATGTGTGAGGGCACACTGTGTAAGGGAACATGATATTGAGGCTTGAAGCTGATGTTGTCTTCTTCCATCATGCTTCACTTTATGGTTAGAGATCCCTAGGTTAATGACAGCATATACTAGGAAAAAGACTTGAGTGAGAATATTTATAACAACAAGAACAAAACAAAACCAACCAAACAAACAAAAAACCCCAGTTGAAAACAACCCTACAGGTGAAGATGGACTAGACATGTAGGTCAGCAGTAGATGCTTCCCTAGTGTGCATGAGGCGCTGGCTTCATCCTCATAGCACTGGAATTTTTAAAAAGTAAACTGAACTAGTCATAACATAGAATGCTATTTGGTTCTTTAAAAAAAAAAAAGAGTAAATTCCTGATATCGCCTAAAAATGAAATTACGAAGAACAAAAGAAGCAGATCTAAGCCAGGGGGCTTGGAAGTGCGTATCTGTAATACCAGCATTTGGGAGGTGGGGACAGTAGGAGCAGGAGTTGAAGGTCACCTTTGGTAGAGGTCAGCCTGGACTATATGAGCTCCTGTCTCAAAAAAACGAAAAGAAAATGGTAGATATAATGGGCTCACCCATCAACTGGGAAGAGGAAGGGATTTAAGTTTCAAAAATGTTTTATACCTTGTCTTGGGTAGTTACATGAATATACACTGGTGTTAAAACTCACTTAATTGGCTGCGTGTGGTGGTACACACCTTTAATCCCAGCACTCAGGAAACAAATAGGTGGGTCTGTGAGTTTCTACTTAAGACTTTCCAAGTCAGGTAGGGCTACATAGTTAGCCCCCATCTCAAAAACCAAAATAAAAAATAGAACATGAAACCCAAACTTACCTAATTAAACACTGGAGATCTGTGCTTTTTGTTATATAATACTGTACTTTAATAATCATTTCACTTGTGTCTTTAAAAATGAAGACACTTTAGCAGTTAGGATACAGTGGTTTTCTCAATGTTCTGACCCCTACTAATCCAAGTCTTAGAAGGGAGAAGCCTTGTGGGTTTTACTCTCTACAATGCTTGGGTTTCTTGGGTGTTCAAGTTACTGTAATTTAATTAATTAATACTGTAAGTTTGTGCAAGCTTCCATGCATTGAGCTGTGGCTTTATCATATATCTCCCTCTGCAGGCATGACCTGCTCTTGGCAGATGCTGGTGGCCCCAGAAGCTGGATGCAGGTGTATTGTCTAGGAAGGAAGCTTGCAGGTGGGAACTCAGCAGGACTCTGGGTGTCCTTGGACACTGACAGGGTCCCAACTGTGAGCACCATCTGTTCCTGTGAAGGGTGTCTGACAGCAGCTGCAACCCTGGGCCTGGAAGGTGAGTGCCCCAGAGACCCAATGTCAGGTTTCTGTTCCCATCCTCCCTTCCTGAACCTAGCTCATAGAAAGTCACTTTAACCCTGGAAACAGAAAGGATCAACACGTGTATCACATTACAATTTACCAAGTATTTCCTCCCATATGCTCTTATCGTGATCCCTTAAGGTAGTTGTTTAATGACCCTATTTTACAGAGAGGTTGAGTGATTTCCCCAAGGTCACACAGCTGGCAAGCCATAGACCTGAGATTCAAACCAAGCTTTTAACTCTTTGCTACCACACTAAGTACAGTACTGCTGTGTCACGTCAGGACTTTCAGAAGCAGTTTCTGAAACCTGACCCTTTCAGTAAACTTTACTGGATAAATGGAATGGTAAGAAACTTTAACGGTAAGACTTTGATCAAATTTATCTCATCTCCCCCCCACACCACATCACCCCCGACCCAGATTAATCTGCCTGGACCACCTGATAGGATAGTGTCACTTGCTTATGCAAATTTTCCACATTCTTAACCACCTGCCAAGAAAAACCGCACACTCCTTCATGGCTGTTGGGTAATCTTCTAACCAACTCCCTTCTTTCTTAAAACACAGCTTTGCTTCCTAGCAGCTATGCTGTTACCTCTATATCTCTGATCTTCAATCCCCTCTGCCCCCATGGGATGCCAGTTTCCTCATCATTCTGTAAGAACCCCAGAAGCTCAGGCCCCCAGGATCTCAGCCCAATCACCAGGCAGAGTCAAAAGCTTAATGCAAACTGCACGAGGCTTTATTGTAGTTGTTTAACGAGCTAACCCCATGTTAGCTCGAGTCTTTCATCCACCCGCCATGGTGGATGGCTAGAAAGACGGCTCGAAGTGTCTGCATAGAGACCTTATAGGGCAGCGTAAGGGGAGTGTCCAGGGGTATGCACAGGCTCAGGATTGGTGTGCCTCCAGGTTTGGAGGGTTTGCCCTGTGTTGATTGGTTAACTGGTTGTTAGGACCCAGAGGCCCTCCCAGGATGGTTGCTATGCTCTGCGTGTCATTGCTGTGCACTTGTCTGTAAAGCACACCCAGAGCCGTAAAGCATAGCAGCACCAGCTAACTTCTGATTGGTTCCTTGCCATGAGGCAGGCATCTGACCTCGTAGTGACTAAGACAAGGTCATGGCAAGTACGTGTTTCGGCTGTTATGGCTGCCAAAATGGGGAGCTGGTCCCTTCAATTCCTCACCCTTCAAGCCCTAAGTCAAATGCCACCACCACTCCCTCTTGGTAGACTTATGACATCATGACACAGCATTTCCTGTCAGCTATATGGATTAAGCTCCTGACTTGGCCAAGCCTTAGAAATACTTAAATTCTACAAGAGCTAGTTCCAGGACAGCCTCCAAAGCCACAGAGAAACCCTGTCTCAAAAAACAAAAAAAAAAACAAAAACAAACAAACAAAAAAAAGAAATACTTAAATTCTTTGTGAGTGAGGTTGACTCGTGGAGCTGTGGTGGAGCCCATGGTTCTTCGGAGGCTCTGCTGTTCGTTCGCTGGGCACGCAACCTTAGACGGATGAATTTGTTTGTACCTTGCTTCATTCTTCCTTATCAGATCCTGAGGCCCCAGAGGCTAACTGTGCATCCTAAGAATGGGTTAGCATTTCTGTAGCCAGTTGCTGACTAGCATGGTTTTTTTGCACACTATAGATAATTGGTGCATTGTACTGAACAAATGACCACCTTCCAAACATTCTCTAGGTGTTTACTGTGTAGTTTAAAAACTGTTTGCATTGAGCCTGGCTTGATGGCTGCTAGCTATAATCCCAACATTCAGGAGGCTGAGGCAGCCTCACCACAGGTTTGAGACCTGCATAGGCAACAGAATGAGATTCTGTCTCAAAACAGAAAGAAAACAAACCCAATTAAAAAAATAAAACTTTCAAGTTTTCCGTTTATTTTTACTTTGTGTTTGGTTAACATAGCCTCCATTCTCTCTGTATACATTGTTCTGACTTGACACAGATTGTATAAGTACTTAAATTCTTTGTTAAGTGTGGCAGACATATGAAGAGACTCTGGGGTCCACAGTTCTACTTTGGCTCTGCCATTTGCCAGCTATGTCCGAATAACGTCTGCTCTCCGGACCTCATTTTGCAACCATCAGTTCTGCGTGTGTGCGTGCGTGCGTGCGTGTGTGCGTGCGTGCGTGTGTGCGTGTGTGTAATCCCTGTTGTGTTTCTGTAACTCAACACAAGGTTGTTGGGAGGATAAATGAACTAACAGATGTGAAGATGCCTTTTTGGCTATAAATCACCCAGAAATGTCATTTGCTTGCTGTTTGATGGAGGCACACCTTATACTGCTGGGTCACCCCCCATCCATCTGTTCCTCTCTACAGATGAAAAAAGGAGGGAATATGTTCAGAGGCACAGGATGGTGAGAAAGTAGTCATGGTTCCTGAATAGTTCCTGAATGGTTGTGGTGGATTTGAGGTAGGATGGGAAGAGGGTGCCATGATCTGAGAAACTGCTATGAGGACGAAGACACCCTAGAAAGCCAGCCTAGCCCTGTCTGTGGTTTAGTGGTTATGAGGAAGTCGGCCAGTTTAGGAAGTCTCGAGGCTCGGGGCTGATGATCGATGATGTGGGCTGCCATGAAGGAAGGTGAAGTCGCCCATGCTGGTACTGAAATCTTCCAAATTGTAAGCATAACAGCTTCGTTTCCAGGCTACCCAATGTCAAAAAAACAACAAAAAACTCAGCGAAGACCACACTTCCGGTCCCTAGGTAGAAGCATCCTCCGCTTTCGCTTAGGGGAAGGGTGGGCCTTGAGCCACCGCGCTTCCTGATTGGGTAGCCGATTGTCGTGAGGTGTCACGTGGAGGTGGCTTTCCAGGACCGTGGACAAGCATGGCTGAGGCGGGAAAAGTGGCCTCCGGCCTCGGCCTTCCAGGAGAAGTCTCCCAGTGGCCTCTGAAGCGCTATGGCCGCTTCATGCTCTTGCACACCGGAGAGTCACCTGAGCCTAGCTCCGAAGCTGATGTAGGATCGTCGCCCACATGGAAGGTGAGGCCTGAGGGTAGGAAGGACAGGCAGCTGCCAGATCCCCAGGGAAGGAAGGGGGAATCCTGGCCGGCAGCCACACAGGACTAGTGCCCCACCCTCACACCTCTACAAGGACCAGAGGGGGTGACTGCTAACATAGGAAGCTTGTGTCTAAATAGGACTACAAGGCATAGTTGTAATTGATTTCATTCTCAAACTAAATATGCAAGGTTGAGCTAAACATCCCTGTATTCAACTTTACTGACTCAACATGGATTGCATGCTGGACACTGTTCACCTTGCTAAGGATTAAGCATGGAGCAAGGCCTAAATGGACCCTGTTCTCATGCATGGCTTTGTTTGCTTTTTTTGTGGTACTGGGGAATCTTAAGTGCCTCATCCCTACCATGCTCTTTGGTAATCCACAAGACTAAAGTTAGATTCTAGCTGTTAATTTTGGTGCTGGGGATTGGAACAAGACCTCCTGTGTGCTGAGCATGTGCTTTACCACTCACCCACACTGCCAGTCCCTGAAACCCCACTTAATGCTGAATTTCCACATTCTTGGTTAAGCTACTTGGCCTCTCTGAATCTCACTTATGGTAAAATAGAAACAATATTTTGATGTTGTATTGAAATAAATATAGTAGAGACAAAACAGGAATAAAAATTACAATCTTAAAACAGGAATAAAAATAACAATCTTACGTCATAGGGCATGTGTGTGTGTACACTGAGTTGTTTATGTTTTTGGATCGCCATGGGTGAGATAAGAGTGAAACATATATTCCAGGTGGAAGGTATAATATGTGAAAGGCTTCACACCTGAGAAAAGGCAGCAGGTCTGATATATAGAGAGAAGCCAAAAGATTGGCTCTTAGGGAACCAAGGGAATGATAGTAAGTGGTGTTGATGTCTGGAGAGGAGGACAGTTGTCTTGTGAATATTATTTTACAACCCACAGAGAAGCCATAGGAAGGGTTTTAATCATTTTCTTCTTTAGCACGTCACTCTGTCTTTGTAGATGAAATTAGAGGAAGGTATCAGTGAATTCAGTAAGACAAAATTTTTGATAATGACACCTCAGGCCTGCCGGGGTGGGAAGGGATGGTAGAGATGGGGAAATGGGACATATACTTTGGAGGATAGAAATGAAAAGGCTTAGTGATTGGTTGAATGTGAGCAGTGAGGGTAAAGGGCTTTGGTTTCTGGCAGAAGCAACTATAGGGTAATGGGATGCACTGGAGGAAGAATGGGAAAATCTAAGACTTGAGAGTTGCGTGTGTGAAACTCCAGTTGTACTCAGCTGGGTGTACTGCTCTGGACTCAGAGGGCAGGTCTGGGCTGGGTATGTGAAGGCGTGAGTCCGCATCATGAAGGTGATACAGTCATGAGGTTAGAGGAGATCCCAGGACTTATTCCCAAGGTAGTGCAGTGACTGACTGTAGTTCAGATGAAAATGTCAGAAGCTCTCAGATTGACAAGAGCTAGAGAGTTACAAAGTACCTGGGAGAATGAAGAGAGTTCTCTCAAGAGAGAGAGAATGCTTGATTAAGTTTGTGGAATGATACTGTCAGAAAAAGAAAAATAACAACTAGAGGGTGACCATTGTATTTAGCCACGTGAAGGGTTATTCATGGTTCGAGTGAGGGAAGAGTGTAGAAGGCAGCCAGAAGTGGACTGAAAAGTGACTGATAGGTGAATAAATAGAGCCAAGTGCACAGTTTTGAGAACTTTGGATGGGGATGTGAATAGAACTAGGGCATTGTGAATTATTCATGACATTCTGAAATATTAGAGTAAATGGTACTCTAAAACTGGAAATCATTATATTTAGGCCCATTTAAAAAATCATTAAACACCTTGTTGTGCTCTGTAGAACTCTGTATCCTAGAAGAAGATATAGGCCAAAAATGCAAAATTGAGTGAGGTAGAGTTAAATGCAAGTGTGACCGATCTATAATTGGATCTTACAAAAGGCCAGGAATGTTGGAGGACATATTTAACTTACAAGACTACTTCAGTAGGCTCCTTGATAATTTCTCCTAGCAACTCTTTAATCCTTTTCAATCCTTTTCTCTGTGTTGGGTGCATTGGCTCAGATTAAGCCAGGTAACTCTTATATTGCATCCCAGAGTATGGACATTTTGACCACTTTAAGGTGTCAACTGTTATTACAATTTTTTACCTTCTTTTTGCAAAGCTCTTCATAATTGCTTATAAGGAACAGCATTCTTCAACTGTTTTCAAATGTTTGGCATAACACCATGGCCTTAGTGACAAGAGATGAAGCTGGCACTTGCAGGGATTTTGAAAACTGAACATTTGTACCTTGCTTTGAACTTGTGCCCAGCCATCCTGCCTGCTGTGATCAGTTTCAACTTAGGTCTGTCATATCTTTCTTTTAAATGGAAGAGAAACAAGATTTGCTCTATTTTATAGGCACTGTGACTATTGTATAATAGTAATAATAATACCACGACTATTGTATAATAGTAGTAATACTGTACTCTCCAAATCCCAGGTGAATTCCTTTTTAAGGCATGTGGTACCTACAGTAAAACTGTATGTTAGGTGATGCACAGAAATTTATAATGATAAAGTAGTTATCATTCCGGTAGTTTTCTTTTTCATATGGAATGTTTTAAATTCAACTGTGGATAAACCCATTTTGGTTTTTTTTAAAATTGTCCCTGAAATTATGGAGACTCTGTTCTCTTGATCCCTTATGTGTAGCTATTTAGCTTCAAAGAGGACGCTCGTCACAGTGGCTGACAAAATGTCCATCCAAGAGAAAGATGAATAGTACAAGATTTCTTACTACAAGGCCCTGTTGAGAGGGAAGGTCAAGTGGGGAGACATCAAGATTATGCTATACAGAGAATGTCCACCATGCTGATTCCATTTAGTTCTCTGAATTCTTATTACATGTCATACAATTTGGCAGCAAATAAACTTTTTTTTTTGTAACAATCAACAAAATAAAACTCTTGAACCTGGCACAGGTTACAGCTTTGCTAATCAGGCATCAGTGTTCATAGCCATCCTGTAGAGATTTTTGTTAAAATTCAAATTCTGACTCAATCAGAATAGACTGTTGTGGGGAATGAGACTCTGCCCTTATATTAAGCTTCAGGGTGACGCTGGTGGTGGTTTTGGGGACTTTGAGAGGTAGAGATTCAGAAGACCTTGAGTGAAATGAGAAGCTATGTAGTGCAACTAATAAAATGAATTTGTAGCAGTATGACCAAGTTAAATTCAAAATGAATATGAAAATATTGTATTAAGAAGGTTAATACTTAAGCCATATGTCATCATCTAAGTGATGAGCAAATGAAATGCAAACTTGATTTTTGTTCCTTATATCTATTGGTCCAGCCTTTCTGACAAAAATTGTCATAATATCAGATTGGTCCATTTTATGTCTGTATATAATTTAGTCTGTTAATTTGAGAATTTTGGAAGGTGATGTTAATTTCAGGTTGCTTTTCAGTTAAACCTTTAGCATGTTTTTCAGATTCTAAATCTTTCCCAGACATTCCTTAATTGGTTGAACCTGACAACATCTTAGATTAGTTTTTCAAAGAAGAAAAGAGTGATCCTTTAATTTTTGTAGGAGAACCTTAAAATAATTGCCCTACTTAGAAACTACGAAATGGAATATGCAGTTTGAACTTTAATGTGGGTTCCATGTAGAGTGTGCTTTGAGGCCCTTTCTCTTTCATATTTCTAGTGTCTCTCTGCTCATGAGACATGATAAATCCTTAGTAATGTTTGCCTGAATATGTAGCATGGCAACTTTTTTGTTCTGTTTTGTTTTTGAGACAGGGTCTCACTGTGTAGGTCTATCTGGCCTAGAACTTACGTAAACCAGGCTGGCCTTGAACTCACAGAGCTCTGTCTGTCTCTGCCTCCCAAGAGCTGGGATCAAAGGCTTGCAGCATTAGGCCTGTTTCTATTTAGGAACAGTTGTTACAGCAGCCCTAAGAAGCAATATTATTTTACAGATGAATCAACTGAAACTGAGGGGTGCTCTAATAATTTGGAAAGATGTTGGGAGTAATTTAGACTCTAGTTTTCTTGTCTGTGAAACTTGTGCTTTTAATTACAGTGCTGCTCACCTTACAAATGTTATTAATTCAGGAATTTTCAAAGTAGCATGTAAGGTGAACACAATTAAGATGACTTCATTAATGTTTTAAGGACAATTTAAGGTTCAGTGTAATTTTAAGAAAATTATTTTAAAGAAATAGCAAAATAGCAGTTCTCCTTTGTATGCTGAGTGATTTTTTAGTAGGTCCATATTGCTGTGGATTTTAAGTTGTTGGTTCCAGGAAAATTTGTGTTCTTATAAATAATTCCAGTAACACCCCCACCACACTGTTACTGTGTGGGGGGGGTCTAGGCAATGCTGCCTTAAATACTTGGAGGTGGTTCTTTCCCCAGCCATGTGTGCTGAGCAGGGCTGCACTGAAGGACAGGCTTTGGAAGTGACTGGTGTCCACTCCGGGTGTACTCTGGAATTCTGTCCCATGTTTTCTTGCCTCTCGGGCCTCCTTAGCCATGCAGCTCCATCTCCTAAACTCAGGAAGACCTCCTCAGATGCTGCTTGGGTTGGTTTTTGTTGTTTTTTTCTTGCACTTCACTATGGAAATTCTCCAAGCATCGAGAGACATTGTTGATGTCTATATGGCACTTTATAATTTGCATTTTTCTAACTTCTTCCTACTTACATTTTACAAGTCTTTGGGGCAATAGTTGGAGAAATCACTTCATTTCTTGTAATTTCTCAGAAATTCTATCTTTCATTTCCTATACCCAATAACTTGAAAATGGCATATACTCCCTCTAACTTACTCAGTATTTTAGTTGTTTTAGGCAGGAAAGGAAATTCGACTCCTGTTACTTCATGCTAGCCTGAAAAGGAAGTCCTTAGTGGGCCCTTAGGATTGCTTCCACTTTGTCTTTCTCCACTGCAGGGCACCCCCTCACCACTGATTGTTTCCCTGGAGATGCTATGGAATTGTCCTTGGAATTCACTCAGTCTTTTTCTTGTTTGTTTGAGACAGGTCTTACCGTGTAGCCTTGGCTGGTCTCAGTGTTCCTACTCCAGCTTCTCCAATGCTGGGATTACAGGGGTGATCCACCATGCCTGATCTCACACAATCTTAAAATATATCATGTTAACCTTAATGATATAAATTCTGAGAAAAGCATCATTAGACAATTTTGTTGTTAAACTAACATCATTGTCTATAGTTACACAAACCCAAATGAGTACCATGTCATTAAATGGTACCGCTTTTATGGGACGGCTGTTATGTATGTGGCCCAGTGGCTTGTTTTTACTGAAACACCATTCTGTAGCCATGACTGTATTTGGTATTTCAGTGTTGAGTTAGAGTAGAGTGGCCCACTGGAGCCACTGTCCTCAAGGTAGGCAGACAGCCTTCACCAGAGATTTTCCATGCACCTCTGTCCATGTGTATCCCATGTACTTCTCATAAGTCTTTGGGTCTTACATGGTATAGACAAGAAGCTAAAGCCTGGCTAGTTCAATAGCTTACCAAAGGTTGACACAGGAAGTGGAAAGATAGATTCTAAAGCCCTGATCTTGTTCATTCTGCCACATGCTGCTACTTCCTGTGTTTGTTTCTTTTCTCCTGAAGATGTAGGATTACTGTCAAGAGTTACTATTCTCTTAAAAAACAAAAATTTTTTAATTTATTTATTCTCTCATCCTGACCACAGTTTCCCCTTCCTTCTTTCCTACCATTCTCTCTCCCCACCACTCCTCTCCCTCAGATCCACCCCTCCATTTCCCTTCAGAAAAGAGCAGGCCTCCCAGTGATATCAACTGAACACAACATAACAAGGTACAATAAGACTAGTCATAAACCCTCATATCAAGGCTGGATGAGGCAACCCTTTCCCAGTAGGAGGAAAAGGGCCCCAAGAGCAGGCAAAAGAGTCAGAGACAGCCTCACTCCCACAAGAACACCAAGATACACAGCTATAATATATATGCAAAGGATCTAGGTCAGACCCAAACAGGCTGCCCAATTGTCACTCCAGTCTCTGTGAGCCCCTATGAACCCAGGTTAATTGATTCTGTGGGGTGTTTTCTTGTGGTGCCCTTAACCCTTCTGGCTCCTATAATCCTTCCTCCCCTTCTTCCATGGTATTCCCCTAGCTCTGCCTAGTGTTTGACTGTGGGTCTCTGCCTCTGCTCCTATCAGTTGCTGGATGGAGCCTCTCTGATGATGATTATGCTAGCATTGGGAATCATTTCATTTACTCTTTTTTTCCCAGTTGTGTTTTGTTCTATCTTATGACTCTGAGCTATCTAGCCTCTGGTTCCTGGCCCTCCAGGCAATATCAGACATTGCTCCCTCTCATGACTTGGGTCTCAAGTTGAACCAGTCATTGGTTGGCCATTCCCACAAGTTCTTCACTACCTTTCCCCCAACACATCTTGCAGACAGGATAAATTTTAAGTTGAAGCTTTTGTGCCTGGATTGGTGTCCCCCCTCTACCCCCCTATTGTGACTATTGTGATGGAATATTGTCAGCATGACAAGATCTAGAATTATCCTTGAGACAAGCCTCTGGGCACACTTGTGGGGAGTTATCTAGATTAGGGTAGCCTTTGGGTGTATCCCTGAAGGATTTTCTCTATTCAGTTGATTAAAGTGAGAAGACTACTCCCAATGTGGATTACACCATCTCATGAACTTGGATCCTGGATTACATTCACAGCTTTCAACTTCCTGACTGTAGATGCAGCATGACCAGCTACCACGAGCTCATCTCCCTGTGACTTCTCTGCTGTGCTGCTGTAATGGACCCATAAACCATGAGCCACGATAAACCTTTTCTTCCTTCTGTTGCTTTTGTCTCAGTGTCTCAGAAACTAAGACACTGTGATCAGTCTAAGAGAGAAGCTTGAAAAAGGGTTGGGGTGGACAGAGTTTGGTCTCATAAGGAGTTTTCTGTAAGCCACTGTGTGTTGCTCCAGCTTACAACGTGGTAGACAGAGCTTAAACCCCACATGGATTACTGATGCATGCCGAAAGGTCACGTGTCTTCTTACCATATCAAAGGAAAATGAATATCTGAAGTTAGTTGGGAGTTAGTTAACATACTTCTGACTCTGATGATTTATTTCTCAGTCCATGGTTGGGACTCAAAAGGCATTTGTAATGATAGTATGTTTTACATGTGTCCCTCAAAGTTTGGTGTGCTGGAAGCCTGGCCCCTAGCGTGATGAGGTCTAGCGCATGATAATTAGGCCATATGCATGGTAGTTAGTACCCTAATTGGAAGAGATTAATGCTGATGTCACAGCATGGGTTAGTTCTCATGAGAACTAAAGGTTATCACCCTGTGTATCTATCCAATGCCTTCTATACTTGACCATGTTTCCTTTCTGCTTCTACATTGTGTTACAATATGACCAGGGGAGCCCTCACCAGAGTCCAGGCTTTTGGAAACAACTTAGTCTTAGACTTTAAGCCTCCAAAACCATGAGCTAAGAAGTCTGTTTATAAAGTGCCCAGTCTAGGGAATTTCATTATACCAACAGAAAATGGGTTAGTAGAAGTAACAAAATTAACTGTTACTTAGTGTGTAAATACTGTATGTTCATCCTGGCGTGGTGCCTGGCTGGTGTTCCATGAAGCTTTCCTGAGTGGGTGAGCCAAAGCCAAGCATTCTGTTGTGCATCTAACCTCACAGTGTCCATGTGAAAATTCTGTACGCAGGGCTTCTTAAGCTTTCTCTACTCCCAGCCCTTTGGGATCAAGCACTTTTTATGCAACTTTGGGTGCATAGGTATACAGGATGGATATAGGAATCAAACATTTACTGATGATAATTCATACATTATTTTAAAACAACTCTTTGGTTGTGCTTGTTTAATTGTATACATAGATTTAGATGTTAGCAGTTTTTTAAATTGTATGATGTAGAGCATCATTGGTGTTTTTCAGAGTTGGTATTTTGTTTTATAATTGTCAGTGGTGAGGATGCTACTTCATATCAATAAGCAGCACAAAATGGCAGAAATATGTTTAAGGCCATTTCAAAACTTGTTGGAAATTATGTTCTAATCCCAAGCCAAAATACATTTAGTAAACTTTTTCTTTAACGATTTTTATGGAGCCCAAGCCAGCAACTCAAATGCCAATTTTTAAAGATTTGCTTATTTTATAAACATGTGTGTGCCTGGATCTATGCATGTGTACCATGGCAGCCAAAAGGGCATCAGATCCTCTGGAACTGGAGTTATAGATGATTATGAGATGCCATGTGGGTGCTGGGAATCGAACCCAGGTCTTCTGTAAGAGCAGTCAGTAATCTTAACTTCGGAGCCACCTCTACAGCCCTCAAACAGGAATTAATTTTTAAAATTAATTATATGTATTGTGTGTGTGCATGCGGGTGTGTGCATGTAAGTGCAGGTGCCCATGGAGGCCAGAGTCAGAAGCATTGACTCTCTTTGGAACTAGTGTTACTGGCAATTGTGAGTTCCCTGATATGGGTGCTGGCAACCAAACTTTAGGTGCTCTTAACTACTGAGCCATCTCTCTAGCCCCTCAAATAGCACTTTTTTTTTCTGTTTTGGATTTTTGAGACAGGTTCTATCCTAGTGACTATTTTATTGCCTCGATCAGACAACATGACCAAGGCAACTTATAAGAGAAAACATTTATTTAGGGGCTTGCTTACAGTTTTACAGACTTAGTCCATGATTGTCATGGCGGGAAGCATGGTGGCAGGTAGGCAAGCAAGGCACTGGAACAGTAGCTGAGAGCTCACATCTGATCCACAAGATAATGATACTGGATCTAGTGTGGCTTTTGAAACCTCAGAGCCTGCCCCCAATGATGCACCTCCTCTAACAAGGCCATGCCTCCAAATCCTTCCTAAACAGTCCACCAGTGGAGACCAAACACTCAAATAGGAGCTTATGGGGGCCATTCTCACTCAAACCACCCCACAATCTCTATATATAGTCCTGGTTGCTCTGGAACTTGCCATATAGACCATTCTGGCCTTGAACTCACAGAGATCCACCTGCTTCTGCCTCCCAAGCAAACAGCAATTTTAAAAGCCAACCGTTCTAACATAATATAGATGAGAGGTGTACTGAGGACCGACAGTGGAAAAATACTAAAAGTGATTGTTTCCCACTACTAAACCATATTTCTGTAAGAACAGAAGACTTTGTATGTACAGTAAACACTCTGCAATTCAGAACACACAGTAGTCTCAAATCCTAGCCAGGGTGTTTCAAGCAGAGTATTCCTTGTGTGTGGCATAAATACATGTGGAAGGCAAAATGTACATGTTGTGTGTTCATTAATGAAGCTGCAATGAAGTCCCATCATGCAACATGGGTGAATGCTGCCAAAACTTCAGATTCATGATGTGGTTGATTTAGAATCATTTCTTGGCTGTTGGTGTTCAGAAACATTCTGCTGTTGTTGATTTTCTTTCTGATCTCCGTATTCAGTTATGGGACCATAATCCACAGTTAACAAGCTGTGTAAAAGTTTACATGGTAGAGGGTGCTATTTCTGTTTTACAGATGAAAAAAATAATTTGTAAGTGGTAAGGCTGAGATTTTATTCTAGGTCTACCTGATGCCACTAATATCTTTTGTAAAAAGGTAGTTGTTGGTGCTATCCACATATACTGTAATTTCACTTGGCCCGTGTTAAGTTACACGTGCCTGGGATGTGACTGGTTTGGGGCAGTGAAATGTGAATATAATTTATGTGTCATGGGCAGAAGCTTGAAGAGCCAGGGCTCTGCTTTTCCTTCTTCCTTGGGCACACTTGCCAGTGCTGCAGTCAGAGTGGCAGGCAGTGGGAGATAGAATGGGAGAACAGAAAAGGAAGGGTGGGCAGTGAGCGAGAAACACGACTTTGGACCTTTGGAGGAATGTCAGTGCCTGGAGCACCGTGTCAATGCTCCAGCACATACTGGCTGACACAGTATTTCATACTTGTGGTGTTGTCTAAGTGGATCATATGCTACACACATTGTAGGTTGCCTCAGATTTTGAGAAAGGACCTTGTAAGTGATGTCCCAACATTTTTTTCTTATGACAAAATAATTTCTTACTCCAGAAAATCTAGTTTATAAATACATTTTTCTACCTTGGGGTCAGACTTCGTTCTCTTTCTTCAAAAACAAAAGCTTAATTTTGTACAGCAGACATAGTTTCCATGGAGGCCGTGGTTTGTTTGCATAACATTATTTAAGGTGGAATGTAACTGGACAGATACAGTGAAGAAGACTGTTTTTAGCGTGGTGGTTTAAGGAGTCTTGAAAGTTACAGTTTAGAGGGAGGCCCACAAGTACTAAAAACTCCTCAGTTTGGGGAGTTTCCCCCTACCACCCCACACTGTAAAGCTCTGTTAGAGAAGGCTGGCCACCGGGCAGCCTTCCACTGCCTGATTATGTGGAATCCAGGGGTCTTACAGTTCCCCAGTGACAGCCCTGCTCCTGAGACTTGCTTTAAAACTTTGAATTCCCATTTAGAATATACTTTGGATATTGGAAGTGTTAGGGCTTCCCTAGCTTTGTGAATGGGTAGAAGATACAAAAGGAAAATGTGACAGTTACCAAAACCTAAGTGTGCCAGTGGCAAGGACCACTTCCTGGTCTAGTTGATGTTTGGTGGTGGCGGTGGTTTTGTTTGTTTGGTTTGTTTGGTTCTTTTTCTTTTTTATGAGACAAAGTCACATTATGTAATAGAAGCTGACCTCTAACTCATTACACTTCTGCCTCAGTTTCCCAAGTGTTGTGATTACAGGCATGCAGCCGATACCTGTTTTTTTGTTTGTTTGTTTGTTTGTTTTGTTTTGTTTTTTGTAGAATTTACTAGTCTGTGCAGATTTTCTTGTATGTGTTGTGGTGTGTGTTCATGTATATATATTCATTACCATGAGGGATCAAGAAAGACTTGTCACCTTTTATACTGAGGCAGGCTCTCTAGCTGAATATGGAGCTCTGCTTGTCTGGCAAACTAGATCACTTGCTTTGGTGATCTCTGTCCCCCTCTTCTCTGCTCTGGGATTGTGGGTGAATTGCCCTGTATATTCAACTTTAGTGTGTGTTCTAGGCATCTGAACTCTAGTTTGCATGCTTGCATAGCAATCACTTTACATATGAACTGTGGCCCTAGCTCAGTTTGAGAAACTTTTAAGTTTTTTCTTTTCTTTTCTTTTCTTTTAAATTTCTTTTTGTAATGTTTTATTAGACCAATCAGGTGTTTAAAACAGGTGAAGTAACACAGCTTCACCGAGTTAAACAAATGCAACATAAAGGAATGCAGTACATCTTTGTATCACTAAACAAACATTCCACAACATAAACAAGTGTAACACAAATTAATATTCCACAATAAATCACCCGCAAAATACTGAAGTCATTCTTCTCAGAAATTAAAAAAACAAATAAAATAAAATTTATCATGGAAGCACAAACAAGCCTAAATAAAATCTTGAGCAAAAGGGCAGCTTCCTGGGACCGTTTGCACACTCCTCCTGTGAGTTAGGAGTAACTTCTAGAGGTTGATCAAACTCAAGTTGATTGCACTGAGACCAGCTTAGAGTTGTTTGATTTTCCTCTTGTAGGAGAATGTTATGTCTAATTTTCTCGTCATGTTGTTGTTCTTGATCTATGATGCCTACATATATAAATTGGAATTTGTAAAATTTTGATATAGTAATTACTGTTCTGATTTTTTTTCTGGACTGTCCTGTACCCCACCCCACCCTCATATTTGCCTTAGGTAACCCCATGATAACATTACATAGAAAAAATAAAGTCAGCGCTTGATTCTTCGCCTTAATTTGTCACTTAAAAAATGGATTCCCTAGGATCCCCAAGCTCTGAATTTTTCTTGTGTTCAACCGGGAGCTTTGAAGAGCTTTCTCTATGCCTGGGATTTAGGAATTTCACTAGGATGTGTCCAGGTCTTGATAATTTTTTTCTTGTTTAGTCAGCGCCTTCGCCTTCCCTTGGTCTGTTTCCCACCCCAGTCACTAACATTTGTTCTTCTGAATCTGAATCTTTGTCCCCTATGTCTTACACTGTCACTCATGGTTTCTCCCTCTTCATGTTTTCTCCTGCAATTCTAAGTATTTCCCCTTTTTGGCCATTAATTGGCCTCAGTGTCCAGGCAATTCTTCAGTTACCTATTGAATGTTTCTTTGCATAAAGCATAGTTTTAACTCCAAAACTTTACTTAATATTATTAGTAATAATTACTTTTGTTCAGGCTGATGGTCTCCTGGAACTGTTTTTTCTTCTCTGTTGTCTTATTTTGGTTTTCTTTTCCCCTCCCACATATATTAATTGTACAGAAATAATGGGTTTCATCCCCCTGCAGAGGGGGTGGCTTGAACTTGAGAGCACACTGTCCAGTGCTGTTTTTTAGGGCAAGGCTTGCCCAGGCACTGCAATATTGTGCTGCCCCAGGGTTCCATGCTCAGTCTCACAGCTTCTCTTGTAGAGAAGAAAGCATTTTGTCTGCTCCTTAATGTGGCCCTGGGGGGGTCTCATACCACTCTTTAGAACCACTTGAACACTGATCTTAATCGTGCTCCAGAAAGGTAATTGGTATTTGGATTGCACTGAGAAAAGGAAGACCACAGTATAGAATCTAGCTTTCCCCCTGAACCCTGTAGAAGTTCTTAAATTAGACATTTTAAAGCTGTATAAACTTACTATATAGAGTTTTAAAATGAGGGATTGTAGCAGATCTCTGAAATTATAGGCTCACGCCTATAATCCTAGCATTTGAGAGGCTGAGGTAGGAAGATTGCTGTGGGTTTGAGGCCAACTTGGCATCCACTCCTTATACCTGGCTAACTCTCATGCTTCTCAACAAGGCCCCCACTCTCACCTCCCTATTCATGCTGCGTGCGTGCGTGCGTGCGTGCGTGCGTGCGTGCGTGCGTGCGTTTGTGTACAAATGAATACAGGTGCTCCCAGAGCCCAGAGGCATTTGGGTACCCCAGAGATAGAGTTACAGGTGATTGTGAGCCATCTGAAGTGGTTCCTGGGATTCCAACTTGAGCTACCTTTCAGCTTGCATTCATACTGACACTCAGGTCCTTTCTTGTCTTCTCATTTCATTTGCTCTATTTCTCTTCCTAGCTCTTAACATTATCTTACAAACTAGACAATTAGTTGCTGTGTTCAGTATTGTACCCAGAATATTTGATATCCAGAATGGATAATTTTTGACACTGTATTTCCCCCAAGGGATAAAATCATATTCAGGAATAATTATGAAAGCAATTGGGTATTCATTTATTATGCCAGCTGAAGATTTTTAGTTTTATTATAATCATGCTAGTTAAATAAATACAAATTGCACATTATAGTATAAAATAGTAAAAGTGCTCACAACTGTGTAGGCAGCTGTTAGCTGTTTGAACTGTGATCCCTGGTTACAAGCTGATGTATTTCACATATTTATTTGCTTGTTGATGAATAGAATTACTATTTAGTAAAACTATATACCTCTGAAAGCTACAGTTTAGGTAACTACTCATAAAACCACAATTTTTTTCTCTATTTAGTTTTAAAACACTTAGCAAATTTTAAAAATTTGTGTGTGTGACGTGTATGTAGAGGTCAGAGGACAATTTCATGGAGTACATTCTCTCCATCCACTTTTTATTTGGGCTCCGGGGATCAAACTTTTGTTGCAGGTTCCTTAATCCCCAAGCTATCTCGATAGCCCAATAGTTAGTGATTTTAAAAGAAAGTGTTTCTCTGGGCATGGTGGCTCATACCTGTAATCTCAGCACTTGGAAGGTTGGGGCAGGAGGATTGCTATGGGTTTAAGACTAGTATGATCTACAGAATGAGAAATTAATTTTAGTATTAAAGATAATGTTCAAATTTAATAAAATACTGAATTGAAAATTACATTTAACCAAAGATGTTACATTTTACTGTTTATATTTAATTTCAGTGTTCTGAATTTTTAAACACAGATATAAATACCAAAAGGTCCCCTAAAGTGAGAATTTGACAATCACTGTGCTGTCTTTGTCATTGTGAGAATACCTTTCAAATGTAGAAGTGAGTGGTAAGTACCACAAGGCTGGGGAGTCTTTGGGAGAGATTTGCAAAATTTTGGGAAAAAAAATTGTGGGCTAACTGCAAACCTAGGAAAAATATATAGAGAAAAGTTCTGTATATTATATATATACAAACATAGATAATAGATGATTTTTATCATTTATCATCATAAAACACATCAACTCTATAATAAAAAGTTACAAATTTGGGGGCTGGTTCGATGGCTCAGCAGTTAAGAATGCCTAGTATTCCTGCAGAAGAGCTGAATTCAGTTCTGAGCACCCACATCTGGCTGCTCACCAGCCTGTAATTACAGCTCCAGAAGGTCTGACACCCTTTTCCTGGCATCTGTAGGCATGCACACACGTACGGCAGACACACATAAGTAAAAAGGTATACATAAGAAACTTTTTTAAAAGCAAAAACCTTCATTAAAATGTAAACAGTATGTATATATGACAGTGTCCATGGTGGAGAGTATAAAGATGTAACATGAAATCAGAGCAGTCTAAAATGAACTGCACTGTGTCCTGTACCCCGTGACTCCACAGCTCCCTCCTGCTACCATGCAGTGAGCTCAGATAGCGCCAGTGTCCACTTTAAACCCAGTGCGATGCTGATCATTGCTGTATGAGCAGTTCATCTGCCAGGAAATTGCCTATCACAAGAAAAGTGATATGCCAGTTCCCACACAGTTTTCACATGAGAAATATGATTTTCTCAGTAAAAAGTGATTTCTCAGGTTGTCCCACATAAACGGCTATGTGTGGCTTTCAAAATATGTGTTATCCAACTGTGTCATGGGCAAGGCTTCTGGTCAACACAGGCTGGCAGAAAGTTTAGTTTGAAGGATTTAGAAATTACAGACAGAGTTTAGTCATCAACCAAGAGCAGGACTCAGAGAGGGCTGAGCAGCTCCTACCAGTGCAGTCACCTTCACCTCTTCTGAGACCCGTAAGCTGCTCTTGGCAGGGCCACATCAAGCTTCATTCTGTATGTAGAGCAAGACGCTGTGGTCTCACAGCAGCTGAGCCTGTGTGCAGAGACAAGCAGGCCACAGGCATGGTAAAATGGTTCAGTGTGAGAAATGGATATGGTTTCATCAATAGGAAGGATACCAAGGGAGATGTATGTGTACACCAGGCTGCCATAAAGAATAGGAGATGGAGAGGCTGGAGTCTGAGATTGCTGAAGGGGAAAAGGTATGGAAGCAGCAAATGAGACAGGCCCTAATGGAGCTCTAGTTCATGACAATAAACTTGCACAATAAACAGACCATGGCCATTCCCAATGCTATCCATACATGCTAAGGGGTATTCTACATAATTACTGGCAAGATTGGCAGATATAGAGAAAAATGAAGGACTCAGGGCATTTTCAAGGCCAGGCCAACAACTTTACCCTTCTTTAGGAAAAATCCCCACCTTGCCAGTTGTCAAGACCCTGGGAGTGTTGATCAAAGTATTGCAAACCTTTTGCGAAGGCAAAAGTAAGGGCGGCTGCATTTAAACACAGCACAGGGTGCAGTAGATGTTAGAACGATGATCTCTAATGGGCACAGAGGACAGGCCCGGAGGACAGCAATACAAAGGATAAAGGAAGTGCAGGCACAAGGCCCCTCTTACTTCCCTTAACCCTCATTCAAAGCCTAACAGCATTTAGGACTTAGGCCAACAAAGGGATACGTTTATCACAGACATGGATAAGAATTGGTGACTCATAGTAGTAATAAAATCAGGTGGATTACTCAGTTTGAGAATTTGTCAATTCCCTATAGACAAAACCCTTCCTGTTGCCTACTCCTGGGATGGACTGCTCCCTACCTACGCTTAGCGTGTCTCCAGTTACACTCCTCCTTTATCACTGTCTGTTGCCTTGCTGTACAAGTCTATGCCACATAGCTCCACCAGGGCAGGGTGTTTTTTTTGTTCAGTGATGTCCCCCATCTTGAATAATGCTTGGCATCTAGTGGCTTTTCACAATGAATGAATGAACAGATGAATGAATGAAGCTTAAGGTCAGGGGCCTTCCTGTTTTTTTCTTTCCCAATAATTTATAAGAACAGTCTGTATGTGGTGGGTACCTTGTTAATGCTAACTGGTTTATTTAAATGCTTAGACAGGAGCCAGAGAGATGGCTCGGTGGGAAGAGCACCTACTGTTCTTACATGGAATGCCTCCCAGCATTCACATGGTAGCTCACAACTACCTGTAGTTGTAGTTTTAAGGGATCCAACACCCTCTTCTGACCACCATGTGATCATGCACACGTGTGTATGTATTTACACTCATGTATAAATACGTACACAAAAATTAAATATTAAAAATTGAAATGATTGGTACATGTTCTCTGTACGCTAGACTCTTGTGTGTCTATATGAATTAGTGGAATGTCTACAAAACTAGGAATTAAGCTTTAAATTTGTATTATTATTATGTGTTGTATTGTGTGTATACATGTGTGAGAGTGCTGACACTCAGCCATGAATAGAGGTCAGGACAATTTTGAAAGGAGTCAGTTCTCTCTATCCACCTTTACATGTGTTCCGGAGATCAAACTCAGGTCAACAGGCTTGTATAGCAAGTGCTTTTACCCGCTGAACCACTCCAAGGCCTCCGAATTTTGATTTGGATTGGCTAGATCAATCTGAAAAGACCCATCTTTTCCAGTTTTCCTATTGTGGCTGTAACAAACTACCACAAATTTAGTGGCCCAAACCAGCATAATATAGCTTATTACTCTGCAAGTCAGAAATCTGAATGGTATTTTATGGAGCTAAATTTAATGTGAGGAAGACTGAATTCTGTGTAGAAGCTCTCTGAAGGATCCATATTTTGCCTGCCCTTTGTGCCTGGCCTCTACCTCAAGAGCAGCAGTCACACTATTCCTTTCTCTGGCTGACACCCTCTTTCCCTTAATGACACGCATGATTGCACTGGGCCCACTTGGATAATCCAGGATAATCTCCCTATCTCAAGGTACTTAATCACATTAGCCAAGTCCCTTTTGCTGTGTAAGATAACATTCACAGGTTCTAGGTATTAGGACATGGACACCTTTAGCTATTAGCCTGCCTACCAGCATTTTAATAACACTAAATCTTTCTGTCCATGAGCAAAGCTCTCTCCATGTATTTATGGTTTAAGTTTATCTCAACTTGTAATGTGCCATTTTTACACAGATTTTGCCATTTATTCCTAAGTAGTTTATATTTTGATGATATTATAAAGTTTCATACTTTTAAAACCAAATTCCAGTTTCTTACTATCATATTCGTTACTTTCCTTCTTTCTGGAACCAATTCAAGAGATGGAGGCTTGCCTTGGCCATAGTTCAAGAGGCTACAGTTCACTGTGGCTAGGAGAGCATGCTGTCAAGAGCCTAGCGAGGCACACTGAGTCCACAGTGAGGAACCAGAGAACAGATGAGAAGTGGGTCTGGCTACTAAAACTGAAGGCCTATCCCTAGCGACCTGTTTCTTCCAGCAGCACCACTTGGAGACCAAACATTTGAATGAGTGTGCCTATGGGAAATAGTGCACACCCAAACCACAGCAACGGCGCGTATAAATATAATGTGTTTTCATGGGCTAGCTTGTAAATGCAACTTTTCAAAATTCACACACTAGTAAAGTCAATTGGATTGTCTGCATAGACCAATTATCTGTGATTAAATGTGGTTTTAATTCTTCCTTTACAGTCTGAGTGCTTTTTGATTCTTGCCTTTTCATAGTAATTACAACTTCCCAGTAAAGAAGGTTGACTAATGAAGAGTGGATTGCTCATCTTGTCTCTTAGGCGATGCTGTCACCATGAAGTATCATCTTAACTGCCGTTTCGCACAGATGCCCTGTCATCTGGAAAGTTCCATCTAGCTTTTGGTTTTCTGGGATTTTAGAATCAGAAACAGGTGGTGGAGTTTGCTACATGCTTTTCTGCAATCTCAGTTATCAACCACACAGCTTTTTGTCATGTTAGCATGGTATATGACATAGAGTTCAAAAATATTTCATATCCCTTTTAGTTTCTTATTTTGTTCCTATGCTATTTAGAAATGTTCTTTAGTTCTAAAATATTTGAGCAGTTTTTCAGTACCAGTTACTGATTTTTTTTTACTTAACTGTGCTCAGAGAATATTCTTTGATTTATTTTTCATGGGCATATATCCATTTAATGGGATATAGTGTGATGCTTTGAGAAATATACACAATATAATCAATCAGGGTATTTAGTATATCAGTGCAAACATTTATCAGTTCTTTTTAGTGAGAACAACTTAAATCCCTTATTATAGATATATTGAAAATTTCAATACAGTATTAACCGTAGTCACTTTGTCCTTGCTCTGTCTTGCTGGGGTTTGAACTCAGGATTTTGCACATGCTGGGTGAGTATTCCACCACAGAGTGATAGCCACAAGAACTTAGTTCTTTTTTGAGGTTGTGTTATTTCTTTATCTGTTCACCCACTGGTGAACAGCTGGGCCTCCATGAAGAGCTTTGTGGTGAACAGGAGCGTGCACCACTTCTCTGACTAAATTGATTTCATTTGTTTTGAGTGTGTACCCAGTCATAGGATTGCTGGATCATGAGTGGAGTTCTAGTTTTAGTTCTTTAAGGAACTTGCCTGCCTTTTCTGACAATGACAACAGACACACTCATTCACACTTGCACCAAAAGGTTGTCTCCTTCTCCTCATCTCTGTCACTTGGTTCTTTTGGTGATAGCCATTCTTTCTCTTTTTCCTTTTGTAATTTATTTGTTTTTACATCCTGCCCACAGTTTCTCTTCCCAGTAGCCTACATCTCCCATCCACTCTGCCTCCATTTCTCTTCAGAAAACTGCAGGCCTCCTGTGGATATCAACTAGCAGTGATATCAAGTTGCAGTGATACTATGCACCCACCTCCTCTTCTATTAAGGCTGGACGAGAGGCAACCAATAGGAGGAAAGAGTCCCAAAAGCAGGCAACAGAGTCAGGTGCTCCACTGTTAGGAGTCACACAAGAAAACCAGGCTACACACTGTAACGTATGTACAGAGGGCCTAGGTCATGTCAGATGACAGCCATTCTTCTTAGAGTTTGGTGGTACCTCTCTGGAGGAGTGACTTGATTTCCCTGACAATTAAGGATGTTAAGGATTTCATGTACCTGTTTGCCATGTGTGTCTTTTGAGAAATGTTTAGCCAGGCCTTCTGCCCACTTTTATACTGAATTGATTGTTTTTCTTGTGTGCTCTGAATAACTGACCCCTCATCAGATGTGCAGTTTGTAGATATTTTCCTCTATTCTGTAGGCTAATTGTTTGCTTTTTGTGCAGCAGCTCTTAGTCACATATTTACATTTGCCTCCTTCTGCTTTTGTTGTCTGTGCTTCTAGGTTCTTATTCTAAAACTCACTTCTTCAGCTCCGCCTCTTTCCACAGCACATGAACAGCTCTGCTTCTCTCTCTCCCGTTTCTCCACCATATATTGGCTCATCATAATGGGACCTACTGAGGAGGAAACCTCAGTTGAGAACATGCCTCCTTAAGATTGGGCTGTAGGCAAGCCTGTAGGGCATTTTCTTAATTAGTGACCAATGGGGGCGGGCCTAGCCCACTGTGGGTGGTACCATCCTTGGGCTGGTGGTCCTGGGTTCTGTTAGAAAGCAGGTTGAGAAAGTCACAAGGAGAAAGCCAGTAAGCTGCACCATTCCATGGTCTCTGCATCAGCTCTTGCCTCCAGAATCCTGCCCTGCTTGAGTTCCTGTCCCGATTGTGAACAGTGATACAGAAGTGTAAGTCAAATTAAACTCTCCTCTCCAGGTTGCGTTTGGTCATGGTGTTTCATCACATCAATAGTAGCCCTGACTAAGACCAATTGGTACCAGGATAAGGGGGTATTGCTGTGACAGACCTGACCATGTTATTTTGGGGAGGATTGTAGAAGGACTTTGGGGCCTTGGACTAGAAAAGCCATGAAGTGTTCAAAAGTTTGGTGAGCTTTTCTGTGGAAGATAAGGCTATTGAAAGCAATGCAGATGATAGAGGCCTGGCATGTGTAGTTCTAGAGCAGTAGTTCTCAACTTTCCTAATGCTGTGGCCCTTTAATAAACTTCCTCATGTTGTGGTGATCCCAACCATAACTTTATTTTCATTGCTACTTCTTAACTGTAATTTCGCTACTGTTATGAATCACAATTAAAATATCTATGTTTTCCAATGGTCTTAGGTGACCCCTATGAAAGGGCCGTTCAGCCCCAGAGGGGTTGCAGCCCAGATTGAGAACTGCTGTTCTACAAGGCCGTTTGAGAGTAATTAAAAAACTTAAGTCAGGACTGTTTCCTAGTTTGAGTTGAGAAGTTGTGGTTCTGGTCATCTGGGGCTGTGAATAACAGGAGACCAGGACCTTTGCTTTACTGGGCCAACAGATACTAGTCAGTTGGAGCTAAGACATTAGTGGTGATTAACAAAAGACAAGCATTGATGTGAAATAGTCTGGGAAGTGTTTCTTCAGAGGCCACCAAGGTTGTACCTCAGACTGGCAGCCAAACTTGGTATGTGTAATAGTCACCCAGGTGGTACTGGTTTTGAAGGGATGAAGTAGTCATGAAAAACAGCTGAGGTTAGGCCATTGGAGAAAGTGCAGCCTCAACAGTGGTTTAAACCCCAGGATTGAAGAGGCTACAGAGAGGAACTGAGGCTTGGCACCATGAAGAGAGCCCAGGAGAGGCAATTGGTGAACGTGCAACCCAAGTGGAACAAGAGACCTCAACATTTTGGACCCCAGTCTGTCAGATAACCACCGAGAACAACAATCTGTGGAGTGAAGTCTACACAACAAGCTGTGTGTGCAAAGAGGGCAGAATCAGAGAAGTGATTCAAGTGCCTTGGAGGAACCCAGAAGACTGTGAGTGAGTCCCAGCTATTGGACATTGAGTCATTTGCACTTTCGAGTTTTCTTTGATCTGATTGTGACCGTGTCCTGGTACTTCCCTCTTGAAGTAAGGAAGTATTTGACTTATTTTATTTTACAAGAGCCCACAGTTGAGAGATTGAATTTTTAAAGAGATTTTAGGTTTTAAAGGAGACTTTGGATTTTTTATTTATTTGTTTGTTTTTTTGAGACAGGGTTTCCCTGTCACTTTGGAGCCTGTCCTGGAACTAGCTCTTGTAGACCAGGCTGGTCTCAAACTCAGAGATCTGCCTGCCTCTGCCTCCCAAATGCTGGGACTAAAGGTGTGTGTCACCATCACCTGGCAAGACTTTGGATTTTTAAAGAGACCGAGTTTTAAGGGTTTTAATTTGTAAAGACTGTGGAAGTTAAGTTTGTAAAATGTTTTATATTGTGATGTTGGTATTAATGATATTATATGTGATCTTGGAGATGAACAAGAAAGGAAAGGTGGTTTATCAGTAATGAGTTTGTGTGTCAGGTTGACAAGGGGTCAACTGTGCTGGACAGTTTATGTCAACTTGACAGGAGCTAAAGTCATCTGAGAGGATGAAACCTCAATTAAGAAACTGTCTTGCCAGGCGTTGGTGGCACACACCTTTAATCCCAGCACTCAGGAGGCAGAGACAGACAGATCTCTGTGAGTTCGAGGCCAGCCTGGTCTCCAGAGTGAGTGCCAGGATAGGTTCCAAAGCTACACAGAGAAACCCTGTCTCAAAAAATAAGGAAAAAAAGAAAGAAAGAAATTGTCTCCATTAGATGGGGCTGAAGGCAAGCCTCTAGAGCATTTTCTTAATTAGTGATTGAGAGAGGAAGGCACAGCCCATTGTAGATGGTGCTGTCCCTGAGCTGGTGGTTCAGGGTTCTGTAAGAAAGAGGCTCACAGATAAACACTAGGCAGAACCAGGGGAATCCCGCAGAAGAAGGGGAGGAAGGATTGTAGAAGCCAGAGGGTTCAAGGTTACCATGAGAACATGGCCCACAGAATCAACTAAGCAGGACTCATAGGGGCTCATAGAGATTGATGAGATTATCACAGACCCTCTATGGGTCTGAGCTAGGTCCTGTACTTAATACTAGTTACGGTTGTGTAGGTTGGTGTTCTTGTGGGACTCCTAACAGTGGGAGTGGAGAGTGTCTCTGACACTTTTGCCTGTGCTTGGGACTCTTTCCTCCTGCTGGGTTCCCTTGTCAAGTCTTGATATGAGAGTTTGTGCCTAGTCTTATTATAATTTGTTGTGCCATGTTCAGCTGATGTCACTGGGGAGACCTGCTCTTTTTTTTTTTTTTTTTTTTTTTAAGAGAAACAAGAGTGGATCTGGAGAGTTGGGCAGTTGGGAGGAACCACTGGGAGGAGTGGAGAGAGGAGAAACTTTGATCAGGATGTAATGTATGAGAGAAGAACAGATAGATGGATGGATGCATGCATGCAGGCTGAGAAACCCATGGGGAGCCAGCTGGTAAGCAATATCCCTCCATGGCTTTTACATCATCTCCTGCTTCCAGGTTCCTGCCCTAACTTCTTGGATGAACAATGATGTGCAAGAGTAAGCCAAATGAACCCTTTCCTTCTGAAGTTGCTTTTGGTTATGGTGTTTTATCACAACAATAATAGCCCTAAGTAAGACAAGATCTTTTGCTTGTTTGATTTTTAGTTTTGTTTCTTGTTTTTTTTTTTTTTTTTTGAAAGAGAGAACAAAAAGAACATAAAGTTGGGTGAGTAGGGAAATGGGAAGGATTTGGGCAGAACTGAAGGAGAGGAAACCATGATCAACATATATTGTATGAAAAAGTTTTTAAAGCTTCTGACTTTAATTGGGATGTTTGGATCATTTACATTTATTGTGGTTATTGATAGTTAAGTTTGTCATTTGCTATTTATTGTTTGTTTATTTATTTGGACCATCAATTCCTTATTTTTGTTTATTTTGAAAACAATTTCTTTGGAGACAGGGTCTCATTGTATAGCCCTTGTTGACCTGAATTCAGTGCATAGTCTAGGCTGGCTTCAGACCCCCCAGAAATCTGCCTGACTTTGCCTCCCAAGAGCTAGGATTAAAGACATACACCACTGCTTCTGGCTTACATTTAATGATGTGCCTCCACTTGATGAAGTGGAGGCACTGGGGAGGTTTGCCACACTGTGTGTGTGGAAGGCAGATACCTTGCACCTTTCGTCATGTGGGTTCTGGGCATTGAACTTCAGTGTCTTCCATCTCGGCTGCACGTGCCTTTACCAAGTGAGCCATTCCACGGTCTTTTTCCTATCTATTCTCCCTTCATTTGGATTAAGTATTCTTTACATTGTCAGCTATCAGCTTTTAATGATTTGTGAGTAAGGAATTCCTATATAACCACCCAGGTGATGACTGTTTCCAGTGTTCTGCACTCCTTTTTGGAGAACTGTTTTCATCTGCTCTCCTTTTTCTGCCTGAAGGATAGCTTTTAACTCCTTTCCCCTAGTGCAGTTCTTCTAATGATGAATTCTTTTTAAAAACATCTTTGTTCCCCTTGAAAATGGTACATTTTAATATGGTGCCTTTTGGGGGAATTTCAAACTTACTTATCCATTGAAAAAGGTACTGTATATGTCCTAAGTGTCAGGCACTGTCCTAGACATTAGGATATATAGGATATGTAGCAGCGGTCCACCTCAGTCTTCTAGGAGGTTAAACTTTGCTTGGGTAGACAACTAATAATAAATAACAATAGAGTAGTTTTTTAAGGTGGGCGGTAAGAGCTGTGGAGAAAAATAAAGCTGGGGAGGAGGGGTGGACTGGAGGGTAACACTGAAGCTAGATCTAGAGAAGAGAGTATGCAGGAATCTAAGAGATCCCCAGCTAGCACAACACTGAAAGCATGGAGGGTTGTAACTATAAACATGCCCAACAGGTTCAGGAAGCAACAAGGAGCCGATGGGGGGTGGGGCAGAGAGCAGACAGAAGAGCAGAGAGGCAATGAGGGTTTGGAATGGGGAGAGTCACTGAAGGGTTTTGAGCTAGAAATTCAAGATTTGACTTAAGTATTTACAGGATCACTCTGGCTACTTTATCAGTTGGAAATAAACTATGTTGGAGGAAGTAAGAACAGAAATGAAGGCAGTCAGGAGGTTGTTATGGTAGTCCAGCTGGCAATGATAACAATAAACAACCAGACCTGAGAAGAATTGTCTGCTTCTATGTGTTTTGAAATGAAGGGTTTACTGATGGATTGGATTTGGATATTGCAAAAGGAGAGGTGGATGATTCTGTGTTTTTTTTCCTAAAGAACTGGAAGGATAACTTGTTTTATGAGGCAGGAAGACTGGCAGTCAGAGAGTATCAGTGTAATGTAGGAGACGATAAGGAACTCAAGGTTTGGACTGTTAACCTGAGGTGTCTGTCACACTGTGACCCGTTTATATAGAGACGTTGCCTGAGCAGTTGTAGGCATTAAGTTAAAGAGAATTCTATACAGACTCTTCTAGAAGCCCATAGTCATCACTTGTAAAGTAGTTTGACATCTTTAAAATGAACATTCCTGTCTAAAAAGAGACTAACATAAACATTCATAACTGTACTGTGCACAAAAACTACACCTGGGGGGAAAATCACTAACAGAAATGGAAAAAGAAAGATGGCATAGTTGTAGAGTAATATTCTACAGTAATGAAATTGTGTGTACATGTCTAGTCACACCCATGTTCCTGTATGCACATGCAGCAACATTGATTAAGCCAAACATAAAAACTGTGTAAACTGGAGCTCAAAAGATGGCTTAGTGGTTAAGAGCACTTACTGCTCTTCCAGAAGACCTAAGTCCACATCCCAGCATCCATGTCAGGTGGCACACAAATGCCTGTAGCTCCAGCTCCAGGGAAAGTAGGCAGGGTTCACAGCATCTCTCTTGATATCTGAAATGTTTGCTTTTGAAGTGTGGGGTTTAAAATGAATTAGAACTTGGGAAATTGTGAATTTAATTATATAACTAAAATTCTGAAACCTACATAAGAAGCAGTAGAGATTGCAGGACCTTATAGAAACATTCCTAGTTAGAGTTATTTGTATATTAATTACTTAAACTTTAAAGTTTGCTGTACAAGGTTGTTTACCTGACAGTGTTATTTGTTATTTGTTTTGTTTTACTCATCCAGTCCCCTAAGACCCGATTGATTGATTGTCTTAGATGTGTTTGGTCATGTCTTCCCTGACACTTTGGTTTAAGTGCCTCAGTTTTCTCTCCATAACTCAGTAGTCTGGAAAGGTATACCAAGTAAATCTAACAAGATAATCTACCATGGGGGTAAATCCAGGGCCTTTTATTTAGGCTCAAGATGAAAGAGAGAATAAGATTTACCAACATAAGTGATTTCAGATCAAACTCTTCAGTGGACCTACCTCTGAGAAGATTAATGTAGGCCCCAAGGAATCACTAGGTCACACCCAGAGGGTGGTAGCTGTACCTGTGGCTCCTGCTTTAAGTGGCACTGACACACAGGAGGTCAGGAGAGGAAGGCAATGGGTTTGTGGTGTGGTTAAGGTGGATGACTTTGCTGAGGACACTGCAGCTCTGAGATCTCATAGACTCTGGAAAGAGTCATCTTCATTTTGTAAGAAGGAAATTTAGACCCTTAGAAGAGATGATTTACTAAAATACAACTGAAAAAGGTATAGCTCAGGACCCATCTTCCTTAATAATCTGGTCTTTGTGTTTTTGAAATACTGGTTTTTAATTTTGTCTTTTAGCAAACATACACACACACACACACACACACACACACACACACACACACACACACACAAAGAGAGAGGAAGGAAGCTTAAAAATATAAGAGAACCAGTTACAGTGTAGATGCAAAGGAGGGTTCAGAGGGGAACATCAATGAGAGGAAGCAGAATGTTTTCAGAATTGTTTTTATATGTTTCATGGAAATACTTTTCACATTTCTCTCTCTTCAAGGTTTTTGAATCCAGTAAAGAAACTGGGTCTCTCGTTCTCACCATCGTTGTATCAGGTCACTTCTTCATTTCCCAAGGACAGACACTGCTGGTAGGATGTATTGCTTGATAGTTCAATCTGCACCTTTTTCTTCATGTTTGTAGCTTTATATCATGTTTTGTACCTTCAAGCTTCTTCAGTCTTACTAAAATTCATTATGTTCAACCATCTAAGGATTTTCTATCATGTTTTTAACAGTGGGAAATTCAAAAACATACTGATTTTTTTTTCCTGACTTGAAAGAGTTTCTGATCTAGTGATCAAAGTAGATCGAAGGATTTCAATGACCAATATGATAAAGGATTCTTAATTGGAAAGATTGATTGAAGATGGGTTAGTTTGTAGAGAAGACTGTGGGTGCATTTCCAGGTAGAGAAAAAAAAGAGTCAAACAGTGAAAAGAAAGCAAAGCATGCTCTAATTAATTTATAGAATGCTGGCTTTCTTTTATTTATTTATTTATGATGTATATAACATTCTGCTTCCATGTATATCTGCACACCAGCAGAGGGCACCAGATCTCATTACAGATGGTTGTGAGCCACCATGTGGTTGCTGGGAATTGAACTCAGGACCTCTGGAAGAGCAGTCAGTGGTGCTCTTAACCTCTGAGCTATCTCTCCAGCCCCCAGGATGCTGGCTTTCTAAAAAAGCACTTGTCCTTTATATTCTGAGTATGTGTGGATTTTAGGAAATTGTAGAAAAAGGACATAAACAGGCTGCATGCAGTGCCACATGCATGTAAGTCCTGTGTTCAGGAGGCAGAGGCAGGAGAATTACTGTAGATTGGAAGGCAGCCTGAGGCTGGTCTACATAGAGAGTTAGAGACCAGTGAGAACAAAGAGAGGGAGGGGAATCATCCAATAAGTTATCACTTTGCTGGGAAGTTGAGGTTCTGTTTAGTATGAACAGTATGAATAAAGAAAAGATAATTAACTCTTAATCTGATCAAAGAAATTGTTTTAGAAAGAGAAGGTTACATGAGATTGTTACATTATTTCCTGGGCATAGTGTCTATATAGATGTCATAAATTTATATAACAAATACTTGCATGGGTATAATTTATTCATTAAAAATATTTATTCTGCAGTTAGTTTACTTTTTTCATTGTTGTTGGAGGAGGCTGGGAATATCAGAGCACACAGCATAGGCAAAGTCCTGTCACTGCAGAGTATCACTCTAATGAGGAGGAACATAATGAGCAAACAGGCCAAGTGTATTTAAAGACCTTAATGTCTACATACTTCTTTCCAAGTTCTGTTATAATACAATGGCAGGATCCCACATGTGTGTGTTAGGACGGTTCATTTTTTCCACTTAAATGAAATAGTGTCATCAGTGAATGTGAGTAGATCTGCAAAGCTAGCTTTGCATCCTCTGTGCCTTTAAAAGGCACAGCATGTGTAGCTCTACCTGCTACACTAAGGGCTGGCATCCATTGCGAGAGAGTAGGCTTCTGTGGCTGCTATGAAGACTACTCTAGCTGGTAGCCTTGCTTCTGAGAGATGCCTGGCTAGTTCACCCTGTCAGAGTCATGGATCTTGCTGAATGGTGGTATCAATGCAGTGTGATTTCCTCAGATGTAGGGCACCACCTCATGCTTGCTTTCTATTCATCTGTCATTTTACAGGGGTTGTTAAAATCTAGTCGAGGTTTCTTTCTATTATAAATGGAGTGATTTTTTTTCACTGAAGTTACAAAACCAAACTTACCAAATTCAAAACAACCTCTGCTAAGAAATGTAAGAGGAGCTCTAGCCCTGCAAAGATTTGATGCAGGTTACAGTAATCCATAATTTCAAACATATTTTTTGCAGATTTTTTTATTTGAATTAGAAACAAGATTGTTTTACATGACAATCCCAGTTCCCTTCTCCCTCCCTTCCTCCTCTACCACCCCCCCCCCCCCACTAAAACCCTATCTATCACATATCCTTTCTGCTCCCCCTGGATGGTGAGGCCTTCCATAGGGTGTTATCAGAGTCTATTGTATCCTTTGGGATAGGGCCTAGGCCCACCCCGGTGTGTCTTGGCTCAGGGAATATCCCTCTATGTGGAATGGGCTCCCAAAGTCCACACCTGTGCTAGGGATAAGTACTGAACAACTATAGGAGGTCCCATAGATTTCCGAGGTTTCCTCACTGAAATCCATGTTCCTGGGGTCTGGATCAGTCCCATGCTGGTATCCCAGTTATCAGTCTGGGGAGCAAGAGTTCCCTGATGTTCAGGTCAGCTGTTTCTGTGGTCAACCATATTTTTAATTCTTCAGTGTTCTTTTTCAAAGTTGTTTTGTTTTCATATTTGGGTTTCCGTGTGAATTTTGGAGTGAGCTTTCCTATCAGAAAGCCTGCTAAGTTCTGTTTAGAGCTGCTTTGAATCTGTAAATCAATTTGGGAAGAATTTACTTGCTGCTGTTGAGTCTTCCAACCCATGAGCACATTTTAACTCCGCATTTATTTATAGCTGCTTTAATTTCTCACAGCAGTGTCTTATAATAGGTAGAGATTCCATGCATGTGTGTGAGTGTGCACACTGGGTATGTGTAGAAAGTAACTAATCAGCTGCCCGGTTTTTTTTTTAATGCTATGGGAATGCAAATCTTGCATAAATAAAAAGCCCTTCCATTGTGTCACTCAGGGTTTGATGGCAGCAAGCAGGAGCAGTTTACAGGCAGGAGCAGCAGGAGCAGATGTCGCCCTCTAGTGTTAAAGTTCTTGTATAGGGCTCTGATACTGGTACCCTTAATCTTGGACAAGTGTTAGAGCTTTGTGTATAGGCTCTGGAAGTCAGGATTCCTCAGCTTTGGGCAGTGGTTTCTGAACCTAGGCATTGGTATTCTTGCTGCTGCTCCCTCCACCACCGACAGCTAGTGACCCTGAAGCCTCACCTCTAGTGTGAGGCTCACCTCACCTCTGTCCTTTTTATTAAATGTATTATTTGAATTTAATCTGTGTATATAGTACATTCTGATTACAGTAACAGCTGACCCCTTATCTACTTCATACTTCCTCCTCCCTCCATCCCTGACAGTCCCTCCCACTTTGATACTACTCTCTTTTCTTTTGTGACCTACTTAGTCTCACCATGGCCTGTGGTAGGAGCATGGATGTGGAGCTATCCCCTGGAGCATGAGAGGTTCACCAGTGGCTACACCACTGAAGACATTAACTGACCCCTCCCTGGCATCTGTTGACAGCCAGTATTTCCTCAGGGAGAAATAGGGCCTGGGAGCCCCTTCTCCACCCATGACTGAATGTTGACAGGCCCCCAGTCTCAAGCAGTCCCAGTGCCGGCCTCCACAGCTTCTGTGAGTTCATGACTGCAGTGGCTAGGTCATGCCCAGAAGACAGCATTCTTCGCCCCTCCTCCCTGTCATCTGACACTTACAATCCTTCCACACCCACTGCTGTGATGTTCCCTGTGCTTTGAAGGGGTGGTACAGAGATGTCTCATTTAGGGCTGAACACTCACCGGTCACTTTTTCTTATCATCTTGAGCAGCCATAAGCTTCTGCATTGACTGCCATTTGCGGGATGGGGACGGGGAGGGAGAAAGAGGGGGAGGAGCTCTCTGATCAAAGCTGAAAGAAGCACTTTCCTAAATAAAAATATGTAGAAGGTACGATGGCTATTCTTGGGTGTCAATTTGACTACATAACTAAAACCCAAATGTCTGGGCACACCTGTGAGGGACTTTTTTTTTCTTAATTAAATCATTTGAAGTGGAAAGATCCACTTCTAATCCTGATCTTTGAGTTGGGAAGATACACTTTATTCCAGATCTTCTGAATTGGGAAGATGAGTCTTTAATCTGGGCCACACCTTCTACTGGCAGTGCATATAAAGGACATGGTAGAAGGAGTCTTGCCCCCTTTACCTCCTTGCTCTCACTGGTAAGTCCATTCCTTCACTGTTATTGGAGCCTACTTCAGGATTCTGGCATATACTGAAGACTAAGACATCTAGCCTTGTGGACTGGGCAACTATTGGATTCTTGGGCCTTCCATTTTTCCATTATCGATAGCCATTCTGGACCACAGTCTTTAAGCCATCCTAATAAATCCCCTTTACATACATACGTATATATGGATATATGGATATTTTTTTAATTTTTGGTTTTTCAAGACAGGGTTTCTCTGTGTAGCCCTGGCTGTCCAGTAACTCACTTTGTAGTCCATGCTGTAGTTCAGTCTTTGAACTCAGCTCCACCTGCCTATGCCTCCTAAGTGCTGGGACTAAGTGCTGCCACCACCAACTGGTATATTTTTATTCTATAAGTTCTGTTTCTCTAGAGAACCCTGACTAATACAGAAGGCAGTTTAATACCACATCCATTTGTCAAAACAACAGTAGTAAATTCCCTCCCTATAGCTTATGATGGCTCCCTTTTTTTTTTTTTTAAATCAGGTTTACAGTGCCAGGAATGAATTCTCTAAGGAGCAAGTCCAAAAACAAAGCAGAAAGTGATTGGTTACTCCCACAAGCGTCATTCCACTATTATCCCAGTGAGCACAAGCAAGGTCTAGCCTGGTATGCACTGGGTAAGATCAGTGATGACTTTTCTCCCCCAGCTGCCTGCACAGCACTATGAAAGCTAGTCAGCAGAAAGGAAGTTTCCACTTTAGTTCCAGGTGTTGTCTTTGCAGCAGGGGCTTACCATCTAGTTATGGTAGGTGATCAAGAGCAATGGCAATAGCTTGTGTTTTGAGAGGTCTCTGGAACCATCCTGACCAGCAACTCGTATAGAAAGGCATCCCACCCCTTGCTCTTCGACTTCCATTTGGTCACCCCTGTCTCCTGGGATTGACATTATCCACCCATGCAGGGTATTTCTGTTCAAACTTCAAAACAAAACAACAACAAAAAACCAACTGTATCTCTAACTAGCCCTCTCCGCATCCTCCCCCATGCCCCTCCCATTATACCTTACTACCTCCAGAATTCCCCTCTGATTTTACATATATGCTTCCTCCTGACCCTACCCTAGCCCTTTTATAGTTTCCTGTTTGCTGTAAACATTCCAAGTAAACATATAAATCTAAAATTTCAAAGCTATGAACCACATGAGAGAGAAAATGTGACATTTGTCCTTCTAGGCCTGAAGTGTTTTTATGTTTGCATTTTGATTATTTCACTTAGTGTAATGGACTCTTGGTTCATGCATGTTGTTAAAGATGTCAGAATTCCTTCTGCTTAGTAACATTCCATGTGTATATGTCACAATTCCTTCATCTGCTTAGCCGCTAATGGACACTTGGGATGTTTCCATCTCTTTGCTGTCATAAATAACGCTACAATAAGCATGAGAGTGCAGGTGCCCTTCCAAGTGGTGACTTCATTTCTTTGGCCACGTATACAAAAATGGAACTGATTGCCGGATCATGCAGTAATTCTTTACATTTTGAGGAAACTTCATACTATTTTATGTCATGACCGTATGTTTTCAGCACTACCAACAGTGTCTAAGGGTTGCTTTTTCCTCTGTATTCTTACAATGTTTTAAATCTTTTTTATATTCCACATATTAAAAAATATCGTATGGGGCTGAAGAGAAAGGTCGGTGATTAAGAGTGCATACTGCTCTTGCAGAGAGGCCTGAGTTCAGCATCCAGCACTCCTTTGGGCAGTTTGCAACCACCCATCACTGTAGCTTCAGGGGAATCTACTGCCTCTGCCCCCCTAGGGTGCCTGCACTCACATGGGTGAGTGTATGTGTGTGCACAGGCACAAGCACACATGCACGCACACACATACAGATCTTGTTGAAAATAATATTTTAGAAGAAGCGGGACATAGCAGTTCATTACAGTTGATTATATAAATGAGAGAGAGAGAGATGGCTCAGCCGTTAAAGGCTAGGCTCACAAATATATATGCTGTGAGTCTGTTAGGGAAATTGTATTCGTGTTTCTTAGCATTTGCTTCAGGATCCTTCAGACATCTGTGTTAAAGGCTTTACCATAGTGCTATTATTGGGAAGCTATGAAATCTTTACAAGGTAGAGTTTTGTGGGGTGTCTTCAGGGCATTGAGGGAGCACCTTGAAGGGCATAGCAGAACCCCAGCCCATTCCTCTTAACTCTTTTTGGCTTCTTGGGCACAGATGAGCAGTTTTGTCCCTCTGATTATTGCCTCCACAATGATGTTCCCAAAGCAGTGAGAGCAACTGATCAGAGACTGAATCAGCAAAAGATGGAGCCAGAGAAACCTTTTCCTCCTCCAACTGATTACCTCAGGGATTTGCCTATGCTGGAAATCTGACACTAGTCTTTTGCCCATTTTTAAAAGGAATTATTTAGCTTTTGCTATTACGTTGAGTTTCTTATATTTTGGGTATTAACCTACTGTCAGATATTGTGATTTGCAAACATTTACTTCCACTGTATAGGTTGCCTTTTTGTTTTCTTGATTGCTTTCCCTATTGTGTTTTTAATCCTTGATATAAGTTGAGTTTTGTTGAATGCTTTTAGGCATCTGTTGAGATGGTCCTTCTAAAAATTCTGCTAATATTACACTAGTTCTTGCTAGACTTGGTAATATATACCTTTAGTTCCAGCACTTGGGAAGCAGAGACAGACAGATTTCTGTGAATTTGAGGCCAATCAGGTCTGCATAGTGAGTTCTAAGCTGCAGTTACAGAGAGAGAGATCCTTTCTCAATAAACAAAAATATTAAGAAATATTCACGCCGGCCATTGGTGGCTCATGCCTTTAATACCAGCACTCAGGAGGCAGAGGCAGGTGGATCTCTGTGAGTTCAAGCCCAGCCTGGTCTCCAGAGCAAATGCCAGGATAGGCTCCAAAGCTACACAGAGAAACCCTGTCTCAAAAAAACAAAAAAAAATAAAAAGGTATTCAGTTCTTATTGAATTCATCTTTATCATAGAAACATTTGATTGTCAAAAATTACATACATGTGTAAGTGTGGGAAAGCTTAAGAATACATATTTAAAGAATATTGTACTCCTTAATTAAGGAATAATATTTGTCAATTTATTCATAGTTTTCTATATATCCATAAAATAAGAATATAACATAGCAAACACATTTGGATTATAATTAAGTTGCAATTTTATGGTGATATTATGTTTATACACCGTCTGCCTTCATACTAATTCAGTTGTGTAAGAATTTTAAAATTTTTCTCATGAAAGTTAGGGACAGGGCATCTGTGGAAATTTTTGGCCACATTTGTCTCAGGTCTCTTCTACATGCCTATTCTTGCAGCACGAACAAGGTGTATGAGCTGAGCACCAAGAGCCTTTTTTACTGGAGAGACTTGTAAATGTGGCTTTGTGGAATCAGGGCTCTGTGCAGTGCTGTATGCTTTCCCAGTCCCACGATAGTAAGGATTGCTCCTGCTGCCCATTTCACTGCTGTCTGCTCAGTCCTACGTGGCTTCTCCCTTCCTGGTGCAGAGTGCCTAACAATAGTGATTATCTCTTCAGTGGGCTGTCATCTTGTCCTTTATCACAAACCTATATGTTTAAAAAGTAGGGTTTGGGACTGGAGAGAATGTTTAGTGGTTAAAGAGCACTTGTTGCTCTTGCAGAGGACTTGGCTTCATCTCCCAGCACCCACATTGTGGTTGACAAGCATTCATAACTCCGGCTTCAGAGGCTCTGACATCCTCTTCTGCTCTCTGTGGACACTAGGTACATACACAGTGCACATACATCCAGCAGGCAAAACACACACATGCACACAGTGAATCTAAAATAAATAACTGAGATAATTTGTAACTCCTTTGGGCTGTTTCTCCTAGTTTAAAAACACTGTGTTCATCTCCCTCTTCACCTTAGAAGTTATGAAGCCTAAGTCTCAAGCCAACATTCTAGAAATGGCCAGTGGGAAATTATTTCCCAAAACTTTGGCCACTGTTTCCAGCCACTCCTTTTTATTTCAGTTAGTTCTGACCCATCTTGTTTGTCTTCACATAAATGAAATTCTGCCTTAAACTTAGAAATGAAATAGTTCTGAGGCAATTTTAGTTTGTTTGCTTGGGAAAACTGGTTAATCCTAGAGATGGTGGAATTCTCAGGGTTTTGTTTTTATCTCCTTTTTGTTTTTCACACCCAGTGCTAATGTTCTTCAAAAGGAAATCATCTCTCTGTTTACCTTCAAGGAATATTACATTCCTATTTATGTGAACTCTGTAGCCTACAAATGTTATTTTGCTCCAGTTAGTTATTTTTAAGTCTTCCTGTCTCAATCTGAGAATTTTCTAAGAAGGGAAGATCTAGCACAAATTTTTGAAATTAAGTTATTCACACAGTTAAACTCTTTAAATTAATGCCAGTCCACTCGCTCCCCATTCTCTCCTCTTTTCTTCTGACAGTTTCACTATGTAGCCCAGACTAGCCTTGAACTCACAGTCCTCCTGCCTCAGCTTCCCGTACTATGAATGCCACCACAGTACTCAACTTTTCTTTGGCTGTGTTTTCCAGGAAAATAAAGGGAAACAATTCTCCATAGTGTTATATTCTTTTACACATGAACAACCATTGGCAGCAGCTGAGAGGCGGTTGGGTAAATAAGAGTAAACCATTTTTGCTAGTCTGCATTTATAGTTTCCTGTTCCCGAGCAAGCTTCAGAGTTCATGCAATAGATACTTCAGCTATTTGTCTTCGAGGTGCCTAAGCTCAGGGCCCTGTGACATGACCCCCTGTCTTGCTTTCAGCTCACTTTTGGAATCTGAAATCATCCTCACCACTAGTGTGCTGCTGTAACAAAATATCATAGATGGTCCTAGTTTCCCTCTTGTGGTGTAGGGGATTGTTGTACAGTGAGGGTCACTCACCCTCTGCTTCCAGATGGTGTTATGTTGCAACATCCTCCAGGAGGAGGAGCACGGTGTCCTTACACAGTGAAGGGATGAATGTTGTGTCCTTACATGGAGGAAGAGCGGAAGCAAGTGAACCCACTTAAGTCTTTCCGGGACCTAATCTCATTCGCAAGCACTGCTCTTGTGACCAAACTTAATTCCCACTTTGAGACTCACCTCTTTCTACTGTCATGTTGGAGATGTAATTCCAAGATTTGAATTTCTGAGCACACAGTCTGATCATAGAGGGGTATAATCTGTGAACTCAGGAAAAACAAACAAGCAAAAAACAACAACATTCCACTTACTGCTTCGTCCCTAATCTTTGGCACCCAGCTGTCCTCAGAGCAGTCACTTATGTGCCTGTCTAGCACTCCTTCCAAACTGGTGATGAAGATGATGGCTTTGCTGGTGGCACTACCAGATGCTGACCGTGGCGTTTTAGGGTAGAAGGAGAAAGTACACTCAGTGCCCTGGAATTGGGATTAAGTTCCTTTTTCAGTTCGAGGAAGCTGTCTTGGTAGAAGTGAGGTGACTTGGGTCATGTTCTTTATTGTCAACTACATTTCACTTTATGGTATACCTCCCCATTTGTTTACCCTCTTTTCCTGTGGGTGCATATTGGGTTATTTCTAATTTGGGTCGATTATTAATAAAGCTACTGAGGACATTTACATACAAGTTTTCATGTGTTACCTTAATTTCTCTTGGGTAATACCTGAGTGTAGGATTACTGGATCAAATAGTAAATGAGTATTTAACTCTACAAGGAACTTGTGAGCCGTTTTAAAAGGGATTGGAGGATTTTGCTCTCCCACCAGGCCTGCCTACTTGTGTGATGTGTCAGTCTTCGTAGTTTCAGTTGCCCTGCTGCCTGTGCTGTGCCCTTGTGCTTTAATTCCCTTTTCCTGGGTGGCCAAATGAAGCACATTGTTCATAGGGATGTTGGCTAGCTTTACTAATTCTGTCTCCCAGAAGCCTTTCTTGTGTTTTGTCAGTGACAGCTGTATCTCTGTCTCCCCAGAGGCCAGCCCAAAGCAAGACAACCAGCAATGAGGCTTCTAAGGGAAGATTAGCTTTCCCTGTGTTTGGACTTTATATGCAATGGATAGTACAGGGCTCGTCTGTGTCTGAGTTTTCACCCTTTACTGCTTTTATGGGGCTTTTCTAAATTGATGTGTACAGTTGTTTGCTCTGTTTAATGAATCTGTCACAGTGGCCAACACTTTATGTTGCTGGGATTTGGGTGATTTCTAGTTTTTAACTATCAAGTAACACTATTATAAACATTTCGGTGTGTGTCTTCTGGTGAATGTTATATGTTGTTTTCTTGATACTAACTAGGAGTCAACTGGATGACTTGAGAGTGAAGTGGCTGAATACTTGTGGGTGCTGTGAAAATGCTGATTGTGGGCTGAGGAAATCACTATCCAAGTCGGATGACCTGAGTCCCAGCCCTGGTGTCCCGCGCTATGGCCTCGCCAGCAAGAACCACACAGGACATTCGGATCCTTCTGTAGGAAAGCTTTAATGCGTCTTGAGAGGAGAGCATAAGCTTACCAGAGCGGAGACCCCGAGCCAAGAATCCCGTCCCCTAATAAAGGCTGGCAGCCGCCGCCTGGGACGTGTCACCCTATGATTGGCTTCAGCTCCTCAGGCCATATGACGCCACGGAATAGGCAGAGATCAAGGAAATGGAAAATTACCCAGCGCCTGCGCAATAATTTACATTCAGTGCCTGCAGGCGCCATCATTGTAATGGAGAATGCAGGGACGGCTCCCTACATCTCCCCCTTTTTTATTAATTAATGATAAGGCTTTATATTTTTACAAGCAAATAGGTCACCCATATGTTGAGGGATAGAGGCAGAGGTTGTACCTTCCCAATCAAACATTAAGACTGTGTACAAGAGTCGCCATCAGGCTGTTAGCTTGACCCGAAGTGCTCTCGACCTGTCCTCTGCCGTTTTTCTGGGAAAGGGAGACTAGGGCAGGCAACCCTTATGCAGGACAACATGCCTCCCAGAGAAGCCTGCATACTGGGCAACTCTCTGTGCGATGCCTTGCTCAACATCCCTCATGGGCTGCTCAAACCAGACACTCTACCCTGTGCAATGAGCCTAGGCTCCGGGTGTGCAAGAGCTGTCTGGCCGGCGGCCTATTGCTTAAGCATAGTTAGCCAAATATCAGTGGAAGCCCCTTGTTCCAAAGCTACAAGCGCTTGGGCGATAACCATCTTGTCTCTCTTAGTTTGAGCCTTGAGCCTACAGACCAGCCAGAGAAGCAACACCAATCCGCAGCAAACGGCTGCACCAAACAATCCCATCCCCACCCACTAAGCGATCCATGATGACAATCTCTCCGTCAAGGACAGGAGTTAATCTGGATAATAGCGGCTCTCAACTCCCGGGGAGAGGGTGGAGTTTCAACTTTTGAAGGTCCGAAGGGGCTCTTTGTGTGAGTCTTTCCGGGATCCACAGGGGATTCTCTTCATCCTGTGGAAAAACACATATAGCTCCCCTGGATCTTATGAGAATAGGATCCGGGCCTCTCCAAAGACCAGTTAAGATATCTTTCCATTTTATCATTTCCTTTGGCCTTTCAGGTTCTGAGGTGTGACGTTTGGCCGCAGTATGGCCCCGAGCCTCAATGTTTATGAGGCTTTAAAGCCCCAGGCATTTCAGGCCTCCAAGAAGTGTTGAATAACATGCATGGCCTTTTCCCCTATCAAAGACTGGGAAAGCCATCTCCGCTCCTCTAATGGTAAAAAGGAGTCAGTACCAAATTGGGGGTGTTGATGGAAGTACACCCACTGGATTAACAGGTCTCTTAAATTTACCGGGGTGTGACCGGTTATCCCCTATTTTCTCTCCCTCCTTTTTTGTTTCTTTTTCACCTAGCTGAGCTGTTTCCTTTAAAACTTTATCTCTTGAGCTTTCAGAGTCATCAGAGCTATCAAGATTTAAAGCTTTAAACTTATTTACAGAATCATCTAACAAATTATTCACTCCCTTGTCATTAGACATCCTGGGAGGTCCTTTTTTCTTATTTATTGTTTCTCTTTTTATACATACTCCCTTGTCACTAGACATCCCGGGAGGTCCTTTTTCCTTATATTTTATTGTTGGGCGCGCCCATCTCTCACTACATTCGGTTTCTGACATGTAATTCTGGACTTCTTTAAGATTGCTACAACAGTGAAAAAGATCAACAATCCCAAGCCAAAGTCCAGAAAAGACATACCTCTCCGAATTTACCACCCTGCAGTTCTGAATCCGCCCCGTCCGAGGGGGTCTCTGCAGTGCCGGCGATGTTAACAAGTTCCCGGGTTTCGGCACCAGATGTCCCGCGCTATGGCCTCGCCAGCAAGAACCACACAGGACATTCGGATCCTTCTGTAGGAAAGCTTTAATGCGTCTTGAGAGGAGAGCATAAGCTTACCAGAGCGGAGACCCCGAGCCAAGAATCCCGTCCCCTAATAAAGGCTGGCAGCCGCCGCCTGGGACGTGTCACCCTATGATTGGCTTCAGCTCCTCAGGCCATATGACGCCACGGAATAGGCAGACAGGAAATGGAAAATTACCCAGCGCCTGCGCAATAATTTACATTCAGTGCCTGCAGGTGCCATCATTGTAATGGAGAATGCAGGGACGGCTCCCTACACCCTGGAACCTACATAACAAACTGGATGTGGGGCCTTTTGAGATTCCTCAGTGGTTAAGAGCACTGGCTGCTCTTGCAAAGGGCCAGGGTTTGATTGCCAGTACCCAATGGCAGCTCACAACTGTCTGTAACTCCAGTTCCAGGGGATCTGATGCCCTCTTCTGACCTCTTTGGGCACAAAGTGCACACACATACATGGAGGCCAACACCCACAAAAATAAAATGGGGTGAGAGGAGCTGGATGTGGTGGCACACTTCTGTAATCCCAGCACTCCTATAGCAAGATAAGAGGCAAAGAGGAAAATTGGCCCCAAAGCTTGCTGGCCAGCTAGCTTATAATATACACAGTGATGTGGCAGCAGAAAGAGCAAAAAGAGACTGCCACAGCAAGGTAAAAGGAGAGGAACAACTCCTGAAAGTTATCCTCCATCTCCCACATGAATGTGTAAAATGCACTTGCCCGCACACACATTCATGTACACACACAAATGCATGCGCACACACAAATGCACACACGCATGCATGCACGCACGCAGACACACACAAAGTAAAAATTTTAAAGAATGCTGAATGTGAGCCAGCATGTTTGCACATCCTTTTAGATACTGAGGGCATGTCTGCACATCCTTTGAGATGCTATGTGTCTGGCAAACTCCAGGGTTATGCCAATGCCACCAAGGCAAGAGCCCACCATCTGACATGGTGGTAGATGTACTTGTTTTCAGCTTTGGTAGATGCTGCTGAAGAATCTTCCCAAGTATTGTGCCTAATTTATATTCCTGTGAGTCACAGAAAGAGTTCTCCATATTCTTGGCAATCCATTCCTGAAATTTTCTGTTTTCGTTTTGGCCATTTTGGTAGCTATGTTGTGATTCCTCCTTCTGGTTGTAATTTATATCTTAGCTAAACAGGAAAGTTACTGTTGTTTGAAGCTGGGTTGTCCCCACCAAAACACACATTGAGAGTTGGTCCCTAGAGTGTCAGAGTTGTGAGGTAGAACTGAAATAGACATTTAATAGAAGCTGCTTAAAAAAAAAAAAAAAAACTCTTCACATGGGTCCACAAGGAGAAAATACAGGATAAGAGCCTGACATTTCTGCTTTCATTCTGTCTCTTTGGCCACCTGTTAACCTACACATAGACCTGTTGATCACTATGGAGTATCTGCCAAACCAGTCTCAGTCCTCTTCAAGGCTGAAGAGGCTCAGGGACAAGTTATTATCTTAAACCTTAGACTCCAGGAATAGAAGTCATCTCCTGAGGACCGTACTGCTTAGGACTTACTTAGACTGCCTTGCAGAACCAAAACTGAGGTAATGTTCTGCTAGGCCACACTTGCACAGCTCCTCTCCTTACCCCAACTCTACTACTGTTTAAGCCTAACCCTCAAGTCACTACCTTAGGGGCCACTGGAGCCCTGTATTTGTACCTCTTTCCAACATGGCCATATGGGCTAGCCCATCTTTACTATACCAACAAGTTGGCAGGCTGGGGAGAGTGACTGAGCCTAGTTTGGTCTGGCCTCTGGAGCCCAGGCTTTTACTTTGAAAACTCAGGTACAAAGCCCCGTGAAGGTGTTCAGGTCTTGGGTAGAACTCTGGTTGATGGCTTAATGTCTTTCTGTGTGAGTTGTTCTCAAAGGACAGTATTGGTTCCCACAGGTGTGGTTGTAACATGAGTGTGGTCGCCTCACATTTTTGCCACAAAGTGAAGCAACACAAGGTCCTCTCCAAAATCCAAGATGATTCCCATGCCACACCCTTTCACTTCCCAGCCACTATCATGTGCCCAAACAAACTGCTGTGCTACTTACTGATCTCAGGTATTCTGTTATAGCCACAGAAAACCCACTAAGATGGGAATGGAATGAACACTTCTGATGTTTATAGACCAGAAAAATATCGTTTTTGTGTGAAATCTTCCAGTAATTTTTCTGTCAGGTTATGTTTGGTATAGTTTTTACTTCTGCTATTTTTTCCCTTAATTTTCCATCTCTGCTTTTCTCCGTTCTTGGCTAACCTTACTCTGTTGCTCAAGAGCTGGTGTGTTTCTATGGCTTCAAAACACTGTACCTTTACAGATTTATCTAATTTCATAAAGTATAATCTTAATTTATATCCATTTTCCATCTTATTTTTTTAAAAACTGAGTTTTGGAGTTAGCAGTTTAGCCCAGTGATAAGAGTGCAGGCCAAGCAAGTACAGGGCCCCGGATTTGGTCCTCAGCACTGAAAGAGGAAAGAAAAAAAAAAAAAAGACAACTTGGCTGTTATGTTTTCTCTTCCATTTCTGTTTCAAACTCTCAGGAGAGGCCCTGCATTGGTTTTGCATTTTCTTTGCCTCCTCTTTGCATTCTTGCATGCCGTTCTTTCCCTGCTTCTTCTCCCATTCCTCCCTTTCTCTTCATCATTCATCCTGATGATGGGGATATCGCAGCTAGAGAGACTTGTGGGCAGGTTCATCAGCAATAACCTCCACTGTCCTTGAACACTAATAGATTTTCATTTCAAATATTACATTTCTAGTATAAATTTATGTTCCTCACCAACCCAGAAGCCTCTGAGGAATGGACTGAGAGCCTGTCATAGCAGAGGATTGTCTCTCATTCCTTCTGTAAAGATATTTCCCAACCATGAAGCCAGTTGCACACTGTAAATCTTTATCCATGTTTCTAGTGTCTGCCCATTGTTTTTAAATCGACTTTTGTTGTTGTTTTTCAAGTCAGGATTTCTCTGTGTAGTCTTGGCTGTCCTAGTACCCACTCTGTAGACAAGGCTGGTCTCTTAACTCAGAGGTCTGTCTGCGTCTACCTCTAGAGTGTTGGGATCAAAAGTGTGCACCACCACCGTCCAGCCCCAGAGACTCTTTCTGGTATCTCAGATTATAAACATCGTAGGACACAGTTTGAAATGTTCATGATTGACAGTAATACCACAGGAGACTGTCAGTGCAAATGGAGAGCTCCTTACTTCCCATGCCCCTCCATTCCCTTCTTCCCTGACTCTCCTTACCAGTATCCTGCCAGCGTCTCCCCACACTCCCTTCTCAGCAAACTCCCCTCCCCTAAAGCCTAGGTCACTAGTTGACTCTTGACATCATTGCTGCGTCTAGGTTTGTCTTACCATGTTTGCCATAAATTCTTCAACAGTTCTGTCACATGAATGACATCAGTTCCTAGCACTGATGTAATTGTTTTCCTGCTTTATATTTGTTCCAGCATGTTAATTTTGTTAGGAGAAATATGTTTAAGGTGCTTTTCTTTCCTGTGTTACAGTGTGTTTGTGTTTGTTTATATCTTCCTCAATTGTTCTCCACTTTATCTTTTGAGACTGGATTTCTTGATGAACCTGTAGCTTGCTGATTTAGCTGGCTAGCAGGCCAGCAAGTTCCAGGAATCTGTCTGTCTTCACCTCCACATACTACTGTTACAGAGGCACTCTTCTGTGCCTAGCTTTTACCTGGGGCTAGAGATCCAAACTCCAGTTCCCATGCTTGCATGGCAAATACTTCACTGACTGACCTGATTCCCTCACCCTCTAAGATGTTTTTATACTTGAGAGTCCAAAACATTTAAATTGATTTTTTTCTTTTTAACTAAAATACTTTTTGTTTATCTGTACATGTGCACACTCATGTGTTTGCATGTGTGAAGGCCAGAGGACAATCTCAAGTGTCATTCCTCATGAGTCATCAATCAGGATCTCTCATTGGCCTAGATCATGCAAGTAGGCCAGGCTGGCTAACTGGTAAACCAGGAATCCAGCTGTCCTCCCCTCCTCAGCACTGCAATTACAAACTATGCTATCACACCCCTATGTCCTTTTTATGTGAAGCCTGGGGAATGGAACTGGTGTCCCAAGCTTATGCAGCAACCACTACCACCTGTGCTGTCTCCCTAGTTAACATGTCCCTTTTCTCATTGTAGGGTAAAGTTAAAAGTTGTCTGCTTTCTGTGAGGCTTAGTAACTCATGGTATCTCAGATGAATTCTTAATTTAAGTGGGCAGTCTAATGTGAGTAGGCTAGAGTATATATAATCAAATATAAATCAAGAACATTTATGGAGATGTAAATAAGTCACTCACCATAATCAGATAACAGGCACTCTAATTGAGAAGCTGAAACAGTGACCTTTGACCCACGCCTTGCTATGCGAAGTGTTCTGTGGAAAGAAAGTGTCCACATCCAGCTTCACTGATGGGTAATGGCTCTGATAAGCAGTTCAGGGCCTTATCTTCCCCACTCTGCGGGCTGTAATTGCATGTTCTGTTGCACTCACATGTCGACCTTTATGTGCACTTCTGGTCCTCCTTTTCTTAAGGACTGTAATTTTTTTAGACTTTGTGTTTAGTATGTAAATTTTAAGAATGGGAAGCCAGTAATAGTGGCTGTTTCATTTCTTTTTCTTATCTCTCTAAAGTGAGTGTAACTTTTCGCAATGCTTTTAGAAAGTGATAGTTCTGACACTTGACATCCCTCTTCCTATTTTCATCTACTAATATACTGGAGTCAAACATACTTGCCAGTGTTTATTTCAGAGCTCCTGTTTAGTTTACTGGGTTTGTGGCTTGGACGGAAAAATTTAGTCTCTTTTGAGGCTAAATTCTATTTGATTTGTTGTCTCCTGAACCTTGCATAGTGTGCAGGTCACTCGCCATCGTTTTATTTATATCATAATCCAAAACGGAACACCCTAAATACTAGAGCATTAAAGATGCCTTGCAGTGTCCTCCTTTAAGAGGTAACTTGTGGGGCTGATGATTTGTGATGAAGAGCATTTGATGCTCTTGCAGAGGACCCACGTTTGGTTTCTAGTGCCCATGTTCAGCTGTTAACAAGAGCCTGTCACTCCAACTCCAGGGAATTGGATGCCCTCTTGTGGATTCCTGTACTCAAACGCACAGACCCACATGCAGATGCATAAGCAGACACAAGATTAAAAATGAAATACATCTTTTAAACATGTTTTCATGTTTCTCTTACTATTTTGAGATGATTCTTGGATGTATTTATTCCCTTTTTGCTCTTATCAAATTAGATGGCATGGGAAGGCTTCCAGAGTCCTGCTTTTATTAGGAAGTTACAGATTTGGGGTCTTTTGTATGAAACTTACATTTTTTAAATAAGAGTATCACCTCCCATAGTATTCAAATGTACATCAGGTCCAACTGGATTAGTTTTATCTGAGTTATTTTAAAATAGTGAATCTTGTATTATTATTGAAGAAAAGCTGAGATGGTTAATGTTGATCTAAAACCAATTAAGAGACAGTCCTCTGGACAGAGCTGTGAAATTGTTTCAATTAGGTTAATTGAAGTGAAAAGACCCACCTTGACTGTGGATAGCTGAATGAAGAGGTGTTGCACATGGTAACTAACCTATAGATGTCACTCAAATCTTAGCAGTTATTTTATTATCTGAATCTGAGTAGCATTTGGATATCAAGTTATACATAGAGTGGATTAATGTGATGCTCATACACATATACATATATATATATATATATATATATATATATATGTTTCATTTCTATGGTTCCTTGGGGGTCTCCCAATCTGTGGCAGTTGCCTGGTCTTTTCTTTTTGTGATCTTGACACCTTCAAAGAGTACTGGCCAGTTATGTTGTTGAATAGCTCTGAATAATGAATAGCTGTTCACCCTCTCCTAGTTTTCATCTCAGGGCACCTTGTTGCTGGTGCCATTGAACTTGGTCACTTAGTTAAGGTGGCATCTACTATCTCCCTCCATTTTGTAGCTATTCTATGTCCCATTGAAATTAGTATCTTCTTTTTCTCATTTCGTGAGCAATTGGGGGAGGGGCAGCATGTGGTAGGTGCTGCCATCCCTGGGTTGGTGGTCCTGGGTTCTATAAGAAAGGCTGAGCAAGCCAGGGGAAGCAAGCCAGTAAGCAGCACCCTTCCTTGGCTTCTGCATCAGCTCCTGCCTTCAAGTTCCAGCCCTGCTTAAACAGTGATCGGGAAGTGTAAACCAAATAAACCCTCTCCTCCCCACCTTGCTTGTTGGTCATTGTGTTTTGGTACAGCAGTATAAACCTTGACTTAAGACAGAAGGCCAAGATGAAAGGAGAAGCAGATGTATAAAAGTCAGAGGCAGAAGAAAGCCCAGGTCTCGGAGATAGAGCACACAAATGCTTACATTCTGCTGTAAAACTTCTTTCTGAATTCCCTAGGAATCAATGCAGTCAGTTATTGATTTCTTTGAATGTTAGTTTCAAAAACTCCCTTATTTCATATAATAACAAATTGCCAAACCAAATGTGGTTTATGAAAATGCAGTTTTTAAAAATCTGTCATGGGGTTGATATGGTGTATGTACTTGTGAATGTATGTATGTGTGCATGAGGCCAGGGGTTGATGTCAGGTGTCTTGCCTTGTTTATGAGACGGGGTCTCTTTAGGGCTCATCTGTTTGGCTAGGCTGGCAGTGCCTCTCTCCACTTCTGATGCCGGGGTTATGGATGCACACCTCCACACTCAGTGTTTGAACTCGGGTCTTCATGTTTGCTCAGCAGAAACTTCACTGAGCTATATCCCAGGCCCCCAGCCTTGACTTTCCCTGTGTCTTAAACAGATGCTTAGTTTGAAGTATTACCTCTGGTGTACTTCATTAAGGATTTATGAAGCACACAAAGCCATATGGTGTTGTGAATGTTCTTATTCTTTGCATTTTTTTCCAAGTTTTGCTTGTGAGTCTTTTTAGATACCTGTGACAACACTGTGTGTAGAAGTCCTTGATGTGACTTTTTCTCATTAAGTTTCTGAATCAATACATATATCCTTGTGACTAAGATCATTTGTGTCTCCATCCTGTTTGCTGTAGATATTTAGAGGATCTATTGAACACTAAATTTGTAATTTAAGTTGGGTTGTTTTCTTCTTCTGCCTGTCTTTGGAAAAGAAGGTTTTATTTCTTCCTGTCACAACAATCAGGCAAAAAATAGTCGCCTAAGCTGCTAAGTAGGTCGGCCTGCCTGAGCACCATGAGGTGGCAAATCCTGACAAGGTTTCCTGACTTCAGCAGTTGTCAGTGATGAGAACAGGGAGTAGAAATAACGTACTTGACTCAAATATCCAAGGAGAGTAAGTGAGTCTCTACTTTGTTCAACATTTGTAACTGAAGAAACAGCTTTTGCACCATAGCGTGGGGTTTTTGTGGTTTTTATTTTTTATTTCATTTTAATGAATATGGCCAAATAAAGGCATGGAACCAGTGTGTGGGAAAAACAACCCAACAGACCACAGAAAATAATTATATGACTGGATCTAAGCTATTTTGTGCCCTAATATAGTAAAGGATTAGAAAGCCATTTGTATGTGTGTGTAAAAGCTAAGAGAAGGTACTGAGGCTATTACAAGAGAGTTGTATGCTAGTAATCTTGAGGATATCGGTCTCTGGTGTGGATTTGTAAAATCCTCTGAGATAACAAGTCTGCAAGAAATGCTGTGAGTGAACTTGAGACAAGTTCAGCTTAGCTTGTGATTTGTTTGGAACTGAATTTTTTTTTTTTTTTTTTTGTCTTTTGGCTGTTGACTTATCTGCTGTGTGCTGCTCAAATCACCCCACCCCTCCAGTCCCATCCCCCTTGTTACTGGCCTACCAGGTACTAATCTCTCATGGTGGCAACAGCAGGTGAGTGGGCACTCTCATGAAACCACTCTGAAGGTGTTAGCACTTCTGAATCAGTTAAGCTGAACTTTTACTTAATTGGGCTGAACAAATTATGAAAGGCAAGTATGATGAAAAATATTTTTGATTGCTGCGAAGTCCAATGAATGTTTTAAAAAGCAAAATTAAATATATCTGCACGCCAAAACTCAGTTTTCCTATTTGACATCTAATCTAGCCCTTCTTGCTAAGTCTTCCAGTTTGGTTGACAAAGAACAACATAGCTTTCAATTAGTCATATTGAAACTAAGTGTTCGTGACACTGGCTTGTCCTTTGGCCTCCATTTCCATACCTCAGTTTAGGTCCTTACTGTCTCCTGTCCAGGCAACTGCAGTGACTGCCCTCTGACCACTTTTCCCTAGTCTCTTTATCTCATATGAACTGGTGTCTGAGTAACCATTGTAAAATCATGTTCTTGCTTACCCTTTCTTTTGTGGCTTCCAGTTGCTGTAGGACAAGGCCTGGATCGAGGGGCCCTCTGTGATCTAACCCTCTTTGAGTTGTCGGTCAAAACCCTGCCTCCTCCCAGTGTGATGTGAGGCTTCCCAGGGACTGCAAGTTGCCTTCTCATCTTTGCTTTCAATGGTTCTCTGCCTGGCACTCTATTGTCTTACTGAAAGCTCCTTGTCATGCTTTAAGACACAAGTTAAAACTTCTAAAAAACCTTTTTATCAAGGTTCTGTCAAACATACACGGGATTATACAGAGTAATATAATGATCCCTTATGAATTCCTCACCAGTTGCTTAGTCTCAACATTTTTAACAAATCTTTTTTTTTTTTTTTTTTTGGTTTGTTTTCTGAGACAAGGAAAACTCCATATAACCATTCTGGCTATCCTGGAACTCCCTCTGGAGACCAGGCTGGCCTCAGACTCACAAAGATCCGCCTGCCTCTGCCTCCTGAGTGCTGGGATTAAAGGCGTGCGCCACCAACGCCCAGCCTTAGCAAACCTTTCAACTGGACTTCTCTTCCTCTTCCTCCTCCTCCCTCCCTCCCTCTTCCCTCCCCTCTCCTCTCTTTCTTCCTTCTTTCTTCTAATTAGTCTTCAATTGGAGGCTTCCAGGACTTCACTAAGCAAAGCCACCCCTTTGCTGTATTCTCCTTAGCACCTTGGCAGTCCTTTGTTTTGGATGCCATGACTTACTCAGCTGTCTGCCCCTCTGGGTTGCAAGCGCTGTAACAGTATGCTTTCACGGGGTATCCTCTGTACCTGACATGGACACTGGTGTCTAATAAACAGGAAAATGAAAACCCATCTCCATCTTGCTTTATCCTTTTCTCTCTACTTCCCAAGAGTGAGTGAGTGTGTGTGTGTGTGTGTGTGTGTGTGTGTGTGTGTGTGTGTGTGTGTGTGTGTGTGTACCATTGTCATAAGAAAAGTAGAACTGAAGCATGGTGATGCAAACAGACAGGAGGTTCCTGAGAGTGAAGCCAGCTTGGGCTACAGAGTGAGATCCTGCCTTAAAAACTCAAAACATGGTTGGAGAATTGTCTCATCGGTTAAGAGCATTGGCTGTTCTTCCTGAGGTCCTGAGTTTGATTCTCAGCACCCACATGGGGGCTCACAGTCTGATGGCCTCTTCTGGTCTGCAGGCATACATGCAGACAAAGCTCCTGTGTACATAAAAAATAAATCTCTTAAAAAAAACTCAACTGAAACAACAACAATAAAAACAAGTTAGGAATTTTCTCTCTGGTTGTAGAATGTATATGGGCAGTAGGTTAGGTGGGGTGGTTGAGGTCATAACAAAGTATTCCCCCTTTTATTTAGATGATAGTTAAATATATGTGCATGAAATGTTATCAGCTGACATACTTAAAGTGTTCTGTTTTGATTTTTTGAGGCAGGGTTTCTCTGTGTAACAGTCCTGGCTGTTCTGGAACTTGCTTTGTAGACCAGGCTGTCCTCAAACTTACAGAGATCCACCTGCTTCTGCCTCCTGAGTGCTGGGATTAAAGGTGTGTGCCACCACCTCTCGAGGTTTTATTTTTTAAGAGGTTCTACTTTTTAAGAGGTATGAAAGCCTAGAATTCCTGCCTTCATTTTGTGTCATTTTAAAATAATGTTTTTAGTTTCTTGTGTGTGTGTGTGTGGGTGGGTGGGTGCTTGCGTGGTTGCACACACCTGCTTATCCTATATGTGCACCACATACATGTGGGTGCCCTTGAAGGACAGGAAAAGAGGGCATTGAATCCTCCTGGAACACTCTGGACTGTAAGGCTTTTGTGATCCACTCAGTGTAGGTATAAGGAACTAAACCCCAGTCCTCTACAAGAACTCCCAGTGTTCTTAACCACTGAGCCATCGCCGGCCCTCCATACACTCACTCACTCCTCTCAATGTATGAGTCCATTTTATAACCCTTCTCTCCTTTTCATCCACAGCACCTCTGTCCTCTGAGTGCAGACCAGCCTGTGGACAGCTCATGTTGTGCTATATATATATGTGACACTTGTCTTGCTTTTGCTTTGTCTACTTGTGGGACTCTTGTACAGTGGGAGCAGAGGCTGTCCCTAATGCTTTGATTGGCTCGTGGGAACCTATTCCTCATACTGGGTCACCTTGCCCAGCCTTAATACAAGGGGAGGTGCTTAGTCTTAACACAACTTGATATGCCATGCTTTGTGGAAACCCATGGGAGGCCTGCCCCTTTCTGAACGGAAACAAGGATGAATTGGGGCAGGGGGATGGAGGAGAGGAGGGAGTAGAAACTTTGATAGAGATGTAAAATAAATAAATAATTTTAAATAAGATTTGGAGAGGAAGTCAACTGCCTTACTGCTTGTTTTATATATTTGCAGTGACATGGGACTCTAAGAAATTAATACTTTGGAAAGGTGATGAGTTAACACCACTAATAGGGGTTACATAAGGCTTTAGTAGCATCCAGTAATTGTTTGTACCTAAATATGATATTTAACCTTAATTTTCAGCTTGACTGGATAGGGAAGTTCCCAGATTAGTGAACACTGGGTGTTCTGAGTGTGTTCCCCAGAGCTCACACCTGCTGAGTGGATGAATCCTTTGGTGGTGATAACACTATTGGAGTGTTAGAAAGTAGGAGGTGGGTCCTAGGCAGAGGAGGTCAGTCACATGGATGTGCTGATGGGTGCTAGATCTTGTCCTTTCCCTTTCTTGAGTTCCTTTTTGTCAGCTTACCGTCAGCCATGGGATGAAGTGCCTCCTGCACACACCCCTGTCGCCACCATAGTGCACGGGGCAACTAACCATGGGCAAACTTGTCTGAGTCTTTGGGTCACAAGGTACCTTTCCTCCCTTAATTTGTTTCTATCCATTATTTGGTCACAATGACAAAGACCAATACAGTAGATAAGTATATCCGTGTGAAGAAGGTATGATGTTGTGAAAAAAAAGTGTACTGCTTAAAGTAAAAAGATAGCCACAAACATGCATTGGTGAGCATTGTCTTATTGCAACATATTCATGGTGATATATTATGTAAGCTGAGTAAGTCACTGCTAACTGAGCTTAAAAGAAACAGGTTTGTTTGTACACACCATATGGAAATTATAGTACAGCTTAGGGTATGGTGCATTTTATACTAAGTTTCCTTCTGATGAAGAAAAGGTGGTAAAAGCAAATTCATAGAAAGGTCTTTAAGTATCTCAAGGGTCTTTGTCAGTTTTATTATTGAGGAGAGACAGCTGTGCTGTAGGATATTTGTACACGGTGTGAAGATGTATTGCTATGATTGGTGTAATAAAAATTTGAATGGCCAGTAGCTAGACAGGAGAATATAGGTGGGACTTTTGGGTAGAGAGAGAACTCTGGGAGGGAAAAAGGAGAGCCACCAGCAAGATGTGAGGAAGCAGGATGGGCAGTAAGTACATCAATGAGGTCAGGAGCCACATGGAAGAAGGTAGATTATAAAAAGAAAGGGTTAATTTAAGTTATAAGAGCTAGTTAGCTAAGCCTAAGCTAAGGTTCAGCTTTCAACATTAATAGTCTCCATGTCTATTGTTTGTGAGCTGGTGGTCACAAAAGAAAAATGCAACTACACAGCTGGTTTTCTGTTGTGTTCTCCAGAAAGCAGGGCATGAGAGGCAGTTCTGTGATGAGAGCTGTGGGTACTCAAACTGTATATGCTGAGCTTGTTTTCTTGTGAAGATTATATGCTTGTTGCTGATGTGATATCATTAAATGTATATTCCTTTGTAAATATTCTCGGGATTTGAGAGAAGTACAAATTCTGTCAGAAGTATAGCTCTGAGAATGAAGGTCTTAGCAAGGAGAGACAGTGCCTTTAGTCTATATAGAATGTAATGCTTGTACACCTTGCTTTCTCCATGTCATTGAATAGAAAGTCCTGTGGAAAAGAATGTCAAAGCTGAAGATTAATTTTCTACAGTAGCTTCACCTTATCATTATAATTAGCTTTAGATTTCATTTGACTAAATTTGATTAAGGTTTTATCATGGCATAAATACTTGAAATTTTATGACTTTGTAAAATCTTAGCCCATTCTTCAGAATACAGTTCCTTCCCCCAAAACCATTCATGAATGATGATTTGTATAGAATGAAGTCTCTTTAAGGCATGTACTAAGACTGAAGCCAAATAACTTTTTAAAGCCATTTATAAAGAACTACAAAAGCAGATTTAAAGGCTAAAGATATTTTATTAGAAAATTATTCAAACAAAAGAGAAAAGAAAGGGCTTCTTATCTACCACCTGGCTTTGACATTCTTTAATGTTGTTCAGTGTTTGTAGCACGAGTTCTAATAGTTCTTACTAATAAAAGCCTGGAGTCAGATACAGGGGATAATACTGAAAGATCAGAGAGATGAAGGAGCAAGCAACAGCCACACCCTACCTCACTAATTTCCCAGCCAAAAAGATACTGAACCCTTGTCTCCTCCTGCCTTATTGCTACCTTTCTCTGCCGAGCCATATCACTTCCTGACTGTCTCTACAGACCTCCAGACCTCTATGGTTAGCTAGTAGCTAGCTCCGCCCTCTGATCTTCAGGCAAGCTTTGTTAGAGTATAAACAAAGTATCACTACAAGTGTGTTTCAGTGTTACTGAAATTCACCACTACAGATCATTAGAGTGGCCAGGATTAGACACAACTCCAATCTTGTTTGCAAGGATGCCAGTCAGTTTAGCTTTTATACTTTTGCTGTTAGAAACACAAAATAGGGGCTGGAGAGATGGCTCAGAGGTTAAGAACACTGACTGCTCTTCCAGAGGACCTGAGTTCAATTCCCAGCAACCACATGGTTGCTTGTATCAATCTCTTGGTGGTTTATTTTTTGTGTTACACTTCTTCCTCCTTTCTTCCTCCTCTTTCTTCTCTTCAGTGTTATAAAAGAGATTTTCCCTAATTATTTTTTTCCATTTTGTTTATCATTGGTATATGGGAAGACTGCTGATTTGTGTGTTGCTTTTGTGTATCTTGCCACTTTCTAGAAGTTTTTTAGTGGCATTTTTAGGGTCTTGTATGCAAAAATAGTGTCATCAGCAGATAGGGATACATGGACAACGAATCTTTTCTACTTAGGTCTTTATTTCCATCTTGCTTTGTTGATCTCGCTAAGATTTTAAGCATTCTATTGACTAGGAGTTGGGAGAGTGGACATCCTTGTCTTGTTCCTGATCTTACTGGGAATGCTTTGAATTTTGCTCTACTTATCACATTGGCCCTAGGCTTGTTGTATATATAGCCTTTATAATGTTAAGGTGTGCTTCCTCCTTCCCTTGCCTCTCCACAACTTTTATCAGGAGGGGTATCAGATTTCATCAAACCCCTTCCTGTATCTGTTGAGATAATGTAATTTCTATCATTGATTCCATTATAATGCCAATTTGATCGTGGTGAATGATCTTTTTGCTATAATCTTAAATTCAGTTTACGAGTATTTTATTGACATTTTTTATCTATGTCAATAAAGGAGACTGGTCTAATTTTTATTTAGTCGTTACCTTTTTCTAGTTGTGGTATTAGTGTAGTACTATCTTCCTTACATCTGAGAGCATTCATTTTTACTTTAGTTCTTCAAAGGTCTGTTAGAACTCTGCAGCAAATTCAACTGGCTCTGGGCTTATTTTTCAGTAGACTTTTTATTACCACTTCAGTCTGATTATTTATTTCTGGCTATAGATCTGTTTAGATTATTTTGTCTTGATTTAATCATCTAAAACTGCACTCATTTCTTTTAGTTTTTTTTTTTCTCCAATTTTGTGAAACAGGAGTTTTAAAGGTATGGTTCCTATGCTTTTCTGAATTTCATTGATGTCTGCTGTAATGTCTCTGTTTTCATCTATGATTTTTTATTTCCATTTTCTTTCCCTTTGGTTGCCAGTCTCCCTTATCTTTCCAAAACAAAACAAAAACAACAAACCCTCTTGGTTTCAGCAATTTTTTGTTTTTTTTTTTATATTTCTGGTTCATTAGTCTCTGATCTTAATTAGTTCTCCCAATTTACTGTATTGGGTTTGATTTGTTGTTGATTTTTCCATGGCCTTAAGGTGCATCATTAAGTTAGTTATTTGAGAGCATTGTAATTTTTTTTTTTTTATGAAAGCACCTAGTGCTAAGAACTTTACTCTCAGAGCTGCTTTCATTGTGTCCTATAAATGTTGGTATGTTGTGTTTTTATTTTCATTCATATCATAGGAATTCTTTTTTATTTTCCTGGTTTCTTTAGTGACTTATTCCTTGTCCAGTGAATCCATTGGTAATCTCTAAGAAGTTATGTGTGTTCTGCAGTTTCTCTTGGTTTAGTATCTAGCTTTATTCAGTTGTGTTCACATGGAATGCTATTTTGATTTCTCTAACTTTGCTGAGACTTTGCTGTGTGTCCTAACATATGACCCATAATGGAGAAGGTTCCGTGACCACCTGAGAAGTATGTATATTCCTCAATGTTTGGGTGGAATTTTCCATAGATATCTGTTCGATTCATTTGCTTTATAATTTCATCTAACTCTCATGTTTCTTTGGGGGGTTTTTTTGTTTTGTTTTGTTTGATCAGATGACCTGTGTATTGGTAAGAGTGGAGTATTGAAATCTCCTGTGTTAGAATTAATCTGTGGCTTTATATCTGATAGTATTTGTTTTATGGAACGTTTACGGTTCATAAATGTTTGTAGCTATAATATCCTCTTGATTTTTTTAATGATTATGAAGTGACCTTTTCAAGATCTCTTATGATTAGTTTTATTCTGAAGTCAGTTTTCTCGGGTATTAGAAAAGCCAGGCCTGCTTGTTTTCTAGTTCCATTTGCTTGAAATACCTTTTCCCATCCTTTTATCCTGAGGTGGTATCTGTCTATGATGATGAAATATGGTTCTTGGAGTCAGCATAAAGACAGGTCCTATTTACTAATCCAAGCTGCTACTCTGTCTTTTTATTTGGAGAATTGGGACCATTAATACTCCGAGTTACTATTTAAAGATGAAAACCTGAAGCATGGCTGTGATGGAAGCTGGCACATGCCACCTACTAGCAAATCCGAGGAGCCTGAGAGACCCATGCAGGCTCAGAGGAGTCTGCAGAGCCCACAGTGTCCCTGCAAAAACTAGAGAAGGGCAGTCTATGGGAAGATGCTTTTAAAAAGTGAGCTCACAGAGGAAAGATAGCCGAATAGAGTTGGATGCTGGGGGGATCGAGAGGTCGAACTACAGATGGTGATGCCATGACCATGCTGTAGCCAGGGACCATGTGGAAGACCATGATCTGTGCTGCTGCTGATTATAAAGAACAAGAAAGCTTTTTTTTTTTTGCAGTGGTATTGATGACTTCGGACTCACAGTTGAGAATGAGAGACATAGAAGGCTTCGGGGACAATGTTCTCCACCCCCAAAAGAAACAGTTTGACGGGAAGCCATTGATGAGAACTCTTTTTTAAAGTAAAAGGATGCTGAAGTGTAGCTCTTCACAATTGATGATGGCTTCTGGCGGGGATGGGGTAGGGGAAAGTGTAATGATTAAAAAAAAAAAAAAAAAGAAAGGCAAAGTGGGCACCTTTACCTGCCAAGGAATGCCACTAAGCATACACACCGCTCCCAACAGAGTTAGTGCAAGAGGTTTATTGGGGAGAGGGAGGGGAAGAAGAGAGTGAAAGATAGAAAGGCCCTACAGGAGTAGAGACATGAGAGGCAGGAAGACAGAACAGGGGAGAGACAAGAGGCAGCGGAGAGGTAAGAGAAGAACAAGAGGCAGCGGAGAGGTAAGAGAGGAACAAGAGGCAAAAGAGCGAACTGTGCCTGGCAGGCACTTGTAAGGGGTGCACATGTGGCATAGCTTACAGTGGAAAAGCACCCAGCAACAGGTGATGATGATGAGACTTAATTGCTTTGGCAGCAGAGGCAGGCTGCCGCCCCAGTGGAAACTAACAGAAGGGATCAGTTTTCTTTAAGGAACTGGCCACTGGGAGTTTGACCACGCTCCAGTAAGTATATAGGCAGCACAAATTAGACTTGGTGTTTTTTTCTTTCTTTTGCTTTGGGGGTGGTCATAAATGGGCAGTGGACATGGAAGGACTGGAAAGTGAATGGGATTGGGGTGCATTAAGTGAAATTTTCAAATAATCAATAAAACGTTAAGTTTAAAAACAAAAAGGTGCCAGGCAGTGGTGGCACCTTTAATCGCAGCACTCTGGAGGCAGAGGAGGTAGGAGATGAATTTTTGTGAGTTCAAGGCCAGCCTGGTCTACAAAGTGAGTTCCAGGAAAGCCAGAGCTGTTAACACACAGAAACCCTGTCTCAAAAAAAAAAAAAAAAAAAGTATTGGGCCAGTGAGGTGGTTCAGTAGATGGGGACATGTGTTGGCAAACCTGGAAACCTGAGTTTGGATCAGGACCCATGTAATAGAAGGCAAAAACCAACTCCCATAAATTGTGTCTTTGCCTCTACATGCATGCTGTAGCATGTGTGCATCACACACACACACACACACACACACACACACACACACACACACAAATGTAAAAAACTCTATTCTTGTTCTGTTAAATTTGTAGTGTTTTTCTTATATCTTTTTTTATTAACTGCCCCAACATTGTCTATTTTTATTGTGGCCTCTTGGTTATATTTATCCTTCTCTTTAGTCTGAAGAATTTCTTCCTGGCCATGCAGGCAGAGTCAGGCGTGGGCTCCCTCTCGAGTCATGAGCCTTAGGTTGGAGCAGTCGTGGGTTGGTCACTCCCACAGGTTCTGTGCCACCATTATCCCAGCACATCTTGCAGTCAGGACAGATTGTAGGTTGAAGGTTTTGTGGCTAGGTTGGTGGTTGGTGTCCCAGTTCCTCTGCTAGAAGCATTGCCTGGTTATAGAAGATGGCCAGTTTGGGCTCTATATCACCCCTTGTAGAGTTTTCTAGGGTCACTCTCATAGGTACCAAGGAGTTACAACTGTATTAGGTTTCTGCATTGTCTCCAAGAGCCCCTCAATTCCAGTAGACTCTCCTAGTACTCTCTCCCTCCTCCTCTCCACCCCCCAACCCTGAATGATCTCTCCTGTTCCCATACCCACCTGAAAAAATCTATTCTATTTCCCCTTCCCAAAGGCAGGACAGCCCAGAGACCCAGGATAGAGCTAAACAGGACTGGAAAAAAGAGTCAATGAAATGATTCCTAATGATATTCTGCCATACTCATAAATTGGTGCCTAGCCCAGTTGTCATCAGAGGCATGTTATCCAGCAACTGATGGGACCAGATTCAGGGGCCCACAGCCAAACACTAGGTGGAGCCAGATGGGGTCAAGGACACCATGAGAATCAACTAAGCAGGACTCATAAGGAGTCACAGACTGATGTGACAATCACAGACCCGCTATGAGTCTGATCTAGATCACCGAATATATGTTATGGTTGTGTAGCTTGGTGTTTTTGTGAGACTTCTAACAGTGGGAGTGGGGGAATATCTCAGTGTCTTTACTCTTCCTGTGCCTGAGACCTTTTTCTACTACTGTTAGGGTTTAGCAGCAGAAGAGTACCTTGGCCAAGGAATGCCACAGAAATCACACCACACAACAGATCTCACAAAAGAGATTTATTGGACAGGGATTGAAAGGCCGCCTCTGGGGACAAGAGAAACAGACAAGAGAGACAGAGAGTGAGCTGTGATGACAGGGACTTTTTAAATGTGTCAAATTTGGTGGCTGGTGATGATGCGACTGCTAGCTCTGAGTGGCTGAAGGCAGGCTAAGGGAACACCTAGTTCCTAATACCTACTGGTCCACATCCAGTCGTGATATGAGGGCTTGTGCCCAGTCTCATTGTATCTTGTTAGGCCAGATATCCCTGGGAGACCTACTTTTTTTTTTTTTTTTTTTTTTTAAGGAAACAGAAGGAGTTGATCTGGGGAAGAGAGGCTTGGGGGTGGGGGGATGGGAGTTATGGGGGGAGTGGAAATGTGGAAACTGCAGTTAGGATGTAATGTATGAAAGAAGGATAAACTTATAAAAAGTAAAATTCTTCCAATATCCTCTGTAAAGGATATATGTAATGGCCACATGAACTTAGTCTGTTTTTATCATGGCAAGTCTTTATTTCTCTTTCAGTTTCTTTGTTGTTGTTTTGTTTGTTTTGAGGTAGGGTCTTATCATGTCCTGCATTGCTTGGCCCCGGAAACCTGCCTAGGGTGGTGAGGGAATGAAGAAAGGACAGAAACACATACAGAAACGGTGGGAGTGAGTGGGCTGGCTCTAATGGAGCAGTATCAACTAAGCAACAAAAACTGGGACCCTCAGCACTTTCATTACACACAGCACATCGGGAGGGGTTAGCTAGTCTTGATAGGAGGTCTCTATAGGGGAGCAGTCTCAGGTTTCAGCCATGTAGGAGGAGGCAGCTGTGGTTGCTAGTGTTTGTACACATGGTCAACATTCAAATTCGAACCAGAGGAAAGCTTTGCAGTATATGATGGTGTGAATGAGAATGACTCCCATAGGTTCATAGGTTTGAATACTTGGTCTCCAGTTGGTGGAGATGTAGCCTTGCTGGAGGAAGTATGAATGCCATTGGGGACAGGCTTTGAGGTTTCAAAAGACTTGTGCCAATTTTAATTCTTTATATTTCCTACTTACATATTAAGATGTGAACTCTCAGCTCTTCCTGACACCATGTCTCTTCTCCACCATCGTAGACTCTAAGCCCAATATTAAACACCTTCTTTTATAAGTTGCCTTGGTCATGATGTTTTGTTACAACAATAGAAAAGAACTAAGACACCATACCTCTGAGCCTCAGCCTGGGGGATGGCTTTGCCGTTTCCTTGGATCTGAGGCATTGGGTCATTGACACGGCCTTCCCATATCAATAATATACATTTACTCAGAGCTTCATTGGTTCCCCATAGAGTCTCACCATGTAGACCTGGGTGGCCAGCAACTCCCTAAGTAGACCAGGCTGGTATTGAACTCACACACAGAGAGATCTGCCTGCTTGTGCCTCCTGAGTGCTGGGATTAAAGATTTGTGTCATTACACCAGACATTATTTCTGCTTCAATTTTAGTGGATAGTTTTGGTGGGTATAATAGTCTGGGCTAGTAGTTGTGATCTTTTATAACTTGGAACACTTTTTTCTAGGTACCCCTGGCTTTAAAAGTTTCCATTAAATTATCAGCTGTTACTCTGAGTTTGTCTTTATATGTGATTTGGCACTTCTCCCCTGCAACTTTCAGAACCCTTTGTTTAGTTTGTGCATTTAGTATTTTATTACTATACTATATATTTATACTATAGTATATTGTAGGAGGCTTGTTTTCTGGTTCTGTTTGATGATCTGTGGGCCTTATCTGCCTAAATGAGTATCTCTTCCTATAGATTTGGGAAATTTTCTTTCATGATTTTTGTTTTTGTAGGGGGAGCTTTCAAGAAAGGGTTTCTCTGTGTAACAACCCTGAATGTCCTGGAACTCACTCTGTAGACCAGGCTGGCCTCCAACTCACAGAGGAGATTCACACACCTCTGCCTCCTGAGTGCTGGGATTAAAGGCATGAGCCCCCACCACCCTGCTTCTTTCATGATTTTATTCAAAATATTAACTATACCTTTGGCCTAGAATTCTTTCCTTCTTCTATGCCTATAATTCATAGGTTGACTTTTTCATAGTACTACCAAGTTTTTGCATATTTTGTTCATGAGTTTAAAAGCAACAATCATTTTCTTTGAGTTCTCTATACCCTGTCTTCAGGCCTTGAGTTCTCTATACACAGTCTTCAGGCCTTCAGGCCTGCTTTACACATGCTCTGTTCTGTTGGTGACTCTTTCCACTGAACTTTTCATTAGATTTACTGAGTCCTTCACCCCTTGGTTCATTTCAGCTTGCATTTTCTTTAGTCTTTCTATCTCTCTATTGAATTGATTGAAAACTCCTGGGTTGTCCTTACTGCCTCATTCAGCTGTTTGTTTTAATTCTCTTGGCCCTTAATCATTTTATTCCCATCTTTTTAAAATCAGTTCTGGTGTCTGTGCCCTCTTTGAATGCTTTGAATGAATTGAGCATGTTTACAGTTGTTCTTTTGAATTATGTGTCTTGAGTTTGGTCTAAATTGTTCTCCTTGAGGAACATTACTGTGCGATTGGTGATTTGGGCAGCCGATATATTGTCTTATTTTATCATACTGTTTGTATTTTTGCTATGAAACCTGGACATATGGAGTTAGAATATTGATTGTCTTTTGATGTGAATTTATGTCCCAGATTTTGAAGGCAGGGCCACATTCTGGGACAGGTATTTTGGGGAGTTTCTGGGGGTAGTGTCAAGGGGCAGGAGCCTCAGTGCAGGAGTGGGGGTGGTGTTTCTTACTGGTTTGAGTCTGGGTCCAGGGCAACAGCATCTGCATAGAGCAGCTGGAGCATAAGGGTCCAGAGGTAGAGTGGGTTGGGGTCCAGTGTGATGCACATAGGGCCCCTGGGATCCAGGGGCTGAATAGCTGAGTTCCAGAGCAGGAGAGGGACAGGGTCTCTTGGCTGTGGCTTGGCTTATAGCACTCCTGTGTGATGGGGTCATGTGTGTCTGGAGGTGGCCAGATTATTTTAAAAATATATTAATACATTAATATATGGTATATTTGGAGTTAGCTCTTGGAGTTTCTTTTTTAAAACAAGTTCTTATGTTTATATTTTTAAATTTAATAATGTTTCCACATTTCAACAAATATAGTTAGATCTGTAGTTTTGCTGGATTGCTAAAGGTCTATTGGCATTTGACTTTTAGGGAATGTTATGAGCTGAATCAGGTCTCATCATATACTGAAGCTCTAAACGTCAGTGTGATGGTATTTGGAGGTCAGACCTTGGAACATGACTCGGTATGGATGATGTCATGAAAGGAAGCCTCTAATGAAGCTAGTGACTTTGCAGGGAGAGAGAGAACTCTACTCTCTCAAGCATGCACCAAGAAAGACCATATGACCACAGCAAGTGGGTAGCTGTCCACCAGTCAAGAGGTCAACCTTTACTAGACCTTCATATAGCCTGCCTGCTCCTGGTTCAGATGTCTCAGCCCTCAGAACCATGAGAAGAAATGCCTTTGGCATACCCAGTGTGCTAGCTACTTTTATGTCAACTTGACAAAGCTAGAATCATTTTGGAAGAGGGAACTTCAATTGAGAAAATACTCCCACCATATTGGCCTTCAGGCAAACCTGTGTGGTGCATTTTTTTTTTTATTGATTGTTGATGTAGGAGGGCTCAGCTCACTGGTAGGTGGGCTTTGGTGCTATAAGAAAGCAGGCAGAGCAAGCCAGTATGTAGCACTCTTTCATGGTGTCTGCTTCAGTTCATGCTTTTAAGGCCCTGCCTCCCTGGATGATGGACTACAAGTTGCAAGATGAAATAAATCATTTCCTCCCCAAGTTGCTTTTGGTCATGGTGTTTTATCACAGCTATAGAAACATATCTAAGACACCCAGCCACTGAACTAAGTGTTGTCAATTCTTGATGAATATAAAATGCTGCTAAGGGCAAATAATATCTACTATTATATTTCCCACAATCCTTTTTGTTTGTTTTGTGTATATGTGCATATCCATGTATATGAGCTGGACATGTGTGCATGTGGAGACCACAGGTTGATTTTGGGTGTCTTAATTGTTCTCCACCTTGCTTTTTGACATAGGATCTCTCACTAAATCTGGTGACTGTCTATGTAGCCAGAAAGTCCTAGGGATCCCCCTGTCTTTATCTCCTGGTCTTAGGATTACAGTTGCATACGGCCACACCTTATTATGTAGTTAGTTAGTGCTGGTGACCTGGACTCAGATCTTCTTGTTTGCCCAGCAAGAACTTAACTGATGAGTGGGCTAGCTTCCCAGTCCCCTCCCCCAATCTGTGTACTAAGAAGGAATTAATTGAACATAAAGATGGCTTTCTATAGCTTTAAGCTACAAACAGAATTAGCATTCTGATTATAGGTTTCTGATTCTGAGGGCTTTAAGATAGACACTCACAGTTAGCCCGAAAACAGCCTACCATGAACTTTTATGATCTTAGAAGTCTGGAGAAAACTAGATTTCCATGGGAGTGCTAAACCGTAACAGTCAAAGCCAAGATAGGGAAAGGTCTCCCCAGGAGGTCAGACTGCTCTCAGGTTGCCTGAGAGAAAGTAAACCAAGGTCAGTACAGAGCATTAGAGAATGTGCAGGTGGAGAGCTCAATACCAGGAAAGTCGTGCCGGGGGAATGTGCTGGAAGATGCTGACAGCCAACACCCTGGTGTTTTATGAGACTACCCCTTAGATTCACATTCTTTCTGGGAACTGAGAACAGCACTAGACTTGTTGTTCTGTGACCTTGGCCCTTCCTTGTCTTAAGCGATATCAGGCTGAGAAGGCTCCTGGGATCTGATGGAAGTTTATGATCGCCACATCTCCCATTTTTGATTAGGTGTGCAGGGTTCATCTACTTTGTTCTTTGTGTGTATTCCCTTGCAGGTCGTAGGAGAGATTTTATTTTTATCAAGAAAAATAGGAAGCTATGGACAGATTCAAAGCCAGTGAGTGACAGCCTGTTACATTTTAGAAAGAAACACTACCTTTTGAAGTTGTGTAAGGATAGGAGGGGTGGGCAAGAGGACATAAGAGAGCTATGGAAGGTGGAGAAGGCCACTTCAGTAAATCAAGAAAGAAAATGACAGTGTCAACACCAGTGAAAGGGCTTTATGGGGAAAGCAGCAATTCAGAAATGAGTCTGAGGTATGAGAGATGTGAGGCTTCTGGTCTCTTCAGCCTTCCAAAGGTGGCCTCCTTCCCTTATTCTGGGTGGTTAGGGATTCAGAAAAGAGCCAGGGCTGGAAGCAGGTATGTGTGGTGACCACGGCTCTGGTCATAGGTGGTTTGAGCTGGAGGTGGCTCTGAGCCACTCAAGCAGGATGTCTGTCTATCCCATCAGTTCTTTGGTCTTTGCTGTTAGCCTCAGGCTTCTTTAAAGGTGTTAGAAAGCTCTGTTGGAGACCTGCTGTTTAAATTGTGACTGAGCCTGAGGTATGGTGAAGACAGGACACTGAGTAAGGGAGCAAGGGAGTCACAGAAGCCAAGACAGAAGTGCTGTGACAGGACGGGCAAGTGGTCAGCTATGCTGCTACCATGGTATTGAGGAAGAGATAAAAATAATAATTGCGATAAAGTGTTAAATGAGATGTGGAATTTTGAAAATGCTGTGGCAGTTGGACAGGGAAATTTGGATGGATATTGTGCTTCTAAAGCTGTAAACACTGGATTGCAAGTAACACAAACCCATCTTCTTTCTGTTCTTGTAAACAGAAAGTTTATAAGACTGTAAAAGTAAGACTGACTGCCTCACAAAACTGCAATATACAGAAATTGGGGTGGTTTTCAACAGCGGACCCAGGGGCTCACACATTATCACTCTCTCCCAGCTCTGCTTTCCTGTAAGGAAGGCTTGCTCCTGTGGGGCCCAGCAATGGCTGGTTTATTGATCCTTTAAACAAACAACCCTAATGGGAAGAACCTCTCCTTCACAGTTGTAGCAAAGGTCCCAACATTTACTAGCTTATATGCCTCCTTATAAATTCAGCCCAGTGGTCAAAAGCAGTTACATATGCTGACAGTCACCCATCTACCTCTGCAGCAAGGGCAAGCAAGAACCTAGCCTTGTCTGGAGCCTATAATGGGGGCAGCTGATTTCCCAAAGGAAAAGAAAGATGTTCCTATAAAGAAAGGTATGTGCTGTGGAGGCAAAACCAACAATGTTCATTTTGTTGTGAAAATCCTTCAGTCCAGTGCGTTCGAGCACTTGCTTCTGCATGGGCTCTGTGCGTTCTTTTTTGGCCCAAAGGAAACATGGTTGTGTGTGCTGTTGTAGTCTAGGAGCACTAGGTCTACTTCTCATCCTTGGGAGGTTGTACTTAATCTGCTGTGCGTTCTGCTACTTATTTATAGAGCTGAACAAGGTACTCTTGAAGACAAATTTGGGTCAATGAACTTAGTATTTAAAACTTAAAAAATATTGTATCACATTGTCAGAAGATAGAAAAAAATGATATCATTTTGGTCTCTAAAACCTTTTAGCATAACAGGAAGCCTTTTTGAGAAACGTCTCTCTGTTCAGCCTGCACCACAGCCATGTGGGGTGCCCTGCACTTTCCCAGTCATATCTGCCTTCACCCACTCCAGGCCTTACACTTGTCCTTTAAATGACAGTGTAGGGTTTGGGGAAGATGTTGGCAGCTTCTCTTTATTAATGTCTAATTTACATATACTGAAAGTCATCTGGGTGCCCTCCACCCCACCAGCAATATAAATAATTTATTATCCTCAGAGGTAACCCTTTCCAAGTTGGAAGGCAGCAAAATACACACACACACACACACACATACCACACATACACCACACACACACACACACACACACACACACACACACACACACACACACACACACACACACACACACACACACACACACACTTTAGATCTTGCATTTTGTAGCCCTCTTAACCACAATCACCTTTTGTTTGTTTTTAATGCTTGAGCTCATGTAGCTTTTTAAGCACCCTTCTCTGTCTATGGGTTCAGTACTACAATTTCAGTTTGTTGTTGGCTCAATTTTCTTTGACTGAATAATTGTTGTTAGCCTGTTAAGCTATCTGATATTTCATTTGTCAGTGATTTCTGATCATTGTGAAGTGCTAACTGGGTTTTTTTTTTTTTTTTTTTTTTTTTTTTTTTTTTTTGTGTGTGTGTGTGTGTGTGTGTGTGTTGTGTGTGTGTGTGTGTGTGTGCGCACGCGCGCGCGCGCCCCTTAAAAGAGTTCTGGGGGGTTTTAGGCAAGTAGTTACAGTATTTATCAGTTTGACGGTTTGGAAACTAGTAAACTAGTGTTGATGCTCTCTGGGGTGGGTGTAGAGAGGCCTTCACCCTGCAGCTAATTCAGCAGCATTTTGAGGTGTGCTGTATCCTGAATGGCCTCTGCATTCCGGGAAGCTGCTCAACTCTAACTGCAGAACAGTTCTAGCCTGTGGGACTCTGGGACTGCCTGGCTGTCTCCCTGGTGTTGTTTCTCACCGAAAGGTTACTCTTGAACAGGGTTTGTATCACATCTGCAGTCCCCAGACTGCGGATCAGCCAGAGGCTTTAGGACCTCTGAGGCAGGTTTCTGAAGCTCTGCCAGAGAGCAGTCTGCTCTTCCAGCAATCCTGTAGCCAGATCTAGCCACTTCAGTCTTTTCCCCATCTTTTTTCTCAACTCAAGGCTACAAGCTCAGTAGGTTCTGCTTTTCTTTGTCAGTCTGAATTTTTTTTCTTATTTTTAAAGGTTTTTGAGATGTTGGATTGGCTGGAGCAACAACTCAGGAGTTTAGGGCATTTGTTTCTCTTACAGAGGACCCAAGTTTGATTTCCAGTACCCACATGGTGGCTCACAACCTCTGTAACTCCTGTTCCTGGGGCTCTGACGCCCTCTTTTGACCTCTGGACACCAGACATAACACATGATGCACACAGATAAATACAAGCAAAACACTCATATACATAAAATAAAATCTATCAGTCTTTTTTTTAAAAAAAATATTTGAGACAGGGTCTTATGTAGCACAGGCTGGCCTTGAAGTTGGTAAGTAGGCAAGAGTGACCTTGAACTCCGATCTTCCTTCCTCCCAAGTGTTGAGATTACAGATGTGAACCAGCATGCCTGGCTTTAGTCTGGAAACTGATTCCGAGCACAAGGCTTAGTGAGCGTAGGCTCACTCACTCTGCCTGTTTCCCTTTCAGGTCCTGACATCCTGCTCCACTTGTTGTCATCTCTGTATATACATAATGCTTCCAGCAGTTGTTCAGTTCTAAGTTGTTTATAATGAGTAGAATGTGTGACCCTCTTGTCCCTCTTAGGCAGAAATGGCACGATAGCATTTTAATTTCTACTAGTTTGTCAGTGAAACTGCAAATGAAAAGACCTATGCCTTCAACCAATTAGATGGCCTGGCCTTCCCGTGACTCTCCAGGTATGAGCGGATGAATCAAATCGCTGACAGCTAGAAGACTTGCATTGTGTCATCGCTTATAGGAAGCAGCAGAGGCAGCTGAATTTCCCATACCTTGAGGTCACTAAAGTCACACCCATAGGATGCAGGAGTCAACCTTTCTGAAAAGGTCTTTATTAACCACACAGGTCACTGGAGCATCAATAACTACAGTGGTTTGAAACAGCAGTTATATTTGGATTTTGTTTCAGAGTGTGGAAGTCCTTGCTCTCTGCAGAATACTAAGGAACCACAACCATTATCTTGAAATCCAACAAAAATGAGAGATAAAGTAAGCATTTATCCTGCCTTTCCTGTCATTACCTAGAATATCAGAATAGTTGATGAAGACTCTTCTGAAAATGTATATATGTGTGCATACATTTGCATGTGTGCATGTGGAGGTCAGAGGTCAGCCTTGGGTCTCTTTCCTTGAAAGATACCCACTTTACTTTTTGAGTTAGAGTCTTACACTGGACCTGAGGCGCTCTGATTCAGCTGGATGGCTGGATGGCCAATGAACTCCAGGGAACCCCTTGTCTCTGCCTCCCCAGCACTGGTATTACAAACACACACCACCATGGTGCTGGTGATCAAATTCAGGTCCTAATACTAATACTGTCCTGTCTGAGCCATCTCCACAGGTCTCATCTCTTCTTCTGTGTTTTTGTTTGGTTGGTTTTGATTTTTGAGATGGTGTCTCACCATATAGCGGAGGCTGGCCTCAATCTGAAACCCTCCTTGCCTCTACATGCTGGAGAGCTGGAATGATGGATGTGCACCACCATGCTGGGCTGAAAGTTCCTCATCAGAGATATTCAAGTTCGTAAGTGAAGAAGGAACAAAAATACCACTTTTTCAGATTCTGAAGAATGAATGAGTATAGGCAGTGCTCACAATAACTGTTAATTCACACACACAAGGACAGACATGGTGTGTCTGTAGTAACAAAATCCAAAGAAAGATGATAAGCCCGAATTTGCTCAGACTTCTTGATCTATAAAGAATATTGGAGATAGGATATATGTGAAAAGCATCCATGGAGGTACAAGAACAGAGTGAGTCTAGGGAAGTGACAAACAGTGGGCTGAGTGGCCTTTGTTTTCTGCAGTGTGCGGATGTGTGTTAATGTGTGTGAGTGCACACATCTGCAGGTAGAGGCCAGAGGTCAACCGTGACTGTTATTCCTTAGGAGCCATACACTTTAATTTTGAGGCAGGGTGTCTTACTACCTCAAAAAATCTATGTTTGCTGATTAGGCTAGAATAACTGGGCAGCTAGCCCAGGGGTCCACTTGTCTGCTTCTTGTCAGACTAGGGTTATAATGTAACATTGTGCCTGGCTTTTTATGTGGATTCTAATGATCAAATTGTTTTTTTAAAATATTTTATTTATTTATTTATTATGTATCCAACATTCTGCTTCCATGTATATCTGCACACTAGAAGAGGGCACCAGATCTCATAACGGGTGGTTGTGGGCCACCATGTGGTTGCTGGAAATTGAACTCAGGACCTCTGGAAGAGCAGTCAGTGCTCTTAACCTCTGAGCCACCTCTCCAGCCCCATGATCAAATTGTTATACAGCCCCTACTTTATATATTTCCCAGTGGTTAAAAAGCATTCAGAAAGGAATAATACCTTGTGAGCAATGAAAAATTGTATGCAATTCTTATTTCAGTGTTTGGCTAAATCCTTGTTAGATTGCAGCCACACTTGTTTGCCTGTGGCTGCTTTCACTACAGGCCTGAGTTCACATGGGGCCTGAAGACTGCAAGACCCACACGCTTGAGTATTTATTCAGCAGCCCTTTACAGGGCTGTTAATCATTGATCTAGAGACCTGGGGATCAACATCTCAACAAAGGTTGCAAGGGAAGATGAGAAAAGACATGGAGAAGTCTGCAAGACTGAAAGGACACATCAGCCCCATGTCACAGTATGGGACGGTATTCTGCCCAGTGTCACAGTGTGTGGATGCTATGTCACTTAGTGTCAGTGTGTGGATGGTATTCTCCCATGTCACAGTGTGTGGATGGTTTTTGGATACCTTTTTAGAAAATGAAGGAATGTAGAAAAAAACCCCAGAAGATAGGGAAATGTGAAAGTATCAAAGGCATTTGATAGCAGGAAAGAGTTTTTTGGGTTTTGGTTTTGGTTTTGGTTGGTTGGTTTTTTTGTTTGTTGTTTGTTTTTGGTTTGTTTTGTTTTTTCAAGACAGGGTTTCTCTATGTAGCTTTAGCTGTTCTTGGCTATCCTGGAACTGGCTTTGTAGACCAGACTGGCCTCAAACTCACAGAGATCTGCCTACCTCTGCCTCCCGAGTGCTGGGATTAAAGAGATGTGCCACCACCACCTGGCAGAGTTGTTAATTTTTAAGGATTGGTTTTGTGGTTATGTTTTAAGAAGAGACCTTAGCCTTGAAGAAATATATATTGTGTGATATTTACAGATATCTGTCTTAGCTTCAGAATAGAATGATCCAGGGAGTGGGTGGCTGTCGAGTGGGTGTAAATGAAGTAACATGGGCTGTGTGATGAAGTTGTAGCCAGAAGATCACTTTACTGTGCTATTTTTTCTCTACTCCTGTATGCATGTTTGAAAATTTACATTACAGGATACAAAAAAAAAAAAAGAATCTGTGGTGGAGACCAGGGGTTGGAAGTTTTAGGGCAGTCTGGACTGTGTGATGAGACCATGTCTCAAAAAATGCAAACAGAAAATAGATCTCCAGGCAAAAGGTTTCATTTGGGAATAAACAAGGGTGAGATTGTAGTCTGGAAAACTCTCAGTGCAAGGGGCCTCTGGTGTCTCCAGGCTTTATTAGGGAAGATAAAAGCTTTGTACGGTGCTTGGAAAGAAAGCCTGTGGACACAGCCTGTGGAGAACCAGAGAGAGAGCTGATTGGTTCAACCTACCATGTGATGCCAGTCAGAGGCATAGCTGGTGGCTTTATTGGGGTAAGCATGCGCAGCAGGTAGGTATTTATGACAACAGCCTCTTAACTATGGTCCAATAATTGACAGGAATGACTGGTGTAATCAGTGCCACGTAGTGGGCCTTATATTGTGGCTGCTATTTACTATTTATCTTAATTTTAAATTGTCTGTAGTTCAGCATGAGACCAACTGGTTTTAGATAGATAGATAGATAGATAGATAGATAGATAGATAGATAGATAGATAGATAGATAGATAGATGAGAGAGAGAGAGAGAGAGAGAGAGAGAGAGAGAGAGAGAGAGAGAGAGAGGGAGAGAGAGAGAGGGAGAGACAGAGACAGAGACAGAGACATCAGGCACAGCATCCAAACCCAGGAGGTTCCTGTGTGGCATCTCAGCTTGGATGTAACCATCAGTCTGAGGCATGCAGTTTGTTTTCGTGGGAAGTATGGGATGGCTGGCCCTTGGGAATTAGACCGTTATTCCTTCTCTGTCACAACATTGCAAATTTTTTAATGAAGTGGAAATATCCACATTCAAGTCTTAGACTAAAATCTAACCCTGACTCAGTCACAAATTGTTTTTATTGCCTATCTCATTGCTCTTTTTTATTACCTTGATAATCATTGGTTATACTGTTGAAAGTATACATTTTTAGGACCCAAATTCCTTTTGCTTTGTTTTCCTTCCCTCACATTGCATTCTACAAAGACTCTGTTATGTGGATATTTTTTCCTGTTTTCAGTGTAAATTGAACCTCATAAACTAGGAGCTTCCTAAGTGAGTAGAAACATATCCCCGAAGCTTCGGCAGGATCTCATTTTTAAAATATATTCCCTGGCACCTAAATGCCTGCTCCCCTTCATCAGGAAGCCTTTGGCACCCAGAGTTTGGAACTGAGAGGATTACCAGCGGTTAGTCATCGAGCTATTTTTGTAACTACAGTCTCTATGCTGCTTCCTCGGATTCAGGGTCTTTGTAGCAGGTGGGAATGCTTTATCATTTTCTTGAAAGTGACGTGCCCTGTTCACTTCAAAGCTCATCAAGTCACACTTGTCATGGGTTTAAAGTTGGTTTATCTTGCTGAGTACCAGTGACCCTACCTGCCATGACGTCCTCCTGAGTAGCAATTGGCTTACACTGGTCAGAAAAGTTGGAGCCAGGAGGCACCTGAGGCTGTGTGGAGAAGCAGACCTGTAATCTCAGCATTTGGGAGGCTGAGACAGGAGGACCTCAAGTTGGAGGCCAGTGTGGGCTACATAGGAAGACCCTGGAAAGGGGCGGGGTGGGGCATTCAGTGAGGGAAAGAAACACGGGAGGGTGAGGACAAAGGTGTTCCTGTGGCCATCCTTGGACTTAGCTTATTCACAGCTGGACTCAGCACCCAAGTCTTTGGGTCCTTTGCTACCTCTCTTGATGGCTTCCTCTTTGTTTATGGAGAGTTTTTATTGTTGACTTTTTCGAGATTGGGCCTCACTGTGGACTTCACTGTGTAGCTCAGGCTGGCTTTGAGCTTATGGCAATCCTTCTGCCTTAGCTTCACGGGTACTCAGATTATGACATGATCTACCATGGCAAGTATTAGGTGGGATTTGGGGGGGTCTGGAAATGAGCTGCACAGTACAGCATGCAGGAGAGCCACTGTGTACAACTGCCCTTACAGTGATGGGCACTGTAAGGCCCCTTGGGACCCACTGCCGTTCTAGCCAAAGAACCTCTGGGATACTTTGCCCAAGGCCAGCAAAATAAAGGTGGTCAGAGTGTGAAGGGACCAAGGGGAGAGTCAGGCACAGGCCAGAGATTGCCCCTCCATTCTGTGCTGCAGACAGGCTGGATATGAAGTGCAAAACAACAGCAAAAAGACCTGGCTTTCAAATATCATTTAATTTCAATATATAGTTTTAAAAGTGGATGTGATATAAAATGTTTTCCTTTTAAACTCTTGTTTTTAGAGCTGCATTTCACATTACTAACTTGGGGCTGTGATGTGGCTCAGCAGGAAAGGGCTTGCTGCATAAGCCCAACCACCTGAATTTGACCCCTGGAGCCCTCGTAAAAGGTGGAAGGAGGGAAAACACTCCTGTCGGCTGACCTCTGACCTCCACATGTGCACACACACACACCAATAATAAAGAAAAATATATAGTACCCACAGTGAGTGTAAAAATGCTGGATTGGGTTGGAGAAATTGCTCAGTGGTTAAGAGCACTGACTGTTCTCCCAGAGGACCCAGGTTCAATTCCCAGCACCCACATGGCAGATTACAACTGTCTGTAACTCTAGTTCTAGGGGATCTGATACCTTTACCCCAATGCACATAAAATAAAGGTCAAATAAATTATTTAAAGAAACATGCTGGATTTCACAGACCAATTTTAATTATTTAAAAAATACTATTTAACTGTTTATTTTTCTACATATTTGACGTTTTCATATATTAGGCTAAATTATTAAATATTTTATGTAAAATATAATAAATCAAATTATTAACAAAATATTAAAATGACATATATCAGTATCTTTCTAAAATAATAACTAGAAAAATTTAAGTTACATATGTGGCTCAAATTTTGTTTCTACTGGACAGCACTGATGGAGTTTTCATTCTTTTTTATAGCTGTATGTTATTACCTTACACAGCATCCACAATTCAATCAGTCTATCTTTGGTGTATGCTTGAGTTGTTTCTTACCTTTTACAAATGCAGGTGAGGACAAGTCCTAGAGAGATGGCTCAGCAGTTAAGAGCACTTACAGCTCTGTCAGAGGAACTGGGTTTTGGTTTCCAGCATTCACAAGGCTCACAACCAACCTATTTTAATTTCTGTTCCAGGGGATTGATTGCCCTCTTCTGGACTGTGTAGGCACTGCAGCCATGTGATGCCCATATATACATGCGGGCAAAACACTCATACACATAAAACCTTTAAAATGCAGCAGGGGCTGATGAGAAATTTCAGTGGGCAAAGGTGTCTATCACTAAGTCTAATAACATGAGTTCAGTCCCCAGACCCACGCGTTGGAAGGAGATTGATCCCTGCAAGATGTCCTCTTAGAGGTAGCCAGTAATAGATCTGAGTATTGGCCACACAATTGTAATTAACTCCACACCTGCATGATGGCCCCCTCCACCTTCTCCCTCCTGCCAGATTAAATAATAAATAAATATAATCAATCTTAATGCAGTAATGCCTATCCTGTCCATGCATCATGTCAGAATGAATGCAGGCTGACCTATAAATGTGTCCTCAACACTTGGACTATTAGGGTAAAGGACAAACACATTTGCAGTATCAGCATTATCAAATTATCCCCGTAAGCACTGAACTAATATGTACTCTATACCGTCTCCACAGCCTGCCGCCTGAAACAGCTTATCATTTGGGATGTCATAATTACACATTTCTTTTTACTAATCTGAGAATTTTTGTTTTTATTTTGAAACTGAGTCTCATTATGAAACTTGGGCAGGCCTCAAACTTGTAGCCACCCTCCCTACTCAGTCCTTCTGAGTATGTCAGGTGTGAACCACCATGCAAGACTGAAGAAGTTTTAAGGGGAAACCATAAATGCTTTGCCTGACTTCCTGTTCTGATTTTAAAAAGAAAATATTGGTGACTTTCCAAGGAAACTTTATCACTAGGGATTTTGAAAGAGAAACTGAGGAGGCTGGAATGACCAAGGGCATTTTCTTCTGTTTACTTGACCTTTAAGTTCTTGACTTTCTCAGGTGAAGAAACTGTCCACAGGAATTTTTGTTCTTTCTACCTCAGGGTTAAGAGCTTGATGTCCATTCTGCAGACAGTGCGAGGCCCTCTCAGCATTCTGAGATTTGTGTGTCCTCTGCTGCCACCCCTATTATATGTAAAAAAGAAGTAAATACTCAAAAAAATGGCCTTATGTTTTCTATTATTGGGAAAATAAGGTTGTTATGATGAGGAATCTCACCATGATGGTAGCACTGGGTCTGATAAACTCAAAAACAAGAATAGCAAAGCCTTTTTCTTGGGAATAGGAGGTGGTTCAGGCAAAGCCAGAAGCCTAGAAATGTGTTTTACAGCAAGTATGAATGTAATGTTTGCTACTCTGGTATTGTTTTAATACAAAGGGGTGAAGAACCATTTTTTAAATGGCACTGGTGGGGTGTTCACCTCAGCATTTGGTGGCGTCACTTCCATGGGTGTGAATTAAGAACAGGCACCAGCTTGTTCCTAGGAAGCAGCAACGCTGTATCTCCAGTGACCCTTTCAGCTTCTGTCACTAACTCCACCTAATTGCTGTTTCAGGAAGGGTTTTCACTCATTGGCAGCAAGAGCTGGTTGAAGATTGTAAGAAGAGTGGACTGTCTTCTGTTTGGAACAACGATAAAGGTAAGATGACCCAGAGCATGGCCAGCCGTGTTTACACTAATATCTCACTCCTCCTGTTGCTGTGTGTTTGGCAGGGTTGGGTATAGGGAGCTTCTGGGTTGGGGGAACCAGTGATGGGAAGATGACGTGTTGAAGAAAGGTTTGCCCAGGGCTGCCTGGCCGGTCGGTAAGGCGCTGGACCATGCAGCTTCTCTGCTCTGAGCACTGGGTTGGCACTATGTGTCTGGTGAGTTAGATGTTTAAAGCAGTATTTTTGACATTCCACTGAATATGTATGTTCATTTTTTCTCAGTGTAATATTAAAAAATAAGATCTGGGTATGGTGGTGCACACCTTTAATCCCACCTCTCAGGAAGCAGAGGCAGGCTGATCTCTGAGACTACATAGTTTACATAGTGAGTCCCAAGTCAGCCAGGGCTATGTAGAGAAACCTTGTCTCAAAACAAAAAAGTCCCTGGCCAGTAAGACAGCTTAGTGGATAAAGGTGCTTGCTGCCATGCCTGATACCCTGTGTTCAATCTGTGGGACCCATAAAATGGACAGAGAGAACCCACACCCATAAGATACACTCTGACCCCCATGGGATGGCCAGACAGACCACAGCCACCTGTAATTTAGCTCCAGGGGATCTTACTTTCCCTTGTGACCTCTGTGGGCATCCACGCACGTATACACATAAATAAATAATTCAAGTAAATCTTTAAAACCTAAAACTCCTTTTTGTTTGCTAGTTGTGTTAAACATGAAGGCTAATCCTCGGGAGAGAAACATGCAAACTCATCACCTAGATGATGCCCCTTCAAAAATGACCATGGAAACCAGTTTGTTAACATCCACTGAGCATATAATAATGACATCTAGGGGAAAGGTGCTAATTTTCACGTAACTCACAAACCTTAGGAATTAAAGGAGAGCTCAAGAACATCTAGTGGACAGACCTTAGCCTAGAGCACAGACCCCAAAAAGCCTCACAGATTTCAGGGGGTCTATGAACCTACAGGGATTTTCAGTGACCTCTAACTTGTCAGTTCTTTCTGCTGTGATCTGGTTGACAAATTGCCATAGTATGGAACTTCCCACAGTGGACTTACAAATACTTCCCTGTCACAGTACAGTTGTTCATCTCAGATGTCATTTATGCTCATAGTACCTCAAGATGGCTACAGTCCTGACATTTAACATTTTACATTAATAAGAAAGCCCACACGACCAGTTCACAGGTAGTGTTCTGAGTCAGTTTATTTATTATTCTCTCATGTATTGCATCATATAGTTTCCCCTCCTCCCAGTTTCTCTCCCTCATTCCCAGATCCACTCCAATGGCAAATTTCACGATGTCATTGTTTTTAACAGCTGAGTAATACTCCACTGTGTACATGTGTCACATTTTCTTTATCCATTCTTCTGTTGAGGGACATCTAGGTTGTTTCCAGTTTCCGGCTCTTATGAATAGAGCTGCTATGAAGATAGTTGAGCAAGTGTCCTTGTGGGGTGGTGGAGCATCATTTGGGTATATTAGCAGCAGGTGCCTTTACACTAACCTATCTTGCAGGCCTCCCCAAATGCTTTTGCACTTAGCAAAATCATGTTTCTTTTCTCCTCTCTGCTGCCTTAATGTCACATAACAACTGTCGACTTCCACCTTCTGTCTTCGCTGGCTTCTTGCTTTGGATCACTTCAATTCCTAAGTACTATGCAATATGTACTATTGTTTAAATTGACAAATAGAGGTAAAGGTCAAACTCCTGTAGCAGAAATTTAACATTATTTAGATTCTTCAGATAGTAAACATTGTTTTCTCTCCTCGGGCAGGATATACAGACTAAAATAGGCTTGTGAGGTGGGTCTCCCTCCAGTGAACAGTTCTGATCACTAGAGAGAATAATGGCCAGTTGGCTTACAGCAGACATTAATTCCTATAGAAGGAGGGCACTTTGGATAAGAGGAGTCAGTCTAAACCAGTATGGACTTTGTTTCTCATCCCAGTGACTCACTAAAGAAATTTTGTTGATTTTGTCAAGCCAGGGCTTTGAGGTTTCAAAGCAAATGCACTGAAACTTGTTCTTGGAATGTATTAGTCAATTTTCCATTGCTATAATGAAATAACCAGCTAGGTTACTTCATGAAGAAAAAGGGTTTATATAGCCTGCAGTCTCTGAGGCTCAAGGGACTGGCCCTCTTGCTGAAAAATGTCTCAAAATGGTACAGTGCAAGAACCTCTCCCTGTAATCTAATGGCCTCCTAAAGGCCTGACCTCTCAACACTCCAGGGTTAGTGTCTGACCTCTTGGGCCTCAAGACCAGGCTGCAGTTTGAACAGATGATCCCTCAGCATGGAAGTTTTCTGTCTTCCTGAACATTCTGACAGTTCAGGTATTCAGTCAGGTCAGAGTCCTTGGTAGTGGCTTTGTATTTTTAGGCCCTCATAGGAAAGTACAATGGGTGTGTGAGCGCTCTGATGCCTCCCTGGCTCTGTGTGGCACTGGGGTAGCACATCATCCCGGCAGGGTGACAACTAGCTGCTGTAGAGTGGCTTATCAGGGTGTCAGCACTGGTTGAGCCCGCTCCCTCCTGGGAAGAAAAGCCCCTGCTTTGCTGAGTGGAGACAGCCAGCATTCAGCCTCACTTCCTGTCCTCAGGAGGTCTGTGGAAGGTGGAGTTTCTGTTATTACCTAACTTGAAACCATCTACTTCCCATCAGAACCAATTCAAATACTGTAATTCCCCAGGTGACTGACAGCAGAGACTGTCTTGACAGTTTGTGAATTTAAGAATGTTTTTCTTGGAGCTGGAGAAATAGCTCAGTAGACAGAACTTACTGCTCTTGAAGAGGGCCAGAGTTCTGTTCCCAGCACCCACACCAGGCTGCTCACTCACAACTACTGTAACTGCAGCTCTAGATCTGAAACCCTCTTCTGGCCTCTGTGGGCTCACGTGCAAGAGCGCGCACGCGCACACACATACACACACACACACACACACTCTCTCTCTCTCTCTCACACACACACACACACAAACACACACTCACACACACTCTCTCTCTCACACACACAAACACATACACACACACACACACACACACACACACACACACACACACACACACACACACAGAGATGTGTATACACAAACTTTTTGTTCGTTTTTGTTTCTTCGAGACAGGGTTTGTCTGTGTAGCGTTGGAGCCTATCCTGGCACTTGCTCTGTAGATCTGTAGCCTGGTCTTGAACTCACAGAAATCCGCCTGCCTCTGCCTTCCAAGTGCTGGGATTAAAGGCGTGTGCCACTAATGCCCAGTTTACACAAACTTTTTTAAAGACCCTTTTGTTCCCAGAAAGATCCTTGAAAATAAATGTGAAGAGTCTCATCCTAGCACACCTTTTGGTTGGCCAGTTGGCAGTGAGGATGTAAGATGTGGTGAGGGGTTTTTTGTTTGATTTTTTTTTTTAACAGTCTCCCCGGTGTGTGCTGCTTTTAGCTTGGGTCTATGTGCACTGAGGTGCATTTCTGGCTCCAGACTAAGCTCGGATTCCTCCTGAGAACTTGATAGATGTAGATGGGGAAGGCAGGCACTGACATCACTCATAAGGTCTTCCCTCTCAGTAAGCCCTAAGGGTCTAAACCGGTTCCTGCATGTGCTCCATCCAGAGTCACAAATGCTGAAGGTGTTTGTGCCTGTTCACTTGCTGTGTTTATGTTGCAGCTTCTCAGCAGTTACAAAGTTCCTGGGTTTGGTGCCTGTGACTCTTAGGGTAAAGGATCACACAGGTATCTTCCTACAGCACCTAGAATAGGAAGAGTTCAAAATAACCAAGTGAGAAACCGGGTGGCTAACATACCATTTCCTTTCCTCACGGAAGGCTGCTTCTAATGAATTGATACTTTGGGAATTATTCACCCCAAAAGACTCAAAGGCTAAAAGCAGTAATAAGCACACACAAAAGAAAAAGACAAATTAGCTAGGAAGTTTAAGAAAAATCTTCAAGCTCAATTTATAACCAGAGACATGCAAGTTTCAAAATCTGTTTACCTAGTATGTGATGAAAATGAATAAATATTTCAGTGCTGGAATGCACAGGGAATAGGCACATGGACAAGTCTGCAATTTTAATACAAGACACTTTGAGAGTTTATAAAGCTCTCTGTGTGGTTTGTGATAGGGGAAGGCTGGGGCAACCTGAATATCTGTCAGTAGGAGGCCAGTTAAATAAAGGGATAGGCTCCAGCTTTCAGAAGTAAAGAGCTATACTTCTATTTTTATACACCCATTGAATAGAAAATTAGGCTACAGCACTGTAGCTTAAAAATATGCACAAAATACAACCTGTATATTATGTATTATATAGGAGAGCTCTAAGATGTCTTCTAACAGATCCGGATTCATAAGATGTCCAAGGGGAGTGATGACAGTTAGCTCACACTCAGAAAGTAAATGGAAATACCAATAGAAGCAGGGTGGTGAGGGGTAGAGCATGCTACACACCCCCTAGAGTCCAAGACTTTGGCTCTGTTTTGATGAGTTTTATTTAAACAGAATAAATTGATCCAGGGAAAAGCAACAACTGGCTTATAGGAACTTTCATAATTTTGCTGAGGTCAGAAGTGTTTTCACACTAACACATGTGTTTTACATATTTACATATAGTAAAAAGGGTGTTCCTCTCAGCACCTGCTTTCTTTATGGAAAAAAAAAGCTGAACAAATGCATTCAGTAGCTTTATGCAGGTTGATTCATCCAGACAAAATACTAGCCTGGAAGAAGGAAACTGTTACTAATGGTTTCATGTTATTACAACCCAGGTCTGTTTTTAAGCTTACCATCCTAACTCTGATGAACTGTCACATCTAGGTTTGGGAGGGAGGGTTGTTTGTTTATAGTTACACCTGTCCCACATTTGTCACTTTGCTGGAGGATGTGACTCATATTGGAAACGAAAGGCTTTCCCCTATGTGACTTGTGTAGCAGTCAGGTATCCTAAGGAGAAAGGGCACTAGAGTTATTAGTGAGGTGCACGGGCTTTGAGCATCTGCCTGTGCCCTCCTCCCCGGAAGTTCACTACCCCACTTACTATGGCAGCCAGCTTCCTCTCCTTTCCCTCCTGTGTAAGCACCCAGGTGTACAGGATGTTCATCGAGGTCAGAGCTCAGTCTCCTCAGTCCCTCTCCACCTTATTTTTTTTTGAGGCAGGTTCTCACTGAACTCAGAGCTTACTATTTCAGCCAGGTCGTCTGGCCACCGAGACCCTGGGATCCTCCAGCCTCCAGTCCCCAGTGCAGGGATTACAGGCAGAGCTGCAGTGTCTGGGGATCCAGTGTGGGTCCTCACATTTGCACGGCGATCTCTTTACTCACAGAGTCATCCCCCAGTCTGTCCGCTCTTCCCTTCTCATTCAGAAACATTATGTTGAACCAAGATTGTCGTATATTGTTTTCAGATTTTCCTATTTAAGGAATTAGATGCTGTGACTTACTATTTTATATGCTATCCTAAAAGTTAAAAAATATCAGCTGTAAAATCTGTATTGAAAACAAGACAAAACACCAGTCTACCGTCAAGTCAGAAGAGTGACCATCCAGTTTGCTAGTGTCGGTTGCCTGAGGAAAATGCATGAGGAAAGGCTTCTAACAAGGCACAGAAACAAGTTCCTGGCTTTTCTGTAATTGCTTGCCCCCAACAAGCAAGAACACATTCACCACAAGACCCCACAGCAAACAACACTCAGTGATGATAGTTGACTTTCCCACAGAACAAGAGCCGCATGTTCCGTGTACAGTTCAGTGGGGAGTCCAAGGAAGAGGCGCTGGAGCACTGCTGCAGCTGTGTGCAGACCCTGGCCCAGTACATCACTGTTCAGGCACCTGACAGCATCGTCCAGCAGCTTCAGCAGAGCCCGGGCCCACTGCAGGCAGGCGAAAGCCAAGAAAAGGACCCATTGCAGCAAGGGGTGAGTGTCATGAGCTGGCTACACAAGGAACATGACTTAATGCAGTGAAGATGTAGGTGGAACTGTCAGGTCCACCAGGCTACTCAGTCACCTCCAACGCCAGCTCCAGGAGATCCAGTATGTGCTCCTAGCCTCCTTACTCACATACACTTGAGTGCACACACGCACGCACTCACACATGCATGCAGGCACGCAGTTTTAAAAGTATCTAATGTCGAGTGGTCTTTTAATGTCAAGGTTCATACTTTTTTTTTTTTTTTTGGTTTTTTGAGACATGGTTTCTCTGTGTCGCTTTGGAGCCTATCCTGGCACTCGCTCTGGAGACCAGGCTGGCCTCAAACTCACAGAGATCCGCCTGCCTCTGCCTCCCGAGTGCTGGGATTAAAGGCGTGCACCACCAACACCCAGCAAGATTCGATTCATACTTTTAAACTACCTGCCTAAAATGTGAAGAAGTAAGACAGGGAGCTCTAGTTATATTCCAATGTCATCACAGAACAGGGGCTCTCAAAGCCTGATCCCTGGGACCTTCAAGGTCAAGACCATTTTCATCACAGTAAAACATTATCTGCCACTTTTACTGTCTGCGTTGATAGGACCAAAAGACTTGGGGAGTTTCAGGCTCCTGACACTACAAGCCAAACAGTGCTGCACCCTTCCTTCACAAGGCATGCAGAGTTACAAGGGCCCACACTGGACGAGTGTTGGTTGTTTCTGGAAAGCACCGGGCAAGACACAGCACTGGCAGCCACACTGCCTCTGCCCTCGAGCCATGTGCTTCCCAGAGCCACAGGCATCCAGAGCAGTGCAGCTCTTAGTGAGCATTTCAGAGAGAAGGTAGGCCCTTCGGTCCAGGCAACAGTGGACATTGCTTCCTGACAGTAACAGGACACGGTTTTGGTTTTAGGATCCTACCCTCTAACCTGTGATCCTCCTGTCCCAGCCCCCAGAGTGCTAAGATTACAGGGTTGTGCCAGTGTTTTGGGCCTAAAATCTAAGTGGCAATTAGAATCTTGGAAAACTTGAGTATCACACAGGTGTCAGGCTTTCCTGACCCAAAAGATTTACCCTTTCTGAACAAGTGACAGAATGTGTAGCTGGTTCACATGAAGGTGTAGCTGACTGAACCAATATCTATAGGCTGACTAATGCATGGTGCCTAAAGATTCTGAATAGCTGAGAAGAATGATCCAAGTACAAAATAAGTGGCTATGGTGTCAGGTATTTCAAGTTCACTGCTACGGTTCGGTCTGTGCTGCCTATGTACATATAAACAAGTAAGGCAAGTTATGGCTACACCATATGGGGACACATGCAGACTCTGGCTGTGAGCTGGATAGCAGGTGAAGTCTCCAGTGTGCTGACTTTAAAGGCTGGTCCAGACTGTCTAGGTAGAAACATCCTAAAAGTACTAAGTCTATTTTCAGAGACTCGTTTCATCTATAATTTGGTGTTCTGGATAGTTGAAACAGCCTGATGTTATGCAAAAGCCATATGCTCTGGTATCTGTACAGAGCTGGGTTAGAGTTCTGACCCGGTTTTGTGGTAGCCTTGTGATCTCATACAAGCCATGAACTTCCTCTGTGGTGAGCGAGAAATGCTGGGAGCACCAAACAGTGCCTGGCAAACAAAACAGAAACCACACTGTCCATCACAACCACTGCTGCCAGCAGAACTACTGTCTCAGTGTGCTCTTCCTGCCAGTGCACAAAGATTAGAACCTCCAGAACCCAGAAGGAACAGGAAACACACTGAAGCAGCAGAGCAGAAGGCAAGGCAAAGCCACTGAGCACAAGCACAGCCTAGAGCAATCCTATCTTAGAACAAACATTTCCCAAATTGACCAGCAACTTCTGACACACAAATCTAGATACATGCGTAGTCTACCTGAAAAGTTGAGGCATGGCCAAGTTCAGATTATTGCTGCATTCAGGTGTATCATCCACCAATACCATGTCTTTTTAACCGAAGGTAGTTGTTCCCTTCTTTGGAGACAGGGATAATTCTATGTCTTTTCTATTTAAAGTTCTTGAGTCATTTCTTGGCTTATGCTGTAGATTTTACTTTCCCTCAGCCTTGTAATTTTGTCCATTGTGGCCTCACCAGGTGTTTCTCAACCCAAGGGCTCTTGAGGTAACCCACTGGACCATAGGAGAGGGCTGGGCAGGGAGCAGGGGCAGACAGGAAAGGGTAGTTCTTACGGCCTTTCCTCTTAGTGAGCATATCGGTGAATGAAGTGTTACTATGTGCACAAAGCCTTTGTCTCTACTGGTGAGGTGGACCACCTGAGTCCAAGAGTCCGGCAGATTACAGCATTTGGCCACCCTCAGCTGCTCTTCAGTTGGAGAATGGTATTTTGGCTGACCTTTCTCACTGGTACAGCACCCTGTGAGCTGAACTGATAGGTGTGCTAGGAAAGCTTTGACACCAGAGATTGGGGGGGGGGGGGTCATCAAGCACCAGAGTTTGACTTCTGTAACAGAGACACGGGACATGTGAACCAGGCTTACCTAAGGGCTCCTGACTATACAGTCCCATCCCATCCCATCCCCCACCCACACCCCACACCCGCCTTGTCCTTTTCTCATTTTGATTTTGGTATCCACTAGTTCTCATTGTGCATCCATCCCTATTTGGAGAGGGGAGGGAGTACTTCCAAGTCTGGTTTTCTATAACCAACTCACTAGCAAGTCAGCTTCCACATAGAACAGAAGGCAGGCTTAACAACCTACTTCTAGCAGACAGACATGTTTGTGATGGACAAGAGGAGCCCTCAGAGAGCAATTTGTTCCCTTTCTCTATTACAGCCTCAGTTCCCACCTAGTACAGGAACATTCTTCTCTTAGTATACAGGGGTTCCCTGTTTTGCATTTGTGATTCATATGAACAAACCCAAGGGGCTCCATACCCACAGGATACACCCAGGGCAGCACACAGTACTCTTGCTTCCTTGGGTGACAATCCTGAGTCATGCATGGGTCTTTTGGACAGAAGTGTGCTGTGGAGGCTACCAAGGCCCTGACTGCCTATCAGCCTGAGACCGCCCAGTGCTGTGGTAGATCAAGTAAGGCCTCACCAGGACTGTCCCTAAGTGTGATTAATAACTACTTTTCTTTATATATTTGTCTCTGAAGGTGAACCCTTAGAGCTGAGGACCCCACCACCACTAAGCTAAATCTCTAACCCCCTCCTCTAACTGCATTTTTCTCTGCAGTCCTACCTGAACCTTGAGCAGCAGATGTGTGTGGCAGCGGGTACTGGCACTCTGGAAGGAAGGACTTCAGTGATGCATCTAGCTCAGGTATTTCTGTGCTGGGGTTTGTCCCTAAAAATGGTAGTTCACAAGAATTTGTATTCCTCAGTTCTTTCTCTTGCTTAGTGAACATAAAGTAAGGATGGGTTATACCATTTACCCTGCCCTTGGAGCACTGTGTAGACTGCCTGCTACCTAAGGAAATGAAGGAGACTGGCTTACTGTGCTATAAAGAATTTAAATCACCACCTCCCCAAAAGAATAAAAGAAATTATTTAATTTTTGAATTAAGATTGTAAATTATTCTCCAACAAATAACCAAATCAAATCTGGACTCTACAATTCCTGCAGGGTCAACTTCCAGTGCTACAGTCTCAACTATGGAGTTTTAGAAAGTAGGAAGACATTAAAAAAAAATCCCTATTGCTATTTTTCTAAACATGGGCTCTGGTAAAGAAGGCCCTGGAACCATTTCCAGAACATTTACTATGAACATCCTAGTTTCAAGCACAGAGGAGTATAAAAGCCTACTATGAGCTGCATGCCCACAAGTCATTCTAAGATGAAATAGCTAAAATGTTCCGAACATCTAACCCTGGAATAATATAGCTTAGCACCATAAGCGTGGAGTACAGGCTGCTGGCCTTTGTGCCTGGGACAGGAAGCCAGAGCTCACCACGTTGTCTGCATCACCAGAGAGAGTTCTCATGTAGCTGTCTAAGGAAAGGACAAATGCTGAAGTGCAATATCTACTGAATACATATTACTTTTATTCCACTGTCAAGAAATTAAGGGACTGAGACTCATTAAAAAGGGACTGTTTGCACTATGGTTTTTTGCACTATGATTTATCATACAAAATGACATTTTTGAAAAGACAATGTGAAGGTTGGAGGAGAGACTCATAGTTATCCAGCCTTAGGGGTTTGACAACAATCAACAGCAGCACAAGAGATTTTTTTTAGAACATAAAATATCCTATGTTTTAACTATAGGAGAGGTTGCGTGTTTTTGTAAAATTACTCAGATGCCCACCAAACCCCCCCCCCAAAAAAAGTGCATGATTTTTGTCCTTTAGATGGTCCGTTTACAATGACTTCCCCCAATCCTGCTATTGTTGGTGATGCTAAAGATCAAACTCTGCACTTTATCCATGCTGGGCAAGTATTCTACCACTAGGCTACATCCCCAGGTAGACAGCTATTTCTTCCATTCAGAATCCAACTTCCAATGAAGAATGTTAGTAGCATAATGGTTGTTATCCAGATCTCAACTTTATCTATCTCCTAATGGATCCAAGTTTATCTCACTTTGTGTATATCCAGAAAATGTAGAGCTGGGCACAGTAAGTAGTACCTGTCTATAATACAGGTATTTTGGGACACAGAAGCAGGACCATGGACTTGAGACAGCCTGGGTCATCTGGTTTGGTCTTTTGTTTTTTTTTTTGGGGGGGGGGGAGAAGGAAATGTAAACACAAAATTATAAATGTGAAACCTAGCCGGGCGTCGGTGGCACATGCTTTTAATCCCAGCACTCGGGAGGCAGAGGCAGGTGGATCTCTGAGTTCCAGGCCAGCCTGGTCTCCAGAGCAAGTGCCAGGATAGGCTCCAAAGCTACACAGAGAAACCCTGTCTCAAAAAACAAAAAAATCAAAACAAACAAAGTGAAACCTATGTGTAGAAAAGGACTTTTATAAAGCCAGTAACAGTTCAGTTTTCAGTATGTGTTTCTGAATTTTAAGGCATTGTTTCCTGTGTTATATCATCTGGGATAGTGTTCCCACCTACAATCAACTCCTACCTCTTTTGGCACCTCTGCAGACTATCCTGGCATCCGAGAAGCTGCCCCTAGCCTATGAACAATCTTCATGGGGAGCAGAAGAGTTGGGCCCCTTTCTGCGCTTATGCCTCATGGATCAAAACTTCCCAGCGTTTGTGGAAGAGGTGGAGAAAGAACTTAAAAAGATCACACAGAGTTAAGAAACTAAAGCCCTGTACACACATGCAATTAAGGAACTGAAGGTATTTGAATAAAGAATATTATTCCAAGCACCTTTTATCAATGTTTTATTGTTAAAAACAGGTGAATCCACTTTTTTTTTGTACACCATTGCACTTCAATAATTACACAAGTACATGCATCTACAGTTAGTACCGCATGAGAACCCAGTCAGGTTATAAAATCTATCATCAATCATTAAATCAATGTGAAAAATACAGTGTCAAACCAAAAAGTGTAACTAGAGTTGCATAGAATATCACCATGCTATTAACATTTCAGGGTCATTGGAAACAAAAGGGAAATTATAAAAGTTGCCTTGATTGAATATACAAGAATAAGGTTCAACACATCAGTGCAAAAGATTTCAGAATTTACATGATTTGACAAAAGAAAAATAGTCACTTAAAAAGCAATCATACATATATACTGCAATTCATTATAGTCGTTCAGTGGACTGTTCCAGGTTCTTAAAAATTATAGGGTAAGCCCTTAGAATGACAGACTTAAGTTTATACTCTCATCTTTATGTACCAGACAGAACTGCAGCTTCCTCATCTGACAACAGACAATAAGGAATGGGTATCAGCAGCTTAAAAATGAAACAAGCATTTACTTTATTTTGGATTTCTCCCACCCCCAAAAATATAAATATATATATATATTTATATACTGTATATATCTGTATGTTTTGCTGTACTTTACAAAATGATCACTAGATGGCAGCAGTGCATTTAGAGCTTTGCCAATTTAACAGCTGCATAAAAAATGGCGCATGCATGATCTGATCCTTGGAGGACCTTTCCACTTCTATTTAAATATTTTAACAAAGGGAAGGGAAGCAACATTCACAGCACATCAAGCCCAAAATAGTTTACACCTTCTACACTGAAGCATTGTTTAAAATGTACCTGGCTAGGTCACCCTTATAGGAGAGGCTAAATAAGGCATGCTTTAGACGGTCATTGTGGTGTTGCTCACTTGAAAGGGAGAGACCAAAGAGGTCCAAGCAGAAAATTTAGCAGGTCGTGTTGCCACCATTTTCAGGAACCTAAAGAGCTGTAAAGAAAGAAATATTTGGAAATTAAGAGAATAGACACTGTTACTGTTACAGCTATGTCAGTGCCACATCAAATAAAGCTTTGGTTCAAAGAACATGCTCAGGGATGTGGTATGAAATTCTGATCTCCATGTGTGTAAGTATGCTGCCTGATGGCCACTGTCTATGTATTGCCTTCAGCGGAGATCACACATGGTACTAATAGGCCTTTGGGGATACTCTACCTAAGAAGATAATAATTTATTTCTCTTAAAAGTAGACTACAATACAAGGTTATTTATTGTGAAACAAACCGAATACAAATATGTGACATATAAATATGCTGAATTACATTCCTTTCCATACACTGTAGTGAACAGAAAGAATTTGTTCCATCAGTATTAGCTATTCTGAAATTAACAATAAGGTCTTACCACATAACTACTACTGAATTTGGAGCAAGGTGAGCAGAGGCACAGTTCATTGGAATAGAACTTTTAAATCTCTAAAGAAGGCCATACTTACATTATAAGCAGTACTTAATTTGTGTTTCTCTGGCGCAAGTTTTTATCTTTGTGATTGTTGGTAGAGTTGGTTTTCCTTTGGAGGAAAAATTGCACTGTGTGAGTTCAACTAGTCATATTGTTTGAAAATGCAACACATGGAAACAGAGACTCTTCACTTCCATCCCTGGTGTAGCAGCAAACTCTACTTCTAACACTAGTAAGTAACAACATTCCTTACATAAAGTACCTCTTACTTTCAATGATTAGATTCTTCAGACTCCCAAGGCAGAAAACACACAGGTAACATTCCCTTAGAGTTCTTTAGTTTTTCCCCCTAGACAGGGTTTTTCTGTAGCTTTGGAGCTTGTCCTGGAACTCATTCTATAGACCAGGTTGGCTTCGAACTCAGAGATCCACCTGCCTCTGCCTCCCGAGTGCTGGGATTAAAGGTGTGTGCCACCAACACCCAGCTCCCTTAGATTTCCAAACTATAGTTACTTACAAAAGTAAGAGACTTAATCCTTTGAACACTTAATTTCTTAAAAGATGACCAGCAACTAGCTATGCTGACCCCTTTGGCCATTAACCCACCAGCTGCCCTTCTGCCTTCTCATAATCTCCAACTCTAGGAAAGCCTGGTAGCTTTGGACTCATTCCATGATACAGCTCCATCTCTTGTCAGCAATTGTTAATAGAACTAGACAGTAGTTTATCAGCTTAAGCATGTCAAATACATAAACTCTTTTCAACTTCTTTTGTATACTATTTACTTGTATGGCTAAAAATAAGACCTGGCCTAAGAATCAAAGTCACCAGTTGAATTATGTCAGGCTTAAAAAGTATACACTGCAACTTTTATTGTAAGGGAATTGCCTTCTCTTACAATCTTTAGTATTCCTTTTGACTAAACTGCAAACACAACGCAATTCAATCAAACTGTAAAATCATATCCAATGAAGTACTCACATTGGTCCAGCTGGTTCATCATCTACATCAGGTGTTCAGTTTTTAATAATCCATGAGATATAAAAGAAAGGAGAAAACCATTAGACTCTGCATAAGAATGAATAGGACAGTAAACTGCAAGTGGCAAACATGGCTATTCATAGCATTTATTAAAGGCCATTCCATCTGGAGGTGCAAAACACTCATGAAGTTATTTCTAGATTCAGTTTTAATGGCAGATATGTTCTTTCAATGGTTTTAGTTAACACTTTGAATGCTCATCATGAAAAACTGCAACTGTAGCGGACAGATAGGCTGCAATATCATTGTACTCATCTTGTCCCCAAGTTCCAGTGGTTCACTCATAAATAGATGAGAAGACAAACCAACATTTCAGTTGTAAAATCCTGCTGTTTGTTTTCTTGTGGAGAATGTATGCAGTTCTTCAATGTAAATGGATGTGTACATTTATATACATTTAACCACACATCCTCATTTCCCCAGAGGGCACTGTTTGTCCTGCTGTTTTACAATCTTTATGAGGTCACTGATCGGAAGCATGAGACTGAGGAAGATGAAGCCATAATAGTTCAACCTAATCCTTGGCTGGCCAGCAAGAGACACGAGAAGCAGAGGGTATTCTGACATCACAGGGACAGCTAAACAGTGACACCCCTCTAAAAAACTACATGAAAAGATGGGCTTGTTATTGTGCCCTGGCCAAAACAAGAAAAGCCATGAGATGTTTGTTTTTTTTTAATTAAAAAAAGTTTTGTTATTAGTGTTTAGAAGTCTTATTAATTATACTTCATAATCCTGACATCTTGTTCTCTTAGTAGATATGCATACATTGAGAAAGTTATTTAAAAACCCACAAAGGGGAGGGCACAAATAAGCACCCTTGTTTTTACTGTACAACAGTTGTGTGCTTTTACTGAAGGCATCTAGAAAAACTCTCAGCAGGATTCCACAAGGGGGCTTGGTGCACATGAAGCAGTTATGGAGATTACAATCTTGGTGTAGGCATCTGCAGGAGCACATGTCAGGAGTAATGTCTGTCAAGGAGACATTGCTCCACCTGTTCCTTTCAGGCAACGCAAAGCCACCGCCAGCACACAGTGACTGGAACAAAACAGGATTAAAAAAAAAAAAAAAAAAAAAAAAAAAACTAACCACAAACCAATGACTCATCAGCAAAACAAGAGGCTAGCAACATACCAGTGTCCATAGGAGTCCACTACTAACAGTGCTATTAACACAGGTACAGAGAACAAACTAGGACTCAGGACACCCAAGACATCTGTTTGCTGTATATGCAGTGGAAAGATACAAGGACATACCAAGTACTAAGACACACAAGCCCAGCCTGAACCCTCCCCTCTCCACAGCCTACTGCTCAGCACCCAGGGCAGGCCAATCAGATAACATGCTAGAAGCTAAGCACCTTGAGAATTTAAAGACGACACAGGAACAAACTAATTTTAGTGTGCACCCCAAAATACGAAATTCTAATGCAAGACAGCCAAATCTACTCCCAACTTTAAAAGACAGGAGAGGGGGGAAATCACAATAGCAAGGCCAGTCTTCTCCTAATAGGACACTAGACTACCCCAAGCACACTTCACACCACAGTCCTTTCTTTTGGCATGGGGTGTACCCTGGTGTCTAAATGTCACTTTCCAACCTAACAAGCTGGCCACATGCAAGGGTTTGCATATGAGTATGTGAGCAACAGTGTTTCTGGTGCAGCTGCCAAGCCTGAAAGTGGGAGCAGCTGTGACTCACACTGTGTCTAAATCTCAGAAACCCTGCTTCATTCCCAAATCCACTTGGATACCACAAAGCAGAGGACACGCCCCCCCTCCTCTCCTGTGCTGAGCCACTGCCTGCAGCATCACTCTCCCATACAGGTCAGACAAAAGAACAACTTGACCTCCACAGGAAGGTCAGGAGAGAACAGAGCTACAGAGAAAGGCACAAAATAAAGTAAATGAGGACTAAACAGCAAACTAAAAATCCAAATTAGTTGTGAAAGTGAATGAAGTAAACTTGAAGAAAAGTGTTAACATTATGAACTGTGCATTGTATAGACTGAAGCGGAGATTAAACAAACTCCAAAAGCATGCATATCGCTCACTTACCACCATGTTTTAAGGGTTTGATGCAATTGAAGGGGGAAAAAAAAGAAGTCACAGTAACCGACAAATATCAACATACCCCCAAACCCTCAGGTCAAAGCTGCTTTAAACAAAGACTGTTCTCTCCACCTGGGGATTACTCACAGCCACTGGCTAGATGAGAGGAAGAGGACTGAGGGAGAATGAAACAAGATGCTTCTGGAATCCACCTGATGAATATGAAACTCCTGATGGAGTGGTGCACATACTGATTTGCCTTCATGCTCTTTCCTTACTGAAGTATGACTGCTCTTGAGGCCCCTACCCTGACACACATTTCATAATAAGGTAAATAATATACGGCACCCACTATACAACATAAAGTGATGGCTTTAGATTCAAAACAGTCAAGAGCTGATTCTGGTCAAAGCCCCTGTGCCACTTCAATCACGTCACTGGGGGTAGGTTGTGTGTGTTCCTTTCTTTCTTTTTTTTTTTTTTTGGTGGGGTCGGGTAATAGGATCTTATATCCCACACTGGCCTAACTCCCTACATGGCTGAGGATGACCTTAAACTTAGGGTCCTGCCTCCACCTCCTAGGTGCTAGGCTTCAAAGCATGCACTGCCATGGATATTTATAAGTTGCTGAGGATCAAAGTTGGAACCATGCCTGCCAGGCAAGCCCTCTACCCAGTAAGTTAGCATCCTCAGCCACCCTCCCCTCCCTTGGCAGAAGGACTTGCTAGTTAGCCTAGACTGGCATCAAACTCACATCCTACCTCAAGTGCTAGAATTTATTATGGTTTCTAAACCCACTTATATTTTTGCCTGGTTTCAACAGGGTTAACACTAAACCCAAGAGAGATGTGGTTCTTTGAATCATTTTCCATGTTTTATCTGTATTTTCTTGTAAGGTACTTGTGACTGACTCTATTTGAGCTGAATGTTTTTTGGTGTCACTTTAAAAAGTCATCTCTCTTCCAGCATCTCCAGCCTGCTGTGAAGCTCCATATGCTACCAAATACTTTGATCAGCTAATAGATTTTGGATTATCAGAACAACGCTTCAGTTCAATGTGTCTAGAAGAACTAAGATTATAGTTACAAAACTGCTTGCCCTCCTCTGCCCCTCACAAACTTGCTAGTACTGTCTCCTTTTGGCCAACTTACAAAATTACCCCAGTGTGAAAACAGAAGATTCTCGGATGCTAATATTCTTTTTCTTAAATCAGCTATTTTAACTCAATGCCTGGGAGGACACCAAAATATCTAGTAGAGCTGAAGGCCCCAAGACTGAACAGGTTTACCCCAGCCTCTATCTCCCAGTGGGCAGAAGGAATCCTGGGAGGGGCACACTAACTGCACTCTGACCTGAGTCAGAAAGGGACTAACACAAATGTGGCTCCAAGGAGGAGTCCAGTTGTAACAGAAGGAAAACTGCACTACTTAACACGTATACTCTCAATGAAAAGGCAAAGCTCTGATGTGACTTTATTATTGACTTGTTACTAAGAACACTAAAAGTGAAAGTCTGTGTGTAAATAGTCTACCTATGAGATAACTTATGTGGCACTGGTCCTCAGAAAGATCTAACAGGGGACTAAAGGACTGTGATTTCTTCTGTGAAATGGCCAGAATATTCAGATAAAAGGACCAAAGCTGCTTTTAAAGAAAGCAGTTAACCTCAACCATATATTTTTTCAGTGTGAGAAATCTAAAGGGACACATGCTTTCCTAATTTGTGTTTGTGTTCTTATTTTGCTGCACTGTTCACTGAATGCTTTTCTACTTAAGGAGAAAAGTTACCAATAACTATTTAGAGAGTTCACTGTGGCTCAAATCAACCACAGATGTTGGTAATAAACCACCTACTTGGGTAAAGAAAAAGCACACCAGACCTACAAAAACTTCACGTTTTCATAGTGGCATAAATAGGCTAACAGACATTATAGCTAAGATTTCTTCACAGAAACATTCTGAGTTTGTATCAGATAGAGTGCACCTTTTCATTCATCCTCAACAGACTGAAGAGTGTGTGCGCGAGCGCGCGCGCGCGCGCGCGCGTGTGTGTGTGTGTGTGTTTGAGTGTGTGTGTGCATCTACAAGTAAACTTAGGGAGGAGCAAACGGGAAGAAAGCCTATCAGTGAGTTTGCTGTCCTCATGAATTGAGATGGAGTCGAGGAGAAACTTAACAAAGAAAAGGCCACAGCATAAGGAAAATTCACTGAAGATCAACATACAACTCTCTTCCAGAAGAAAAGCCAAAAACTGAAGGGAAGATGGAAGCAGGGAGAAATCTAAGAATCTGGAAGTCAGGGTTAGGGAAGTGGTGATGGAAAATGGACCCTGGACCATACTGGCTGTCAGGAAAGGAGAGATGGTGAATACTACAATCATTTCAGAATCCCAGATTTCCACCCAATCCAACAACAAAGAAGTAAAAACTGCTTGCATGATGATATTCTCCCGAGACCAGTGCAAGGAGATTTTACTTTGCACTTACCCTGCAGTCATCTGTTTTGTGTAGAATTCATTCACTATATATAGAAATTTAGCTTATTATTTTCCATTCAGGAAGCTGTTAAGACTGGCTCTGCTGCCATTGCCCACCCCCTACTTCAGTTTAACCACCAAGGAACTCTTACGAGGGCAGCTGCTGCCGTGCACGGGCATCTGCTTGTCAGACAGAACCACCACTAACTAATCATTTCTAAAGTTTAACCTGAAACATGCTGGGACAGAAACATTGACGCAAGTGGCTTATAAGACTGGTGCCTCTGATGGGGACAGGCTAGACCCAGGTATAACTGCTGTGAAAATGGAAGCCATCCTTGCCTTAAATTAAAAACCAGGCTTCAAAGCTTATCTTTGCCTTTTCTTAGCTAACTTTTTGGCTCCTCGGCTTTATAGAAGTTGAAGGTGGCATTTGACACAGCTAGTGCTGTGTCTGTCTCAGTCTCTCTGGTCTTTTGGGGATCCCAGCCCTTTCAGGGCTGAGGAACAAACTCCAGGTCTTGGGCTCTAACACTGACCTAAATCGAAGCCCCTAGGCTCCTAACTGGCAATGTCTGAAACATTCTGAGGGGATGATGGTTCCTTTTAGGAATGAAGTGTAACTTCCCAAATAGCCAAGCTGTACACATATGGAAGGTAGGCATCCTTCTCCCTCCCTTATTCTCATGTCTAAATACAGGTACAGCACTCTATGTTGGGAGTCCTAACATTTAACAAGAAAAAGAAAAATTTGAAGAAAGGGGCATCAGGGATACATGAAAATCCCAAGAATGCAGGTTCACATTACAGAATGAGAAAGCTAAACTGCGGACATTCTTTGATGCAAGGAATTGGACAAAGGCCCCTTCTGCTTCCAGCTCAAGTCTCTCCCATTTTTCTGAGCAGTTTACTAAAGAAAAGTACATCAGGAGGGGAGCCCACCAGGTCTTCCAGCAGAGATGAGTCCAAAGATCGCCAACCAATCTCAGTACTCACTCTACTTAGATTCTACTTAGTCCAGGCAAGAGATTTAGAGCTGCTGAGAAGAAAGGAAAAGAAAGAAAGGTGGTTGTTGCTCTCAAACATGTCCTTTCAGAGTCTATAGCCATGCCATGCCTTTGAGGCTGTAGTCTCTCCAAGGGCGTACAAGATTTTATTTGGTGCTGTCTACTGACAGATATGGTATGTTGTTGAGAGAGGGCAGTCCTACTGCTCAGCAATATGGTTCCATCAACCCTGGGGGAGGACATTGTACCACAAGTGCAGATGGTAGCTAGCACCACCATTGCCCCAGGCAGTGTGCACTGAGCTTGGGGTACATCCTATAGTCTAGTCAGTGACAGACAAAGGGTAGTTATGGCTAGCTGACCAATCAATTTCTATTTGCTGATACAGTATTGAGCCCATAGGGGTAAGGAGGAGGAGCTTTTTAGGAATCTGAAATACTAGTGATACAAGCTTCTATAAGTTCTCTGTTCTAATTACAGTCAGAAATGAAAAATCTATAACCAAATATACAAGACTTCCCCAAAGCTTTCCTGATTTTAAGCATATCCCACTTTGAGTTTTATGCTTTCTAATAATGGTTTGAGGTGGTTCTACTCCCATTGTATCTTCTATAACTCTGGGCCAGCTGGGGAACATGCCCTGGAGTGTGGGCTGAGGAGTTAGCACTTAGCACTCTTAAACCTAGGGAGTAAGCTACATCAAACAGAAAAGCCAGAAGAGAGCCTTGAAGACCTATCAAAGAGACCAACAAAAGGAACCAAAGTCTGGCTTCTTCATATGGCTTTCTGAACAGTCTAGACTGGGCTGGGACAGTTACCTACATGGAACTATGCCAGGCAATCATGTGACAACCAATTATATACCTTAAATCTGCCTGAAAGGACAGGTGGCCTGTGATCTTGGGGTCGCTTCTAGGCTTGACTTGGATTCTCCTCAAGCTCAATCTGCCTGATGATCTGTATTGAAGGAGGACAGAGCTGAACAAAGAGTTTGACAGCTGCCCATTCACCACATGGCCTGAAGGACAAGGCCTAGGGTTTGGAGAACACCTAAACAGGGAGAGAGCTAATTATACTCTAGGTGGCTAATACAAAAAATTGTGGGGAGTGGGAAGCACAGATTAGTAACCAGTATGAAAGTTGTCTTTCTTTCTTTCCTTTTGGTACTTAAACCAGCTCCTTATATTCCTCTTTCAGTACTTGGAAACTACCCAAGGAACCAACCCCAACTTTACTATTTTGTTGGGATGCTCTTACCATCAGGAACCTCATCTGGCCTCTTCCTCTTCTCATACACAACAATGATCACCACAAGGATGATGATTTCAGCCAGAATTCCCAAGAAAGGCCAAAGTGGGGCAAGGTGGCTCCGTACCCTGAGGACGGTGAAAACGGAGGCAGAGCCAATGGAGTTGGTGGCATTACATTCATACTCGCCGGGATCTTCTGTGATCTGGAGATTCATAATAGTCAATTCAGTGTAATTCTCCTTGTTGATGATGAAGAATCGACCAGAGTTATTGGAAATTTCCTGGGGGGGAAAAAGGCAGGTCAGAGTAGATGAGCTACCCAAGGGAGAATGACAATGTCCTCATTCTTATCAGGATAATGACTGGAATGAGACACAATCTTTGTTCAAAGGCTTCCCCTTCAGGGTTCAATACACTTGGTAGACACGGGGTATAAATTTCCATTATTGTTGATCCTTTGAACTTCTCCAACTTTCAGACTGAATAGAGAGGCCTGCTGCTTGCAAACCCCCACAGACAGACAAATTAACAAATGCTGCTTCAAACAGGAGGGAGAAAAACTGCAGCAATAAGAAGCTGGGAAGAAGAAACCCATTGTCTGGCATGTCTGAGAATCCTCAGGCCTGTCTGGTAACTTCAGAACCAGTACATTTACTTCTTTACTTGATCAGTCCTGACAAGTCTTTTAACTTCTCTCAGAAGCAATGCTCTCAGGAGGGAGCAGGGAGAAATTCTAACTTCCCTTCCAAGACTCTAGGATTAAAGAAAAGGTATTCAACCAACCTACTAATCAATATACACCTATACATCCCATATCCTACTAACGGGAAGATACACCTGGAAAATTGTGACACAAAAATACCCTAGAAATCTGGCTTCAAAAAGGAGGAGAGAGCACTATAGGCAAATGCATTTGTTATGCAAGCCTGTCAACTTGAGTTCCATCCCTGGAACCTAGGATGTCAAGAGAGAACAAACTCCCAAAAGTTGTCCTCTGACCTCAATATGTGTGAAATGGTATGAGAAGGTAGGGAAGACATGGCTTAAAACAAAAAACAGGAGGGGGGGAGCAAAAACCAGTGCAGGATGGCGAATTGTGAGGTATTGAGGAGCCACTGCAGGAAAGTCAGGAAGAGCTTCAAAGAGCTGGCCTTAGTACAGAGTCATGGAGGAAGGATAGCTGTGACAGGTATGGAACACTCGAGGCATCTTTACCCTGCACCACCAACAACTAACAATATATAAAAATATCACAGAGAAAGAAGATCATCTTTCATATTATCCCAGTTACAGCCTGCTTGCATTGTGGGTGTGAAATTCCAACTTTCATCTTTCAAGAGATGAAAATACAAAGTAATTACAATCAATTTTGGCAAAAGCCAGAGTCATCCTTTCCAGTGACCAGAAGAGAAACATATTCCTAGCACCTTGAAAACACAATTGTTTTCCCTGAAAATATTCAGCATTTTCACCTCCCAGCTCCTCATACTGATCCTCTTTACTAAGGTAGTTCTAAATCACTGCTGACAAAACAGTCATCAATACTTCACATTTTGCTATCAAAAAGACATAAGGTGGGAAATATACAGGACTTGAAATAAAAGTACATATTATCCTTGATTTTGCCAATAATTTATGCTGTTTAATATTTTACTTTTCCACAGAAGTTGGACTAGGTGAACTACAAGGTCCTTTCTGACTCTGAGGGATGGTAATAAAAAAGTTGTCTATAAAGTATAATCTGGACATAAAAGCTGAAGTGGATGTATGAAAATCCTCTGTCAGGAAAGAAATTGGTTAGAAATCACTGAATCAGAGAATAAAAGACTCCAAGGCACTATTTAAACACTGTCAAAAACTGTTCCACAGGAGCTAGAAGATGGCTCAGCAGTTATGAGCACTTGTGCAATCATGAGAATCAGATTTCTGATGCCAGTTCACATGTAGTAAGCTGGGTATCCTGTACATACCTGTAACCCCAGCTGAGAAGGGGTGGAGACTGGAGGATTGTGGGGCTTACTGGCTTCCAGTCTATCCAAGAAAACATGATCAGGGAGAGGCACTGCCTCAACACACGGAAACTGATAGAGGAAGATACCTAACACCCTCTTTGACGCCACAAACATGCACAGGTGGGTGAACCCACCCCAAACAAAAAAGCTTAAGAATTATTTGGGACTGCAGAGATGGCTCAGCAGTTATGAGGGCTTGTTGCTCTTGCAGAGGACTGGAATTCAGTTCCCAGCACCCACAACAGGCAGTTTACGGCTACCTGTATTCCTGTTGAGAGATCTGACACCCTCTTCTGGCCTCTGAGGGTACCCACACAAATGCGTAAACACACACACACACACACACACACACACACACACACACACACACACACACACACACACACACACACACACACACACGCTAAATAAATAAATAAATAAATAAATAAATAAATGAAGAAATCATTCCGCAGACTGGAAAAAAATGTTCTTTGACTTTTTTTTTAGTATCTTTTGGTCCCTTTTCTTCTAAAAAACAAACAAAAACCCACTTGAGAATCATAGCAAAACAGATTAGCTTTAGCTCTGTGTTCCACTGTGAAATCAAGCAATCTAATCCCTTACCAGACAGCTTTAGCAAATCATGTACCCAGCCAATGCTGGATACAGACAAACCTTCATGTTCATGGTAATTCACTCTACAATGGCCCAAGCCATCCTACATTCAAAGAAATAGTTGTTGTAGTTAACTAGTCCAGATGTCTGGAAATCCTCAGGAAAACTCCAGTAAGCACAGAAATTTAGGTATAGGTACAGGACTACCTCCTACTCACCTGAAACACACCATTCTCCTTCTTGCGCCATATCCATTCTGGGTGGGGGTAGCCAACTGACTTGCAGTACATCATGGCATCCTGCCCTTCATTTTTGTTTTCACTCCGTTTATGGCCAGTGATGTCAGGAGCCGCTGTAAAAAGGTGTTAAAATGTTACCACCTAAGTAAGATACCAAAGGTCTTACCTACTGGCTCAAATCCCTGTTTCCAATGCTATCATCTGAAGCATTTGTTTAATTATTCTTTATCAATAAAAACTTGGGAGTCAGATATTAAGGTAAGAACCTGACTGATCAAAGAGGTAAAAGAGAAGTGACCAGTAACCTCTCTCAATCTAAAAGGCCAAGAATTTTTCTAAGCCATTCCCTACTGATGGGGGATGACCTTCTGTATGCTGTGAATATGTTTCTCTTATTGGTTGATGAATAAAGCTGTTTCAGCCAATGGACAGGCAGGATTTAGCCAGGTGGGAAATCCAGAACAGGGATACAGAACGGTAATAGGTGGGTAGGATGCCCAGGTATTCTTCAGTAAGGCCACATGATGATACAGGTGAATAGTTACAGGTTAGGAGGCTGGGGAAATGGCTCAAAGGTTAAGAGCACTGGCTGCTGTTCCAGGGGGTCCTGAGTTAAATTCCAAGCATCAACATAGTGACTCTCAACCACCTATAGGGAGATCTGGTGCCCTCTTCTGGCCTGCAAGTATACATGCAGTCAGAACACTGTATATGCAATAAATCAATATATCTTTTTTTTAAAAAAAGTTATGGGTTAATAATTAAAAAAGAGCTAGCCAGTAAGAAGCCCAAGCCAATGGCTAAACAATTATAGATAGATTCTAAGTCTCAGGGTGGTTATTTCATATTGGCTGCAGGGACCCAACTGGGTGGAGAGAAACCATCCAGTGGGACTGAGACTAGACACAGAAAATCTTAACAACCTACTACACTTCATGTGTCTATACATCCTCAGTCCTCCAAAATCTCTATGGCTCCGTCCTCTGACTCAAAGTAAACTTTACTAGCAGTCTCAGGAGTGTCAGAGTGTGATCAAAATATCCCACAACAACTATCAGTTTTTATCAAAGCTGAATATGAAGGTGTGTCTAAAGAGCCTTTCAGGTCAGAATTGGGTAAAAGGACCAATTCCATTCCCTACCCTTACTTACCAAAGCGACAAGAAAATATCACGGTTACTGATTTAAGAATTTCTACCAGTGTAGAATCTACTGGAAATATACACAAGCTCAATTATCCTAACTGCCCAAATACCTTACTCAGAAGACATACAAACAGACTAACTTATATTAGTCCAAGTTTTCTTCTTCAAACATCTGCAGTAACTATACATAATGTCAAATGTCATATATTTTCTTAAGGAAAAGAAAGATCAAACTACTATATAAGATATGTGAAAATGAGTGAATGCTTCAAGAGCTTAATCATTCATTGAGAACCAAGGACCAGAGCTCTTCCTAGAAAACCAACATTGAGCCCACTAGGCTTAACAAGGAGGTAAAGAATAATCATAGACCTCAAACCAACATCCCCAAAGGTTTTGATAGCAGAATAAAAACGTGACTTGAGACATGTTTACTGGGAAGCAGAGGCAGGTATATGGAAATTTAACGAGCAGCAATATCCTCTCTCCAAAAAGGAAACAAACAAGGCTGACAGCCTGATTTAGATCCCTGCAGTCCACATAATGGAAGTAAAGAACCACACAGTGCCTCCCAGACTGCCCCAACACACATGCACACATGCTCGAATTTAAATAAAGTTTTTTATTGTTGTTGTTTGGTTGGGTTTTGTTTTGTTTTGTTTTGGCTTTTCAAGACAGGGTTTCTCTGTGGTTTTCTAGTGTCCTGGAACTAGCTCTTATAGACCAGGCTGGTCTCGAACTCACAGAGATTTGCCTGCCTCTGCCTCCCAAGTGCTGGGACTAAAGGCGTGCACCACCACCACCCAGCTAAATAAAGTTTAAAAACAAACAAAAACTGTTCTAGCATTCATATAGAATCACAGAAGACCCTGGCTGGCCAAAACAACAAAACCACTCCTTAGCATACATGCCCTAAGAATTTGATATCCTACTCCATAGACACTTGCTCAGCCATGTTCATTGTTGCTCTATGGACTACAGCTAGGAAATCTAAACAACCTAAATGTCTTTTAACTGATGACCAAAAATGAAATGTGGTACATACATACTATGGAATACTACTCAGCTGTAAATAAAAATGACATCATGAACTTTGCAGGTAAATGGATAGAACTAGAAAAGATCTTATTAAGTGAGAACATCACATGAGTTCTCTCGTTGGAAGCTCCTAGCTCCACATCTCCAGATGTGAGGACTTATCCCAGAGTAACTGAAGAAATCAGAAAAGCAAAAAGGGACCATTGTGGTGAAGGAGGTAGGGAACAGTAGGGTGTGTGGGGGGGGAGATAATGATCAGGGAAATGGGAAAGAGGGGCGCATTCTAATTAGAGAGGAAGGAGATAAATACAGAAGGAGGGAGGAGGGTAAAATAATAGTAAGGATATCTGAAAAGGTTGTAAGAAATCATAATATTAAACTACCTTAAATAACCTGCAATACAAGCCAGGCGTTGGTGGTACACGCCTTTAATCCCAGCACTCAGGAGGCAGAGGCAGGTGGATCTCTGTGAATTTGAGACCAGCCTGGTCTCCAGAGCGAGTGCCAGGATAGGCTCCAAAGCTACACAGAGAAACCCTGTCTCAAAAAAACCAAAACCAACCAACCAAACAAACAAAAACAACTGTAATACATGTAAGTCTAAATATACATACATACTTTAAATTAAATTTTAGCACCTGGGCTGACAATTCTCCGTCCAAAAGTGAAAGATCACTTAAGACTAACTCCAATACCAGACATGAGGTCAGGGTTGTCCAAGTGACTCCCAAAACATATATAAGCTATGGCTACTGCTCTTCGTTGTCCCACAGAAGTGGAAGTTCTGTGACTGTTGCTGAAGATAGACTTCATACACAAGGCCCAGAGGCCCCTGAGCTGGAACTAACCTGAATGTTTCTCTACAAAATTAGCCTACCATGCAAATTTCCATTAACAGTGCTACCCAGCTATGATATTTATGAAACACAACCAGCATGGCAAGCTAACCATAAGGGTGCAGTGGTGGCTTAGCATTAACCAGCAACTCTCTAATAAGGCTTAAGAACTACTCAACAAGAGCACTGAGTTTGGTACTGGAGACCTAGCTAAGTACCTACAGTGCTAGTGAAGTCATGGGTCTTGAAGGAGAACCCACAACTACCACTTCACTTGTCCTTATACCTACAGATAAATGTAGTCCTTACTCCTCATCAAGGACACTTCTCTTTGCAACAGATAAAGACCATTACAGAAAATCACAACTGATAAAAGTGCAGAGCTGTGGAGCCCAGTCCCAACCAATACATCTACAAAACACCCATGCACTTAAGACTCAGGGATCATTGCAGAAAAGGAAGCAGAAAGATTGTAAGAGCTAAAGGATCAAGGAATTTGCTGAGACTGTGTTCCATAGTAATGCCAGAAGCTATACCCATAAAGTTTCACAAACATGACTACCTAAACACGAGCTGAGCAAGGACAACAGATATGCCAAAGTAGATGGGAAAATTCTACAAGTCTTCAACCCTACACAAAGAACTAAAGGCAAGTAAGGAATGCTAACAGTGGGAGAAATAACCTTCCCCGGGAAAAGAGCACCATTTGGTTATTCCAAATGCTTAGGCTTGAAAACATACATACAAGTAACATTATATAGACTGAATAGGGTGTATTTATATATGCAAGTGTGTGTGTGAGTGTGTGATATATATAGAGAGAATATATACTCATACGTATCTGTACATACTTGTATATAACAACAATTAATGAAAAAAGAGGCCATGAGTTTGAAAGAAAGCAAGGAGAAAGGGGGAAATGACATAATTATAATCTCAGAAAAATTTTTAAAAAAGAAACTAACAAAACATAATATTAATACTGAGTATGGTGGTTCATGTTTGCAATCTTAGGAAATGGAAGAGAAGAGAATAAGGAATTTGAGGCCAGCCTCAACTACATGAGAACATGTTGGGCAAGGAAAGCAAAAAAAAAAAAAAAAACAAATAAACAAAGATGACTCTCCACGTCTAGCCAATTTATAACAACCTTAAGCCCAATATTTGGAGAATTTCAAGATCTAGATATGCTAGAGACTATTATTCTCCACTTTTAGGACTCACTTAAGAAATAAATAGCAACTGTTTCAGATCAGCTTTAAGGATCCAAGAAGCCTGATGTGGAGCTAATTCTTTAAATTTAAACTTCTTTTATCCTAATTATATTTTCCACTAGGGCATGACAAGACATCTGAAAGCAATAAAACTCAAAGTAGGCCAGCTATCTCTTTGTTGGCCAGGTTAGGAAAAAGAATCAAAAGGCACTGATCCAAATTCCAGTTGAGTTGAAGCTTTCTTCTATGCTTTGATCTATACTTATCAAATGGAGATAGTTCTTGCACCTCCCTAGTTCCCAGTAGTCTTAAACAGGTAGGTAAGATGTCCAATATCCACTGACACTGTAGAATCTTAGAGAACTGTATCACTTCATGGTCTGATACCACATACCATCTTTGAACTGCTTGGCATTTTTTGGTTTAAGAACAATTCGAAGTCCTACAGTACAAAGACTGCTTCCCAGACAGATTGGACTTGGTTGCAACTTTCAAAGGCACCTAGGATGTGAATAGAATAAGTAAGGCCCCAAACTGAGTTGGGTTCCTGCCAAACCCAAGTCTGCTTTGGTACTATTCTGTGAAATACTTTCTAGGTTGGATATTATAAAGGAAATGTCTGTTTTTCCATGAAAAATTCTTCACTACCCAAAAGTAACAGGTGTCTTTACTGCTCCACTTTTCCACAGCTAAGTCTGTCATTTCTCTGGTCTACTGACCACTCTTTCTCACAGATTCTTTTTCAGTCAAAAAATATTAAGGACCTGCATCCATGCACAAGACCAACTGTGCTACCTCCACCATCCAACTTCATACTCAGACTTTCCACATCCTCCTCCAGGGTCTAACCAGGTAAGTGTACTCTCACCCCTCATCAAGGAAACCTCTTTGCAACAGAGACCATCACAGAAAACCACAACCAATCAAAATGCAGAGTCGTAGAGTTCAGTTCCAACAGATACATCTACAAAACACTCCCACACCTAAGGCTCAGGGAACATAGCAGAAGAAGGTGTGAAAAGGTTCTATAAGCCAGAGGATCAGGGAATTTGCTATGATATTGTGTCTCCTAAGAATATCAAAAGATGTAACTGTAAAGTCTTCACCAACATGATCACCCAAACTTAAGCTGAACAAGGACAATACCAACGAACATGCCAAACTGGATGGGGAAAAGCCCACAAGGCCTCAACCCTACACAAAGAACCACAGATAACTGAGTAAAACTGGAAGCTGGAAAGGTAGTCCTTCCCAGAGAAAAGCACACTAACTGATTGTCCATGCTAAATGGTTAACTCTAAAAACAAACATATAAGTAGCAATATATGGGCTCAACCAGTTATATTTAGGAATACATATATATATGATATACAAATACACATATGTATACAATAACAATTAATGAACCTGAAAGAAAGTGGAGAAGGTTATATGGAAGAGCTTTAAAGGAGGAAAGGAAAGGAAGAAATGTTGTAATTAAATTACAAGCTGAAAAATAAAAAAGCATTCCAAGGCAAGGAAGAATCAATAGATATGTCAACCAAGACACCACCAGAGAGACCAACATATATAAGGAGCAGAAGGGCTACCATCTTCTCCAGCTGTGTTTTGCTGACTGGACACACTTATTTAGTACCTCCTACAAGTCCAAGGCATGTCTTACGGAAGTCAAGTAAGACCTTTCTGCTTAGCACCACTGTGAAAAAAATTAGGGGATAGGTCATAAGTATCTTGAGGGGAAAAACACTGTAGTAGAGGAAAAAATAAATGCCCTGAGGCAGGTATATACTTGTTTCATTAAGAGTTTACAATTTACAGTAAACAAGAGCATATATGACCAATCAGAAGGGTACTCAGCATCCAGACAAGAATGAGATTCACATGATGGTGGTAGCAGAAGTGGGGATAGGTAGGGGACTCTGGTATAGTTTACATGCTGAGTTCATATACTTGTTAATAACTGAATGTGGGACATCAGAAAAAAGGCTTCAGGGTAAAGCCAAGATCTCTGCCCTGAGTTAACTCTATAAACAGAGCTGCCAGTTACTATGGTAAGGAAGACCATAGGAGGAAACTTGTTTTATGTTTGCTGCTATGTTGAGGAAGAGAGCAACAATGATGATGAAAACCAGGAACTCAAGATTAAAATTTGTTAAAGATATCCAAACTTAGTTATCAAGTAGGATCTTCGGGTGCTTATGGAAATGATCTAAGACAGACAAATATCAGAAAGCAGGATATATTTACTTTATCATCTTTATTCATCTTTGACTTGGTCTCCGCTCTGGACCATTATTGTCTATATTGCCTAATACCCTTAGATATGTGAATTCAGTGATTTTGCTGTGGTTTGATTCTGAAATATTCCCCATATTTTTCATGTTCTGAATGTTCAGTCTCCAGCTTGTGACACTATTTTGAAGGCTACACTTTAGGACACACTGCTAGAGGAAATAGATCACTAAGGGTGGGGCTTAACCACCCATGGTTCTGGCCTATATACTGTGCTTCCTGTGTGCCACGATGTGAACAAGCCAATACCTCAAGCTTGCAAAACCACAAATGGAACTATCTACCCTGACTTCTCTGTCATGAAGCACTGAAATTCCTCTGAAAATATGAGCGATTTTGGTTACAGCCACACAAAAATAACTATACAGGAACTCATTTCTAAAGAACATATCAAAACCATCTAGAACAGTGGTTCTCAACCTTCCTAATGATGTGACCTTTTAACACAATTCCTCATGTTGTAGTGACCCCCAACCATAAAATTATTTTCAATACTACTTCATAACTGTAATTTTGCTGCTAGTATGAATCATAATGTAAATATCTGATATGAGACCCTTGTGAAAGGGTTGTTTGACCCCCAAAGGGATCATGACCCACACAGGTAAAGAACCACTGACATGGAAGACTAAGTTGATTTGGTAGATAGCTCCACAGCCTCTTATCAAATCTCAGTTCTGAAAGGCCTCAAACTTAAATGGTCTCAACAGAAGAAGGATAAAAATGGTCTTCACTCTGCCTTCATGTTTAAAAAAAGGACAGTATCACTTTCTGTTTCATTCACCTAGTAAGGGTATTCTATAGAGGTTTCTATTTACACGTGGGAACATGACTTTAAAGGCTATTACCCCAACTGTGCTTTACTGGTCATGTTTATAGATACAAGCCTACTAAAAAAGACTGTTTAATGGTTAGACCTATTGTTGCTTTCTTCTCATCTTACAAAAGACTACTGCATAAAAATGTATTCCAAAGAATAAGGCCCTTATTCACCCTTTAGATGGAAGAAGCATCACTACTACACTGGGAAGAGAGAAAGTCAATCCAATCTAAACCATTCTATCCCTGAAGGCAATTACTATAATAATGTTCACTTTAACCTTGGATCAATACAAAGACCTATCACTTATCTTTTATAGAGCCAACTTAATAAGGGAGCCTGCTTCAGCTTCACCTGCTGGGCAGGATAGTACACCCACAGCAAGACACCCAAGTAGTCTGTGAGAGTATCAGAGAGAGCCTATTCAGGCCCAACCAAGTCTCTCAGATGTTGCCATTCAAGAGATGAAATTTCATTTCCCTTCTGCTGAACCTGGGACTGGGTTTAATGACTCCCTTCTAGTAAGGTAGACAGTTCTATAAACTACTTACAAATGGCACAGTGTTTCTCCTTGCTTGCTGTCTGAGGGTGGGGGCACTAGTGCCATGATAGGGAATAGTCATTTGTGGAAAACAAATGTGAGTGAGCCACTCTGAGAACAGTTCTTAAGTCTCATTCAGTCAAGCCTTCAGGAAACTCCAGAACAAGTAACAGATAACAACTATACCCCATACAATATATACATGAATTGGAAAAATCAAGTTTGGAAGTTATTTGATGTCTCCAATTTGTCTGCTAGTAAAAGGCAAAGCTAGAATCTAACTCATGACTAACTCCAGAGACTGTGCATTTTGTACTGTACTGAGAGGAAAACCAAAACAGAGTATTACAAAAATTACAATATATTATATGAATAAGTGAAACTGCAAAACCAATTTCTGACATTATTCTTACTTGTATATATGCTGAAATATTCTGAATATAAAGTGAAACTGATTAACCTCTCAGAGTTTAACTACGACACTTAATATAAAAAGCAAAGTTTTGAATTTGGAAATCAAAGATACCTAGAGGCTACCAAGCCTCTATTAGTTTACTAACTGAGCAACCTAACATGGGTCATTTAAAATCTTTCTAGTTTCAGCATTTCCTCCTGAAACCAATACCTACACATTATTTCACAGAGGCCTTGAAAAGATTAAATCACATCTCTACAATAACCTAACAGAAGGTGAGAACTCAGTCAGAAATAAATTCTAAGGGTGGGCATAATGGTGCATGCCTATAATCCCAGAACTTGAGAAACAGATGCAAAAGGATGGTCCCACATTTGAGGCCAGCTTAGTCTACACAGTAAATATCCAAGCTACTAAGGTACATAATGAGACCCTGTCTCCAAAACCAGAAAGCAAAGAGCAACAGCACAAAAAAATCCCTTAGACTGAACTATCATTACAAGAAGAAAAAGCCAAGCCTTGGACTTCAGAGTTGTTACTATTAGCAAGATGAAAGAGATGCTAGTTTTAAGTGTTATTCCTATTCGTTCACAGAAACAGGACTTTGTAGCTCTAATAAAATTTATTCCAGCCAGACACTGACAAACTACTGTAGTATTTGGAGTATTTTGCAGTTTATTGTAGTATCTTACTTATATGAGCTTGCCATTTAATAATACTTAACTAGTTCCTATTGGTCTGAGGTGAGTATAAACTGAGGAGCAAGAATCAAGAGGAAAAAAGCAACAAAAACTCCCTTAGAAAAGCTTTCTGACCCAACTTGGGAATTAGCTTTCTCTCTGCTTTCTTAGTCACATGTTCTACTTACTGGGTCTCAAAAGAGACTTAGTTACCCAAGAGTACTTGCCATGATATCATTACCTTGGTAGTCTGTGCCTTTAATAGAAAGCAAACCTTTCTTCGCATCTTTTGCTGCCCAACCTGCCTGATCTTAGAGTAAGACAACCAGGTTCTCTATTATATTAGGTTAGCAGGCTGGAGAAAAGTGTCAATTCAGGCAATGGAAGCACATTTAGATGAGATGCACATTAACTAACTCAACAGACCTGAGAAAGGTATAAGGCTACATAAATAGGACCTTTTTATATTCTCCTTTCAAAGTAAACTTTTAACCTACCAAGAGCTCATTTTCAAAGACAATTTACTTTTAGGTATTGTCAATGAATGAGTTGTTTCCAAGTAAACACATTCTTTCTACATAAACAATCTTTTTGCTTCCTTTATGCAGCCTATCCAACCAATCCCAGAAACATCTTATCTCTGCCACAAGCAAAATAAAGGCTTGACAGAAAGCAGAGGGAGAGTTAAGATTTAACTTAAGGCCAAGAACCCCCATGGAAGCAAAGATGAAGGCTTTAGTCCAACCAGCCTTCTCCACATTAGACTCTATTGGTATGAAGACTCAAACCAGCCTAGGGTCTGTGTTGCCTTCTAAAACACCAGTGAGATAACACACTCTAAGACAGTGGTTCTTCAACCTTGGTTTTTTTTTTTTTTTTTTTAAACTATGTTGCCCATGCTGTTCTCAAACTGGTAAACTTGAGTGACTCTTTTACCTCAGCCTCCTAAGCAACTCAGGCTACAGGCATGTGCTACCACGACTGGCTTCTCAGCATGCTTTAAAAGGTCTGATGTCCGGGCATTTCAGATGAACTAAATTAAGTTTGAGAACACTAGTCTAACTATTCCTTATTAATAGTTATAGTTCGGCAGGCTGCTTGTTCAGCATGCATGAAGCTCTAGGCTCAATTTCAAGCACGTTAAAACCAGGTACAGTGATGAATGCCCATAATCTAAGCACTGTGGGAGGTGGAGACAGGAGAATCACAAGTTCAAGGTTATCTTTCACTACACAGGGAGTTAGAGGCTAAACTAACATGAGAATCTGTCTACCCCTCACTCACAGTGCACACACACAAATAATTAAATAAAAATAAAATAATTTCTGGTACCAGTGTTAGAAGTTAGGACTATAAGAAAGAAATGTCCCATTAGACAGGTAAAGTTTTAAGGTACACTGAGGTAAGTGCTCCCCATCTTGAGAAGCTAGTTATTGCCAGGAGGAAAATAGGATCAGAATTCATTTCCTTCAGTATTAAACTCTCCCCTGTGTCCAAGTGAGGGCACCACAGACTTGAAAGCCATAAGGAAACCTTAAAGGTTACTTGTTTTAATTTTACTTCATCTAACACTAGAGGAAACTGGGGCCCAGAGGTGAAATGTGAACTGGTCAACCTTGTGGTAGTTTAATGACAGAACAAGATTAAAATTCATTTCCTCTCTCAGTCAATTATCTTGTGCTGAACATGGCAGCATAGCCTGGGTGAAAATTTGGTTCTACCAGTTAACTCAGACACACTAGACCAGTGATTTAATCCCACCAAAAAAAAAAAAAAAAAAAAAAAAAAAAATCCATTTTCTCACATGGCTAATAGATATTTACTCCATACACTTGTGAACCAAAGGAGAGGAGAGAAACAATCACTATTGTATGCCTGGCACACAGTTAAGTATACAACATTATGAAAGGTCAAGAGAATGCTGAGAGTAGAGCAGAAATTGTTATTTGAGCTGAAGATGATGCTCATTAACGCCACAGCGATACTATGATATGCCTTCAAAGATTTCTCATGTAGACACAACTTAGGAGTCAAAACCAGCTTTTCCATCAATGCAGCCTAAAGGATACCTCTGGGCAGCCTCCTGAATGAAAGGCCATGAAAACGCTGTTTTTGTTCAAGATGCAATAAATATTACTTTGGGGGGATGCATTATGTATGTGTGTATCTGAGTGTTTGGGTGTAGGTGATGTATGCATCAGTGTATGTCCACATTAGCAATATGGAGGCTGGAGGTCAACACTGGGTATTGTCTTTTATAATTCTTCACCTTACTTTTTGAGGCAGGGTTTGTCTCACTAAACCTAGAGCTTGCTGACTGCATAGAATTGCTTGTTACAAGTGACCAGGATCTTTCTGTCTCCATCTCCCAGCATTGGGGTTACAGATCCACACTATCACACCCAGCTTTTTATATGAGTACAGTAGGAGATCCAAATTCAGGTCCTCATGCTTATGCAGCAAGCACTTTACCCACTGAGTCCTAGAGTGAAAAAAAAGCATGGTCACCCAAGCATATTTCCTTCCTTTATTGTGAGGAAAAATGACTGTCATTCAGAGAACAAATATTTATGTGTGGTCTGAATTCCATTGTTCCGAAGTGCTGGTTTCAGTTAAATCCGTGCATGACGAAGAACCTCAGAAATTCTGTCAGCAAGGAAATCACTTGTATTCCCCCAAACCTTGAGGTTTTCAAGTATAATAATCTTTTATTGTTTGTTCCACAGATGTTCACACCTCTAAAGCTATAAAATAGCAACTATTTCTAACCCTACTCCAGAGGCACTGATGAAAAACACAGTATACTTGACAGTGGTTTAGAATTAAAGCACACTCCTCTGTAAATTTAAGTCAGTTTTCATACCTAACCACAACTCGAAGCCAGCTTAGAATATGATCCTGGGTTTATTCAAAGCTTTTTGAACTTATAATGGGAAAATCTCAACATTCCTAATCTTTACCAGACCAAATTATCAACAACCTTAAACACAACATATTACACACTCTGTTTTCTATCCATAACGATGAGAATGCAAAACTTTTAAAACTCCTTAGGAATTCTGATACACTGTTGGTGGGTTGTTTATTATATATTTATCTAGCCACTGTAGTCACAGACAATGCCTTAGAATTTCACATAACAGAAATGTCTCAGTCTTCTAAACCAGGATGCTACCATCTGTCTTCCTCACAGGGATATAGTTCAGTAAAAATGTTAACAGTGAAGTCAACAACTTGAACATGACAGCACATGAAATAACATGCAGAATTACATGCAGATGCATGCCCAAGTGTGTGCATGCAAGTGGAGGCTAGAAGTCAATGTTGGCTTCTTCCTCAACTACTCTCCACATCATTTTTTGAGACAGGATCAAAGCCCAGGGATCCTGCTGTGTTGGCCTCCATAGAGCTGGGATTGCAGAGTCATGCCATTTTTCATTTGAGTTCTGGGGAGTCAAACTCAGATCCTCATGTTTGTACTGAGACCCTCCCCAAACCTACAAGTTGTAACTTCTGTCTCAAAACACTAACCCAGCAGCCCTCTTATGTCCTGCTCCTCCTCACTATTGCTTCATTATCTGCTACAGAAATATGAAGGGGGATATCTCTGGGACTGATGAACCCCACCTTAAAACAACAGAACAACAACAACAACAACAACAACAACAAAAAAGATTTATTTACTACTATGTATTTGTTATGTGCATTGGGAACATGGTAAGTGGAGCTGGTGCACTCTTTGTAACTTTATGTGGATTCTGGGGATTGAACCAGGTCACTAGCACAGCACAGCAAGCAATTTTATCTATTCAGCCATCTTACCAGTCCTGAACCCTACACCTAAGCTGGCTAAACAAAGAGGAAAAGAAATTTTCTTTTGCATTTTTGAAATGCTGCTTATAAATTATTATTGCCAAATCCATAAAGATTGCAGTTGTTCAATACTTGCAACTGTGTGTGACTACCCCAAAGGCATGAGGAGGACCACCAGCTAAATATACTCTCCTGTCCCACAATTCTTGGGACTCTTTACCAAGAGTTCAACAGGAATGATGCAGGGCTTCAACTACAGAGTGAAAGTCTTCCCACATAGCTCAGCTCATTTGCAGTTGGGAAGATCCATTACTGGCATAGAGAAAATGTTTTCCCACACCTTCATCCTCTTGTGGAATTCTTCAAAAGCAGCATGGAATCAAGCAACAAGCCCTGGCCTGTTATGACCTGCTGTAACCATTCTAACTCTACAAGTCAGAATTTAATCTACAGTGCTTTTATCAGCTCCTAAGTCAGGACTTCATCACAACACTATTTTCCCTTTATATTCAGTGGATCTGAACATGGCAACCCTTTCTTCAATCTGCATTTTTAATCTTCCAAATATTTTAAGAAAGAGCTAAGTAGCTGTTTAGGTCTTTCTTTTTCCCAAATCTGTCCTTCCAGAACAAGTTTGTCTTTTTATAGTCCTTCCTCAACAAAATAAAATAAATTAAAACCCTGTTTCCTAAATAGGATCTTAAACAGTAGTTCTGCCTCTTCTTAGACATTATAACAATGGGGAAAATGCTGTATTGAAGAGTCAAGACCTGGGCTATAGACTAGCTTTGACACAAACTCGTTACAGGACACAATGGTTTCACTTTTTGGGTCTCAGCTTCTCCTTGTGAATAATGTATGAAAACAGAGATTAATGTCATTAGGTAGCTCCAACTTGTATAGTTCTGTCTGCCCATAAAACTTTCTGCTATAACCTCATCTTTAAGATGCCATGCACCCACAGGATTTCCTTAAAAACAAATAGCTTTATATTAACCTTGCACAATGTACTTCACAAATGTGGCCTGGCCCACTGAAGACCTATGTAGTCACACCTATAAGGTATGGTTCGAGAGCTTACACAATGTTGGGTTATATAAAATGCTACTATTTAAATATTTTGACATGTGAAACAGTAATTTCATATATTCAGTATACTATAATTAATGCTCCTACCAAATGTATCAAGTGCAACTGACATCCTTATTTTACAAATAAGGGAATGGAAGCATAGAAGTTAGGAACTTGCCAATATACAGTTAGTACATAATAGAGTTGGGATTTAAAAATAGGCAGCCAGGCTCTTAATCCTGTGTTCTTAGCCATAAATTACAATGCTCCTCAAAATGGAAATAAAAAGAATTTGAAGACCAGGCATCCAGAACAAGGTAGTATCTCAAGAAAAACAAGTGGCCAACACTGAAGCCTTTGATAGGTTGTACCTTTCACTTCAATGGTGGCATTCGCCTTAGGAGCGCTGACAAAGTGATATACACAGTGGTATTCGCCCGAATCCTCAGCTCTTGGCTTATTGATCCTGAAAAGATAAGAAGAAAAGTGAAATGAGACAAATGGAAATGGCCAAAATATAACAGAAGGCAATTCAAATGGATAACAAGATGACACCACACTTTCCAAATCCTGCTCTTCAGTATAACTCACCTCTTCCTCATAAAAGCCTTCCTTTATATACTCCCAAATACTAATGTCTTACTCCCTGCTAGGTGCCAGTACTATAAATGGAATGCTACATTTTATTGGCAGAAACTACCAAACAAGCAATCAAAAATGGAAGGCTTCACCAAGCACAATTTATATTGAAATATAGAAGAACCATCAATAAAAATTTGCCCTTCTGGAGGTTTCAGACAGAAAAAGGGGTAAGGTGTTTCATAAGCCTTTCTGAGCTTCTCTGAAGATCTGATTTTGTAGCATGCATTTCAGGAAGTCAACACAGAAAGAGACCAAGCATAGTTTTCTTTTATAAAGCCAAACAATCAAACCTACTGAGATCCAAAAAAAAAAAAAAAAAAAAAAAAAAAGCCATGCTATTTTCTAGCTCTGTTAGGCACTCTGCAATGTTTCAATATACTAAACTTGTTTCTACCTCAAAATCTTCATACAATGCTCCTTTACTGCTCTTCCCATCATCACCTAACACAGGTAAGTGCTTTGCTGTCAGGTCTGGGCTCACATTCACTTCCACCCCATCTAAATTTCCTCCTCCATTACTATAACATTTGGTTCTTCATAACACTTGCCACAATGCGTATTCGTGTATTTATGATATTGCTTGATTGATATCCACAACAGACCAAGTTCTACACAAGTAGACACTGTGTAACTGGTACACAGCCTGAATACACACCATCACGCGTGCGCGTGTGTGTGTGTGTGTGTGTGTGTGTCTGTGTCTGTGTGTGTGTGTGTGTGTGTGTGTGTGTGTGTGTGTGTGTGTGTGTGTGTGTGTGTGTCTGTGTGTCTGTGTGTGTGACTGTGTGTGTGTGTCACGGGACATGACCTAGGGCGGGCACACAGAGAAGACAGCAATTAACTGCTGCAAACAAAAAAATCAACTGCTCCCAGATTAGAAAAAAAAAATGCTAATACAGGGCTATACTACTATTCTTCTGAACATAATTTAAAGGATAACCAAACCTCCACTGCGGAAATTTTGTTTAATTAAAAAAAAAAACCTCCTAATCTTAACTATTTATTGATCCAATGAATTTACCCATTTTATTGTTCATTTTTTTTACAAAAAAAGAAACACAAGAAACCACACATAACAACTGACTCAGCATATCTATGTCAGTGCAATATTCTAAAAGGAGCAGTCGAGATGTCTCAACTTGACACAAATATCCCACCTTGAATCTATGCTCTCAAAAGGAAAACACAAACAAATCAGCTGTTCTTTAGTATTCCAGAGTCTTAGGATTAAGCAACAGCCCAATCAGGTTTTGGCTGACTTTAAGCTCTGTAAGCAATACCTGGGAGGGAGAGGGGGGAGAAGACTCCCAAGCTGTTTCAATGGCTGACTTCCTGAGTAGCCCAAGAATATTTAAGCGGCTATTCCATAACCTGAAAAATACCAAGTTCACCAAGACAAAAGGGAGCAATAGCCAAAAGACAGCTGATAAAGTCAAGCAGAAACTTCATTTACTTAACAGCTGACAACTCTGTGGGCAACACAAAACCCAGGGAAAGATTACTGGATACCTGCTTCCTTCAAATATCTATGAAGTAAATACCCCCAACAGCTCCAACTGGTTGGTTAACACTTTGCAAACTATGAAAATTCAGTTGAGGCTAAATTCTCAATTATCATCAGAAGAAACCACAGTGGAGATATTAAGCTGCCACTAAGTGTAGGCAGGAAAGTATTCCAGAAACAATTCAAATTAGATGCAGATTCTAACATTGGTAGTGAAATAAATATACTGTAATACTGGATCTTAAAGGCAGTCTCTGAGGCTTAAAAAACAGATGAAGACCTACAAACTCATGTAGATCAATTAAATAAGGGACATGAAAATCTAAGTGATGTGAAATACTACAGAATGTCCTTGCTGCTAAGTCCACAGGCTTTCCTGGTCTCCCTTCAGTACTATTTCTTTATATGTGTATCATCCTGCCAAGTGGGATTAGCTGATCCTTTTCCAGGTCTCTTTACAAACAAACTTTTCTAAAACATGAGTTGCCAAATGTTCTCAACACTCTAAAAGGCAACAAGTCACTGGAGTTCCAGGTAATATCCTTTATTCAGAGGGTATATGTCTAGGTTACCAACCTCCCCCCAGATCACTAAAGTTCACTTTATCTACTGGTCCTAATTAGGTTATGGTTGTGTTGCTACTAGAAGACAATTCATTAGGACATCTATCCATAGGAATGAGTCCTTGTCCCAAGAATTGAGTTTCAAATCTGACTTTAATTTGCTTCTCAAACTACTGAAGTAAGTCAAGAGGTCTATATTCTGACTGTGACTCAACTATTAACTAATACTGACTCCTTGAGCAAATAATTCCCTGTTGTTGTCAGTGTAAGTTTCTTAATTATCACTGTGAGAGAACCATCTATGGCTCTCTCAACATGACTGCCCACTGGAATCATTTAAGAATCTCTCACCTGTATTCCATGTTGCTGGCATTCTTACGAGTGGCAGTGAGTTCTACCCCATTCCTTGTCCAGTAGCTGTGCATAAGGGTATGAGAGCTGGAAGTGAGGTTACACTGCAGGGTGACAGGAAGGAGGCTGTCTCGAATAATGACCTCTTCACTGGTGACAATTCTTGGCTCTGTAATTAGAGTACACAATGACAGAGTGCCATAGCTTTCCAATGTTTGCAGCCCTGACCTGAGAGTTGGATGGGGTAGGACAGGGAGACTAGAAAAAGAGGGAAGGCAGACAGGACTACATTAGGACTTTCACTTTACCACTTTGGAGGAAGTTAAAAAAGGAAAAACAATGATCATAAGCAAATGACCACTAGCGCAGACAACAACCTGAAGACCAGTTGGCCTAGACGTGAAAGAATGGGAGTATTACATGTGCTTGCACTGGCAACAATCCACTTACAGTTTTGAATATCACAATTTTATGAAGAACCACCAGCCAATTCAGGGTCTATAAAAAAAAATGGAGCTCTACCTTGCAGTTCTGAATGCAAAGGCAGTGTGTCATTTGTGTGACAGACTCCTTACGGAGTCACTGGAACAGCAACACATAATACATGTATGATTGTTCTCTCATTGGAATGTTAACCTAGAGCAAACCGACCATGGCCTTCATACAGAAAAGGTACTAGATTTAAAAGTAAACTTCCCATTGTAAGTCTCTTGCACTCTTTCAAATTCTGAGGAGGGTAACTTCTTAAAGAACCTTCTCCAGCCCATATTCCCAAACAAACTTTTCAGATTTGCACTTTAACACACACTCACTGCAAGACAACACAATTATACTAGAGTGTAATATGTCTTGGCATGTGGGCTCCTAGAAACTTATAGAACTGTAAGATCTTAGACTTTACTCCTCTCTTCTATGGGCTAGAACATGAAATGACTTGTACAAAAGCCATAGTTACCAGCAGTGGCAAAAATGTCTCTATAACTGACTGAGTTTCCTATCCTGTCCCCCACTCCCAAACACCTGCTAGCCCCCCCTCCCAACCTTCACTTAACACAAGGTATAGACTATTCTATTCTGGGCTTGAACAACTTAAGATAGGACTTTGTCTATAAAAATGATCTACAATTAGTTAAATAGAACCCATTAAGCAGAAAATTTATAAATCACATTGAATCATTTCTGGAAGATTTATCTTGAAAGAACTCTGAAATTTTCATTTCTATATTATAATCAGAACTATGTTGCTTGTTTTTTTTTATCTTTTCTTAGGTTTAATTTTTTTTTTTCTACTTTGGATCAAATGTTTTTTTTTTTTTTTTCAGGTGAAGTCTCAACCAATCACCTTTCCCGATTCACATTAGGAGTTATGTGACTCCTCCCCACACCCATTCTCAAACACCCATGGGTGATTTCCCACATCCCTGTCTCTGGCTACTTCTAGTATATATTTCCACAGCAGCTTCCCTCATCATTTTATAAAGAATGGTTCTAAATCTTGAGGATAGAATTGCCTCCCTCTTCTGAAACTGCTTCTTTTTATAGTTCAGAGGAGGGAAAAGGATAGAGAAGTCACAAGATACTTGGAAAATGTAATGCCTAAATGACTTCCTAACCCATGTAACATTTCTGCTTATATTGTTAGTAGTATCTTTATAATCTGTTGATAAAGCAAATCTTGAAATTGCCTCAATTAACAAACTGGTTCTAACTTATTTCCAATTCTGACAACAGGATAATGGTTATCTTCCATTCAGTACTGGTCCTATTTAGTAACACCAAACAGGGTCTCTATATACAAATAATGGAGGCATAGCAGCCACTAACACAAAAGCAGATGCATGTAAACATGTTAGCGCAGTGGTGTCCCATGATTTCAAGACACACTGGACAGAAGCCAATTCCCTGGGCTTTAGTAAGTTGAGCAGAACAGCTGCAAACCCTGCAATGGAAGGCGTACATACACCATCAGCAGAAAGCATCACAATTCCAAGAAAAATTAAAACCAAGCAAAAACAGAAGAGAAAAAGATAGAACCAGTACTCCACAGAAATTAAAATATATATATATATATCAAAAGCAACATTAAACCCAAACACACTTTCAAGTTTTCACTGAATTTTTATTGTCCAATTTCATTTTCTGTCCCACTTGGGAATCTCCCGGTTCTTCCTCTCAGATTGCACTGAGAAAGGGTGAACTCTGAGAATGAGGCCAAGAGTTTCCAGATGTTTATATACAAGGAGGCAAAGTAAATGCTACTCTTACCTGTGACGATGCAAATGACCATTGCAGTTCAGGGAGATTAAGAAGGTGATGAAAGCAATCTGGTAGACTTTCTGCCAAGAAATCTTAGAAGGCAAAAGAAAGTACTTTTTCCCTTAAATGTTAAGGATCCAGGTGAGAGTCAGCTGGGAGCAAGTTGATTAGCTTTAAATATGATTCTGTATCAGAGGAGGACTGTAGGTGGGGTGACTCCTATGGTTACTGAGTTCCTTGGCTGTTGTATGCTGTACTCCATTTGTATTCTACACCAGGATGAAGGTGAGACATTTATTTCTGTGGCCCAGTGCTACCCAGTGAAAAGTCCAAGAGAGATGAACATTTAGAAATTCAATTACTTTTACCTGTCACTGACTCCTATTTAGAAGCATTAGGTAGGACCCGTACATTAGCCACCGTGTACGTAAAGAACATATTATGGCAAAGAAAGCCTAAACTCTAGAACCATTTCTCTCTGGTTTACATTATTCAAAGACCTTTGGGAAAAGTACTACTGCTATGTCAGTCTTAGAAGATTCCAACCTCCCTGTGGAGAAATGTTTCTAGGGAGATCTAAGATCATAAAACAATTAAAGTTAAATTCAGGATGTTACAGCTAATTTGTGTTAACCAACTGATGTGGATATCCAGGGAGAAACTAACTAGGCAGGCTGTGGCTCAAGTATATGTAGAGACCCATAAGCTAATAAACTTATTTCTAAGTAAACTGGGAAGTCTGTATGCTCTTAGGTATGCACAGGTAACCCCAAAGTCCTACTTTTATACTCCCTAGACATGGTCTTTTTATCTACAAGTTAAGGTTCTTGGAAGTAAAACTACCAAATGCCCAGCCTATGACTATAAACTTCTACAGACCTTTGTGGCCAATTGGATAATTCTGCTTTTTGTTTAAGGAAAGGAGCAAGGGGGCAGGAGAAGGAGGCGTGCGGGGGTGGGGGGTGGGGGGGGTAGGGGAGTGTTAAACAAAAAAAGAAAAAAGAAAAAATTGCTGGGTTAATATTCCCCATTTCCACATAAACAGGTTTTCTTTTCCCCTTCACAGAGCAGGTTCTCTGATTCAGCAGTGCCAACTGCAACAGCCTCTCTTGTCTTCCTTTCACACACCACCCCCAGTTTTCCAAGTGGATACAAAACAGACACTAATTTGCTATTTTTCTATTATAAGTATATATATTCAGAGCCCCTCTCCTATTGCTGGGTTATCATCAAATTGCTCACAAAAAATGCATATTTTACTACTTAAACTTCATTCCCTCTAAATCAGTCACTTCGAACTAAAAATGGCTACACATCTCTCACTGAGCCATTCAAGATCATATAACAGTATAAGAGGTCCCTCAGTCATAAACCAGTCAGATGCAGGACTAGAACCCTTCCTGGTGAGAGCACTGATTTTTGTAGTGGGCTCTCTGTTCTCTACCATTCAGGTTTCAGAAAAAGAACTGGCCACCCAAACCTAACTTGTACAAAAGACAAAGGACTCAAGAGACCTGGGATTGGGATTTAGCATCTATGTGTTTTTTGTTTTTTTTTTTTTTTTTTTTTTGAAGACAAAAACAGAGACTGTGAATGGGTTTATCTTGGGATTTATCATCCACTGGGATAACGAACTCTGGCAAACATCAGTCAAGTTGCTTACGACCAGGAATCAAATGCAATTCTGACTTTCAACACATCACGATAAAAGCTTTGTTTTTTGAAGTTTTTGTTTTGTTTGTTTGTTGAGAAAGGGTTTCTCTGTGTAGCTTTGGAACCTGTCCCGTCCCTCACTCTGTAGACCAGGCTGGCCTCGAATTCACAGAGATCTGCCTGCCTCTGCCTCTTGAGTACTGCTGAGTGCTGAGATCAAAGGCAAGTACCATTGCACTCGGCCTAGAGGATTAAAGGCCTGAGCCACTACCTCCAGGCATGTGATAAGAGTTTTAAAGACAATATAATTTGCAGCTTCAGACCACCTAGCTCCTGATAGCAAGACTAAGGGAGAGAATCTCAGGAAGCTATTTTTAAGAAAAAAAGACTCAGTAAGAACTGTGCTGTTGCATTGGAGGGCTGCTGTCAGAGAAGCACATGCCACTGCTTTAGAAAAGAAAAAGAGCTGGAGCTATGGAATATCCAAGCTTACATGCCACCCAACAAAACACACGCCACCACACTGCACCATGGCAACATTCCCATCAACAGAACAGAATAACACCAAGTCACAGTGAGGGGGAAAAGGCTGGGCAGACACAAACTTAAAACCACAGAGGTGAAGGCCACTAGCTATTCAGAGAACTTCCACAGATGAACAGGGGAAATAAAAAGTAGTTAGAGTGGAGAGAAAAACAAAAATAGAAAGGCACCAGAGAAGCAATCAGCAAGAGGATAGCAGGAAACCTACTACAAAATTCAAGAGGAGGGAAAGAAACAGTTTCAACACTACCCTCATTGACTGCCTGGCATTTGTGCTTTTTAAAAAAATTTGCTTCCCCAGCTCTCCCTCCCAACCTCTTCCCAGCGCAGCTGACTTTGGACAGTCATGGATTTCCTCAAGTTCTTTGTTCCTGAGGAGAAAGACACAGAGAAGGGTTGGGGATAAGGGAAGTAGAAATGACAGCAAATTTAAAAAAAAAAAAAAAAATGCCACAAATGTTTTCATACACTACAACCAGAAGGGTCATGAATTTGAAAAAACAAAGACAAGGAGTGGGGTAAGCGATCATACTGGGGTAGAGGGAAAGGCAGCAGAAGGGAAGGGTCATTGGGCCACCTCTAAAGACTACAGTACTACTACTGTAGGGTGCTGGACTCACTCTGAAGGACGCTTATGGTGGCCTGGGCTCGAATCCATGTTATGGAAGGGTTTTGCCTCAAGTCATTCCTCTTGGGGTCGTTGCTGGCCCTGCACTCGTAAGTCCCAGAGTCCTCCAAGGTGAGCCGGGTTATTCTCAGCACACTCACGCCGTTTGACCCGTAGGCGGTGTTTACGGTGACACGGCGCTTCCGAGCACCGTCCCACAGCTGTCTGAAAGACTCTGCCCGGTTGACTTCTGCGTACCACCACTGGATCTCTGGCGTGGGGCTCCCGACCACGTCACAGTACAGCTCAAAGGCGTCCCCCGTGAGCTTAGTTTCTGACATGGGCGACTTGACAAACCCAGCTAGAGGGAGGGGGAGCAGGAATGCAGTGACAGGCCAACCAGAAAAAAAAAAACAAAAGAATCAACAGGTGTTAATAATTTAAAGGAAAGAAAAGAAAAGAAAAAAAAAGCAAATGAGTTGCAGAGAACAAAAAAAAGGATTCATTTTTAAACTATAAAGAGACAGTAATAGCAATTCATACAAGCTTTTAGAAGAAGAACCACCCTGGGAAGCTTATGAAGCAAAGGCAGGCCAATTACAAGCTGGGGCAGCCCAGGTGCTGGCCAGGCAGAAGCAAGCCCACTGGAAAGCATTTTAGCAATGGGCCCAGCTGGTAGGAAATGAGAAAAAGCCTTAGGTCTTGGGAAGAGCATCCTTCCATAGAGCACAAAACCATTACCCTTCCAAACTCAGGCAAATGATGGAAGATAACAGGAAGTGGTAATGGGTTTTTATGCCAAGTCAGGATCTTTTTTTAATGGGTAAACATTTCATTAGAAATGCAGTATCCTAAGCCTCAACAAGAAGTATTAACTAATGTACTGGTACCTTCTCTTGTTATTCAGAGTCCAAATTTTAGCTGAAGGTCAGCAAAATTCTCATATGCAGGATATTATCCTTAGCTTAGTCTTTTCCCATCTCTTAATCTTCCTAGGGCACCTAGTAAACAAACAACCCAGCTGTCTACATCACCTATCTGAATACAGACCCTCAGGAAGAGAAAACTAAGGCACAGTCTGTACTTCATACTGCAAGAACTATTGAGTTCAGCTCAAGAGTTAAACCAACACTAATAGCGGCCCAGTCAATGCCAGTGAAAGAGGGACAATGCTCTTCATGATCCTATAAATTCTACTAGTAAAATCTCAACAACCAGTCTTTGAAATAATTGTAGTTCTTGACAGGTTCTCCCTACAAAGGGTGTTTGTCTGGCTGCTAATCCAAAAAGGATGAGAAATGACACTGATGAATTGAACTGTAGGGTGAAGGTTATGTCTCAACCTGTATTCAAGGCACTGCTCAGAACTAGAGCTGATGCCTACATCTACTTGCCTGCCCATAACTTGCTGTCTATAAGGCAAGCTAGTAATGGCAGAAAGAGTTTTGTTTTGTTTTGTTTTAATCAATATCATCACCCAGTCTTATTTTAACACCTGGAGTAAGGCCTATAGTGAGAAAGACACCATGTGTTGGAATTTCTACCAATCAGGCAATGTCCTAAAGTGTAAGTCAAGAATTTAGAGGAGGGCATTCTGAGTGGCTTGGCTCATGAACTAAGCATGCTCACCTGCAATGAACAAATTACCAGGTCAGAATCTTACCATATTAGACTTAAGAACACTGTGGAGAACAGGGAGAACAAAAATGAAAGTTTCTCTAAAGTCTAGAAACCAGGGATCTAATCAGCTAACTAAAAATGGAGGTTAGTAAGTAGAAACATTCCTGTTTATAACCACTACACTATCTACCTTTGGAAATGAATCCCATGCTGTGCATCTAAGAATATTAAGGAGTTGTTGACTGCTATATTTAAGTACAGGTAAAGACCTCTAAATTCATTATGGCCTTTCAACTAGCTTTCAGAGTAATCAACAGGCTCAGACTAAATGTACTTTGAATATGCTATTTGAAACTTCCCCTTTGAATGAAGGATTTACTACTTGTAATAAACTATCTGATACAAGCCCTAACAGGCCAAACAAATGTCAATCAGTCTCAGATACAGAAGTTGTTTGAATAAATATAGAAAAGAACCCCAAAGGTCCTGAATAGAGCTGAGCTTACTGCTAGACAAAATGCTGATCTAAACGGCCATGTCTCAGTCAGCCTCATAAACTGCTACTGTCAAAAAGTCAATGCCTACAAATAGAAGAGGAGAGGTTAAGGAAGATGGTTTTTACTATTAGTGTAATCACCAGTGAAAACCAGTTATCATTAAGTTCTTGAAACACTGTAAAGATTGTTTTAATCATATTCCTGACCACTTAATAGAAATCACATCTTATTCTGGCACTGTCCATTAACATGGGGCTCTTATATCCCTCAGATACTGTAATTATGTACTTGATAATGTCCTAGAAACTATTATTGGTCTTGCATATTTCCTACTTTCTTCTAAATAGCACAAAGTTATTAAATTAAACCCTGCTTAAAAATCTGTTGACCAAGGTAATATAAAAAGGATGATCCAAAAAGAACCCATGAAACTCCAATGCAATCTCAAATCTCAATATTACATAATTCAAAGGTATTGAGAAAAGGATATAAACATGATTCCCACTGCACAAAACAAAGCAAATTATTCAGCCTGGTCCTGCCACCCCAGGCAAGACTTCCCACCAATGGGGGGGAAAAATGTTAATCTAATTTAGTTCAAATGCCTACCTGTAGGTCAGGCTTAAACCAGGTTTGGTGGTACATGCCCTTAATCTCAACACTCAGAAGGCAGAGACAGGCAGATTTCTCAGTTCAAGGGCAACCTGGTTTACAGACCAAGTTCCAGGACAGCCAAGGCTACACAGAGAAACCCCATATCAGAAAAACAAACAAAAAATTATCTGTATCAATGAAATCAAGCTCAAGTTAAATTTATTATTTGAACTGGTAAATCATAAGATGCAAAATTTTAAAAGCAAAATTTTAAAAACAAAATTGAAGGAGCTGGAGATATGGCTCAATGGTTAAGAGTACTTGTTGCTCTTGCAGAGGGCCTGGGTTTAGTTCCCAGAACCAAATGGGTCTAGTTTCAGAGAATTCAGAGAATCACACTCCCTCTTCTGACCTTATCAGGAACTGCACTTTCATATTGTACAGACATGTGAACAAAACCATCCATATACATAAAATAATTTTTTAAATGCAACTATATTAAAACAGACAAGGGATTTATAGAGGCTTCTTTTATTCTTATATTAAAAATAAAGTCTTGGAATAAACCTGAAGGATTCACAGAGTATTGGATAGAAGTGGCTGTGTCTCTTTAAGCCCTCCTTATTCCTTCTGAGTATCCCTCTATCTTCTTCTGAGTTAGCCAGAAAATTCTATGGTCCACTCCACTTGTAGTCTTGGAACGACAACATAAACAAATCTCCCACAACAAGGGATATCCTTCTACAGTCTAAGGCCACTATTATCATAATTTATTATTAAGACATATTAATAGGCAATGTTTTCTTTCCTTAATATTTTAATTCCTTGAAAATTTCATTTTAATCTTACTTACCTATCCTCACTGTATTCCCTAAATCTCCCAGCTCCACCCCTATCTCTTTATTTTATACACTTTTTATTTTATGTCCTGGTGTTTTGCCTGAATGTATGTCTGTGTGAGGGTATCAGAAACCGTGGAACTGGAGTTACAGACAGGTGTGAACTGCCATGTGGGTACTGGGAATTGAACCCAGGTCATCTGGAAGAACAGCCAGAGTTCTCAACTGCTGAGCCATCTCTCCAGCACCCACCCACCCTACCCCATCTCCACCTCTTGTTTAATACCCCCACTGAGTCCACTTTGAGCTGACTATGGATGTGGGGCCATCTACTGGAGTGTGGTCCAGCTAACAAGTGGCCACACTCTTAAAACAAACAAAAACCCAAGGGGTTTTCTCTCCTCCAGAAGCCATTAGCTTTCATTAATTCCTTGGTCAGGGACAGAAGCTTATGAGCTCCTCCCTGATCCAAGGCAACGTTTTCTAAGTGTGTGTTATATTGCAGGCATTCTATCTGCATTATTCCCAATTGCTTGTTTTTGAGACAGGGTTTCTCTGTGTAGCTCTGGCTGTCCTGGTACTCACTCTGTAAACCAGGCTGGCCTCAAACTTAAGAGATTTGCCTGCCCCTGACTCCGGAGTGCTGGTATTAAAGTCATGCACCACCACACCCAGCTTTCCTACTTTATAAGATAGGTATTGTTGAAACCCTTAAAAACAGAACTATAGTCCCAAAAGAGTTAAGTGTTACAAGCTGCAGGTGTAGTTGTGTTAAGAGTATACACAACCCTTGCTTGGGTTTGAATCCCTTGCACGAAGAGCCGGGGAAGGGTATTTTGCCCATCATCATGAGAGTCTAGCATAGAACCCAGATATGTTCAAAGTCGAAGCATGGTCTCTTAACACTGTCCATAATTGCAGCCAATGTGTCTTACAAGGCTAGACAAGTTTCCATAATCATTTAAAAGCAAATTAAAGATATATTTTATCATTTAATTTAGTAAATTAGCTGGCTAATTCTTGTACACAAAAATAGTAGACATCATCTACTAGAATAACTTAACCAAGATCACTTTAGTGGCTAAGCCAGAGTGTACCTAGGATTAAAGTGTCTAATATTACTACTCTGAGGCTCTTTCCCATAAAGTGTACTGCCTCTATAGAAACTACAAGATTCCTTGATAGTGGAACACTTATCAAAAAAAGCATGTAAATATTTCCCCTCCAAACAGAGGGAAAGAATTTCTCTATACAGCATTGGGAAATAAATCACAATTAGTAAGGGAAGGTTATTAGCAATCATCCACCTCATTATCTACCCAAAATTAGCTCCAGCTTTCAGAAGGAGCTCAGAACCTGACTCACTGCCCTGCCTTTCATTACCAAGGGTTTTCAAATAAACTGTGCCCTCAACATGAAAGTACACAACTGCCTGAAGTTAGGGACCACCTTCAGAAGCACTTACTTGAACAATGATACAAGATTTTTAGGGCGAGAGGGAATAGAAACTGGAGTTAAAGTGGGATAAAAATGGAGGCAGTAAAATCCAGAAAAGTGTAATAAAAAAAACTGGATGTGTAGATATGAGCACAGTGTAAAGAGAAAGGGAACACAGAAGAGCCAAGCTAAACCCAATCTCAAAAAAACTATCTCCACATACACCTTAAGAAAGAAGGAAATTTTTACGACCAAATTCTCACTTTTCTTCAAGGCAACCACAGTACAGGTAACGTTAACTTCTCTCCCTTAGCTAACTACTGCCAGGGAGGGAGGGGAAGAGAGAAAAGGGGGGGGGATAGCTGTTCCCTTCAAGCCCCTCTACCACTGATTCCTGTGTGTGGCTCACGCTGTTCTCTTTCCTATCCCAAAATAAAAAGAAATGATGGCAAAAGATTAAAGAAACTTTATTCTCCTCACACATACACAAACTCAAATCATTTACCTCAAAAATACTGAGCAAGATCTACTGAGAATTCAATGTGGTTACAGGGAATGAGTATTTCAAATCTGCATGGAATTGCTGTAAAAGAAATGGGACTTAAGCCTACATAGCTTTGCCTATCTTTACTGTTAATTAAGCAGACCAAGTATTACTATCAATTAACAACAAACTGATCATAAGTCCACAGGCACTAATTCCGTATACACCAACCAAGGGTAAGGCAGTCCTGAAGACCTCAAAGCACTAGAAATAGGACAACCTCGTTCTCTGCAACAGAAGATATTAGGGAAGGTGGGAGTGGTGATGAACTCTTGGATTGTCACTAGTACTAGGTAGAGATGGCAATCATCAGAAAGCATTTCCAAATTCAAGCCTGTGCCTTTCAATCAAGCAAACATGTCAGAAGTATGGGTATTAAGATCATTATAAGCCAAAGCCCATCTTTAATTCTGAAATTCTATCAGCCAAAATATCAGATTTTGGTTAGCCTAAATAGGGAAAATCTAGTTGATGCCAAAAAATAAAAAGTCCACACAGTGTAGTGATTAAATTTAAAAAACAATAAAATCAGAATGCCTGGGTTCACAAGAGGTCCTGTTACTAACAGGTTGTCTAACCTCAGGCAAGTGCCCTAACCTCTCTGAGTTTCATCTGCTTAATCTGTTAAAAAGGAGCTAATAATAGCAATTTCCTTAGAGGGTTACTGTGAGGATTAAACAAAATGACACAGCTTACAACAGCACATGGCACATACTGAGCTCTCAATAGTGTTACCTATTATTGTATGTCTCCAAAGAAATAAATGCTGAACAGGCCACATACAGCAACCTTCCCCATTGCTTTACAACAGCCTGGGAAACAGAACTTCACACATATATCAAATTTAACTTAGAATCCAACTTTAAAAACATTTAGCTGTAACTTTTCAAATAAAATGAGATCACTGTGGAAATGTTTAAAAGACAATGTAAAGTAAGGGAATTCTTCAATCCTTCCTATTCTTAGAGCAAACTAGACTTGATAGAGTGGTAACAACAGATACACATATAAACACCTCCCCCATGTGCGTGTGCATGTACACACTCACTCTCTCTTGAGTATATACATGCAGGAATATGCATATGCTGGCAGCCATGTGCCACGTGGAGATCAGAGTTCTGTCCTGTGATGTAGCTCTCAGGTCTGAAACTCAGGTCATTAGACCTGGAAGCAAGCGTCTTACCTACTGAGCCATCTCATCAACTCAGAACAAGACCTATTAATTACAAGTAGACTTCACAATTGAGATACAGGCAAACACTGGACATTGGGTAAGCCAAACTGTAAATTCACAAAAACCTTAGATAAAAATCAGAGTTGTAAAATTTTTATTCAGATCAGTTAGTTTAACTTCAGCCTGAAAACAGTGTGACACTCTAAATTAGTGTCTCCACAATGTAAATCCTCTTCACTTGTAACAGTTTCTTCAAAATGGATGATGCTAAGATCATGTAACTTGTGGAAGAGTTCTGTAAAACTGTAAAGAAAATGCACATCCTAAATAACTCCAAGGGAAAAAAAAAAAAAAAAAGCACTGAAAAGAAGTGATCTTCAGTAAGTATTCCCACTGACAAGGCAAGCATAATCTTCTGAGATCTGTGGGATTAAAAAAGTCAAAGACAAACCAGGTGTGGTTCAGCACTGAGGAGACAAAGGCAGGCAGATCTGGAAGTCTGAGGACAGCCTGGTCTACATAATGAGTTCTAGGCCAACCAGGTTACACAATAAGGCCCTTTGTCAAAACAAAATAAAACAAAAGTCACTAACAAAGAAAAAGTTACAAGTAGGACTAAAAGACCACAGGCTTCTCTCATCTTAGAAAAATATAAGCACATAATTTCTGTAGTGTTACAGACACAAGGCTTGACACCCTGAGTCTACACTGTACAACTGTTAGATAAATGGACATCTAGAGGTCTCTCTATGAAGCCAAGAGCTCACCTTATAGGAAAATGGATGGGAGTCTTCCATTTCTTCAATCTCAAATTCCTCATCTGGAAAATGGGAGCAATAATTCCTATCTTAACTGTGATGGTAAAGTGAAGTTCACATGAACCGTGTATATAAAGTATCTGTAACATGGGAAGCTACAAATATATTATAAAATGGCATATTATACAAACATTCTACTCTATAACTTAAAAGAATAGCCCAAACCAGTCCTAGGTATTCTGTGGAGTTACTTTAAAAGAAGTTTGAAGAATGCAATCTTAACTCAAGACTCACTCACTGGGGAATGGGGAAACTTACCTAGACTATCTGATTGTGTTGTGTGGAAGATCCTCACTATGTATCCCTGGCTAGCCCGGAGCTTGCTTTATCTACCATACTGAACTCAAACTCACTCAGAGATCCACCTGCCTACTGAATGCAGAGATAAAGGCATGCACCAACATGCCCAACTCTGAATGTTTTTAACCTTTACTCAGTGTGTGTTTGAGAGTGTGAACACCATGACACAAATGCCAGAGGCCAACTTTGAGTAGTCAGTTCTCTCCTTCAGCTGAAGGGTTCTGGAGATCAAATTTAGGTTGTCAGGCTTGTGTGGCAAGTGTACCTGCTGGGCCATCCCAGTGGCCTGACTATCATTTCATTTTTCAATTTTCCAAAAGAGCATTGAAAGCCACCAGAACAAAAAAAAAAAAAAAAAAAAAAAAAAATTCCAACATGTTTCAAACAGAAACTGGCCAACTTTAAATCAAGTAAGATTGCAAGTAAAAATAAAAACAATCATTTTTGGCTATTTTTTGTTTGTTTGCTTGTTTGTTTGTTTTTTGGTCTTGTGGGGCTGGAGAGAAAGCTCAGTGGTTAAATGTACTGGCTACTCTTCCAAAGAACTCTGTTTCAATTATTCAGTGCCCATATGGATGTTTACAATTGTCTATAACTCCAGTTCCAAGGAATCCAATGTCCTCTTCTAGTCTCCATGGACACTAGGCACATATGTGGCACAGACAACCATGGAGGCATACCACCAATATACATAAACAATAAAATGTCAAAAATAAAGGCCTTGACACCAAATCTAAGGAAAAGAGTGAATTGGTTTGGGCTTTTTCTTTTTTCTTTTCTTTCTTTCTTTCTTTTTTTTTTTTTTTTTTTTCCTGAGACAGGGTCTCTTTACGTAGTCTGGCTCCTCTGGAACTCACTATGCAAACCAGGCTGGCCTTGAATTCATGGAAATCTACCTGTGTGCTTTACATGTAGCTGAACTGGAAGATTTTAATAACAAAGATAAGAATCAGAAGCTTGGAGTGACCTCTTGCATTTTTCTTATAACTACAGTTCCAAGGGCTACCTCAATATCCAACAGCCTTGGTGTGGGTTCTAAGAGAATGAATGTTCTCCTTAATAAGTTACCAAAACAGCAAAGGCACCTCGTCTAGGCTTTTACAGTCTTCAAGTACACAGGTTCATACACCTTGAGACTAAAAAACAAGTCTTCTTTAACCCAGAAAACAAAGAAAATCGGATCAAAGAAAGGGAGACCAAATATAAATCAGGTCCTATCTGACTTTGATCTTGGCCTTTTAAAACATGTCCAGGTGGGAAAATGAAGCAACCACAAGCAGTTGCCAAGCTAGTTTCCCTTGGAAACTTTAAGCAACCCACTTTCTTGGGAGGTTTTGTTTTGTTTAGCCCAGGCTGGCCTTGACCTCACCATCCTATTGACTCAGTCTCCTGAATAGTGGGATTATAGGTGTGAGCCACCTGGCAGAAAGGTGATTCATTTTTTAATTTCACAAATAACTCTCAAGCAGCTGGTACACTCGAGCCCAGCAGAGCTTGTTTTGTGATCTGTTAATAAGCCAAAGAATGTTCATAATGAAAGGTTTGGCTCACATATTATACTTATCATAAAAGTTTTTTTCATTCCAAAAGACCAATAAATATAGCTATGGACCAAATTGGTGCTCTTTGAAAACAGAAGCAATTTAAAAACAAAGGAAAAAATTGCAGATGAAGAGCATTTTTTAAATAAACTTCACCTAGGCCTGTGGTTAGGTTTTATTAAAAGCAAGATGTGAATGATATACTTTAACAGTTGAATATACCAATTTGACAATTTTTTGCGTGACTAACATTAAAACACACTTCTGATTCTTCCAGGATCATCTATGTACATCCTTGTGTCCTTTTAAGATTCATTTAGCAAAGAATTCTGCTAAGTTAGTTTACCAAAAAAATTCACCTATCTTCAGCATCTGCCAAGACATAGTACATGATCAAGCATCCTCTACCAGGCCTCAGGTAAGGTCTGATCACTCTGGTCTGTCTTCATAAGAATTCTGTTAGAGACCAGGCAGGGCAACACAGCTTTAATCCCAGCACTTGCAGGCAGAGGCAGATATATTTTGAGTTTAAGACCAGTCTGTATATAATATATAATGTGTTCCAGGACAGCCAGGGCTACACAGTGAGAACCTGTCTCAAAAATAAATATGACAAATTGAAAGAGAAATCAGGGAAACAATCCCATTCACAATAGCCTCAAAAACAAAAATGAAAACTGTAGAATAAACCTAACCAAAATATGAAAGACTCTATAATGAAAACTTTAAAACAATGAAAAAAGAAATTAAGGAAAGCACTAGAAGATAAAGACCTCTCATGCTCACAAATTGTGAAATCTTAACAAAAGCAATCTACAGATTCATTGTAATCCTAATCAAATGATAGCAAAAGAAATCCTGAACAAAAAGGATGCTGTTGGAGGATTCAGTATACCTGATTTCAAATTTTACTACAGACATACCATGGTACTGGCACAAATACATGAATCAATGAAACAGAATAAAGTACCTAGACATAACAGGGTATGGTAGCACACACCTTTAATCCCAATACTTGGGAGGCAGAGGCAGGTGGATCTCTGTGAGTTCCAGAATAACCAGGGCTACATAGATAGATCTTGTCTCAAGAAAATAATAATAATAATAATAATAATAATAATAATAACAACAACAACAACAAACAAAAACCAAAAAAATCCTAGACATAAGGCCACATTAGCAAAGATGCCAGGAAAACTGAGTATCATCTACATATATGAATGAAATTAAATCCTTAACTCTCATCTTGCACAAAGTCAATTCCAAAGGGATCAGGACCTCAAAACGAGAACTGAAACTCTGACAACGCTAGAGGAGGAAAATAGGGAGTGCACTTCAAGATACAGGCACAGATAAGGACTTCAGGAATAGGAAATGAGGCCAGTAATCAATAATTAGGATACTATGAAATCAAAATGCTTTTGTACAACAAAGGCAACTGCCAATCAGCCTACAGAATGAGAGAAAAATTTTCACCAGCTATTTGTCAGAGGATGAGTATCTCAAATATACAAAAGTCAAACCTAACATCAAAAAACAAACAACTCAAAAAAAAAAAAAAAAAAAAAAAAAAAACTAGGTCATGGTGCCGAACAGAGTTCTCAAAAGAAACAAAAATGGCTAATAAACATTTTAAAAAGTGCTCATCATCACAGACTATGCCAATGTTACCCAAGAATCTGACAGGAAAACCCAACTGCTGAAGATAGCTGAGTCAGGTGCTATGGAAATCCCTATGAAAGCTCATCACTTTTCAAGTCAATTAAAAATGTGTGTGTGTGTGTGTGTGTGTGTGTGTGTGTGTGTGTGTGTGAGAGAGAGAGAGAGAGAGAGAGAGAGAGAGAGAGAGAGAGAGTGTGTGTGTGTGTGTGTGTGTGTGTGTGTAAAAGGAGTTTGGACACAAGTACCTTGCTTGGTTGGGTAGACACAGGTATCAAATGAAAACTTCAGTGCCAGGTGTGGGAGACTGCCCTATAACATATTGACCAGAGGGGACCCAGAGGCCTCCAAAACAACACAGGCTATTATTATTGGTCTTGGTTGTCTACCATAACTAGGTAAGGTAAGACCCTATTGCTAAAGACTCAACACACTTTGTTCACAAATCATAGAGAAAACTTGCTTCCTACTGACTAGCTTTCATAGTGCTAGAAGCTAGGGGGGAAAAGCCATCAATGGTAAACCTTACATGCTACAATACCAAGTACTGAGATTCACTGCTGAGTGCTCAGGTCTAAATGGGACATATTTATCATGGCCCCCCAAGGAGGATGGAAAGACTGTCTGAGTTGGGAGGACAGGGAGGAGTGCTAAGAAATGCTGTCTTCTGGACAAGATAGAACTATCAAACTCATGAACTCACTGAAACTATGGTTATCTGCATAAAATCAAGCCAACATTATCATTCAACATTCCAGCTAGCAGCACCAATTGGACTCAGAGGACTGTTGGGGGGGGGGGGCGCGACATAAAAGTGGGAGGGAGACACCAGGGATACCAGGAGAGTAGAAGAGGGGAATTAGGAGTAGATACAATTGAAATATATTGTACACATCTATGAAACTATGAAAAGAACTTTTTAAAAAGTCTAAAAAATTCTACATTACACAGTACACATCAAAATATGATACAAAAGATAATGACCATTTTAGAATAAGTGTATGTAATAAAAAAAAACCAAGATTTTAATTTTAAATGTGATAAAATCTGAGTGGCGCCTTGTCAGTGCAGAGACGTAAGACTGACTTGAGGAGAGATAGCAGCATGAGCAGTGTTAAAAGGAATCAGGGATGTCCAGTTTTAAAGAAAGGTGGCAAAGGGTCATCATTTTTTGAGTGCTGTCACATCCCAAGTACCTGTTAGTTGTTGTTACTCAGAAATAAGAATAAAAGCATCCTGTAGAATATGAAGAAAGCCTGAAATTACTTCCCAAGAACAAAGATTTTGATCTGAATGGTGACAACACAAAATATGTCAAAATGAAGAACAATGCCACAAAAGTTTTGAATCTCCTTCAATAATCCAAATGAAAAAAATGAGTCACAGTCAGGCAGTGGTGGCGCTCAGCTTTAATCCCAGCATTTGGGAGGCAGAGGCAGGTGGACCTCTGTGAGTTCAAGGCCAACCTGGTCTACAGAGTGAGTGCCAGGATAGGTTCCAAAGCTACAAAGAAACCCTGTCTCAAAAAAAAAAAAAAAAAAAAAAAAGTCACAACTAAATTAAGAGTAGCTGCACAGGTGTCAAGAAGATAAGAAATGTGAGAGATGTTTACAAGACAGAATCAAATGAATCTGGTGAGCACTGAATAGAACATTATAGCATATATGGAGTAAAGGAAGGGAGGCTGAGGGTTATGTGGAGGCATGTAAGACAAGTTATCCCAGAGATGCCCAGTAGTAGAAAGGACCTAAAATGCAGAAGCAGTCGAGAATATGCTAACAAATGGTCAGCTCTAGCAGCAGCTGAAGCCATCAGCAGAGGTGACAGGGAGGATGGAAAAGAAATACAGAATGGAACTTTTATATAGCCATTCTTTCCAAACAAAGATTCACCACTAAATACAAAATACTTTCTCTAGAATAAAAGTACATCAAAATGAGAATTACCTTTCTGGACAACACTTTTAATAACTTAAGTTACATTTTTTTTTCTGTTTCTTTTCATGTACTTGATGCCCATGTCTAGATATAAGGCCTATTATCTAAACTGGAAACAACACTGAACTTCCCCTAAGTAGAATACATGATGAGATAATTAGCATTTATAAAGAATCCTTAAGCTCTCAGAAAAGCATTTCCTTTCTGGAAATGTTTTATTTTTTAAAGACAGGATATCACTATGTAGCCCTGGCTGGCCTGGAACTTGCTATGTAGACCAGGCTAGCTTTGAAGTTACAGACATCCTCCTGAGTGCTGAGAATAAAGACATGGGCTACAAATCTTCTCAACTTGTAAGAAATAAAGTATATACAATTTCAGCCTCATCAATTTATATAATTACAGTTCATTCAGTAATATGGCAAGTCCTGCTTGAATAAAACAATTTCATCCTTATTAAATATGAATTTATCAAAAGTTCATCCTACTGTTAAAAGAATTAAACAGATCCTACTTGCAAAATTTGTTACTCAAATCTAGAGACAATAACACTTCCTTAAAAACTTAATACACTTGTAGAAAATTAAATACAGCCGGGTAGTGGTGGCACATACCTTCAATCCCAGCACTCAAGAAGTATAGGCAGGAGAATGTCTGAGTTCAAGGCTAGCTTGGTCTACAGAACGAGTTTCAGGACAGCCAGAGCTGCACAGAAAAACAGCTGCCATGAAAAGACATGGAGAAATCTTAAGTGTGTAGTATTAACTGGAAGAAGCCAGTCTGAAAATGATTCCAATCAGTCTCTTCCTTAAATTTTTGAGATATGGTCTCTCACTAAACCTAGAGCTGTTCAATTCAGCTGGGGCAACTGGCTAATGAGCTAGATCTTGCCTGACTCCGCCTCCCCAGCATTACTGGTATGCTCCCACACCAGACTTATATCTGGCCACTGGTAATTCAAATTCAGGTTGCCATGCTTGCTTGACAAACACTTTACTGTCTTAGCCACCTCCCTAGCCCTTATTATTTTTTTTTCCTCTTTAAGACAACAATTTATTATATAGCCTTAGTGGGCCTAAATTTACAATGTAGACCAGACTGGTCTTAAACTTCTGATGATCCTCCTGCTTCTGCCTCTCAAGCTTTAGGGTTACAAGAGTGAAGCCACTACACACCTCTGTCTGTCTGTCTGTCTGTCTGTCTGTCTGTCTCTATCTTTCTTTCTTTCTATCTATCTATCTAAATTTTAAAACATTGTATCTATCTATCTAAATTTTAAAACATTATGTAGGGCTGGCTCAACAACTAGGGGTACTTGCTGCTTTTCAAGAAGACGAAATTCAGTTCCCAGACTCACACTGGGCAGGTCACAACTGCCTATAATTCTAGCTCCAAGAGTTCAGATGCCCTCTTACCAATTATTTCCAATTTTCTTGAACCAGTGTTCCTAACCAGTAAACTAGAACTTAGTTAGATCTCCATCTAGTTCTTACTGGCTTATCTCCCAGAAAGTTGCCAAAAGTATACTCACAATGATTTTCTTCCCATTAAGAAAGGATAAAAATAATATCTCTTTCCTTTCCCAAGCAGAGACTTAATAATATGTCTCTGTAGTCTCCTATCATGTGGATATTCTTAGATTTCAAAGTCAGGTTGGTCATTCCTGGTGGCAGAGGCCTGGAATCCCAACTACTTGGGAGCCAAAGACAACAAACTCAAGGCCTGCCCAAGTGCTTTAGCAAAACTTTTTCTCAAAAACAAGAAAATAGGGGCTGGGAGTGGGCATGATAGCGCACACATAATTCCAACACTTAGGACACTAAAGCATCACTGTGATTTGAAGCCACTCTGGATTACAAAGTAAATTTGGAACCAATCTGGGCTAAGAGTGAGAACCTGTCTAAAAAACAAATAGGGCTGGAGCAGTGCCTCAGCAGTTACAAGCAATGACTGTGCTTCCAGAGGGCCCAGGTTGAATTCTAGCACCCACATGGCAGCTCTACTTTTTAGTTTCAGAAGATCTAATACCTCCTTCTGCTCTCGTCAAGCACTACACACATGTGGTGCTCATACAAACACACAAAACACTTATACATATAAAGTAATCTTTAAAAAAAAAAAAGCCAATCAGATAAATGACTTAGTGGGTAGAAGTACTTGCCATGCAAGTACTGTGTTCAATACCAAAAACCACATTATGGTGGAAAGAGTGAAACTACTCCATAAAATTGCCTCTGACTGCCACATGCTCGAACTCAAACAAGCACTCAAGCACTCTAGTTTTTAAAGTTTAAAACAAAAGACTCACACACGAGGGAGGGGGGAGGGTTGGCGCACACCTTTACTCCCAGCACTCATGAGGCAGAGGCAGGCTAATCTCTGTGAGTTTGAGGCCAGCCTGGTCTACAAAGCTACACAGAGAAATGCTGTTTGAAAAACCAAATTAATTAACTAATTAATTAAAATAAAAGGAGGGAGTGTGAGGACACAGGTTAGCAGTATAAGAGTGCTTGCTTAGCATGTGCAAGGCCTCAAATTAAATCTACAATATCACCAAAATTTAAAACGAATGTAGTGAATCCATTGCATGAGATTATTTTCATGCTATTCTATAGATTCTGCCTTAGCTTTAAAGGTCTGTCTTACCCTTTTGTTCTCATAAACATAAGTATTTTAACCACTGACTTTGCAAAAATATCCTATGACCATGTCAATGAAGGCATCAAGACTGACCAAGCAGATCATAAACCAAATATAAAACATCCTTGTCCAATGGCTTTACAGTAAGTCTGCGATGGAGTTATCATTTCTACAATTAAAAAGTCCAATTCCTCAAACTCTGGAACACTATAATACCACAAATATACTTTTATCTAACAAAGTGAAATTCTATATAAAATAAAGAAAAAAAACACTTTTTACTCTAAAGGTTTAATATTTAGAGAAAACCTAGTGCCCAGGTTCTATTTTAGTTGTAAAACCCTACATAACATCTAAATACTCTCATTCATTAACATTCTAAATGTACTAAAACCTGCTGTTGACTCCTGGATTCATTGGGAATCTCCAAACCCAGTCAACTACCAAAGTCTATATTTCTTTCATAATTACTTATTTGTACTTGTTTTGGGACTTCACTACTTCATTCATCACCACACTAGAATCTCTCTCTACCTCTACAATGAGGTAGATGGTCAAGCTGCATTACTTATCTAGTGTCCCAGGCATGAATACCTGCTATTGAAATACAAACCCAAGGAACTTTCAGTTCTGATCATTTATGACCAATATTATTTGCATAAGCAAAATATCACTGTTTCTTTTGAAAAGGAACAGCATATTTTCTAGGATGTCTTTACTAAAAATGAGCAGTTACCCCAGAAATTATTCACATAGCTAAGTTATGTGTGAATGAACATTTAAATTTCTGCCCAAAAGTACAAATAAAATCAGAGCACTATATTGTTTTTTTCCAATAAATGAAGCCTTTCTGCTTGAGGTACTAAAGGCCTTCTCAGTAGGCCAATTTCAGTATTAAGAATGCACTCTTCACCAACATAATTCCCTTTCAGTAATAGTATACTAGAGTTGCCCTGTGTGTGTATATGTGTGTGTGTATGTGTGTACGTGTGTATACATCACCCCAAATCTGTATTCAAAATACTATATGTAACAGTATGAACTAAGACATAGTTAATACTACCAAATATAAAATATCATGTAATATAAATAATAGGTCAACACAGAACAAGCTTTGTAAGCACATACAACAGACTGCAAAAGTTTATTCCCATGGAGTGGTAATGAGGGGAAAGTGGAGAAGTTCAATTATTTCACTGTAAGCACTAGCAGTTTTCCCTGTTAAGTTCCATGTTGAATTTTTTATGTTTGCATTAATAATTTTTAGAAATCCAATAACCTTTCTCCTTTGTTTTGAAAAAGTGAAATAATTCCATGTTGAAAGTTTGTTTCACCACTACTCAATGCAGAAGGGTTCATCCTTGCTGTCTGTTAATATTTCCAGTTAGTTCCATCTACTCTAAAAGTTCACCCTTAGGAAACCCTAGAGTTCTTTCTAAGCACGGAATTTAATGGCAAGCTTGTATATCTTGTTACCTAAAGCTCACCTGGTACTGCCAGGTCTGTCAAGTTTTCCGGTGGTGTTATTTTAAGAGTTTAAGACTTGATACAATTCTTGAGCTCTTTCAGTGTCAAACAGATATTATGTTACAGAAGGGTAAATGACACCTTAGTATCTACCACTAAAACATCCATATACTCTTTCCATTCTGGCTTTGGAAAGAAGCTAAAATGTACATACTTGCTACTGAAATACAAATGCTAAAGAACTCAGCTCTGATTATTTGCACAAGAAGTACCACTCTGTACACTCCAGGGGATTTTTCTTTCCTCTAATGAAAACCAGAATTTGCCCCGTTTTCCTTCCAGCTGTAAAAGTGGGTTACTTTGTCACCCCATCCCATAACTGAATTTTTGCATCTACCTGCCACAGGTAGCAAATCATATGCTATGTGGCAGGCAGTTCACAGTACAGTATATAGTGACCTTATAGGAAAACACTATAATTGACCAGCCCACAGCAAGTACCTCACAGCTCACAATCAATAGTCACTTCTAGCGGCCTGCCTGGAATTCTTTCTGCCTTGATGTCCTTAGTTCCATCAGGAATTAATTTTCTTTGTGACTAGGCCTCGAAGACTAGCTGAGCTGTTTCTGAGAAATATGAACATTATGACCCTGTGGGGATTAAAAGATTAAAAGTATGTTAGAAAAATATGTACCAAAAAAGTAAGTATTAAAAACCCATTACAAAACAGAAAATAAAGTGAACTCTCAAGGCCCAAACATTCCTGTTTAAAACACCCAATCTTGTAAACTAAACCATTGTTACAGGTATAGTACAATGTTACCTTCTACTCAAAAAAATCCAAAGATGCAAACTAAATGTTTGTTACAATTGTAATACATGTCACCTTCTACCTAAAACAGCCAAATAAAATAAAAAAAAGTAATTCCAAGTGCTTACCTAGAAATGACTGAAAATAACAGAAAAGAATTGCTTAAGTATGGAAAGGGTAAAGAAAATTAAAATAGGAAAAATACTTTTAAAAATAAAATATAGCCTGTGTTAGTGATGCACACCTTTAATTCCAGCACTCGAGAGGCAGAGGCTGGCGGATCTCTGTGAGTTCGTGGCCAGCCTGGTCTACATCGTCAGTTCCAGGACAGGCTCCAAAACAATACAGGAAATCCTGTCTCAACCAAAAAATAAAATATACTCATAACTAAGGCACAGAAAGCTCTTAAATAGGGCTCAAAAATCATGTGGAAGAGAATGAACAATAGAACTATGAAAACAAGGATTAAATGTGTTCATTGCTTTTATCATTTAGATCATTGTCTTGTTTACTGAAGTAAAAAGAAAAATTTCTGCTGTTAAAATTTGAAAACTACGTGGGAAATTCAAAGCCAGTCTAGTCTACATGAGACCCTGTCTTCTAAATTAATTTTTTAAATGGGAGTGACTAACACTCCCTATATTAAATTGTCAAACTTTCCTTTTTAAAATTTATTATGTACACAGTGTTCTGCCTACATGTGTCCCTACAGGCCAGAAGATGGCACCAGCTCTCATTACAGATGGTTATGAGCCACCATGAGGTTGCTGGGAACTGAACTCAAGACCTCTAAAAGAGCAGTTAGTGCTCTTAACCACTGAGCCATCTCTCCAGCCCTCAAATTTTCTTAATAATTTCCCTATGGAACACATAGCTAGCATTCAAAAATTAATTTTAAAAAATAAAAAAGCATTACCAGTGGCAAAGAGAAAGTATCACACACGTGTACTAGACACTGTGCAAGGTACTTTATGTATATACTATTATTTTTACCATCCAATGAAATGTACATCATGCCTAATAAGTATGTCAGAAAAGAATCAGAGAGAGATTAGGGAATTTATCAAAAATCAGGACAAAGTCTAACTTATACTTTGAGTCAAAGCAAGCACTTTCCAACATATCAAATGGCATTTATGTTTTGATCCCAAGATAAATGAATTTGCAATTTCTACTTCACTGCAGTTTACCAAGAGAATAAAGACAAGCAAACAACAACTATCCTTGTCTTTCTGTTCCTAAAAAAGGTATAGCTTTGACAAGTGGCAGTGCAGGGGACTAGGTGTTGTGATTTTTACATGGGCAGATACTTAGAAATACAGGGACAAAATAGTTAATTATCAATAGGACCCACTCTGCCTTTTATAGAGTATTTTGGAAAGTGTGGGATTTTTTTTTTTTTTAATTGCAGACATTCCTCAAGGATCCTCAACATGCTGGGGGTGGGGAACCTCTTATGCAACAAAAAATTACTATTGACAACTTTGAATGAATGCCAAGAAGATGAAAACCTTGCTAGGAGCCTAGACCCTACCCCTGTCTTAAATACAAGTACTCTTGCTTGGTTTTAATCATCACTCAGTTTTCCAGGAACAAAATTCCTGAGTGAGGTGAGGTCAAGACTATCACACAAAAAAAGAAAGAAACAAAAAATCACATTATCAACAATGATGCTACTTGTAGAATGTAAGTCACCATCAGGGCACAACTGTATCAGTTAGCACACAGTTGGTATTGCCACCTTTGTTTTCCTGTGTGTGCCTGTGTGCCTGTGTGCGTGTGTGCGTGTGTGCGTGTGTGCGTGTGTGCGTGTGTGCGTGTGTGCGTGTGTGCGTGTGTGCGTGTGTGCGTGTGTGCGTGTGTGTGTGTGTGTGTGTGTGTGTGTGTGTGTATTTAAGAAAGATTAGTCTAAATCTTTTAAGTTTGTCTCCCTTATAGAATATCATATAGTTTGGCTTTTAAAAAATAATCTAGGTATAATAAAACATGAATTTTATTTCATGATAATAAAAGGGAACTATACACAAACTGGCCAAAAAAAAAAAAGAAAAAAAAAAGATAAAAGACAAATGCCTGAGATTTTACTTTTGTACATACCTGGATGATAGAAAAATATGGGGAGAAGGACAATGCAGTGTGTCTTTAGAAGAACTACATTTAACTTGACATAACAACAGCAGACATACTTTGAAGATTATGGACATTCATACAGGCTGAGGTGGTGTACACCTTTAATCCCAGCATTTGAAAGTCATATGGATCTCTGTAAATTCAAGGACAGCCTGGTATACAAAGGGAGTACCAGAACAGCCAGAGCTACGTAGAGAGATCCTGGCTCAAAGACAAGCAAAAAAATCCTAAGAACCTTTCTCAGTTGATAATAATCCAATGGAAAGTCTATTTGTCTATCAACAACCATCTAAAATGTGTACCCCTATACCATCACCATTTTGTTTTAAAAAAAAAAAATAGATGTGGTAGCAAAAGTAGGATTGGTGCAAGCCTGAGGCCAGCCTGGTCTACATAGTAAGACCCAGTCTCAAAACACAAACAATGAAATAATCTGGTCCTTTTCATTAATACACTGTTTTCTCTGAGCTATCAGCATTAGAGTGAACTTAGACATAGGAGAGCTATAACTACCAGGACCTAAATCTTAAAACCACACAAATAAGCCATATCACAACACAGAGAGGTTCAAGTACCTTTCTATACACTATCATTTGCTCTAACAAATCTTTATAGACTATGTATTATACTAATTGTTTTAAGTGACGTAGAAACTAAAGTGAAGAAGAAAATTTCAGACTCCTACCATGCCTGCCTGGTGCCTTTTCTACTCAAGCTCACTTGGCCTCACGGGTTGATCTTTCTTGACAGAACTCTTAACTTATGTTGTATTTACAATGATCATGGAGTGTATCAACCTATTTATTCTATAACACTGTCGCCCAAGTTTAGACAACAAATTTGAATATAATTTCCCAGTTTCATGAAAACACAATTTTAGCTAAATATTTAAAACTACATTAAGTAAATTTCAAAAAACCATGTGTAAGTTCAGCTGTGATTATGCTTCATGTTAAGCTGAATTCTGCTCTTCCTGAAAGGTTATGTTACTTACTCTTATACTCACCGTTCTCTTCCTGGCTCCCAGAAGAATCTTAAGAGTCCTGACATACAGTGACATGCCACTACTCAAAAAGACCTTACTAACCACACCATTAAGGGCTGGAGATACAGCTCAGAGGAAAATACACCCATATATGCAAGCCTCTAGTCTCAATGGCCAATACCACAAAGACCAACTCCATCCTCCCTATACACACACACACACACACACACACACACACACACACACACACACCCTCAGAAACCAAAGTTTCTCTTGCTGTTAATTTTAACTACAAAGAAATTACATTCCTAGTCTTCCAAGAGCTAACTCCACTTTCTCTGATTCTTTAGATCAGATGGTTATATTTTAGCAAGTAAAAATTACTCTGTACCCTCAAAAAGAAGAGGGGTGTGATCAGTCACATATAGAAACCTTTTCTTTCTCCAAGTCAGTAATATAAATATGGCATGTTTCAACCTCTATACAAAATATGAAAAAGGGCAAGCTTTGAGCCAACAGCCCCAGAAGCAGCCTTATCAACTACTCAGGCAATACTGTTCTAAATTTTAAAGTATTTTAGGTAAGCAAAAGACAGAATTGGTAGAGTGTGGGTAGAGCTCACTGAGGTCTGCTTATCTTCATGAAAACAGCTTTAATTTTCATAGAATTTAACAACTCTGTCAAACAAGGTATCTAAAGAAAACATATATAGAACTACAGTGTAACCTAAATAAATATGCATGATTATATCTCTGTATTTTCTCATATAAAGCATTCAATGTAACATAATTTGGCCCATACTAATCTACTTTAGAGAGTTTTCTGGATTGGTCTTGTTTTGTTTGAGAGTCTCAGGTAGACTAGGCTGGCCTCTAACTCCATATACAAAAGTGAGGATGGCCTTGATCTTCTAATCTTCCTGGCTGCCTCCTTACAAATGCTGAGACCACCTACAGACAGGATTTCTTTAACACACACACACACACACACACACACACACACACACACACACAAATCAAGTTACAAGGTAACTAAACAAAAAAAGTTGCTTAAACAAAATCCTGTTTTTATATACTGTCAATTTTCCTACAAACTAATAATATTTTCTTGAATTCACAGGCATAGAGCTTTAGAACTAGAACTGATTTTTGACCCTTCAAATTTTTGGGAAAGCCCACTTCATTTCATATTCAGTTTTTATTTTTATTATTTTTCTCCTACTGAGCTCCAAAACAAATACTACTTGCCCCCTTCAAGCAGCTCTTTGTCCTACTTGCAATAATAAGTGCAAATAACTATATTCTGCTAGTTTCACTTAAAAAAAAAAAAAACCATCAAATACTAAACCTCTGTTTTTCTTCCCCAAGCTCTAGGCCTTTGCCCTTTCATACGGCCCATCCATCTTTGGAGACTGCTTAATTCCCTTACTTCATTTACACTGCTACCTTGAAGGTATTAATAGACAACCACATCCCCCTAGTGCTCCCTTTTCCTAAGTTTAGCTCCTGAATCTTAAACTATCATCAATGCAGAATTATCCACACTCTCTCCTAATGTGTCTAGAAGGTATCCTTAATTATTTGTAGTTAAATCTTATTAAGAAAACAGTTTCTCTGTTACTGTACCATCTTTTTGTTATGTGGTCACTATGCTGCTCGTCTAAGGGTAATTCAATGACAGTTCACTGCCAGCTATTTGAAACCTCTTTGTACTAGCTCTTTTCCAGGTAGCAGTTTCCTGGTTTGCATTAAGGCCATTCACTCGTCTCCCTTGGTGAAAGACTTGAGAGACAACATTAATGAATATAATTTCAATGCTGGAACTGCTGTGCTATTTTTTTCCTGCTGCCCTGTAATGTTCCCCTAACTAGCTAAACTTGTATAATTTAAAAATATGAAGTTAAAGCCAGCAGTGGTGGCGCATGCCTTTAGTCCCAGCACTCAGGAGGCAGAGGCAGGCAGATCTCTGTGAGTTCGAGACCAGTCTGGTCTACAAGAGCTAGTTCCAGGACAGCTTCCAAAGCCACAGAGAACCCTGTCTCGGGGAAGGAGAAAAAAAAAAAAAAAGGTAAACCTAACACATTCCTTCAAACTATACATTGAAAAGCATTTCACTGACAGCTCCCAACAGAAGAGAGGACATCTTACTGTATTTCCCCCTACAAGTTAACAACACCTAAAATGAAGAAAAAGATCCTCCACTTAAGACCTTTCAATGACAACTGAAGGTGCCCATCTGTCTCTGTCTGCCTCTCTGCAGCAGCAGCCAGTGAGCATGCAGCTCAAAAGACAGTAGTGCTTCCAGTCTTGCACTCAATCACTAACAAAACGGCGGGGGTGCTACAGAGCAAGGAGCACAAACCCTAACTTAAGGACAACTAAACATACTGGAAGTTATGTTTTCACTGCAATACTCAAAGTATTATGGCTACACTTTTTACCTTCCCAGACCCAAGTCCAAATAAAGGAGGGTAGAAAACCCAACTTTTACAATCCTTTACCAGAAACATACTAGAAACTGTATGTGCTGATAGTACTGATAAATGCCTTGTGAAAATCATCAGACTGTTCAAGACTAAGATGGCACATAAAAAATAAAAAACGGGATGGGATGATGGCTCCACAGTTAAAAGAGTATTCCACATGGCAGTAACTCAAGGTCCAAGGAATTCTCTGTGGGTAACCAGGCATGCACACAGTACACAGACATACATGCAGGCATAATACACATACACATAAAATAGAAATATACAAATCTTTAAAAAATAAATAAATAAAAGATGAAGGGACATCCATGTTATCCCAATATTCAGGAAGCTAAAGCAGAAGGATCACACAAGTTTGAGACCAGCCTAGATTACACAGCAACACTTTGCTGTCTGAAAAAACAAGCAAACAATACACAAAACTAACGGGGTAGCATACTTCTGAAATTATCAGGGGGGTAAGAAATGGAGAAGGATAAAAAGTTCCAAGCCTGACTTTTTTTGCACTAAAAATCTTTATTTCATTTAAAACAGTGGTTCTAAACCTTCCCCATGCTTCCACCATTTAATACAGTTCTTTTTGATGTGGTGACCCCCAACCATAAAATTATTTAGTTACTTGATGGGAAATGTACTTCTGTTTATGTTTATCTTAATGAGTGTTGAATAAAGTACTGTTGGCCAATGAAGAAGCAAGTTAGGTGGAACTAGGAGTCAAGGAGGATTCTGGGAAATGTAGTAAAGAAGTGTTGTGATCCAGGCAGGAAGTGATATAGCAGGCAGACTCATAAGCAGGAACAAACAGGAAGTTGTTCCTTTTCTCTTGCTCTTGCTCTCTCTTCCTCCTGCTCTCTTCTCTACGGAGCCACCATGTGATCCCAGGAAGAGGACATGCTCGATAAGTCTTATAAAATACATAAATTTATGATAATTAAGACTGAGCTAGCGTATTAGAAATCCTAGTCAATTGGCCAGCAGCACTATAATGTAATATAAGTCTCTGTGTATTATTTGAGGCCCTAAAGGGGAGGGCAGAACTCAGGTGGCTGGCGGAAAGTGCCCATGTGGTGGCGGGGCTCGGGCGGATGAAGTAAAGACTTATCCTTACAGTTACTACTTCAAAACTATAACTTTGCTACTGTTATGAATCGTAATGTAAATATATGATGTGAAGAATATCCCATGTGCGACCCCAAAGGGGGTCCAGGCCCACAGGTTGAGAACCACTGAATTTAAAGAGCCAATATACAAGGCCAAATTAACCCCAAATTTACAGCTATATTTAGAGATCTCCTGAACTGAAAGACATTGTTTAAAGTCACCTATTATCACTATTTTCCCAAAGTTGTTTTTTTGAGCAAGTGCTGACATTCCTGTAATACACACACATCTCAGATGTCACTTTTCACACAGAAGTTAAAGGCTGACAGGCTTTTCCCTTCAGGTGAGGTAAAATCACCACAGAATCAGGTCCAGTGCTTTTCCCACACTAGGTGTTTGTAACTATAAAGTAATTTATGGTGTTGTGCTTTGCTCCTGTATTTATTCCAAATATTGGTGTTAGTCAACACTTTCTGGAACAAAGTTTCAGAAACTCCCTCTTCTGGTACACACCAAAGAAAGTGGGCTGCTCAAGCCAGGGACAAACTACCACAAAGCAAAGGAACAGGTTTTCTAGTTGGCCAACAACAACACATACCATCTCCCCAATGTTTTCAGTTATGGCATCATTAATATTAAATGATACCTTTTCTACATACATGAGGGTAAATTAAGAGTTTGTAACTACACCTTGGATTTCATTAGATGTGGAGACAATGTGTCTAACAAGTCCTTCTGTAAATCACTTCAGCAAAGTAGTCAACAGCTAGTAAGAGAGGTGTGGTAGAAGATGGAAGAGTCATCCTTCTAACACTCTCTTGGAGGACAGAGCTGACAGAGTTACAGGGAAGAAGGGAGGGAGGGATCAAGTCCATTAAGAAGCCTTCCTAACAGCTGTTTAACAATAAAGGCACTGCTTATAAAGTCACTGCAAGTGTTCAAGGTGGAAAGACAACCTCGGAAAAGGGACGCCTGCATTTTTTAATAGGTTAGACTGGATGAACCTCAGGTCTCTTTCAATTCTGAGATTCCAGAAAATTTCCTCAGGGAATTCAGAAGAAAATTCCTAAAAAGAAAGAAAAGCACACATATCCTATACTATTAGAATCCTTTTCACTTATTTTTTTTAAGACACAAAAGAAATTGTAGTCTATGATCTATAAAATGCATATTTACCATTCTACCACTATTAATTAGGAAGGGTTCATCACTTCTTTATATTATAAAAAGATGGAGATTATGTTTATAATTTTGTTAAGTATTTTAGAGAAAATATTTAAAATCTAGTAGTCAATGCCCTAGAAACTATAGATTTTTTAAGTAATATGCACAAATACAAATGCATTATTCATTAAACACAACCCACATCTGCTTTATTATATTCTAAAATATATAGGAATCTTGATGTCCTGAAGAGTACAAGTAAAGACAGTATTCAAGGAGGCACAATTTCTACTGAAAATATTATTTTCAAACTGAGTGTCATAGCTCATTAATGAACTGTTAAATCAACTGAGGCGATCACTACAATTTTCTTACAAGATACTACTTCACCAGATGTTAAATATACTGCATTAGTTGTGAACTTATTATACTATTTATGTGGGTGCATGCATGAGGGAGGGGGCATGTGTGCCATAGTGTACATTATGTGGCGGTCAGAGAACAGTTTGCAGGAGTTGGTTCTGGGAATGGAACTCGGGTTACTAGTGTTGGTAGGAAGCAACTTTGCCGATGAGCCATCTCACCAGCCTAATAAACTTCTCTTCTGAGTCATAGACAGACAGACAGACAGACAGACAGACAGACAGACAGACAGACAGACAGACAGACACAGACACACACAGACACACAGACACACAGACACACACAGACACACACACACAGACACACACACACAGACACACACACACACACACACACACACACACACACACACACACACACACACACCTGGAGACAGAGTCTTGCTATATAACCTAGGCTAGTCTCAATTCTGGATTCTGGAATTACAAACATATACCAACATGCCTACCAACAGTAATTTGTACAATCTTAAAGTTATTTCAACATCTTGTGAGCCAAATACACTGCTGTATTACAAATTAAATCCTAACTATATTTTAGATCATGAAAATTCTAGTTTATAGTGTAAAATTGCATTTCTTTGATTATTTTCAGTTAATAAACAACAAAGATGTGGCTGACAACTATTGTCACTAGTTCAGTACATAGGAGTTTACTACATGCTCTCTTTTAGTTTTGGTTTGTTTGTTGAACTGATTTTGTTTTTCTGAGCCCAGGCTGGTCTCTAACTTGTTATATAGTCAAGGAAGATTTTAGGACTCCTGATATTCCCACCTCCATTTCCCAATTGCTGGGGTTACAGGCATGTGCCACTACATGTAGTTTATTTTTTGTATGTTTAGAATTCTAACAAAAATGTAAAAGAAGAAACAGACCTAACAAGCATGATAAATAAGGTGGTAAACTGTATCCTTTAAATTTGATGTTTTAGACAGGCAAGATGACTCAGTATGTAAAGGTACTTTCAACAAGCCTGACAACCTGAATTCGATCCCAGAAATCTACTTGAATGTAGACAATTCCTATAAGTTGTTCTCGGACCTGAACACACACACTGACGCACGTGAGTGCTCATAAATGCACATTAAACATACATTAAACATGTGCATACACACAAATACTATTTTTTTTAAGTTTTATGTGTTGTTTCTAGGCCTATTAACTTAGGAATCTCCTCAGATTTAATTCAGATAATATTTGGGTCACCATCATCACCCACAACAAAGAGATTTTGGGTCTATTTTAGATATATAAATAATTGGTGAAAATAAGTCATATATAAAAACAGACCTCCTCAAAAGATAACATTAAACAATAACAATAGTTAAGTGTTATTTCTTTGTCTCTTCATTAGCCAAACAGTTTTCAACCAACAGAAAGGAATGCAAAATACCTACCTGGCAAGAATGTTTGTTTAATTGTTTTTAACTCACACCAGCAATTTCTGCACTAAGCTGCAATCTCTACAACAGACACTGCCCTGTCTTCCTTAAAAACAAAAACTGCAAGTAATGTTTGAAGTATACTCGGAGAAAGTAAGATTTCAAAACAGTACATGTCTTAGTATTTATTATCTTTCCTTAAAGGAAGTTTCTAAAAGCTTATAAAAACCCATTGGAGGCAGTACCTACACCCAAAAATCAACAGAACTGAGTCATTTTTAGAACTGGAAGACAGTTGAGATATCAAATCCAGCAATCTAAAAAGCATGGCAGTGAAGGAAAGAAGAACCAGTAACAATAACCCAAACATGCAACATTCTTATAGTTTTACTTGTAACTCTTCTGTATGAGCAGCAGTGTAACTGTCAAGCATTGTATCAGAAAAGGTTTTGAGGTTTTGACATGTATTTTGTTAAATTATTTTTAGAATGTAAGAATACGCTTGGATGTTATTAAAACTACTGTTGGTGTAATCTGATATTTAATGTTTTGTAAAATAATCTTATATAAGTGATTTCACATCATCTCGTATGTCTGATCAATTTAAAAGAATATTTATACAAAGGAAAAAAAATCACATCCAAATTGATACACACCTGAAAAAATATAAAGCACTAAAAGTTAACATTGTTTAGTAAGCTTAGTTTTTAAACATATTATGTAACTTTTTCATGCAAAGATACTTAGTACTTATTAGCATAAGAAACTTAGCACAGGTTATTACCATAAAGTAGATCATATTCTAAGTGACAGGTCAGATGTGAGCTTTTTTTGTTTTGTTTCAGTTTGAAAAATAAAAGAAACAAAACAAAAAGTCACTGGGTACTAAGGAACATAAATACTGTTCCCTAACTTACTATATTGACCAAGAATGTAGACACTTTTAAACATTAGGAAACCTCATTCCCACACATACCAATTAAAAGTTCTGAGGAATCAGTTCAAACTAACCTCTAATTAATTAGGTTTAAGGTACAGTTTGTCAGCCGGATGGTGGTGGAACACGCCTTTAGTCCAGCACGGAGGTAGAGGCAGGCAGACCTCTGGGAATTCAAGACCAGCCTGGTCTACAAGAGCTAGTTCCAGAACAGCCTCCAAAGCCACAGAGAAACCCTGCTTGGGGGGAAAGGTGGGAGATAGTTTGTCTTGTCTTTGTAGATATGAAAAGGCAAACAAAAAGATCACTAGAAGATCGAGCCACGTATTCACTTCTAAATTTAGACATAATGTTTTTACACATGATCACTTTTAAATAAGTGATTTATTTATGTATATAAGCCTATAAAATGTACCAGTTTATAAACAATTCATTTTTATAGGGAGGTTTCCTGTTTTCCTGAAACAAATGCTTACCAACTAAAATTAGGAACTTTAAAAAGGTAGTCATCAAAAGCCTCACAAATGAGTTTTAAAATGTATAATCTAAGGTTGTTAAAATTAAACTCCACAGTATCAATGTCATTTGTTCATGCATGTAAATTTTGTTCACTGAGTCATTATTAAAATCAAGTTTTCAACAGGAAGTCTTTTTTGTACCACTTACACAATTTTGATGTGTCAATTTACTTCAAAAGTCTCTACTATTCTTTTTTTTTAAGATTTATTCTTATTTTTATGGGGTTTGTGCCCACGGAAGCCAAAGGTTTTGAATCCCCTACAGTAAGAGTCAGAAGCAGTTGTGAGATACTGCAATTATCTGGAAGAGCAGTATGCTCTGCTCTCTTTTGTCAGGGTTTCTCCCTTAGTTCTGGCTGGCCTGGAACTCGCTCTGTAGACCAAGCTGGCCTCAAACTCACAGGGATCCCCCTGCCTCTGCTGGGATCAAGGTAGTATGCATTCTTAATTGCTGAGTCATTTCTCTAGCTCCTATCCTATTATTCTTTCAGCAGCTTCTATCACTCCAGATACTCCTCAAATGAAGATCCATCCATTCCTTATTTGTACATCTAACTTTTCTCCTTGTCCTAGTGCAAGACTCTGGCTTTCCTTTCTCTCAAACCTCATTCATTATGTTTGATCTTATCCAGATTGTGCTCTCGTTGTAAACAATGAGTTAAACAGAATGAGTTAAAACATCAGAAATTATTTCACAAAGCTTTTTTTCCATTTTCCAAAGCTTCACTGTGTAATTTCATTATCAAACTATTTACCAAAATTTCACTGAACACCTTTTATATGGTATCCAAAATGGTCACTCATTTTTCTGTTTCTTTTTAACAGGTAACAGCACCCATCTCCTTTCCAAAGCATACAAATCTTTCCATTATTCTAGCACTCAGGCTAAGGTATGAGGATACGAGTTCAAGGTCAGACTAGGTTGCCCAGCAAGAACCTGTCGCCAAAAAAAGAAAAAAAAAAAAAAAAGAAAAAAAAAAGGCAAAATGAAACAAAGGGAAAACACTTTACCTAGCTCCCAATTCCAAAGAACACTTTAATTAAAAACACCCAAACTCACAGAGCACTTTTTCAATCACATCTTTGAAAGTCAAGTTAAACTTTTTTGACAGAGTTTCTCTGTGTAGTTTTGTAGACCAGGCTGGTCTTGAACTCACAGAGACCCGCTTGCCTCTGCCTCCTGAGTTCTGGGATTAAAGGTATGCAGCACCACTGCCCAGCTTAGTTAAACTCTTACTTAAAAAGTAAAATTGGGAGATGGCTCAGAGAGTAAAGGCATTGCTATCAAACCACCAGAACTGAAAACCTGAGTTCAATCCCCAAGACATCTACATGGTAGAAGAAAACTAACTCTGAAGGTTGCCCTGACTCGCACAGGTGTACCAAGGAATATCTACACACATATACACAGAAACACACTTAAATAAGTGTAAGAAAGTTTTTTTTTAGATTTATGTATTATGTACATTGGGGTTTTGCCTACATGTATGTCTGTGTGAGGATGCCAGATCCCCTGGAACTGGAGTTACAGATAGTTGTGAACTGCTATGTGGTGCTGAGAATTGAACATGGGTCCTTTGGAAGAGGAGCTAGTGCTCTTAACTGCTGAACCATCAATCCAGTCCCAAGAAAGTCTCAAATATGATCAGGGGTTTGACCACCACTAAAAAAATTTTTAATAAAATGAAAATGATGATAGTACAGTAACATCACCTTAGAGCAGGGTTTTCAACCGTCCTAATGCTGCAACCCTTTAATACAGTTCATGTTGTGGTGACCTCCAACCATAGAATTATTTTCATTGCTACTTCATAACTGTAATTTTACTACTGTATGAATCACAATGTAAATATCTGATATGAAAGACATCAGATACACAGTTAGCCCTGTGAAAGGGTCATGTGATTCCCAAAGAGGTTGCTACCCACAAACCACTGCCTTAAAGCTTACAAGGAAATGTTTCACAGCAAAACTATATTGAAATAAAAGCAAGAAATTTCTTGTAAATCTAATTTCTCAGGAAAATAAAATACATGCAAAATCCAATCTATAATAAAATCAAATCTTAATTTGTGGGAAGTAAATTAACTGCGGAGCACATTTATACTTTTCTGTTAAACTTTGTCTTACAGGTTAAGCTTTGTGTTTGCCAACACATGCACACAAAAATCTGTCTCTCTAACATGGACCCAGTAACTATATAAAACAAGCCAAGAAATAAGTTCTAATTGATATCTAATTGATATCTAAATAAGTTCTACTATCTAAATGACAGTAGTCATATGGTCTTTCCTCCCAGACCCCTGGCAAATTTGTGTCTGGTGCTCCATTCAGTCATTGAAGAGATTAAAGACATACGGTCTCCTTAGGAAAGGCTTTATTCAAAAGCAGGTTCCTTATTCTGGTCAAATAATATTTGAATCATGTTTAAATCTGTTGCTTGACATTTGTTATATCATTTGTGCCATGGCTACCACTGATGGGGTTTATTTTTCTGCTGTTCATTTTAGTTCACCCTAAGTGCGAAGATAGTCAATAGCAAATTGTCAAACAAGAGAAGCAAATAGCATTTGACAGTTTCATGAATCACCTAGTGCAGATATTACATTGTTATTAACATAATGTTCACAGCTATCTAGAATCACCTAATGCAGCTGTTAACAATAAAATTCATTAGATGCTCTATTCGCCCCCACTGAACAGTATTAATTATCAAATTTGATAAGTTTCAGGATGAACATACTACAGTTTTACATTCCATCCACCCTCATGCACTCAGCTAACATCTGTAAAGCTCTTGAGTATCTTCCAGGTACTACATTCTACTTCTCTTAAAACAATGGTATTTTATGAAAATGTGTTCATTTGCTGGGTTGGTGGGGGTCAGGAGAAATGAACGTCATGAAATCTCCCAGACAACAAATGGAAATATGAACTTCCTCACCAGAATTTCAATTGCAGCCATATGGCTGGCATGATGACAGAAGCCTTAACAAGTGTTTAATACACACAGGAAGAACAATCATGCTACTTTTTAAGGATAATAGTAATGGCTAACATTGAGACTTGCAATATTGCCAAAATGAAATCCAACTAGCCTCATTACTTCATTTAATCTTTACATCATCCCTAAGGGACTAACACTGTAATCCTCACTGCACAGATCTTATTCAAGGTCACTGAGCTGCAGAATTAGAATTCAAACCCAGTTCTTGGGAAGATATAGCTCAATGGCAGTATACTCGTATGTACAAAGGTTTGAACCCTCGGACCAACCACGGACACACAGTCTTGTCTCTCACTCACGGGCGCGCGCGCGCGCACATACACACAGCAAAAAAAAAAAAAAAAAAAAAAAAAAAAATTAGCTGTATCTGTGTTTAAAGCTTATGCTCTAGATCACACTTTACTTTTTGGTTTAATATTCAATTTTAATCTAACACTTTTGAATATCTCAAATTTTTGCCTTAGAATTGTATTGTTGGTACATACATACCCAAAAAAAGAAAAAAAAGGTTTTACCTAAAACTGTGGTCTTACAAATCTAAATATTTATATGAAAAATGAAGTCTACTTGAATCCCTATGGTAATGGGTCAGAATCCTTTTGGAGTTAAAAGAGATGCTGTGGGTCATCTAGACCAAAATCTTCATTTGAGGACTAATGAAAACAGAAGCCTTTTCAGAAAGTTCTACATTCCTAATCTAAACGGCCACATTTTCCGTCCAGAAGCAGTGACTCTACCACTGATTTTCCAAAGCATTATTTTAAAGAGATAATCTGTATGTCTAACATTTCAATATCATATGGAACATGGTATCTCTTTCTGAAACACTGTACAAAAAGTAAAACCTTTAGGACATGAAATCAGACTATTGCAAGACTATTATCAACAGAAAGCTTAAATATTTCCACTGAGACACATTACAGAAAGTTTTAAAATGGCATCCTTAACCATATAAACTCAAAAGTAACCATTTCTTTATTGAATTCAATTTACATTCATTTGGGTCAACTATGGACTCATCGTCACTTTACTAGTCTTGTCACGTGACTAAATCCAAGCTCATTTCAAGGGAAAGGCTGTACTATGCTGTATTTAGAACATATTATCACTAAGAGCAGCCAGATGAGTCTTTGTAGACCTATCCAAAAGCCTTGCCTTAGTTGCTAAGAAACTACAATTTACCATATTATAAATCATCCAAAACAACTTATGCCAGCACAGATTAAACATCTACCATCAAGAATCTCTCACCTACAGCACAAAATGAAACTGCTACTTCCACAAATAACTGAAATCAGAATTAGAGTCAAGTCATATCACATAAATGACTGGTAGAGCAAGCAAATCAGGCTAACTCTACCATTTCCCTTCCACAGCTTTGTACTTAAGGAAAATGGGGTGGGGGTGCCCACATCCTTAGGATATTCAATGTAAGAGACAGAAAAATGTTTCCCTTTTGACCCATGAAGAAACAAAGCCATAGGGCATAAAATTCCCTAAGTAGAATGATAGCGCTTTTTTTTTTTTTTGTCTCAATACTGTATTTTCGCTGTAACCTCTAGCATTTTAAGGTCGGTTTCTCTTCAGAACCCTCAACTCCACGGACTCTGCGTGATTTTGTTTTAATGAAAGCCATTTTAATTTCAGACAAGAGCAATTTTAATTGTTTTAGTATAACAACGAAGAATGAGGAGATTAAAACTAATTTATGTCTCCCTACCCCAACCGACTTCTTATGATTTTTTCATATGAAAAAATCTTTAAACCTCTTAATAGTTGTTTCCACAATAACTGAAATAGGCTCATTATCCTTTTAAGTTTGCTTCTGAAAGATCAGTTCAGCAACAGAACTGTGGCAATGCTGTCAATCAGAATCCGTCAGGTTTAGCTCCCCCATGCCTATTATCCTTCATCATCTTCTCTAAAAAGCTTCAGCTCGAAACCCAATTTTCGCTTCCACTGTACCTTAAACACATCCCAGAGGCCACATTCATATTCCACAGAAATGACATCTTTTCAGTCTTGAAACTTTTAAATCTCAAAAGCCCACTTCCTCCATTTCCCTGCCATCACTCAACTGCCCTCAATCCCACCACTGCAGATGTAACTGTCCCAGCCCTCCCCAAAGGCCAAACCTACATCATACAGCATTTGCCACAACTCATCCCCTCCCTAATGTATCCACCACGCTGCAAAGCAACATTACACCCCCGACTTCCTGCATTTTACTCCCTTCCCTTATTTTTCGTCTTCCCCAACACCCACCTCTATACCCAGGCACCCTTTACTTCTCTGATGCTTCCTCTACCTCAGTTTTAATGCTTTCCCCCCATCCTCTGCTCATTTTCCTCTCCTTATTTAGAAACTCCCTTTTGCTTTCCCAACCGCTACCCTAGAATGCCCAGCACTCCACCCTCTTTGGCAAAACCCAGCCCTCTTCCCCCAGCAGCTCGTTTGGAGACACTGCTGCTTCTCTTTTCCAGGTCCCCCACTGCAGTCAACCCACTCCATCATCTTTCCGCCCACCTTCCCTCTACCCCCAAATCCAAGGTTCCCCGAATCCCTTACTAACCCCTCTCCTTGGAGACTCAAGTAGTGGCTCCCGCTAGGTGTTCTTCAGGATCCTTTTCACCCCAGCTTCCCCCTCCTCCCATTTTCCAGGATGTCACTAGGGTTCCGGGGCCCCCGTAGAATCCCGGTGTCAGCGCCTGCAGAACCCGGTTCCCTCGCCGCCAACACCCCTCTGCCGGCTCGAACTCGAACGCCTTCTCCAGAGCCGCCCCCGCTACTCCAGCTCCTGGTGAGCGCAGAGCCCCACGCCGCGCGCGGACCTGTCTCCAGCGCCCCGGGCTCGCAGCACAGCGACGCCTCCACTCTCCACGAAGCGCCTCCTCGCTTCAGCCCGGCCGCCCGGCCGCCCGCTCCCGGCTCCGGCATCCCCTTCAGGCCTGGGCCCGGCCCCTCTGGTTGCCGGAGCCCGGCGCCCCCGCCCGGCCCGCCCCCGGCCCCTCGGCTTACCGTTCTGAGCAGCACCTGGCCCTGGGAGGAGCGAGCCAGAGACCAGCAAGAGCGAGAGGGCCAGGGCGCTGGGGAGCGAAGAGCCCGACATCCTCCCGAGCCGGAGAGCGCGCAGCGAATGGGCCGGGCCGGGGCCGGGGCCGGGGAAGGGAGGGGAGGGAGGGAGGGGGCGGGCGAGCGCGCGAGGGAGTGAGTGAGCGAGGCAGCGGCGCCCCAGCTCCGTCCTTCCCCGTCCTCCTCCTACCGCCGCAGCGCCCAAGCCTCGCGAGACCTCCGCTGGCGGCCGTGGGCGGTCCAGGAGCTCCGGCGGCAAGGCTCGCGAGAAGAGGCTCGCGCCCGAAGTCCCCGCCCCTGCGGAGGCTGATTGGCCTAGCGCAAGGGAGCTCACATGCAGAGGGCGCTTCTGGCCACGTGATGGGGCGAGGCGGGGACTCCACCCGCCCGCCCGCTCTCCCGCGGGGGAGGCCGTCAGAGAGCACGGCGGAGTACAGTTTTCCCCTCGGTGGAATCCTAGTGCCCGTAAATGAGAGGAAGCATTGAGTAAACTGTCTCTCCTCCACCCATACTGCCTTTCAAGCGTTACCGCTCTAAACTTCAGAAATGGATACACCAGACCCCGCTAATAAGCTTCCTGTCATCGTCCCTTATCAAGAACTTGCTATTCTTGCTTCTGGACTTTGACCAGAGACCGCTAGAGCTATCTGGCCACAACCTCTCTGCCACATTTTCCCCTCCCGGGCAGTGTTACACGCTTGCTGTGCCTTCCTGCGCGGACATCTGTTCCCTCTGCCTTCAAGTGTCCTCCTTTTCCTCCCTACCTGTGCCATCCCCACCCCCCTTTGGCCTTATTTTAGCTTCACAGACTCTGAGGGCCCGAAGTTAACTAGCCTAGTTGTAGGGCCATAGAAAAAATTCTACAAGGAAGTCATATGTCAAGTGATAGACAGAATCTTTGGTAGAGAAACCTGTAGAAAATAGTTTCCAGTCAGTTCACAGTGGATTAGGAAGAGTCAAATGACCCATAGGAAAGGGGCCAGAAAAAAAAAGGCCGGGGGGCGTGGGGGGGGGAATTTAGCCATGTTGCATGGAAATTTGAGAAATGCCTCCTTTGGGAGAAGGAGGATATTGGGGAGATGCCATGGTTGGTAAAAATGCTTGCTGCACTAGGATGAAGACCTTCCCCAGCATAAAAGGGAAAAGATGGCCATCAGGCCTGTGGCTTTCATCACAGGCTGGAGAGGTGGAGAACAGGAGGACCTGGAGCTTGCTGGCTAGCCAGCCTAGCCAGTTGGTGATCTCCAAGTTCAGTGAGAAACCCTGCACTCTACTGAAGTGGAGAGTAGTTAAGGGAGACAGCCAGAAGCTGCCGTCTGGCCTCCGAGTGCATGCAGGCTTGCTCACACACAAACACAGATTTGGGGGACTTGGCTTATTGTTTTTTTTTTTTTTTTTTTTTTTTTTCCTGTACCACCCTCAGCACTTGTGGTTAACAAAGAAGTGTTCTCTGTGGCTTAGGTCATCCCTGAGTCAGAACAGGCATCCTCGGGTGTGTCTATGACTTAAAAATGAGGAATGGTAAACTGGCCTGCCGACCTGACTTTCTTCAAAGGCTTTGGTGAATCTGGAGGAAGGAGATCCTCACAGCCTCTCCAGCTTTCCTGGGAACTAGACAACTAGTGGTTATAGACTGAGTCTTCCAGTAAGGGCTAGGGCTACAACTGTGGTATGCACAAAGAGGAAAGGCTGTTGTTTTAAGCAGGTTTTTTGGTGTTTTTTTTTTTTTTTTTTTCTTAACAAAGGCCATTCTTGCGGCCATCCTGTAAAAACAACTACCGGCTGTCACTAGTGAAGCCAAGTTTCTCAGTTGATGGACATTTTGATTGAATGCAACCATTCTGCCTCCTAGAAACCATAAGAAACATATGTTTTATCCTTACAATGAGGAATCCTTATAACATTATCATTTGTAGCAGGGGAAACTGAGGCTAAGAGATGGTATGGTTTGCTCAGGGTCTCCAAGCTTAACTGTTGCTGCCAGGCAGTCTAGTTTACTTGCTTCTAGGCTTATTTTAGAAGCAAATCTCCTGGGCCTCTTGAACTTGGGAGTGGCATGTGACTGACTCAGCCAATGAAATTTGAGAAGTGGCATGCATCATTTTCCAATTGAAGCATTTATTTCCAGGGTTTCAATTTTTTTTTTGCCTTGGCAACAATGAGTAGTGATTATGACAGTGAAAATACATGTCAACAGGAAATGTATAGCCACTTGGATCCTTGAGTTAGCACAATAAGTTGAACTCTCCTATCCACCCACACATCTCTTGAGTTAAACTATTGACCGTCAAGGATGTTTGTTCTTTTCCCCTTTAAACATTTTTTATTTTACATGTATGAATGTTTTGCTTGCATGTATGTATGTGCACCATGCAGTACCTGTGGAGGTCACAAGAGAGTGCTGGAACCCCTGGAACTGGAGTTACAAATAGTTCTAAGCTTCTGAGTGCTGAGAACTAAACCTGGGTCCTCTGCAAGAACAGTAAGTGTTCTCAACCACTGAGCTGCCTCTCCAGCCTTCAGTGGTTATTCTTAAAGCACAACCTGAACAAATCCACCCACATTGTATCACTAGTATCTACAAGTCAGGCATCCTTGCGCAAGTGACCTAATAATTTCTCTTGACATTATCCATCAAATAGGGACAGTGATCATTGCAACCTCAAAAGACTGTGATAAGAAAAACTAGCTAAGTTTGTCTGCAATGTTTCAAATCATTTCTGGTATGGCAAGACTCCAATGTTGATCATGACACCACTACAACTCAGACTCCAGCCTACAGTTCCCCTCCCCACTGCTGCAATGTCATGATTACAGAAAGTGAATCAGGAACAACCTTGTAACTATGAGTACTACCACTCAACTCTCAAAACACTCAGCTATGAAGAACCCTTTTACCTAGAAAAAAATGCCATCAGGTTGCACATGACAGTAGCAGTATTATTGGTTTCCTTCTGTCTTAAAATACATAACTAAAATCTCCTATTGATTCAGTAACTGTGTTAAAGGAATTTAGAAATGTGGGGGTTTTATTGTTGTTTGTGGCTTTAAAAACTAGCTAAAACCAGGCATAATAGCTCACATTAATACTTGGGAGGCTGAGGCAGGAGGATCGCTCCAAGTTCAAGGTCAGGCTAAGCCTCAGAGGTGAAATCCTGTCTTAAAACAGAACCAATAATTATTTGTACACACTAAGAAAACTACAACTGCAGACATGTCTGGGCATTTTTAAGCTCCTTGTAATACCTCGGAAGAACCCTAGGGGACCTCAGAGCTCATGCTGAAACACTTTCCTGGCCTCCAGGGACTCCCTTGGAGGTCTTCTTCCCAGTGTTGGTAGCGCCCTCTGGTGGGAAGGCCTGCAATTCCCAACTGAAAGGCTTCCTTTGGTTTGGTTTGACTGGTTCATTCTGTTGTCATTGGAAGGTTGGTCAAAAAGACACAGTAGTGGGGTTCCTAGAGATGACCTTAAACTTCCTAGTGGTTTTCTCTCTTGATCCTGCACAGGTCTCTTTCTCCTCATACATACTTCCCACTCATCTTGATTGCGTCCATCTGACCTTCCTTGACCTTTTCAACTCCTTGCACCGTCTTTGAACTCCATACATGAATCCAACAACCATGCTGACAGCCTCTTCAGTACTTTGGTGTCTCGGTTTTTTTATCTTCTCATTTCCAACAGCCTTCTCCCTGGAACAACCGAGGTTCTACGTGAACACTTTAATCATCCTTTTTGAAGGGTGCTATGAAGTGTAATGCTCTACTCTACAAATTGACACCTACACTTTGGTTCCCTTGTTAGTACCCCATTTGTTATAATTCTTCAACCTCACCGAGACTGCTGATTCACAAATCCCACCAAGTTCTCTTTCTTCCATTCTACTTTTCCCTCTCGGTCAAGTTGGGATGGAGCCGATGGTTCATGGCTAGGACCACTGACTTCCCCGTCTCATCCTCCAGTAATGTCCAGAGACAACCACAATCTGAATGAGAACTGACGTCTGAAATGAGACTTCATGCTTGCACCTGAACATGGTTTCATTTTCTTTTTTTCAAGAAAAATATTTTTTAATTTATTTTATTTTATGTGCATTTGTGTGTACCATGTGCATGCAGTGCCCATGGAGGCCAGAAGAGGGTGCCATATTCTCTGGAACTTGGTGGCTGTTAGCCAAGAGGTCAGTGCTGACAACAAACCCAGGTTCTTGAAAAGAACAACAGTGCCCTTAATGGCTGAGCCATTTCTCCAGACTCTGAACTACTTTCTGTGCACAATCTCATACCTCCAAATGGCACTCACCCTTGTCCAGCAAACCTATTCCATATGTGGTAAACTGAATTTGCACCCACAGTGATCACATACAAGGAATGCTTTATTTTCTACCCCATCCCAAGTCAAATTTAATCAGTTCCAAGTAACCGTTTGCTGAGAAAACAAGAGATTCTATTTTGGTCATTATGAGACTTCCTCCCTGTTTCCTATAGGACAATAAGCAATTCCTGAGTTTCTGTTTGATAGGTTCATTCAATGGTTTGAAGTTGTCAACCAGTTTTTTTGTTTATGTGTTTGTTTGGCTTGGTTTATTTTGTTTTGTTTGGCAGTTTAAGATTCAATCTTGCAAGCCAGGAGGTGGTAGCACATGCCTTTAATCCCAACACTAAGGAGGCAGAGGCATTCAGATCTCTGTGAGTTTGAGGCCAGCCTGGTCTACAAAGCTACACAGAGAAACCCTGACTCGAAAAACCAAAACGATAAAAAAAAAAAAAAAAGATTCAGTCTTGCACCATTTGGTGATTGTGCATGCCTTTAATCCCAGCACTCAGAAGGCAGAGGCAGGCAGATCTCTGTCAGTTCAAGGCCAGCCTTATCTACAAAGTGAGTCCAGCACAGCTCGAGCTGTTACCCTGAGAGAAACCCTGTCTCAAAAAAAAAAAAAAAAAAAAAAAAAGTTAGGTCTTGCTCTGTAAATTGGTCTCTAACTTGCAATCCTCCTGTCTCAGTCTCCCAAATGCTGGAATTACATTCATGCACCACCAGTCCTGGTTATTCCTTGATTTTTATGCAATCTGTAGGACATTTACCTTTTTATTTTTATTTTATGCATGTAGATACTTTGCATACATGTAGGTCTGTGCACCATGTGAATACAGTATCCACAGAGACCAGAAGAAGGCATTGGATTTCCTAGGATTGGAGTTACAGTTGATTGTGAGCTCCCTTGTGGGTGTTGAGAATCACAATGGGGTCCTGTGGAAGAGCAGCATTGCTCTTAACAACTTAACAACTGAGTCATCTCTTCAGCCCTGACATTTACTTTTTTGTTGTTGTTAATTTGGTTTCTACTGATGTGTGCACTGCCAGATCCACACAGTCCCCTGAAGGCAAGTGGTTCCATGCTGTCCATCACAACCCTTGAGCTGCCTCGCCCCACACCCCACTCCCTGTCAGTTCTTTGTCATTGTTTTACTTCTTCCCACCTTGAAGCCTTGGTATATTTTGGTTTGTTTGTTTTGCATGGAAGTCACACCATTCCACCTTCTGTACCTGATCTATTTCTCATCCTTTAGGTATAAGTTTCACATTATTCCTTCTATTATGAAAATTAGCACCCAAAGGAGGTAATGTGTCATGCGCATTCAGGAGGCAGAGGCATGTGGGTCTCTGTGAGTTCAAGGCCAGCCTGGTCTGAAAAGAGAGTTCAGGGCTGTTACACAAAGCAAACCTGTCTGGAAAATGAGAGAGAGAGAGAGAGAGAGAGAGAGAGAGAGAGAGAGAGAGAGAGAGAGAGAGAGAGAGAGAGAGATATTATCCTATGTAGTTATAATAATGATCATTTTCATAAGACAACAAGAGCTTAGGAAGGAGAATAACTTCTCAGCTCTTACCTGGCCCGAAATGGAGGTAGAATTCTAATTAAAGTCCTTTTGAACCCAAAGGATGACTAAGACACAACCTAAAGCAGTGGTTCTCAACCGTCCTAATGCTGCATTCCTTCAACACAGTTCCTCATGTTGTAGTGACCCCCAACCACCAAATTATTTTCCCTGCTACTTCATAACTGTAATTTTGCTACTCTTATGAATCGAAATGTAAATATCTATGTTTTCTGATGCTCTTAAGTGACCTCTCCAAAGAGGTCATGACCCACAGATTGAGAACCACTGATGTAGAGGAAGATAGTTTCTTGCAATGAATGGCCCTCTTCATGCAACATGAATTTTGCCTGAGTAAAGGAACCTCCTTGGGCAACCTCTTCATTCAGGATCTGCTAAGGTTAGAGCAATGTTTATTCACAGTGACATTAGATGTTTATCATTTCTTTAGGAAGAACTTTGGGTACCATACCTACTCTGATGACTAATGTAGGGATGAGGGAGGGTAACCAAACAGCTGGGATAGGCTCTCTGTGGTTGTGGCCAGATCTTAGGGGTTAATCCTTGCTCAGATTTGGAAATAATTTGAATGAAAGACATAGATGTGTATGCCTATAGAGATTAAAATATCTCCCTTATAAAGGCTACATTGGATAACTACCAGTAGTCTGCTAGCCACACTGGCTTTCGAACGAACAGTTTGCTCCTGAATGTGGCCATGTATATGTACATTCACAGGCACCAGCAGTGAAAACCCTAAGTTTCCCATTACCACCTGGGAATGACGGAGAAGCAAAAACAAACAAGTATATATCCTCTGATGGTAGCAGGTCTCAAACTTGCTCAATTTCTTCCCACAATGGCTTACCAGAAACCTCACTTTAGCCCACAGTGGGAAAATTGAGTAAAAGGAAGCCATGAGAATTACAATAATGAAATTATCTTTTGTGGCTACACATTAGAATCAACTGGGGAGCATGAATAAAATTAGAGCACTAAAAGAGATAGGCACACCAACATTCAGATCTCAGGCTCAGGAGATTTCAATTCCATTGTCTGGGGTGGCTCCCAGTTTAATAATAATTTATAATGTTCAATAGTGCAAATGTTCTGCATTTCAACATTTGATGCATCTTAGAACAACCAGAGAACTGTAAAACAATTTCAGTCCTGGGGTGGGGCGATAGCTCAGTATGTAAGGGTGCCTGCTGTGAAGTGGCTGAATACAAGATAAAATTTTAAAAAATCAGTAACCTCTTACATACAAATGACAGGTGAACCAAGAAAGAAATCGGGAAACACAGCCTTCACTATAACCACAAACAATATAAAATTCCCTTGGAGTAAATCTAACCAAGAAAGCAAAGACTTGTATGATTAAACAAAACAAAACAAAAAAAGAACTTCAAGTCTTTCAAGAAAGGATGCTCATGGACCGGTAGGATCAACATAGTAAAAATGGCAATCCTACCAAAACCAATCTACAGACTCAGTGCAATCCCCATCATCATTGCAATCCCCATCAAAATCCCAGCACAATTCTTAACAGGCCTTGAAAGGACAACACTCAACTCCATATGGGAAAAAAAACAGGATAACTAAAAACAATAATAAAAAACAGACACATTGATCAGTGAAATCAAGTTGAGGACCCAGACATAAACCCACAGACCTATGGACACTTGATTTTCAAAAAAGGAGCCAGAAATACACAATGAAAAAAAAGAAATCATCTTCAACAATTGGTATTGATGTAACTGGATGTCGGCATATAGATGAATGCAAATAGAACTATATCTATCACCATGCACAAAACTCTAGTGGAACAAAGACGTCAATGTAAAATCAGACACACTGAACTTAATAGAAGAGAAAGTGAGGAATAGCCTTGAATGCATTGGCACAGGAGATAACTTCTTGAACAGAACACCAATAGTACAGGCACTAAGATCAACAATCAATAAATGAGACCTCTTGAAAATGAAAATCTTCCTTAGGGCAAAGGACACCATCAATAGGACAAAACAGCAGCCTACAGAATGGGAACAGATTCTCACCTATCTACTCCACAACAGATAGAGGGCTAATATCTAAAATATACCAAGAACTCTAGAAACTAGATATCAAGAAAACAAATAATCCAATTAAAAAATGGGGTATAGTTCTATACAGAATTCTCAACAGAAGAAACAAAAATGGCTTAGGGATACTTAAAGAATTGTTCAATGTCCTCTCTACTTTGAGATTCCATCTTACACTTGTTAGAGTGGCTGAGATCAATAACACAACTGATAGTTCATGCTGTCAAGGATATAGAGCAAGGGGAACACTCCTCCACTACTGGTGGGAGTGCAAACTCATACAGCCAATGTAGAAATCAATATGGCAGTTCCTCAGAACACTGGAATCAATCTACCTCAAGACCCAGCTGTACTGCTCCTGGGTATATACCCAAAGGATGCTCCATCACACCACAAGGACACTTACTCAACTATGTTCATAGCAGCTTTATTCATAATAGCCAGAAACTGGAACCTAACAGAACCTTATGCCCCTCAACAGAAGAATGGATAAAGAAAATATGGTATATTTACACAATGGAGTATTTACTCAGCTGTTTAAAAATGACATCATGAAATTTGCAGACAAATGGATGGGACTAGAAAAAAAATCATCTTGAGTGAGGTAACTCAGACCCCAAAAGCAAGCATGGTATGTATTCACTTATAAGTGGATATTAGCTGTTAAATTAATATTAATCATGCTATAATCCACACACCCAGAAAGACTAAGTAACAAGGAGGGCTCAAGCGGGTACACATGGATCTCCTTGGGAAGGGAAAAATAATAGATATTTGTGGGTGGACTGGGGGCGGGTGGGAATGGGAACCAGAAGGTTGCGGGTGGAGAGAGACAGTACTGAGAGAGATGACTAGAATTGGAGGGCATCTCAGGAGTGCGGGTGATGTGAAAACCTAGTCCAGTAGAACTCTCAGGATTCTGTAGGTGGAAGTTTCTGTGTACAGCCCAGTCCTTCATCTGCTCAGTCCCAAATAAACATAGATCGGCTTATATTAATTATAAACTATTTGGCCTATTGCTCAGGCTTATTACTAACAAACTCTTACAACTTACATTAGCCCATATTTCTTATCTGTGTTTAGACAAATGGCTTGGCACCTTTTCTCAGTAAGGCATTCTCATCTTGCTTTCTCTGTGTCTGACTGGCAACTGCCTCTCTCCCTTTCCTCTTCCCAGAATTCTCCTAATCTGGCAGCCCACCTATACTTCCTGGCTGGCTACTGGCCAATCAGTGTTTTATTAAACCAATACAAGTGACAAATCTTTACAATGAACAAGAACATTATCCCACAGGATTCTACCAGGGTGACCCTGTTGAGAAGTCCTAGTTCAGATCCTGAGCTGGCCATCTTCTATAACCAGGCAAGGCTTCCAGAGGTGGGACTGGGACACCAGCCCAGCTGCCAACTGTTACGATAAATCTTTCCGACAAAAGCCGCCTGAGCCCCACCACCACCCGCCTGAATTAGGGCCCAAATGAATACACAGAAACTTGTATTAGGTACAATACTCCTTGGCCAATGACTAGGATTCTCATCTTTTAGCTCAGTCTTAACTATCATAAACCTATATATTCTATAAGACTTAACTTATCAGACGCCTTATTGGTGTCCCTCCTTGCCAATGGATCACATTGTGCCGCTGGAGCAGGAGCAGAGGGGAAAAGAGGGATGCTTCCTGTTTCTGCTTCTTTAAATATGAGTCTCCTTGCTATGTCACTTCCTGCCTGGATCACCACTTCTCTACTACATTTCCCAGAATCCTCTTTGATTCCTAGTCCCGTCTACCTTGCTATCTCATTGGCCAAACAGTATTTTATTTAACAATCAATAAGATAAACATACACAGTACATTTCCCATCATCTCCTCTTTCTGTCTAAATAAAAGGATAACTTATCTTTTATAATAACTGAAGAAAACTATAACCTTAACTATCTGTCTTCAACTCTATCAAAGACCACAGAAGGACAATATATAAACTCTAGAATTGACAGAGACATCCGCTACCTGGACAGTCACCCAAAGTGCCAATCAGTGTTTTATTAAACCAATACAAGTGACAAATCTTTACAGTGAACAAGAACATTATCCTACAGGATTCTACCAGGGTGACCCTGTCGAGAAGTCCTAGTTCAGATCCTGAACTGGCCATCTTCTATAACCAGGCAAGGCTTCCAGAGGCGGGACTGGGACACCAGCCCAGCTGCCAACCTTTGATCTACAATCTATCCCACCTGCAAGATGTGCTGGGACAATGGAAGCACAGAACTTGTTGGAGTGACCAACCAATGACTGATCAACTTGAGGCCCACACCATGAAAGGGAGCCCATGCCCAACCCTACCTGGATGACCAAGAGTTGGAGGCTGTATAGCCCAGAGAACTATGATAGAAAAAAATCAACAAAGCGATTCCCAACAATATTCTTATATACTCATAACTTGGTGCCTACCCCAATCCTCATCAAAGAGGCTGCAGGCAGCAGCTCATGGGAGCTGATGCAGAGACCCACAGCCAAATTGAACATCTCCCTTGAGCCCTTCCCATTGGAGCTCAGGGAACCCTGTAGAAGAAGGGGAGGAAGAAATGTAGGAACCAGAGGGGTTAAGGACATCTGGAGGACACAGCCCACAGATTTCAACTAAGCAGGGCTCATAGGGGCCAAGAGACTGAAGCAGAAGTCGTGGAGCCTTCATGGGTCTGCACTAGGTCTTCTGCATACATGGTATGGTTGTTAGCTTCATATTTTTGTGGGACTCCTAACAGTGGGAGTGGGGGTGTCTTGGACTCTTTTGTCTGCTCGAGATCCTTTTCCTCCTACTGGATTGTCTTGCCCAGCCTTGATATGAGTGTTTGTGCCTAGTCTTTTTGTAACTTGTTCTGCCATGTTCAGTTGATATCCCCGGAAGGTCTGCTCTTTTTCTGAAGAGAAACAAAGGAGGAGTGGATCTGGGGGGGGAGGTGGGAAGGGAAGCTGGAGGAGTAGAGGGAGAAGAAACTGTAATCAGGATGAATCAAAAACAAAAAAAAATTAAAAAACGTAATTAGACAAATGACAACAAAGAGATCCCCAGAATCCACATAAAAAGCCAGACATTGAATGCACCTATGTCTGTAACCCTAGACCTTTGTGGGGCAGAGACAGGAGGTGCTCTGGGGTTTACCTGCTGCCAGCTTAGCTCTAGTTTCAGTGGGAGACCCTGTCTCAAGGGAATAAGGCTGAGTGTGATAGAGCAGGACACCCAGTATCCTGCTTTGGCCTTTACAATGTACACATGAAAATGCATACACATGCAATAGACCACACATGCAAACACAAAGAAACAAACACATAAATAAATAAAATATAGTCTATGTCTTTAAAAACAATCTCCCGGACAGTGGTGGCCCACACCTTTAATCCCAGAACTTGAAAGGCAGAGACTAGCCAGGTCTACAGAGTGAGTTCCAGGACAGTCAGGACTGTTTCACAGAGAAACTCTGTCTGGAAAAACAAACAAACAAAAAACCAAAACCAATCTCAATCCCTACACCTCATCAATTAAACCAGAATCTTGGAGGCTTGCTTATTTGACATTTAATTATCATATGTCACGGAGAGGCTCGTCTCTGGTCAAGCGTATTTGGGACACTAAGTGCTTCTTGTGTTTATGTGTCTATTTCTATAGATTTGGGACTTTTTGCTGTAATTTCATTAAACAGATTCACTGTGCTTATAGGAATTTTGTTTTGTTTTGCTTTCTTCTGTCCCATAGATTATTAGGTTTGGTCTCTTGATTGTATTACATGGTTCTTGGAAGTTGTGAACCTTTCTCCGTGCTTTCAAAACCCACTGAATGTTAATTGCCCTGCTGGATTGATGCAGCTGTGGATATCAAGTAGTCCACTGTAGCTTCTGAATTTTCAGGTTCTGCAGCAGGAAACAGCAGATGGGGGATCCAGAGGCTGATCCACCTGCTGACCTGAGGGACTCAAGGCCATCCAACACCAGGCTCACTGACAGTTGATGAGATTGCCTCTGGCTGCAATGGCCACCGTTTCCTGTATATTCACTGACTGATGCAACCCTTTCTTCTATGATATTTCTTGTTTTTTCTTTTTTCTTTTTCTTTTTTTTTTTGAGAAAGGGTTTCTCTGTGTAATAGTCCTGGCTGTCCTGGAACTCACTTTATAGACCAGGCTGGCCTTGAATTCAGAGAGATTCACCTGCCTCTGCCTCCCGTGTGCTGGGATTAAAAGTGTGCGCTACCACCACCCAGAGAAATTTCTAAATTCAGCAGTTATTCCTAAAATTCTAAGAGCAATTTCTTACTCCATTACTGTTCTTTTAGCATAACAGTTTGTGCCATTTTGTAGATATGCTATCACTTTAAAATCTTTCTAGAAGTAGAATGTGTAAAGGTTTTCCATTCTCCATATTTTTCATTTCTCTTGGGCTAGAAGTTAAGTTTTTTCAATATAGAGTTTTTCTTTTATTTGTCTGTGTAGTGGTTTACATTTGTTGTTTTACATTTACAAAAGAGAAGCCACATTGATTTGCCTGGGTTGATGGTATGCATTCCTTATATGTTCTATAAGTCTAGCTCTATTTTTTATCTTACATCACTGTAAGGAAAACACTGCCCAGAGGTTCTCTGATTAAGGTTTGTCATTTTTGAAAGAGTGGCACTGGGGTTGAATGGTGATGGTGTAAAAGTGGATCTGGGATCTCCAGAAGATGTCTACACAGTCCAAAGTATTTTGACAAGGAAAAATGTTTTATTTATGCAGGAAAGTTCTAATCACACTCAGTTGAGTGAGCACACACAGGAGTCCCTCTGAGTCTTTATTCCTAACAAGAAATGTCCTGTGCCTCCCTGAGCAGTCAGAGCTCTGCCTTACATTCTTATGTGATTGACCTAATACAACACAGTGCGGTTTCTAGGAAACCATCAAGCAAGCATGTTTTGATTCCAAGAAGAGCTGACCTGGCAAGGCCTGAATTTCTGCAAAGTAGCTTCTTCACAATTTTTTGAAGATTTATTTATTTTTATTTTATGTGTATGTATGCGCACCTCATGAGTGTCTGGTGCTCATGGAGCCAGAAGAGGGCGTCTGATCTTCTAAAGTTGGAGTTGCAGAGAGTTGTGAGTTCTGATGTGGGTACTGGGAACTGAACCAGGTCCTTGGCAAGATCAACAAGGGTTCTTAACCTCTGAGTTACCTCTCTAGTCTGCTGCAACTGTTTAAAATGGAACTCTGTCTCATCTAATCCATTGACAGACAAGACAATATTCTACTCACACAGGGAATGCCTCAAAAAGGAGAAGGCTTTATTCTGAAATATATGTGTCCATTGTGATGTGTACCACAGTTGGGTTAGACTGTCTGTGGGGCAGCAGGAGAAGTTCATTGATGTGGGAAGACCTAGCCCAGTGTGGACAACACCCTAGGCAATATGTCCTGGTTTGTGTACAAGTGGGGAAATCTAGCTGAGAACAAGAAGGCACCCATGTATTTCTTCTCTGTTTGCTCTTGGATATGATGTGACTAGCTATCTCAAGTTCCTGACTTGACTTTCTTACGATGATAGACTATTATTCAGGATTGTAAGACAGTCAGATGCTTCCTCACATAAGTTGCTTTTTGACTGGCTATTGTATCACAGCAACAGAAATGAAATCAGGACATCCACCTAGAAACTTTAATTTTCTTAATCCCATCTGTTTGAGCTCTGTGTGAGAAGAGGTAGCAGGGGCAGCGGTCACTGGAAGTTGTTTATGGAAAGATCTCTTCTCTCCTTGTACCTTTTTTTTTTTTTTTGGTTTCATTTTGTTTTGTTTTTCGAGACAGTCAGTATTTCTCTGTGCAGTCCTGGCTGGCCTGGAACTTACTCTACAGACCAGGCTGGAATTGAACTTACAGATATCTGATGTAGGATGTCCTTCTATATGCTGTGGATATACGTTTCTCTTATTGGTTGATGAATAAAACTGTTTTGGCCAATGGACAGGCAGGATGTCACCAGGCAGGAAGTATAGGAAGGGCTATCAGACTAGGAGAATACTGGAAAGAACAGGGAAAGTGAGTCATGAGGAAATGCCATGTAGCTACCAGGAAGGTAAGATACCTGGACATTCTCCAGTGAGCTAAGACCACATAGAGAAACATAGATTAATAGAAATGAGTTAGTAATTAAGAGAGAGCTAACAATAAGAAGCCTGAGCCATCAGCCAAACAATTTATAATTAAAATAAACCTCTGTGTGTTTGTTTGGGATTAAATGGCTGCAGGACCAGGTGGGATGGAAACTTCTTTCTACAGAGATCTGCCTGTCTCTGCCTCCCAAATGCTAGTATTAAAGGCATGTGCCACCACTGCCCAGCTCACATTGTTCAATTTTTAAAATAATCACTAAATATAACTTCTGAAATGAAATTAAAAGATCCTAAGGGAAAGATTCCCAGGCCAAATTTTGGAGATTTTTAGTTCACTGAGTTTGAGAAGCCAAGAAGTAAATATATTTTTAAAACATTTCCTAGGAAAAGGGTGTGGTTTAGTAGTAGATTTACATAAGTTTTAGGTTTAATCCCTCTGCACTAAAAGTTAAACAATTAATCAATCAATAAATGAGTACATAAATGTGGACCTAGGAAATCAGGCATGTAGCTGTATTTGGAAATCATTAGTATAGTATAAATATTATAGAGATTATCTTTTTTTTGAAGTCATGAAAATATTTGCCTATAACTAACTTTAGGGACATGAAAATTAATGGAGGAAAGTAGGACAGAGAACATACAGTTCTTTTAACTTTTCTTCTCCTCTCTCTTTCCTCCCTCCATTTCTCTCCCTTTGACTTCTGTTTTTCAGATGGAATTTTTAAATTTTAATTTAATTTTCTGTGTATGGGCACTTTCCTTACATCTGTATACCACATATGTGCCTGGAGCCCACAGAAGCAAGGAGAATTCACCAGAACCTCTGAAACTTGAGTTACAGACAGTTGTGAGTCATTATATTGGTGCTGGGAATTGAACCCCAGTCTTCAGCAACAGTAGACAATGCTTTTAACTGCTGAGTGATTTCTCCAGCCCCTTGAGATAGGATCTGACTTTGTAGCCCTAGCCAGCCTGGTATTCACTAAATAGGCCAGTCTGACCTCAAACTGGCTATGTAACCAAAGCTAATCTTGAACTCCTGATATTTCTGCTTCCATCACACAAGTACTAGGATTAGATTTCTTCTGGACTCTGCAGGCATTGCCTGCACATGACACACAGACATATATGCAGGCAAAACACCCATACACATAAAATAAAAATAAAAATAAAGAAAATATCAAAAATATAAAAGGTTGTGTCAATTCTTACATTAATGGATATATATATATATATACATATATATATACATACACACATATACTTGATGGAAAACAATATAATAAAATTAGAGGGTATTTCAGGTTTGATTTGTTTTTTAATTTTGTTGTTGTTGTTGTTTTGAGACACGCTTTCTCTGTGGCTTTGGAGACTGTCCTGGAACTCGCTCTGTAGACCAGGCTGGCCTAGAACTCACAGAGATCTGCCTGCCTCTGCTTCCCAAGTGCTGGGATTAAAGGCATGTGCCACAAATTCTTGGCTTGTTTTTTATTTTTATGGTACGACATTGTGAAGGCTAAAACATCAGTCTTGAAAAGTGACATATATATTGTACTTTATGTATATAGAGTAATACATATAATATCACATATACATAATCTAGGTTCCACAAATTAGAAAAAAACATGTAATATTTGAGGCTAAGTTGTTTCATTTAATATGATGATCTCCAGTTTCATCCATCTTCTCAAAATGACTTAATTTTGTTCTTCATTATGGCTGAATGAAATTCCATTGTTTGGATGTAAAACAAACAACAGGATGTTGCCTGGTGGGAGGGCCTCACACTTAGACAAGAAGCACTTAACCCTCTGAGCCACCTCTCTAGCTCTTATGATCTGCATTCTGAGAGATGTCTTTGGCTTTACCATCAGACATTCAGTTGGTCTTCAACCATGCCCAGTTGTTTGGTTTGTTTGCATGTTGTCTGTTGGTTTTAGCCTGGAATTCCTCATCTATTGCCTCCAACTCTCAAATTTTGTGTGGCATTATAGGCATGTACTACCAAGTCCTGTTTTTTATTATATTATTGACCCCTCATACTTAACCTTAAATTTTATCTGTTAATTACTTGTAGTGGGTAGGGGAGTTGAGACATAGACTCACTGTGTAGTCCTGGCTAATCTGGAGCTTGCTATATGGACTAGCTGAAACTCTTTCTGCCTCTGTACTCTCCCCCAAGTTCTGGTATTACAGGTCTAGGTCAGTTAGGCAATTCACTTTATAAATGTCAGTATTTCCTCTGTTTTCCCATTACTACGTTTTCATAGAAGCAAGCTCCTCTCAAATCTCTCCCTGATATTAATTCTCTTAAAAATATTTTGTTGAGTCAGTCTCATGTGTATCAGGTTGACCTCAAACTTGACATGTCACTGAGGACAACCTTGAACTTTTCATGTTCCTGTGACTACCTACTGAATGCTAGGATCACGGACATTTGTCACTACATCTGGTTTATTTACTGCTAGGCACTGAACCGAGGGCTTCATGCAAGATAGGCAGGTGCTCTACTAACTGAATTACATCTCCAACCCCAGTTTAAAAGTTTTTTAAAAAAGTTCTTCATTTCACTGAATTAGCTCTGGGTCTTTCTAAGTTGAGGACCCTACTCATTCACCCTGGTTCTTCTCATTTGTACTCTGGTTACCTTAAACTGTTGGCTGCACTTCTGGGTTTGTTGCTTTTCTGAGACAGGACCTTACACTCTAGCTCAGGCTGCCTTGGAACTCACAGTGTATAGTTCAGGCTGGTCTCACACTTGGGTCAATATACTTGCCTTGGCTTCTGGGGCACTGAGATGATAGGCATGACACCCAGCTATCTACTGGTCCTCACCCATTATATTTCATACATGTCAGACTAGGCTGATAATTCATTTCCATTGATTCATTCTCAATGATTTAAGCTCCAGGTCTGTGACTGGAATTTTTTCTTAATTGCAAGACTGAGGGAGGGCTCTCAGCAGTCAGAAGCAGTCCTTAAGCTCCCAATAGGTGTGTGAAGAGAAGGGGACAGCTTTACAGAGAAGGAAGTGCTTTATGTTAGTCAGTCAGGGGAGGAACTGCCCCCTCCTCTTTCTTCCTTTCTGCCACTTATATTTTGAAATCACAGAATTGTCTTGGGCCTATTCAGCTCTTTTGGTCTCAAGAGCTGATGAAGACTGCCTGTCAGGCAGAGTCTCCAATCTGAGTAGAGACTGCTCAGTCTTGGTCACACTCTAGCCGATTGCCCAACAGAAGGGCAGGAAAGGGAAGGGCTGGCCAGCTCTTTGGAACAGAACTCTAATTAATGACCCCAGGTTCTACTCGTTTCTAGCCCTTACTGATCCTTGAAATTCTTTTTTTTTTTGCAGGGTGGGGGAAGCTGGGCTGGAGGAATGGGTCAGCATTTAAAAGCAGAGGACCTAGGTTAGGTTCCCAACACCTACATGGTAGCTTACAATCATCCATAACCCTAGTTCCAGAGAATCTAATAACATTTTCTTATCTCCATGGGCATCAGGAACATGCATATATTCAGGCAAAACATCAAAACATATAAAATATCTTAGGGTTCTATTGCTGTGAAGAGACACCATGACCATGGCAACTCTGATAAAGGAAACATTTAATTGGGGTGGCTTGGTTACAGTCCAGAGGTTCAGTTCATTATCATCATGGTGGGACATAGTACCCTGAAAGCAGACATGGTACTGGAGAAGGAGCTGAGATTTCTGCTCCTTTGATCCTCAGGCAACAGGAAGTGAACTGAGACACTGAGTGTAGCATGAATATAGGAAACCTCAAAGCCCACCCCCATAGTGACACACTTCCTCCAACAAGACCACACCTATTCCAATAAAGCTACACCTCCCAATAGTGCCACTCACTATGAGCTTATGGGGCAAATTACATTCAAACTACCACACAAAATAAATCTAAAAACAAAGAAAAAAGCCTCTAACTTATTTAAATCTCTGAATGTATCTACATTAATGCTATCTCTATTAATTGATTTATGCTTTTGTGGACTGTTGATGTACTGGATTTATTAATCTCCAAGTCATCAAGTTTCAGCCTATAATGTTCTTTTTTCATTATCATTACTAGTATTTTTGTCTTCATATATTATAAAATGTGTCCCTCCCCCCTACCCCTGCTACCTCTTTTAGTGCTGAGACTGAGTCAGCACTAAATTATGTATTTTGAATGCTAGGCAAGCAATCTGGCTATCTTGGGCACAGGCATGGGTGAAAAATACCCATACAACCACCCATGCCATGAGATGGGACAGTAGCACATGCCTATCAACCTAGCAATTTGGAAGACTTAGGAGAGAGGATAGTAAATTTGAGTAATCTTGGCTACATTGCAAGATCCTGCCTCAGAAAAACAAAACAAAATGAACATGCTATGTATAGTGGAAGATCAATTTCTTCCACTCTTAGAACTGCTACCCCAAATCTTCATGTTTTCCCAATCTCAACCTATATTGTCTTTTGCTCTCAATAGAAGATCATCTTACCTTAATAGATGATCATCTTACCTTACATGTCACGGAGGTGAAAGAAGAAAAGGAGCTACCATTCGTATCCATTAAGTTCCATTTTTGTATTCTATTACCCATCTTCTATCCTTCTCTTTACCCCATGGAAGGAGAGGTTCTTCCCAGTCCTGGGTCATGACCTATATGCTAATCATCACACCCCTTCTCCACTAAGAGTCTTAAGGTACAGTGGCAGATGTGGGTTTGCCAAGAAAGAGAATTTGCCATTTGTGAGAATGACTGCAAAATATTTAGTCTGAGCTGCTGGAAAAATGGGGTTTCCATCGCCAGGCAGGGAAGAATCACTGCAAATGGCTCATTTTGTTTTGTGGACAGTGGTTGGAAGAAAGTTGTGGGAGACAAAAGTTAAGTGAAGGTGTAAGTAGGTCTTTAGATGTGCAAATCTCAAGGACTCCGTCTTAGCTGGAGATTTTCCTTAGAGAAGTCTCATGTAACTTCAATCAAAGCCATCAAACAGGATGACAAAGAAGTGGGCAAAACCCCCAGAAGGAATGAAATCTGAGTACTCATTCCCCAACATTAAGAGACTATGGAGAGAAGAGCCCAGTGTAGGAAACTAGAAGGAGCTACCACTAAGGTGAATGGAAAAGCAAGCAAGTGCTGCAGTCTAGATGTGACTATCTCAAGTGGCTGGTAAGAGATTGAGGGAGCAAGGAGCAACACTTGGGTGAGAAAGAGCCCTCTTCAGCTGCATTTCCACCTATCACCACTAGGGGACTCACAGGAGCTAGTGCCCTGGTCAATCTTGGCAAGAACTTGGAGGGAAAGGTAGAAGCAAATTTAGTCTAGTCCTGGCCTGACAAGCTTCCTGCCCACTGTGTTACCCTGCTTCTTAGGTCTTATACTACAGGGCCAAGAAAAAGACCCTCCTGGTACCCTTGGTGAGAAATGGTCAGTGGCTCAACAGGCTGTAGGCAAGTCTGGGGAGAATGCACAAAAGAAAGGGAGACAGGGCTCCAGAACAGTTGGGCCACTTCTTTCTCCTGACCGTGTAGTGTAGCTCCTCCATAGCAGATCTGAGAGGTGAGCCCATTACCCTGGTCTCCAGCCTGCTGAACCACCTACCCTCCACTCTATTTCCACCAGCCAAGGATAGGGTGTTCCCTCCAGAGTTTGAGCTTTTGGGCAGCTTCAGCATTAGCAGTGGGGAAGGGAAGGGTACAGTGGAGTGTGAGGATGGAGGAGATGAGCCAGGGTCCCTGCCTTCAAGGCTTTCCTCCCTCTCTCCCTTCCTTCCTTCCTTTCTTTCTTTTCTTTCCTTCTTTCTAACATTTATGTATTTATTTAGTGGTTTAGTTGTGTGTGTGTGTGTGTGTGTGTGTGTGTGTGTGTTTGGATTGGAGCACATGTACTAGTATGTAAGCATGTATCTGTGCCATGACACATGTGGAATCTGGAAGACAACTTGCCAGTCAGTTCTTTCCTTCCACCGTGTGGATTCAGGATATCAGACTTGGGTTGTCAGGCTTAATGTCAAACAGCTTTACCCACCGAACCATCTTGCCAGCCCCAGTACCCTCAGGAGATTATTAAAATGCCAAAAGGTATACTGGCACACACCTGTAATCCCAGTATTTAAGAGTCAGAGGCAGTAAGATCACTGTGAGTTTGAGGCCAACTTGGGCTACATAGTGAGTATCAAGATCATCTTGAACTATGTGTCTAGACCTTTACCAAAAAATAAATAAATAAAAATGCTGAAAGGTAAGCCACATGAATAGTATAGAACAGAAAACCCTGGACAAAACATATCTTAACAGAGCAGAACTAAACTTAGGAGTTGTTGTAGTTTGAATGAGAATGGCCCCTGTAGGCTCGTGAGTTTGACTATGTAGTAAGGAGTTGGTGGAACTGCTTGGGAAGGAGTAGGAGATGTGGCCTTGTTGGAGGAGGTGCCACTGGGGGTGGGCTTTGAGGTGCTCCCCCACACACTGCTGCCTTTGGCTTTCAGATCAAGATGTGAGCTCTAGCTGCTCCTGCCACCATGCCTTTACACTGCCACCGTGGACTCTGCCTTCTGAAGTTGTAATCTCAATTAAAGGCTTTCTTTTACAAGTAGCATTACAGCACCTGTGCCCTGAAGACTGCGAGGGGAGTGAATTTATCCAGCTAGTGAGACTACCCAACGATAGACTTCCTCCCTGAGAGGAGAGGAAATGGACTGTGTTATTTATGGTGGGGTATGGATGTTGAGGGATAATGGAAAAGCCACATTGTGACAGCAATACAGATGCCAAGAGTGTATTGAGACACTGATTAGGGATTTTTTTGTGAAAGGGGTTGGCCTTCAACTTGCTATGTAGCCAAAAATGACCTGGAACTTCTTATCCTCCTGCCAAGTGCCAAAGTTACAGGCATGCTAGCAATCTGGTTTATGCAGTGCTTGGAATTGAATTCAGGCCTTCCCTAAAGCAGTCCTCCAACTGAGCTGCATCTCTTTCCCTAATTGGGGGATGTCTAGAGCTAAGAGAGAAAGGTCCAACACAGTTAAAGCCCACTGCTTGCCTGGGGGAGTGCTCTGTTTCCTCTGAAAGAGTGACTGTAAGAATTTTAGAAGGTATGCTTGTGATGATCTCATGGGAAATGAGGAAAGGGGAAGAAATGCCAAATTCACTATTGTGCTAAAAGTTATGTTTTAAGAAAACAAGCATAAGAGTCTATTCATTGTAAACTGCTAACCACAACAGTGGAAGAAGCAGTTAAGTACGAACGCCCCACATCTGCAGTGGTAACTTCAAGTGAGCAGAGAGTCCCACTGCTGGTGGCAGAGTAGGGTAGGAGGGAAAGTGTGTGAGGCTGGCAGGTTAGGAGTGTTCCATTAGAGAGGACTAGGAGTATTCTCCCAATTAGGATAGACTTTTGCCTTCCTTTGAGGGCCAAGGCTGTGATAAGATGTCCAAAGATGCCTCAGCACAATATCTCAAACCTATCTGGAAACAGCTAACACAAAGGGACCCCGTGACTCCACACACAGCAAGAGTAGCCCTTGAGCTCCCAGCACCTGGCCTGAGGTCAGAATTTCTAGATTTCTTGTGGCTTGCCCACTGCCTTCTATAAAAGGATCACCATTGTTGGTGTCAGATGCTAGACCTCTGTTCTCCAAGCCACTTGGTCTTAGTCTTGTTCTGGTCTGTGCTGTCTGTTTGGATCCTGTAATGGATCAATCCCAAGAAAAAGGGCAAGACTACTGTGAAGTAAGTGAGAACCCTTAGAACTCAAAATCAAGGAAGGTTCTCACTTTCAGGTCAAGTGAGAAGCCTGTTTTAAATAACTCCACTCATTCATAGACGCTACTAGAAACCAACAGTGGTAAGATGGAAGCTTCATCCCTGCACCATAGTATGGACTTCACTTTGGTCTGGTTGTATTTGTGTGTGTACATGCTTGTGTATGTATGTTTATGCATGGGGTTGTGCATGTACTTGTGTGCACATGCCAATGGAGGCCAGAGATCAATATCAGTCACCTTCTGTATTTGATTGCTTGGCTAATAGGGGGTGGCACTATTAGGAGGTGTGGCCTTGTTGGACGAAGTGTGTCTCTGCATGGGCAAGCTTTGAGGTCTCTGATGCTCAAGCTAGGCCTAGTGTCATTTTCACTTCTGTTGCCTGCTGATCAAGATGTAGAACTCTCAGCTCCTTCTCTAGCACCATGTCTGACTGCATGCTGCCAGACGATAATGGACTAAATCTCTGAAACTGTAAGCCAGCCCCAATTAAATATTTCTTTTATAAGAGTTGTGGTAGTCATGGTGTCTCTTCACAGCAATAGAAACTTTAACTAAGACAGTTTGTTTATGTTTTGTTTTGTTTGACATAGGGTCTCACTCTGTAGCCTTAGTTGGCCTAGAATTCTATGTAGACCAGGCTAACCTTGATCTCATAGATATTTGCTTGCCTCTGCTTCTTCAGTGCTAGGTTTAAACGTGTGTGCCACCATGTCTGGCTTCCAAGCTTATATTTTGGGATTGGGTCTCCTGTTTAATCTGAAGCTCAGTGATTAATCTAGATTGAATGTCCAACAAACCCCAGGGGTCCTTCTGTCTCCATCTCCCTAGCATTGAAATTACAGGTGTACAATATTGTCCCCAGGATTTCATGTAGGTGCTGGGGATTAAGCTCAAGTCCTCATGCTTACACAGCAAACTCTTAACCAGCTGAATCATCTCTCCAGCCCCTGTCCTTTTGTTTTTAAAACGCTGTCATAGGCCTCTGATTTGGAGGATGCCCTAAGCCCTCAGTGCTAGAACCTCTAAGATATTCTAAAATAGATTCCTGGTATGGGGAGTGCTGTCATCCTGGGCTCTGAAAAACTCTCGGGGAAAGCAAGAGAGAGTTGAATGATTGGTTTCACAGAGGATGGGGAAGGACAGAATAGAAGAGGGTGAACAAGGAAGAAGAGGGGATAGTGTGAGTCAGATGGAGGCAGTTAGTTATATGAGCTGGGTTATAGTTTGTTGTTTTGAGTGTATGTCCTGAGGTGGAGTGGAGTGTCTCAGATGATCCTCTTTGTAGATCAGTTATTTCTTGAGGTTGTTCCTGCTATTTTGCCTTCCAGCTGCTTTCAGCTGGAAGCATTTGGATCAAGACACTTGAAGCCTTTTCCAAGATTCACGTCCCAGGAATAGAAAGCCGGAAAGAAGGAGCCTGCAGTGGCTTGGTCATTTGGAGAAATATGTTTGTTTTGGTCTGGGTTGGACATTGGTGGGCAGTCCTGTGAGCCCTACTTGAGCTGACAGGTTGGAGTGGTGGCCCTTGCCAGCCAAAACTCCAAGGATGTGGGCCTGAAAATATAAACAACTCCAGGCTGAGTTTGGAGGCCAGGGCCAAGTTATTGGCTAAGTGTCACAGTGATTCTCTAGAAAATGCCCAGACAGGGCCTTGGGCTCTGGCATTTCCAAGGCTTGATTTTACATTCTTATAGAAGCAAATAAAACAAATAGATTTTGAGTACTGAGACTTTTTAAGATGGGTTGCTTCTGGGTTGGGATGTAGCTCAATAGTAGAGTGCTTTCCCAGCATGCACAAAATCCTAGGTTTGCTCTCCAGCTCTGCATAAAACTGGGCATGTTGACACATGCCCATCCGTGATCTTAGAACTCAGGAAGCAAATGCAGGAGGATCAGAAATTAACCGTCATCTTTGGCTACGTAGCAAGTTTGAGGCCAGCATGGGCTATATGAGGCCTTGTCTCAAAAAACCAACAGTCAACCAACCAACCAAACAAATAAAGGTGGGATTCTTAGGTGTTCTAAAGAGACAGAAACATCTTTACAGCCTTCACTTTAAAGCTCGGTAAAGGAACCCATTTTTGTTTAAGTAAATTTAAATAGATAAGGGAGGTATTTGTCCTTTTGAAGGATATGTGATGCCAAGGGAAGCTATTTCGTAGTTTCACCATTAACTCATAATACCTGCCTTGGTGTGTTAACCTTCTGTTACCATAAGAAACATGTGAGATACTTACAGAGTGAAAAGGTTTGCCAGGTGTGATGGTGTATGCAGTTGGGAGGCTGATGCAGGAGGATTGGGAGTTTGAGGCCAGCCTGGGATATATGGTTAATTTTGGCTTATAGTCTTGGAGGTTTATGTCCATAGTCAATTGGCCCATTGCTTTTGAGCCCTGTGTACAGCATATCATGGTGGTAAGTGCATGGAGGAAATTCCATTATCACTTTCACAGGCTTGCCTCTAATGAATATAAACCTCCCACATGATCTATCTCTGAAAGTTTTCATCACTTTCGATAGTGCCAAGGCAGAGGCTAAACCTTTAATATAGGGACATTTCTAGGACATTCAAGCTCTCAAAGAAAGTATCTGAGGAAAGTAACAAGAGTGGGTTTCGCAGTGTGGAATGACATTTAGTTTGCCCATTTAACCATCAGTGGAAATGTGGTTTGCTTTTGGCAATTGTGAACCATGCTGTTGTGAACATGAATACACAGGCATTGATTTGAGACTCTGCTTTCAATAAACTCAGAAGTGGAATTGCTGGATTCTATGGTAATCCTATTTCCATTGATAAAGAAACTTTTCCCCCAAAATACAAACCTACTTCTTTCATCTCATTGGCTACACTGGGTCACATGCTCACTTCTAGCTGCAAGGGAGTCTGAGAAAAGAAACATTTTTAGCTAGGTATAGAACTCTTTCTTCCTCCTCCTCTCCTCCTTCTCCTCTTCAGATCTCATGTATTCCAGGATGGGAATCAAACTTGCTATCCCAAGGAATAGGATGTCCTTGAATTTCTGATCCCCTCCCCCACCAGTGCTGGCTTTTTTTGTTTGTTTGTTTTTGTTTTTGTTTATGTTTTTTCAAAACAGGGTTTCTCTTTGTATCTTTGGAGACTGTCCTGACAATCTCTCTGTAGACCAGGCTGGCCTCAAACTGACATACATCCTCCTGCCTCTGCCTCCCAAATTCTGGGACTAAAGATGTGTGCCACCACTGCCCTGACTGGCGTTTGGTTTTTATCTAATGCTGGGGATTAAACTTAGGATTCTGTGTACAGTAAGCAAGTACTGTGTCAATTTACCTACATCCACAAGCCTGACTTAGAACTTCAGAGAACAAAAACTGTACTCAATTTTAAGGAAGAAGAGGAGAATAAATCTTAGGTGACAATTAGCAGCCTAAGGACAAATAAGAACAGGGGAACTGTTGCTAGTTGAAGAGGAACACTGTAGGAGAATTTATATTTTAGAAAAACCTCTGGCAAATGAGAATTGATGAGTCAAGTCAGGAGAATCAGTGAAGAGACCCCACAGCAATCCAGTGAGGAATACTGGGGACCCAGAAGAGAGTGAGCAGGGGATAAGGTATTAAGAGGAGGGACAGATTTTGGAGATGTTTGGGGTCTGTCTGGGTTTTGACTGTAAGGAGGTAAGAACAGGATAGATTGAGTCCTGGTTTGGGTCTCAGGTTCTTCTTGGTTTTAGAAGGAATGAGGACAGGTTTCAAGGACAGAGGGTAGTAGAGTCCATGACTGTCCTGGCAGCAGGGAGGCAGGTGGATAGGCATGCACTGGGATGACGACAGCCTCGTGGGGTCCTGTGGGAAGAAATGTTAGTGTAATGAAAGTCCTGAATGGGTTATATTGAAAGACCCCTGTCCCTTAGCCCTTTCTTTCTCAAGTTTGTCTCCTCTTCCTCCTGTCGGCGGCTTCCCCGATCCCCACCCCCGGTGGCCTTTCCCCGCCCGGCCCGAGAACAAGCACCGGGTGGGGCCGGCCCGAGAATGAGCACCAGGTGGGCCAGCCCGAGAACGAGCACCGGGTGGGCCGGCACGAGGGCGAGCACCAGGTGGGTCAGCACGAGAACAAACACCGAGTGAGCCGGCCTGGAGCCCTGCCCCTGAGCCCCCGCCCCGCCCGAAGAGAAACACTCCGTCCCAAGGTCTCCGCCCCCAAGGTCAGCCATCAGGAAGGGGGGGGGAATTGAGTCTGCTGTACCAGACACCAGACACCAGACCTTGAGAATATGCTGATCTGGAATGGCTCTGTGTCTCATTTGAACCATCCAATGGAAATGATTCTGTATTTCGCCTTATTTGAAAGACTCTGTGTTTCACCTCATTTGAATAACTCTGTACTTTGCCTTATTTGAATAACCCTGTATAGCGCCTCATATACATTGACCAATGGGAATAGCTCTGTATAATGCCTCATTAGAATTATCCAATAGAATCCCTGCTCCTAGCTTGCGCCTTTTTCCCTATATAAGGACCCCTTTCCCTTGGCTCGGGGCGCTTAGCCACACAAAGGCTAAGTCGCCCCGGTACCCGTGTCTCCAATAAAGCCTCTTGTTTTTTGCATCCAGTTCGTGGCCTCGCTGATTCCTGGGTGTGTGGGTCTCCCTCTACGAAAGTGCCTCTTCGGGGGTCTTTCAATATCCAGTCCATGTCCGGTGGAAGATGCTTGATTGAAGGTCCAGGTTGAAGTCCTTATCTTGATTGAAGTTCTTGTGTTGATTGAAGTCAGTACCAGAAGTTCTGGCCAGAGTGTCAGTTGAAACGAAGCAAGTTGGATCCAGTGTACTCGAAGAGGTGTGGTCCATTTTCTTCCCTCTTGGATGGTGCTCTTGAGCAAGGATGAGAAAAACCTCCTCAGTATAAAGTGTTCCTTCTCCACCTATCATGGCTGAGCTGGGAAGCTCATGGGCCAGCTAGCCTGGTGCACACAGCAAAAAAAAAAAAAAAAAAAAAAAAAAAAAAAAAAAAAAAAAAAAAAAAAAAAAAACAAAAAAAAAAAAAAAAAAAAAACCCAAAGATGTCTTGTCTTAAGCAAGGTGAAAGTCAAAGAAAGACTTATAGCCATGTTATCCTCTGACCTCCACATGAGAGCTGTGGTACACGGGCAGGAATATACACACACATCCTTTGAAATGCCAAATTTATATCCAGAAGCATAGATATAGCTATGTTTGACCTCAGCACATAAACTCCAAGATGTAGAATAATTCTGGCTCTTTCCTTACTAGGTGGGTGTCCTCAGATAAGTTGCTATAAAATCTCTTTGTGTCTAAATCTCCTTATCTGTAAAAAAAGAGAATAACAGCATTCACTTCACTGAATTTTGAAGATTAAATGATATAAATTGTGAAGAGCTTAAAATAGTAGCAGACACAAGCAGAGACTCACATGGATTCATGCATATTTCTGAGGCGTTTCTGATAGCTGCTGTCACTTGGTGGTAAGTCTGGCAACAGTGCAAGGTTAGAGTCTCTTCATCCCCAAGACTCAGTTTTTTTTTTTCATCTGCAAAATGGAAATAATATCTACTTTGGTGGGACCCTTGGGAAGATCTACAGAAGTCGGTTCTGCCTAGACTTGAGTCCTCACAAGGCCCTCTACGCTGCTGCTATTTCCTGTCTGTATGATGGACAGATCCAAGCACAAGGGAGGCTCAAACACCCCTCTGTCCTCTTCTTGTAGCAGGCTGAAGCTAGATCTTTTAAGGACTTGGTCCACAGGGGTGGGAGTGGATAGGTGGCAATTATGGGACTTGGGGGCCAGCCAGGCTTACTCTTCCCTTTGAACCTGGACTGGCCAACAGCTGGCATGGGGCTGGGGGGGGGCAGGGTTGGTCTGGTGTCCGTGGGTGTAAGAAAAAAGAGGAAAACCATCTCAGTGGAAATTGCCCTGCGGTTGGCTCAGGCGCCCACAACACTGTATTTATAGAGAGCTCCCAGCAACTCTGGAATTCTTCACTGCCGAGTTAACCCTTTCCCAGCCTCAGTGCCAGCCTGGGGAGAAATCCAGGACTGAGATGGGACAGCTGGGTTGCAACAGGGCTTGTAGCCAGCAGCTTGGAGGATGGGCGTGGTCAATGGCCAGTCACCTGTCCTCTCTCACCGAAAAAGAAACTTTGGCTCTTGAAAGTGTGAGGATCTGTGTGGGGGATGGGCGGCGAGTATTTCAACAACCCCCTTCTTGGAGCACCCGGGTCTTCCCCACGCCAGGGTCGAGCTGGGGTCTGGGTCGGGGGCGGGTCCAGGCCCCGGGCCCTGCCCAGCAGGCGGGCTCAGGCCTCGTCGTCGGATCTCCGCCGCAGGGCCAATTCAGCCTCTGGGGCGCACCCGGGTGGCCTTTCCGGGCCCGCAGCTTCCTCCGACCGTCCCGCCCCTCGCACTCCTGTCCCCCGGCCCTAGTCTGGCCGGGCCTCGCGGCGGCAACGACTCCAATACTGACGATTGGGCTGCGTTCAGCCGAGTCCCCGAGTCCAGGGAGTCGGCGCCGTGCGGTGAGTGCTTGCGTGGCGTGGTGCGGGGCGGCGCGGGCTGGGGCTGCCTTTGTGTGCAGCCGCGCCTGGACCGCGCTCTCCGGCGCCGGGTGCATGGAGCTGGGAGCCCGCGGCCCTTTCCCACAAGACACCAGCACCCTGATCTGAGGACAACGCTCGGGCTCTAGGGCCCGGAGGAGCTAAGAGCACCCCTTCCTGGCCGCTCCCTCCTTGGGGTTGAGACCCGCTGGGATTTGTGGGAACTGAAGACTCCCCGAGTCTGGGGCTTGTGGGGTCCAAGACTGGGTGGGTGACTGTTCAGGCCCTGGGTGTGGAGTGGGCATGAAGGCAGGTAGGTCACTGGGTTGGTTGATGGTCTGGGAGCTTAAGGAAGCTGCTAGCCAAGGCTGGGAGGGAAGCATTCCTCGGACTTTGAGGAGGAAAACATCAGGAAAGCCAGCTCTGAGCAGGGAAGCTGCGGGGGAGGGGAGCACGAGGTTAGGTAGACCCCTGTGCTTGTTCTAAAGGGTGAAGGTGTAGATGACTGGAGCACTTCTACAAGCTGCAGAAGAGCACGAGGGAACAGGTTCTGGGAACAGCTTTAAAGGTGACCCCAAAATGGAATGGGGCAGTTGGGGATGTATTAGCTAAATGGAGATGGATGGAGAGGAGATCCAAGGAAAGTGGAGAGAAGCTGAAGCCTAGGGTAGGACACAGAGGATAGAAGATTGAATCAGGCTCCCCCGGGCCTTTTCTGCACTAGGGCCAAGCCAACAACCGATAGCAGATTTGGGAACTTAAGGCAATGTACTGGCAGAAAGGGGTCTTTATTTTTAAGCCAAACCTGCCCTAATGAGAAGTACCTGATGGATGACTCAGACCTGAGAGCTTATCATTGAAGAGACATATTAAGCACATATTAAATTAAAAGTTTGTATATATAAAGCTGGGGTTTTTGTGTATGTGTTGGGGGGCAGTGACTTAATTGTGAAAAGCTATTTCCTTTCAATTTGACTGTGGACGATTTGTAAACGAGTATTGATTAAATTAAAGCCCAAGTCCTTAAAAAAAAGTTTTTTAAAGATAGGGTCTCACCTGGCTGACCTTGACTCACAGAAATCCACCTGCCTCTGCCTCACAAGTGCTGGGATAAAGGCGTGCACCACCACGCCAGGCTCAAGTCCTTTTCTTTTAAGTGTGTATAGTGGCTACTTTTCAGTTTGAGAAACTAATGAAGTTGTTTGAACTGGTATGAGAGTTATTTATTTAGTTGAGCCTCCTTTCTCATCCCATCAGACTGCCCAGAAATCCCCAGGGCTGCTGCTGAGCAACAGTGTTCCTTGTAGTTTGGGAACCTGCAAATAGGTGAATTTGAAATATGTACTTGAAACCTAAACCTGCCTTATGGGCTGGTCTGACTGAATGGTAGACAAGGGTGGAGGGCTGGGGAGCTAAGCAATATAGAGTGGTGACCTATATTTACAACTTGCTTGGGAATGAGAATATTTCAGATGCATGCATTTTCCTGGTAGCTGGAGTTCTGAAGCTTCAGCACTAACTCTTGGCTAATTGTGGCCCATGGATGTGTGCCCCTCCCCTCCCCGTGTGTTATAAATACATCACAATTAGCTGACATAGAATGTCTTGATGTCACTGACATTTTCATCACGTGGCTGGGGATATAACTCAGTGTATAGAACAGTTGGCTAGCATGCATGAAGCCTGAGTTAGATCCCCAGCAACCAGCAATGTATAAACTGGTTGTTGTGGTTCATGCCTGTAATGTCAGTGCATGGGGTAGAAGCAGGAGGCTCAGAAGTCATCCTAGGCTACATAGTTCGAAGCTCTTCTGGGATACCTGAGACTTGTGTCAAAAGGAAAGATTTTTCATTACACCATCACTTTAGCTTAGTCCTGTGAACATTGGTTTTGCCACCAAGTGTCATGAGGCAAAGGGACAGTGAAGAGAGAGAGAGAGAGTGTTTGTTCTTGCATGGAGTAGCCTCAGTGATGATTCCATTGGTCCCATGGCTGGTCTACAGAGTTCTGTGCAGTTCTGGCATCCGTGGTAGCTTCTTCCTGTTTGCAGAGTGTTTCTCATGCACTCCAGACTTGTGCTACAAGAGGGTAATCACTGCATCTTGTGAAGGAAGAAGCCTGGTTTCATGCCAGCCTCAGTGTCAGAGGGGAGCTGGGATTTTTGACCCAGTTTTCTTTTCCATCCCTGTCCCCCTTAAGCTCTGTCCAAGAACCTGATAGGAATAGGGTCCCTGAATGTCCAAATGCTCAGATGCCTGGCAGCTGGGTGCCTGGCAGCTGGGCTGGATGCTTTAATGTTTATCTTCAGAACAGTTATAGAAATGGTGGCCTTTCACAGCAGTCCTCCGGGGAGCCTGCATCCTTATTCTGGAGGCCACACCTGATGCTTTCTGCAGGGGTCACCCTCCTCCAGTGCTGTCCTCTAGGAAGACACCTTCACACTTTTCCATTGAATTTGGGTTGGATACCAAGATGAGACATCCAGCTTTGGGATGGACTGTGATCCCAGAGCTGTGAGTTAGCATTCCACATCTGCAGAGAGAATCCTAGAAAGTGTGGAGCGAGTGTCTGACCTGTAGCAGGATGCTTCTGGGTTGGGCTATGTGCAGAAAACAACCCAAATCCTCTGAGATTGTGACCACATGGGGGCTATTGAGCTGTGACTCTGAGTCATAGGGCTGGGAAAGAAGGAAGAAGGCAGGGAGGATGATGTCACTGCCCAGAAGCTTACCCTCTGAGTGGGTGGGGAGTTTTGATTGCTGTCCTTTTCTGCACACCCTGGGGCAGGAGTGGCAGGGAAATCTACCAGCAAAAGGGAGAAGGCCTTAGTTGGGGAGAGGGAGTCAGCATGACCACACAATGGGAGAGGACCACAATACTGATAGACAGCCCTTGCTACCACCTGTAGGTCAGCCAAGCCATTTTCTGCAGTGTTCAGGGTAGGAGCATTGGATTTTCAGGACTTAGGGGTGGGCTATGCTGAGTGAACATCATATGGTTGTCTGACCATCATTAAAGAGAAGGAGAAACCCAAGCCTGGCAAGGGCGAGCCACATATACACAGACACACAATGGGCAAATGGTGAGGGCAATCTACTACCTACCTTCAAAACTGGCTCTTTCTGCCACTCCAGAGGTGGCTTTTGGTGTGATTCATTCTGGACCCTGGCAGATGTGCCAAGGGTCCCCTTGGGCAGAGAACACTCATCTGGTGAGCCAGGAAGAGGACAGGCCTGACCACAGAGGCTTGTGGACCCTGATAGAATATTTTTGTACTGTCAGAGGCCTATTCTTTGTCATACTGGTGCTCTCAACTCCAGGAGAAGAGACCTGCCCATGCCCTCCAGTTCTGCCTAGTTCTTTCAGCTGGCAGCCCCTCTTCCCCCTTTCAGTTTCTCTGTGGTCCTGGGAAAGATGCCTCCATACCTTTCATAACTTTGGCATTAGCCCTCCCTGGGGAAAAACTGGAATATTTGCTTATGAAGAGGCCCTGACCTGGGGGTGACAGCAGTGGGGCAACAGGGATTGGAACTCTTGATGCGCAGAGCTACGACCCAGTTCTGGGGCAAACACAGGGAAAGGAGAAAAGAATGAGCCAGACCCAGAGGTGAATTTGCACTGTATGTTTGCTGCTCTGGAGTCCAGTGATGGTAGGGTTTAGGTGGGAAGGGAATACAGTCAGAAGGACTAACTGAAAGGTTCAGGCATTATGCTGGCCTGCCCCTGTTACATGGTGAAACAGGCAGTACCCTGGTCAGCCCAAGGTTCCATGGGAAAGAAGTCTGCACGCAGGTGCAGAGGACCCCTTTAAAAGATAAGTCCCTGCCCCTTTACGCTCTCTCCCCCTGTTTCTCTCTCTCTGTGTGTGCTTTCTGTTTCCCCGCTCTGTCTCTCTATGGCGACCGGCCATGGCGGTCAGCCATTTACTCTGTTCCTCTTCTTAGTCTCCCCATTCTGCCGGGCCTTATAATAAACTTATAGTCTTATGTCTGTCTCAGCAATTTCTCTTTTCTTCTTTTTAAACAAAACAATAACACTAACAGCCTTCAGGACCTAGATGTGTAGCCCTACAGAAGAGGTCTTGGTGGGAAATACATGAAGAAGAACCCAGAAGGCCTAGTCCTTCTTGCCTGTGGCTGTAATAACAGTAGCGACAATAATTACCTCAGTGAATCTGGGCATATGATGTGTACCTATGATCCCAGTACTTGGGAAGCAGAGGAACATCAGGAGTTCAAGGCCAGCCTCAGCTACATAATGAATTTGAGGCCAGACCTGGCTATAGGAGACCCTGACTCAAAAAACAATAAGACAGGCTGAGGGGATGGCTCAGTGGGAAGTGCTTGCCCCAGAAGCTTGAGGACCCACCTGAGTTTACATTCCCACAAGCCACTAAAGCTGGCTGTGTTTGCAATTCCGGAGTTGCTGTGGTGAGATGGGAGGTGGAGGCAGAATAGTTCCCAGAAGCTAGCCTTGTCTTAAAGGAGAAAGGCAAGGACTGGCACCCAAGGTTGTCTTCTGATCGACACACATATGCCATGACACTAGTGTGTCTGCATCACACATGAACACACAGGACTCACACACAACAATAAAATATACCACTGATTTGGTATTAAACACTTAAGTGATCTTTCTCTGTTGTCTTTATTCTCATAGAAGTTTTCTGGGTTAGGGATTGTTAGTTCTGTTTTATAGATGAGTCTCAATAGGTAGTCATTGTCATTGACATTTGGTTGTGACTCCAGCAGGGCTTCTGTGTCAGGGCTTAAACCCAGGGCTACTCCTGAACCTATGCTGTGCCCTGGGCAGTTACAGAGGCCTGACAATTCCAGCTAATAGGTGAGGAATCCAAGCCTGGGGGCATTCATGAGCTAGTTCTAACACTCATTAGTCACACTTGCTGGCAATGGGTGACTATAGGCCCTAGGGCAGCACCCTATCTTTTGGGCTCACATTCTCATATGAACCTGGCTGTGGGCCCCGGGCCAGGTGTATTTCAAAAGGCCTCCCAGCTCTAAGGACTGGCAGAGCCTGTAATTCTGCTGAGACCTGTCCCTGGTAGAGGCAGTGGGGCATGCTCCAGAGAAGAGACAGAGATAGAGGGAGACAGAGATAGTAGGGGACACACACACACACACACACACCACACACACACACACACACACACACACAGAGAGAGAGAGAGAGGAGAGAAGAGAGAGAGAGAGAGAGAGAGAGCGAGAGCAGACAGCGACAGACAGACAGAGAGAGAGAGAGAGAGAGAGAGAGAGAGAGAGCTCTTTCAGGGCAGAAACAGAGAGAGAGAGAGAGAGAGAGAGAGAGAGAGAGAGAGAGAGTGGACCCTTACGGGAGTCAGAGAGAGAGAGAGAGAGAGAGAGAGAGAGAGAGAGAGTTTAGATGTACATCTGCCAGAGAGAGAGAGAGAGAGAGAGAGAGAGAGAGAGAGAGAGATGGTCTGCCAGCATCTGGCAGAGAGAGAGAGAGAGAGAGAGAGAGAGAGAGAGAGAGTCTCCCTTCCTTTCTTCCTTAGAGAGAGAGAGAGAGAGAGAGAGAGAGAGAGAGAGAGTTCCTTTCTTTCTTTCTTTCAGAGAGAGAGAGAGAGAGAGAGAGAGAGAGAGAGAGAGTTCTGGCTGGTCCTTCCCTGAGAGAGAGAGAGAGAGAGAGAGAGAGAGAGAGAGAGAGCTCTGGTGGTATGTGTTGTGAGAGAGAGAGAGAGAGAGAGAGAGAGAGAGAGAGAGAGTCTCACCTCTGCAGGTGGCTCTGAGTTCAAGATGGCATCATGCTGCTTTAAATGACTGTCAGGTCCTAGAGGATGTTCATTCACTTGAGGGCCTCTCCCGGAGCAGAAGGCAGTGAGAACAGTGGGCCAGCACGCCTCACCATGCATGCGCTACCTACCAAGGCCTGTGGTTTGCCTTCTTTGGGCTTGCAACCTTGACCTCTGGGTGGTTATAATCATGTGGTTGGGGAGGCCAGTCACCCTGTCCTGTGTTCTGTCTCCCTTTTCTGTGTGCTTCCTGCAGGCACAGGGGAAACAGGTAGAGGATGCTGGAAAGGCTTTGGGCTGCTCTGCGGATGGTTCTGATGACTTACCACAGTCTTGACTCACAGACATTTTGAGAGGAAGTTGGGTTGTTCTGTTGGGTAGAATCACAGAGCTGGGGTATGGTATCCAGTGGGTAGCCTTGGACACAAAAAGCTTGAGCTGACTCATTGTCAGGAAAAGAAAGCCATCCCGGAGGAACCTCCTCAGGGAATTCTAGAGACCCTTCTTCCCTTGTCCAGGTCCCTTTGCCCACTTACAGAATCTACTGTGTGGTAGGTCAGTTTAATTGTTTTACTCAGCCAAGCCCTGTGAGGACAGGGTTTATTATTCCTGCAAACTGACGGCTAGTATATATCCCCAAAGTCACATGACTTTGGGAATGGCAGAGTATGGATTTGAGCCTATAAATCCAAAGCCACCTTCTTAGACACTAAGGCCCACTTTCATCACACCTTCAGTGATGCTGCCAGCCCAGCATATGATTGCAATCTCAGCAGGGGTCAGTGACATGGACCTTTCTTGGGGAATGAGATTGAGAGCCTAGCAAGTAAGCAGTTGAACCGGGACTTAAAGCCTTATGTATCTTTTTTTAAAAATACATTTCACTTTTTTATTTTTATGTGCATTTGTATTTTTGCCATGGGTGTCAGTGTCTCCTGAAACTGGAGTTACAGACAGGTGTGAGCTGCCATGTGGGTACTGGGAATTGAACTCAGGTCCTCTGGAAGAGCAGTCAGTGCTGTTAACCACTGAGCCATCTCTCTAGTTCGCACCTTTGATACTACTGTTTTCTCTTTTCCTTTTGTTTATTGCAGAAGACTTATACATTCATTGGAAAACAAACAAATGAAAAACAGAATGTAGTTAAGTAGAAAACAAAAGTGGACCTGACCCTCATTCCCATATTCCAGGGATGGGTTCATCATCAGGCTCTAGATCCTTTCTTCTTTTGTAAGCATCTCTCTGTTCATCCATCTGTCCATCTAAGCACAGGTGCACTCATGCATTCATCCACCATTTGAGCAGAGAGCACTGAGCTCCCTATGGGCCAAGCCTTTGCTAGGATTAAGGATGTAAGAGTTAAAGGAAACACATGGGGTTGCCGTTCAGGGAGGTTCTGAGGTGCTGATCAGGCAAGGTGCAGAGCATAGCAAGGGCCTCTTTGAGTGGCAGACTTTGTTCTGGCTTTGCTGTCAAGGGTACCTTCAGGGCAAAGAGGTATGACTCATGTCATCCCAGAGGAAGGGACTACAGTGGCAAAAACAATCCCTTATGAGCTAGGAAAGAGGGTCTTGTGCTGTAGATGCTGGAAGCAGCCACTGAAATGAGAGCACGTGGGAGGAAGTGAATGTGGGGATGGGAGCAGAGCCAGGTCAGATAGGGCTCCCTTGGAGCTGAACTGTTATTTCAAACGGATGAGCAAGCCTGGGTTCCCTGTGGAAGGGGGTGATTGGATGCAGCACATATTTAATGAGTCCGTGTCCGTGTCTGTGAGTGTGTTCTTGTAGGTGCAAGTGTGTGTGGGCACATGCATGCATGTGTGTGAGTAAGTGGAAGCCAGAAGTCAACCTGGATGTCTTCCTCAATTGTTATCTACCTTGCTTCCTGAGACAAGGTCTCTTAATCTGGAGCACACTGATTTAGTAAGCCTGGCCGGCCAGGGAGCCCCAGGGATCCACCTGGTAGCCCTTTCCCTGTACTGGGATTATAGGCATGCCATCACATGCCTTCTTTTATGTAGGTGCTAAGCTGAGATCCTCACGCTTATGTGGCAGTCACTTTATCCACTGAGCCATCTCCCCAGCCCCTGGATCAATTCCTTTAGATTGTTGATAGCTGACAAATTGATTGCTAACAATCTAGACCGTATCCTTCCTAGCAACTTTTTGCTGAGGGTTTCTCCAGAAGAGCTGAGAAAAGACTGATTGGTTATGGCTTGGCTCACTGCCCATCCCTGAACTGGGGGTGGGGCCAGGGTTCTTCCCTGAGTCATATCTGGTCACAAGCCCAGGCTTGAGGTTGGGGCCACAGCCTCCCAGTATCATACGGGCTGGATTCCCTACAAGGAGGTTGATCCCTGGTATCAGAAGAAGCCAACGAGAATAAAAGAGGAACCCATTAAGGACCATGGAGAAAATAAGCGCCCACATGGTGACTACGTGTGTGTGTGTGTGTGTGTGTGTGTGTGTGTGTGTGTGTGTGTGTGTGTGTGTGTGTGTACTCCATTGCCAAGGAGGGAAAGCACAGGTGTCCAGGAGGAGCTGAGCAACTCAGGTGAGGAAGGGGTGGTCTGTTTTAATTGTATCTGGCCCCTGGGATTGGCTGTCCCTATGCTAAGCGAACTTAAGAGTCACTATCTCCAAGAAACTGTCAGGGATATTTCAGGACAGTCTGGGGTAGAGCATAGGAAGAAGGAGTGGAGGTGTGGGCCACAGCTCCCCACTGCACAGAAACAACCTGGAATCCTTAAGTGACCTCTGCCTCATCTTCCCACAGCCTCTCCCAGAGCACCATCTTCCCAGAATATGCTGTGACGTTCACTCCTTCACTCCTCCGTCACCTTCTCTGCCACCTCCTCTCCCAGACGGAGGAATGTCCCCTTCTCTGAGCAGTCCTTCCTAAGCTTCCCTGAAAGCTGTCAAGGAATTGCTAATCCACCATGCCCACATTACCTATATGCACCTGTACCAGAGGACTGGCCATATTATACTTGCATTGTACATTGGTTTCCCAAACATTTGCCCTATATTCATTATGAAAATGTGGTATTTTAGGGGCTGAGGGGAAGGCTCAGTTAATTAAGTGCTTGCCTTACAAACATGAGGACCTGAGTATGGATCCTGAGAACCCAAGTAAAAGTCGGGTGCAGGGATACCCCTACAGTCCCAGCACTGGGGGAGGTGGAGACAGGTAGATTCCAGGGGCTTGCTGGCTAGCCAGCCAACCAGGGATGAACTTGGATGGACCCAGTGAACTGTCAGAGAAACACAGAGAAACTAAAAGCTCCGGTCCTCTCCAGCTTCACCAAAACGGGTGACTGGACATGGGAAGGTGGCCCCGAGTTCAAGAACTTATGGTTTTGAGTCACACATTTGATAATCTATTGTTTTAGTGAATTGTGTGGCACAGCTGCCCAGTGGTGACCTTGTTAAGGAAGAACAAATACTTGCATGGCCATGAGAAAGGACACATGCTTGTTCTGTGCAGTTGTAGGGACTGCTTGAGAACTGATATAGGCTGTCCTGGGAGACAGAGTTTGGCTCAGAATAAGTAAGCATTTTCCACCAATGAGAGCTGCCTCAAAGCAAGCAGATTGCTTGGGGTTGAGAGTAGCTGGTTCCCATCCCCGGAGAGAGCATACAAGCTGGCAAGGGTGGCCAGGGAAAGGTCCCCTGTTAGGACACCTAGCCATGCACTTCTGTAGTTGCTCCAGATTTTGCTCTGGGGTCTCTTCTCATTCTATTGGTCTCCCCCAGGGATCCCAGTTTTGGTTTCTGTGGTCACCAGTGTGTGAATGACTTCTCCTGTTTCTCGCTCTGCCATGGGTGAACCTAGCTTAATTTTAATGTGATTTTTTTTCTTCCCCTGAAGCATGCTTCTCTCTCTTCTCTACAACCTACCCTGGGCCCGAATTCACCCGATTCTTGTAAGCATTACCCTTTTCTCCTTCTCGACAATCCCTGGGTCCCTTCCATCTTTGAAATATCTCTTAGCTGAGCTCTGACATCCATTGGTGATTGTTGAGACTGTCTGTGGCTCAATTTTTGAGACACCTATTTTAGATGGTTTCTTTTGTGGCTCTGAGCGCTAGCAATTTTCCTAGGGTGGAGAGAGAAGGAAGAGACAAACAGAGGGATGGCTCCTTAAATTAGTTCATTCAGATGCCGTAAGAAAGACCAAAATAACAGTGACTTATGCTAGAACAGATGCTTACTTCTCACCCATGTGACCATCTGGCTATATCCAGGGCTGAAGCCATAGCCCCAGGGACCCTCTGTTTTGCTGCTTTGTAATGCTTGGGGTGTTGCCCTGGCAGTGTGGTCCTACAAGGCTTTAGACATTTCTGTTCCATGCTTTGGAAGGGGGAGGAGAAAAAAGAGGACGCCCTCCATTTTTAAGGACATGACCCAGAACTGTACCTATTAGTTCCTCTGAAATCTTATTAGCCAGAAAATGATCATGTGGCCACACCCAGCTGAAAGGGAGTCTGGGATCTGTAGTCTTTAGCTGAGTGGCTCTATGCCTGACTAAATGCTACCGAAGGGGAGAACAGAACTAAGGAAATAATTGGTGGCTTCTGTGGTAACATGGCTATATGAATTTCAATGTGAGTTTCACGATAGCAAAGAAGGTCCATTAGACTTGGACAAATTTTTCTTTTAGAAATATTGAACTCAGAGAGTGACTGATACCAGAGAAGGTCAAAAGAGGAGGTCAGATCTCCTGGAACTGGAATTATGGATGGAATTATGGTGGGTGCTAGGAACTGAACCTGGGTCCTCTGCAAGAGCAGCAAGTGCTTTTAACCACTGAGCCTTCTCTCCAGCCCTGTGATTTTTTTTTTTTTTAAAGAAAGGTGAGTGTAGTCATTGTTTTGCTATTGTGATAAAACACAATACTAAAGCAACCTACAAAAAAGGGGGGGTTATAAGCTGGATGTGGTGGCGCATGCCTTTGATCCCAGTGCTTGGGAAGCAGAGGTAGATGGATCTCTGTGAGTTTGAGACCAGCCTGGTCTACAAGTGACCAGGCTGTTACAGGGCTGTTACCCAGAGAAACCCTGTCTCGGAAAAAACAAAATAAATAAATAAATAAATAAATAAATAAATAAATGAAAGGTTAGGAGGGAGGGAGGAAGGAAGGGCTTACTTGGGCTTACAATTCCAGGAGTTTAAAGTCCATGATGGCAGAGTGAAGGTATGGTGGCAGGGACAGCTGAGAGCTTACATCTTGAGCTACAAGCAGGCAGAAGAGAGCACATTGGGAATGGTGCCAATCTTTTGAAGCCTTAAGCCTGTCCCTAGTAAAACCCCTCCTCCAACATGGCCACACCTCTTGTGTGTGTGTGTGTGTGTGTGTGTGTGTGTGTGTGTGTGTATGTGTGTGTTTTTTGCCTGCATGTATGACTGTGTGAGGATATCAGAGCCCTGAAACAGGAGTTACAGACAGGTGTGAGCTGCCATATGGGTGCTGGGAATTGAACCCTGATTCTCTGGAAGAACTCTTACCCACTGAGCCATATCTATAGCCCCCATGGGGGGCACACCTCTAATCCTTCCCAAATAACTACCAACCGGAGACCATGTATTCAAATATATGAGTCTATGGGGCCCATCTTCCTTCAAACCACCACAGTGGGAGACCTTATTAAGACTATACAGTGAAGTGTCAGAGCTAGGATCAGAACTCCAAACTTTGGGATCATTTTCTCCCATTGTGTATATGTGTGTGTGCAGATTTATATGCTGTGTAGTAACTAGCTGTGGAAGCCAGAGGACAAGCCTTGGCTGTTGTTCCTCAGTTGTCATCCACTTTGGTTTTCATTTATTGTTTGTTTTTGAGACAGGCTCTCTCACTGGCCCACAACTCACTAAGTAGGCTGGGTTGGTTCACTAGTAAGCCAGGGATCTCCCTGTCTTCATCTCCCTAGTCCTGGGATTACAAGCACGTACCACCATGCCTGGCATTTCCCCCTGGAGTTCTGATGGTCAGACTCAGTTCCTCCCACTTTCAAAGCCTTGGTCTTCATTTGCCATATCAAGGAGATCTGCTTGAGAGGCAGCAGATGGGGCTAAGATGAGTCTCACCTTTCCCAGCCTTACCTGAGAGCTGCTCCAGGCCCTCAGCATGCACTTGGAGGCTGTGATGGCTCTCAGGTGCCACCAAGCAGCCCTCATGGCATCTTAAAGTGGGCTCTGCTGAGAGGCACATCCGCCTTCTGCATTGGGGTCTGCTACTTGAGAGCATACACCACACAGATGAGTCCCCTTTGTCCCCTCGGCCTCCCCAGCGGTGGTCCGTGCATCATTAAAGGAATTGTCCAGTATCCAGATGAACCTGCTGTACACAAGGACTCCATCAGTTGCACATGTCATCCACTTACCTGGAACTGGATTAAGGGGAGAAAGATCAGCCCATCTAGGTCTGCAGCTTGCTTCAGGCATATTTGGATCCAGAAACTTTGCTTATATTTTTAGAGTTCTACGACTCTCGCTTTTATCCTTTCTGTGGGAGGTTGGGGAGTGTGGGGTGGATGGACCATGGGGTGGGGTTAGAGAGGTGGTTCTGTGGTTAAGAGCATGTATTGCTCTCGTAGGTAACCTAGTTTGGTTCCCAGCACTCACATGGTGGCTCACAGCTGTCTGTAACTCCTACTTCAGGGGATCCGAATCCTCTTCTAGACTTTGTGGGCACCGGCATTCACATGTACAAACCCACATGCAGCTAGGCACCCGTACTCAAAAACCAATCAAGCTGGAGAGATGGTTCTGCAGCTAAGGGCACTCGCTGCTCTTGCAGAGGACCTGAGTTCAGTTTCTAGCACCCAAATGGTGGCTCACAACCATCAGTTTCAGGGGATCCAGCACTTTTTTAAAATAATAATAAAAATCTTAAAAAAAAAATAAAAGACTGGCGTGATGCCAGTGGTTATGGTGGCCCAGAGTTCATTGGCAGTCAGGTTTGCTGTTCTGAATATGTGCCGTAATAAGTCTTGGATGATGTCTTGAGAGTGTCCTTGCATCCTAATTCTGCTGGGTTTGGATAAGCTTGCAGTAGCTTCAAGGTGAGGGTGGCTGGCCCTTACTACAGTGTCTTTCCCGGAGGCACTTGGCAGTCTTTCTTGGAGGGGCTCCATGGAGTTTCTAGGCTGAAATTACAATGCTGGACTTCCTGGGTCCAGAATGGAGAAAAGGAATCAAAGAGTGCAAGCTTCCACTCTGGAAGCCTCTCATGGACCCTCTAGAGTGAGGTGTCAGCTATGTTTTGGGGAAACATAGTTAGTCTGATCAGGAGAGAACACTTGGATTCCCACACCTTCAGAGACACTCATAAGTGATCCTGGGGGTAAACCTCAGTAACGGGAAGTAGCTTGAAGCATGGGAAGACATCCTAGGGAGAGCCTTGAACATCAGGTAGAAGAATAATGTAGGTCTTCTCTTGTAACTACTGGGGAGCTGTGGGGGATTTTTCGGGGTGGTGGTGGTACACGAACCTGATTCCTGTCTTAGGTCTCAGAAGGCACCTGAGAGAATGAGATTGGGAGGGGGTGATATGTGGGACTTATGGGGTCAGTGAAGAGGGTCCAGGTGACCCTAGATGACAGGCACAAGCAGCAGTAAGAAGACTGAAATATATGGACTCCAAGAAGCACTGTCAGACTCAGAGTTCATTTGTTTTAAGACAGGGTGTCTTGTTGCCCAGGCTGGCCTTGCATTCACTCTGTAGCTAAGGATGACCCTGAACTCCTGATCTTCCTGATCCCTCTAAGATTACAGGCATGTGCCACCACACCTGACTTATGAGGTCCTGGAGGATGAATCCGGAGCTTCTAGGTCATTCTGCCAGCTAGATAAGCCCTCAACCACCTGAGCCACATCCCAGCTCCCAGACTCTGTGTCTGTCTAGGGGGTAAAAGAGGACATAAGACTTAAGCTGGCAACTCTGTAGGCTTTAGCTTCCTGTGGCACATAGCCAGTAGTCCAGGCAGCTGGCTGCTAGGTTTTCCTGCAGGCTTACGGTGGCCCTTGTCAGGCAGGAAATGGCATCCCCAAGGATGCCGTTATGAATCAGAGCTGCTGACTCAGCACCCAGACTGGAGGCTTTGAGGCCATCAGACTTTGGACCGGAAGCATCTGGACAGGAAGTGGCTGCCCAGGGCTTTTCCACATTGGACTGTGGGATAGCCAGGGAAGAGGGTGGTTATTCAGGATGCTGGGTTTGACTAAGGGACCCCCTCTGTGCAGCTTCCTGGCATTGGGAATGGGAGAAGAGGTGTATGATAGGATGAAACGGCTGTCCCCAGGTACCCAAGGCTAGATAAGATGCTCGGCTGTAGGTAGGATTTGCTCTATGAAGGGTAGAAAGGGATTGCTGCAGGGTCGGGCTATTTTCAGCTCTGCTCAATGACAGATGATATAGAATTATGAAACTCATGTGTTTGTATTTGTTTATGTATTTATTTGTTTGTTTCTCCTGCAAAAATGCAACCAATCTGTCACTGGGGGTGACCAGGAGGGTGTGAAATGTTTGTATTCTTGCTAATCATTGTTAGGTGGGACAGATGGACCTGGGTCACATGGCTTGAGCAGACAAACAGTGAGGGACATAAGAAGTGTTGCATACAGCCTGCCTGAGTCAGGGACCTGGGGGAACCCTGAGTACTAGCCAAACCCAGGGAAGTCTGGGACCTCTCTGGCCCAGGCCTGATCTATTGCAATAGATCCAGTTCTTGCTCAGGTTTGACACTGACGACACTGACACCAGCTCTGCCCCTGGCCTCTTTCATTTCTGCTGGGTCTTGGTTGCTTGGTACACATGTATTAAACTAGCAAATTCCCCTCCCAGACTCCACATCAGTACATCCAGCTGCTCCTAGAACTCTGCCCTGGGGTTTCTTCACACATGATCTTAACCTAACACACCCTAGACCAAATGTTCCACATTTCCTGTCCTAGTGATCCGGGCCCAAAAGCAACTGTCCTGACTGTTGCCTCCCTCGTTTCCTATACTCCTAAATGCTGTCAGTTTTACCTACACCTGCTTCTCCACTTGGCTGGCTTCTCTCATTTATTCTGCAGATGCTATCAAATTAGCCCTCACAATGCTGTTTCTCTATTCCAGAACCCTCAGTGGCTCCGGGCTGCTTTTAGAGTACAGTAGAGTATACTTGTCAAACTGAATCCTGAGTTTCTGTAAAACCTGCTCTTTTACTCTCCCATCAGCCAAAGTGACCTGGGCACAGCCTGGACCCCAAGCTCATCATCTTTGTCTTGCTGGCTGCCTGGCATCTTGCCTCTTACATTTGGATGGTCCCGAGGAATTAGGAAGGTGTTGGGAAGGACCTTGGGAGACAAAGGCCTCTCTTCCTCTTCCACAGGCAGGAGCAGCCATCTGCCAAGGAGAGCCCAGCTGTCAGCTGCCTCACAGGAAGATGCTGTGTGGATGGGGTGGCCCCAGTGTGGGTGTGTGTATGCGCACAGCACTGGGAGTGCTGTACTTCTGCCTCACAGGTGAGGGGAGGAATTGTGGTCATGGGGGTGTGTGGGGATGCCTACTCCTTCCTGGGCTCCTGCCAGGCTGGCTCTGTCACCATCTCTGGGATCCACAGCAACCATCTTCACCTTAGCCTCTACTTTTTCATCTGTGAAATGGGGCTTGAACACTGTCTACTAGGGTAATGCAGATTCCCGAAGACACTGTAAACTCTCTTCAGGACCCTTGCACATAGGTTTTCCTCTGCCCAGAACTTTCTGCCCTCAGACAGAGGCATGATTCCACTCTTTATTTTGTCGCAAGCCTTTTCTCAAATGGCAGGTCCTCAGCATGCTTACTTGGGTACTTTGTGTAAAACGACATAGCACATCCTTCCTAGCATATACCTCCCCTTGACATATGGTTCCTTTGATTTTTGCCTGTTGTCACCCTGTTCAGAAGACAGTGTCTGTCTATCCTAAGGGGTGGAATGGTGCTCAATCATCATGATGAATAAATGAAGGTACCTCCCATATAGTGCTTGGCTATGTAAATGCACTGTTTGGGTAGTCATTCAACCCATGGAGAAAACAAAGCCGAGAGTCTGGTGCCATCTAGTGGTCATCATAGGCAGCACCCATCTCTACCCCTAGGTGTTGACTTCTTAGTTTGTTATTTTTGTTTGAAACAAAGTCTCACTATGTATCTCTGGCCATCCGGGAACTCACTGTGTAGACAGGCTGGCCTGGAACTCACAGAAATCCACTTGCCTCTGCCTCTTGAATGCTGGGATTAAAGGCGTGCGCCACCACCACACCCAGCCTGGCTCTCACTTCTTTAGAAAGAAAGGACTTTGGGTGACTCAAGTTCCATGTCCCAGATGTTCCCTGCAAGTGATAACTTAGGTCTATTTGGCAAGGATGAGAAGTGGCCTAAGCTTTCTTTCACTGGATTACTGAAAGATATGCAGGCTCAGCTTCAACCTCTATGCATCACACACTAAGAAAGTGTGGAATTCCCAGTAAAACACTAACCACAGAGCAAATACAATTTTCTAAGCCTTTTATGGGTGCTGTATTCAGTTAGTTTCATTTGGAGGCCTTGCTTCACATATTTTGAGTGTGCCTGTTTCCTGTGGGTGCCTGGACCTCTCACCTCACTGTGACCAAGCCCAGCAGACTCCCCAGACCCTTCCTGACTTCTCTGAAGGAGAGATGAAGTGCAGACAGAGGCTCCTGGGAGCAAAACTGCTGGGAAGTCGGTTGGATAGGGGCACAGTTGGCCATAGAGGAGCCTGCCCCAGGGCTCTTTTCTCTGGGAGCTCAGGGTTCTCCTCAGGATGGAGTCATCTTGTGCTTTTGTGATTTACATTCTGCTACATAGTTACTTTTCTATTGCTGTGACAAACCACCAGGACCAAGACAACTTAGAAAAAAGCATTTCATCTGGGGGCTTGCTTAAAGTGTCAGAGGCTGAGTCCATGGCCATCGTGGCGAGGAATGTGTCAGTAGGAAGGCAGGCATAGCACTGGAGCATTAGCTGAGAGCTAACATTTAATCCACCAACACAAAGCAGAGTGAAGGATGGCATGGGCTTTTGAAACCTCAAAGCCCACTTCCAGTGACACACCTCCTCTAACAAGGCCACACCTCCCAATCCTTCCCAAATAGTTCCACCAACTGGGGACCAAACATTCAAACATATGCGCCCTATGGGAGCCATTCTCATTCAAACCCCCATATGGTCCTTTCTTCTCACCCTTCATCCATCAGCAAACATTGCTATTTCTGACTGCATCTTAGATCTGGCTAGTTCTATGACCACTCTGCAATTTGTTTGTTTGTTTGTGGACAGGGTCTCACTATGTAGCCCTGGCTGGCCTAGAATTTGCTATGTAGTCCAGGCTGGCTTTGGATTTACAGAGATCCACCTGCCTCTGCTTTCTGAGTGCTGGGATTAAAACCTGTAGCTGACTCCGGTGCTAACTCCCTCACACATGCTTTCCTCCACTGTAACACTATCACTTCTTACAAGGACCCCTGAGGTGGCCCCCTGGTCACTCTCCCTCTTACCCTTCTATAGTATAGTTTCCCCTTGTAGAAAAGCCAGGGAGAACTTCAGGCTTTGCCACCCACGTCACATCTAATAACTAGTGCCCTCCTTAGATCTATGCCCTCAAAGGTGGGAAACCCCAGGTTTCTTCCAGCATCTCTCACAGCCCTGCCTGGCCTTCCTCCAGTGGGCTTTCTCATTGTGTTATTTTCCCATACACTCTCACTGGCCCCCTGCCTCAGGGCCTTTCTCTCTGCTGATCCCTGGCACCCACTAGCATAGGCTCTGTGTTTCCCAGAGATCATGCTTCACACTTCATTTAAAGACATGGGTGTTCTTTCCTGTATTGAAGTTAAGTCTGTTTATTTAGGAAGTGAAGCAAAGAAATAAAGTTCTCTCACCCAAAGAACATTGTATGTATACTTTTTTGTAGGTACCCCTGCCTAATTATACAAATAGTGTGTATTTGTGGGAAAATGCAAATGACCTGGCAGGTGGAGAGTACCTGCAGGCTTGGAAGCTGTCTGTGTTGAGTCCCTGACTTCTTTCGTTTCTTTCTTTCTCTTGGTATTCCCTCGATTTTGTCCTCCCCCCCCGCCCCTTTTTGGCACAGAATGGATCCAAAGCTGGACAAGTGCTGTAACACTGAGGCATATCTACAGGCCCTCCCCCAAGTCTAATCACAGACTGATAAATACCTGTGTTCATCACAAACTGCCTCTCTATTCCATTAGGATGTAAATAAGCTCTAGGGTGTGACCTGGGTCTTGGTCCTTATTACATTCCTAATTCATGTTGACGCTCACAACGAGGAGCATAGATATGGAACTTACTTTGAGACTCAGACCTAAAAGGAAGAGTGTGCGAAGCCTAGAGATAGCTGGGGAAAGGAGAGAGACCCGAAAGGCCCACCTTTCCTAACTGCCCTGCCCCTTCTACTCACCCCCAGGAGCTGTGGAGGTCCAAGTCTCTGAAGACCCTGTGGTGGCGTTGGTGGATGCTGATGCCACCCTCCGCTGCTCCTTTTCTCTGGAGCCTGGCTTCAGTCTGGCACAGCTCAACCTCATCTGGCAGCTGACAGACACCAAACAGCTGGTGCACAGCTTTACTGAGGGGCGGGACCAAGGCAGTGCCTATGCCAACCGCACAGCACTCTTCCCTGAGTTGTTGGAGCAGGGCAATGCATCCTTGCGGCTGCAGCGCGTCCGAGTAACCGATGAGGGCAGCTACACGTGCTTTGTGAGCATCCAGGACTTTGACAGTGCTGCTGTTAGCCTTCAGGTGGCAGGTGAGCATGGAGAGGGGGGCATCCTTCGCTTTCACTCTTCTGCATGGGGCCCCTTACACACTGCTCACCGCAGATCCTGCTCCTAAGAGCCTCATGTGTCCTTTCTTCCATGGTATCTCCTGAACTGATGATATTGGTAACTCCTGCCCTCTGCTACCCTCCAGCCTCTACTCAAAGTCCAGCATGACTCTGGAGCCCAACAACAACCTGGGGACAAGGTGACAATTACATGCTCCAGCTCCCAGGGCTTCCCTGAGGCTGCAGTGTTCTGGCAGGGATCACCCTTGACTGGCTATGGGACCACATCTTAGATGGCCAAGGAGCAGGGCTTGTTTAATAGACACAGCATGCTTAGGGTGGTCCAGGGTGCTAATGGCACCTACAGATGCCTGGTATCCAGCCTGGTGTTGCAGTAGGATGTACATTGCTCATCAATCATGACAACCCACAGAAGCCCCATGGGTTTTAATTTTTTGGTCTTAAATGGCACTTTAAAGGGAGGTTATAGTTCAGTTGCATTTGAAGATAAAGGAAGTTAGTTTCATATCTTCAATCTCCCAGACAATGGAGATACCTGATAATGATAGGAGAATGATGGGGTAGGGGACTCCAAGTTGTCAGGAGTCACTGATTGAAGACCTTCTTGACCCTCCAGACCCCAAGGCTGAAGAAATTTCTAGGAAGGATGGAGATGCATCTGGGTCAGCAGAAAGTCACAGGAAAGGAGAGCCAAAGGAGCTCTCCTGGGGAAGGGGTTTGCCTTTGCTGGAGCTCTTGACAACCCCATCGCCCCAAGTCTGAATCCCACAGATGGCTCTTGTCAGACAAAGCCAGTCTGCAGTGAAAATCAAATATGAGACTCTATCTGTCTAGAAAGAATTAGAAGGAACAAGGCCTGGGTGTTGATGGTAGAAGAGGCTGTGGAGCAGCTGGAGAGGCCCTGTCCTTCTGTCCTTCCTTACTGCTTTGTCTCCATGATTCTGACCCAGGAGACATGGATGTCCAGGTCTCTGCAGATCCCATGGTGGCCTGGGTGCCACCCTACACTGTTCCTCTTCCCCCTGAGGCTGGCTCCAGCCTGGCATAGTTTAACCGTACCTGGCAACTGATAGACAGCAAATAACTGGTATGCAGGGCAGGGCCTACCCTAGCAGTACAGAACTCTTCCCTGAGCTGCTGGCATAAGGCAATGTGTTCTTGGTGTGTAGCTGATGAGGGCACCTTCACCAGCTTTGTGAGCAACGGGACTTTGGCAGGTGGCAGTTCACTTAGAAGGAAGCATTTTCCACTCCTTACCCAGTCTGCATGCAGCCCACCCACTGCCCACTGCTGATGCCACCATCCAAGAGAGCCCCAGAGCTGATTCCTAACTAACAGCCCCATGTGTCCTTTTCTCCACTGGCTCTCTTGAGCTGACTGTCATTGATTTCTACCTTCTGCTACCCTCCAGCTCCCTACTCGAAGCCCAGCATGACTCTGGAGCCCAACAAAGACCTTCGTCCTGGGAACATAGTGACCATCACGTGCTCCAGCTACCAGGGCTATCCCGAGGCTGAGGTGCTTTGGAAGGATGGGCAGGGACTGCCCTTGACTGGCAATGTGACCACATCCCAGATGGCCAATGAGCGGGGCTTGTTTGATGTTCACAGCGTGCTGAGGGTGGTGCTGGGTGCTAATGGCATCTATAGCTGCCTGGTACGCAACCCGGTGTTGCAGCAAGATGCTCATGGCTCAGTCACCATCACAGGTAAGGGGATCGATCAGGTTAGCTGAGGAGGGAACAGCTACCTCTTCTCTAGGCCCTAAACTGGAATATCAATATAAAAATACTCATTTTCATGTAGACTTCAATTGCCCCAAAACCTCCCCAGTGAGTAGTCACTTGTTTTCTTGAACTGATGAAATCATTTGTAATGTTTGTTGTCCTGAACATGCTTTCCACAGCACTTATGCCTGCCTCTTCTTGATATGGACCACAAAGTACCTGCCTGGAATCTACAGGGGAGGGTACAATTCTGGGGCAGCCACAAGGCTTGCTTAGAGACATAGTGACTGAGGGTATGCTTTCTAGTGCGCACTTCTTTTGGTGTGAAGGAATTGCAACTATGAAGCCCCGCTCACCTGGGTCAAGGGTTCTTGCAGACTAGAGCCCTACAGTTGGATAGCAAGAGTTGTCTCTACTGCCCCCATGTGGCCAAATGCTAGACTAAGCCTCTAATATTGGGGAAGTCAATCTCTTGTTTCCAGGTCAGCACCAATCCAAGTAGCCACCCTCAGAGCTTAAGGGTGTAAAGAGGGTTCAGGCTCACCTTCACGCCAGGGTAGACAGTCACCCTTTATGTTTGTCCCTGACATGTCTCAGTTCAGTCCTTTGGTAGCCCTGTGTGCTAGGTCTATCTCCCTAAGCCCTACCTCTGGACCCTATAAGCTTTCCCAGGGACCTCCTACATCTCTGAGATCAGGAAAGTTGGTTGTCCATCACTGGTCCTTGTCTCTTCTCTTCCCACAACTTCTGCCTGACATCCCCAGCCCACCCAGCTCTTTACTATCAATGGTTGCTGGTGTTTGTGTAAACCTGTGTAAATAGAGAACTGGTCTGTACATCAGTCAAGGGAGTCACTTCCTGCACTCTCTTCTGTTCTGAGTAACACCTTGATCTTGTCAAGAACACCATAGGAAAAAATATGTCTCACTGGGGCTGGAGAGATGGGTCGGTGATCAAGAACACTTGCTGCTCTATCATGAAGATCAGAGTTCACATCCTAGCATTCCCTTCTTCTGCCCAACTAGTTCTCTACCCACCCAGCACCTAGGTAGCGCTCAAATGCCTAGATCTCCAAGTGATCAGATGCCATTTTCTGGCCTCTGTGAGTATCTTCATATACATGTCTGAACACACACACACACACACACACACACACACTACATCCTTTAAGAAAAGACAAAGCAGTTTTTTTTTTTTCACAAAAGACCAAGAAATATGGAATAAGCTGGACAGACATATGAAGGTTTTGTCAGGAAGGACAGAGGATTCATGGCCAACTTGCACCAGGAGGGCTGGGCTATCTGTGGTCTAGTGCTGTGTAACAAGGGCTTGTATGTGGAAAGAACATTTGCCCCACTTCAGAGAACATTCTTTATACCTCAGTAGCTGGCACTGAAAGGATTCCATTTGGGCTAGTATTACCAAGCACAATTCATGGAAGACACTGAGGCCCAGTGAAAAAGGACTCTCCCAAGACTACAGACTGACACAGTGGCTTCAAATATTTTTGGGGACAGATGCCACTTTGAAAATTGGACAAATGATAAAGGCAGTGGTTTTCCCATAGCTCTGGGGCTTCCCAGCCTCTCTAAACTCTATACGAGGACCACTTGGGATCCTGGTTCCCACCTTCTGTAGCAAGTAGATGACCCAGGATCTGAATCCAGCATTGGCCTGTTAGCCCACTTTTCCCTCCTCCCCACGGCTAGCCTCCAGTTTCCATTAGAGCAGAGCTGGCTTACCTTGGAGCCCTTGGCCTGCATTTTGCTTCGGGCAGCTCTGCCTTGTACAGCATTTTGGGATTTCGATGCTCAGTCCTTTAGCTGCTCTCTCTCCACATTGATGTGCTGTGCCAGGCCTCTCTGGAGAGGGCTTTCTGGAGCAAAAACTGGAGATATAGGTCTGAGCCCCAGCTGACTGTGTCCTTTGCTAGAGGAATGAAGGAAGTCTGACCAAGTTTCAGGCACTTTAGGGATGATCACAGGGAGAGTCTCCCTTTGAGTGATTAGCTTATCCTAATTGCATATTGAAGAGATTCGTTGTGATATTTCATACATGTATATAATGCATTTTGATGTTATTCACCTCTAATACCATTTCATGTTCCCCATTTAATCCTGCTGATTCCCTCCCTCTTCCCAACAAGTTTCCTCCTATTTTCATTATTTTAAAATCTTATTTATTGTGTTCACGTGTGTGTGTGTGTGTGTGTGTGTGTGTGTGTGTGTGTGTGTGTGTGTAAAGGAATTCAGGTCATCATGCTTTCACAGCAGACTCTTTCACCAGCTGAGCCATCTTGGTGTCCCCCCGCCCATTTTAATGTCCTTTTTTGTGACACAGTGACTTTCATTAGGAGCACAAGTGAGGGGTCCATTATAGGAGCTTGGGCACTCTATCAAGTGGCTGTATCACTGAAGAAAATGTCTCTTCCTCCCCTAGCAGCCATTAGCTGCCTGTAGCTCTTCAGGGAGGGGTGAAGTCCCTCGAGTAGTTCTGCTGCTCTGTCCTGTCCACTGCTGCAGGAACCCTATCTTGAGATTTCCAGAGATGTCTCACAAGTGCTCCAGGGTGGCCTGCCTTCTAGCCATCTGCCTTAGCTGTGGCCTTCTGCTCTCCTGTTCAGAGCAGCAGCGTGCCCCACCACGACCCCATACCCATGGAAAGCATGTCTGCTGCAAGGACTTACCACAGTTCCTGTGGGCCTGGGCCTCTACAGGTGCAGGGTGCAGGGTCCTGTTGCCTGTGTACTCCACAGAGGCCACTGGTGCCCTGGCTGCATGCTGTCTCCAGAGAACAAAAGGAACCAGCTGCCTTTGTTAGATTTTTTTCCCTCCAAGGCTCTGCCCAGCACCCAGAGTACCCAGTGCCACTGAGATACCACTAGGGTGGTATCTATGCTGGAGTCGTGTGGGGATGTGCTCAAAACAGCTGCTGGCCTCAACCCTACCTCAAACTCCTCAACCTCCACTCATTCTCTTGACACAAGGTATTGTAATGGGCAGCCTCAGGGCTGCATGAGAATATTCCCTTGGTGAGGCTCCCCCAGATCTGCACAATCCTTGAGTGACTTAGACTCTCACTCCAAGCCCTCCTCTGTTTAGAAAGAGGCACACTTTCTGTAAAGAGCTAGAGAATGCATACTTTGTGGGCCATGTGCTGCCGATTTTATTTATGTATTAGTCTATTTGTTATTGGCGGGATCTCATTGCCTCAGTTGACCTTGAACTCAATATGTAATGAGGATGACCTGGAGTTTCTTATTCTCCCACCTCTACCTCCTTAGTTCTGGGATCACATGTAGCATGGGAAACCATGCCCAGTTCATATCCTGCTGGGAATTGAACCCAGGCTTCATGTATTCTAGGCAAGCAATCTACCAAGTTAACATCTCCAGAGCACTGTAGCTTTTCTTTTTCCTTGCTTTTTGTAGCTCTTTACAAAAATAAAAGCTAATACTAGCCCACGGATTGTCAAAAACAGGCCACAATCTGGCTCATGAGCTGTAGCTGGCTGGGGTCTGACCCTGAGGATGATGTAAAGCAGGGAGGACTGCAATCATTAGGGAGGCCTCTGGAGAAGTGGCTGGTAAGCCAGGTGGAGAATTTGGGAGCCCCTACTAGGAAGGGAAAATGACAGGGACTGGGTAGAGGCTGGAAGGAGTCAGGGTCTCTGTAGAGAATCGATTACATGGAGCTTCCTGGGGTGATTTTAGACAGAAAAGTGGGGCAACTGGAAGCCGGGTCTCCTGAGAGATCCTTGAATCAGTCTTAGAAAACAGAAAGATACCCTTGGGCAGTGGGGCCCTATCCATGGTTGTTAGCCATCCTCAGGGTTCTTAGCTCCACCCGCCCCCCTTCTGAGGCCTGTTTCCATCACTCATAGCCACAGTGGCAGGGTTTGGTAGGATGAATCTCGCTATGGCCGTGGGAGCCTGAGTGAGCTTCATTAATCCTGCAGGGGCACAGTGAGACTAGGAGGCCCTGTTTACACCTGGGAACCAGATAGTCTCATTTTTCTGTCTTCTTCCAGGGCAGCCTATGGCATTCCCCCCTGAGGCTCTATGGGTGACCGTGGGGCTCTCTGTCTGTCTTGTGGTACTGCTGGTGGCCTTGGCCTTTGTGTGCTGGAGGAAAATCAAGCAGAGCTGTGAGGAGGAGAATGCAGGTGAGTGTACGTGTGTGTCTGCGTGTGCGTGCACGTGTCTTGGGGGCATATCACTGTTTTAGTTGATTGGGTGAAGCTGTAAGAGAATACCTAAGACAGGGTGGAGTAAAGAACAGAAATGTACTGGCTTGTGTTTCTCAAGCTGGGAGTACCATATCCAGGCAGCAGGGAGAACAGAGAAATCATTTGCCACAGAAGAATGAAGGCTGGAATTTGGAACCCCAGCACCTGCATAAATGTCTAGTGGACATGCATGGCAGTTTGTCTGTAATTCCAGCTCTTAGGAGGAGGAGGAGGAGACAGGGCTTTCCCAGGTCAAACTGATCAGCTAGACTAGCCATATCAGTGAGCTCTGGATTTCATTGAGAGACCCCGCCTTAATAAATAACATGGAGAGTGATCAAGGAAGACTCCTGATATCAGCCTTGGGCCTCCACATACATGTATGCCCACATGTGTGCCCGCACACATGTAAACAGGCATGTGTGAATACCACACATTCAGACAGGCACAAAGTAAATAAGTCAATATCATATCTGGGCACTGGCATCTGGTGAAGCCTTGCTGATCTTTAGATGGTGGAAAGTGAGAGGACAAAGGTCACAGTGCCAGTGCCATCTGCAAGGGCAGAGCTGTCAGAGCCTAATCATCCTTTAGAAGTGTCACCTCTTTAGAAAAAAATTAATTTAAAACTAAAATGTAAAGTTAAAGTTTTTGTGTATGGGTGCTTTGCCTGCATATATGCCTGGAACTGGGGTTATAGATTACTGACTGATAGTTGCCATGTGGGTGCTAAGAACAAAAATCTTGTTTCTGCAAGAGCAGACAGTGGTCTTAACTACTGAGCCATCTCTCCGGCCCAGAAGCCCCATCCCTTGATACCATTTGTATCAAGGGAGGGAGCAGACATTCAAACATAGTAGTTGCTGTGTCTGAGACAGAATGAATGGGAAGGAGGTACACAGAGGGTCCTAGCCTGATACCTCGTGGCTGACTGTCCTCTGTGAATCAGTGTAAACATGCCTGTCGGTACATGAGCATGGCAGATGACTGTAAACAAGAGTGATGTGTCACAAAGGTGGTGGTATGTAAGGCTGTCTGCTTTGTGCCTGCTGTGCAAGCATGAGGACGAGAGTTTGGGTTCCCAGCACCCACATAAGTCTGGCATGGCAGCTTGCTTCTGTAACATGGGTTAGAGGAACAGGAAGGTCCCTGACGTTCACTGGGCAGCCAGTCCAGCTGAATCAGTGAGCTCCATGTTCAGTGAGGAACCCCGACTCAAAAAATAATGTGGAGAGTGATTGAGGAAGGTAACTGTTGCCAACTTATGACTTATGTGTATGCACACACACACACACACACACACGCACATACCCACACCACACACACATGCACATACCCACACCACACACACACACGCACATACCCACACCACACACACGTGCACATACCCACACCATACACACACATGCACATACCCACACCACACACACACACGCACATACCCACACCACACCCACATGCACATACCCATACCACACATACATGCACATACCCACACCACACACACACACATGCACACACACACGTGCACATACCCACACCATACACACACATGCACATACTCACACCACACACACACACACACACACACACACTATACGCACACACACACACACACACTATACGCACACACATAGAGAAATAAAAGAAGTGGGGTGCAGATGTGGGTTGTGGGTGAAGTGCTGATAGGCTGCATGGGTAAAAAGCTAGATAAGTAGTCCCTGGCCAGATGAATGCTGGCTTCCCGCTGGGGCCTCCCATTCTATCCCAGGCTTGGCTCTGCTCTGGTCTCAAGCTGCAATCCTTAATTCAGAATTCAGACCAGAAGTCAAATTTGCTCAGTCAAGTGTGGAAGTGTGGGAATGAGAGCACTGAGAAAGTTTGTTATTCACCCTTCTAGGCGCTGAGGACCAGGATGGGGATGGAGAAGGATCCAAGACAGGTGAGTCTGGCCCTCCTAACTGGGGAGGCATCAGGGACAGGAGACAGGACTTCATGCTCTGAGGTTTGAATGGAGTACCTTCTGATGGAGCCCCCAACCCAGGGAAGTGTGGAGGCAGAACACTGGACTACCACAGGAGTCTCCTATCTACCCTAACCCATCCATCAGGACTGCACCAACTGAGAGCTTCCCAGGGGGTGGGAGGAGGGCTTCAGGAGAGAGGAGGCAGTCTCATAAACAAAGGAGCCTTCAACAAATAACTGTCTCTTTGGCCTGTTTCCTCCATATGTAAAACAAACAAACAAACAAACAGGCATGAGAACAGGTCTCTAGGCTTTTCTGGGTTGGCTTAAATGAGATAGTCTATAGAGAAGACAGTACCATGGCTAGAGTGTCTGGCTAGGAGCTTACAGTGGTGCCCTATGGTGATGAAGCAAAGAACTGTGGACAGTGCTGTTCTTAGAGGCTGTGCAAGATGGGTGAGGTGCTTTGCTCCTCTGGGCTTCCATGTCTCACCTGTAAAATACCATCTTGGCCCTGTTCTAATAGCACCTGAGAGCTGTTCTGAAGTATTCTTCAGAGCCTAGAAGAGCCAACTTGTGCTTAGCAGAGGGTCTAGGGCTAAGATCTGGTCTTAGGGTGGTGCTGAGGTCCTGGTGCCCCAAAGCTGCAGGGTCAGGAGTGATGAGGCTGAGAAAGGCAGGTTTCCCATGAGCCATCTTAGACTATTCCGGTTGACACCAGTTCCCTCTCTGCCCCCATAGAAGGAAGGGCAGGAGTGATGCCTGGGGACTGCTATAAATCATGCCAATTAATTCTCTACCTGTTGGTGCCTGTGTGGCAGGCATGGAGATGGGCCTGGGATCAGGGCTCATTTCTTATGTTCAGAGGCAGATGTTGGCAGGGTGGGGCAGAGCGGGGAGAAGATGGCCTAGAGACTGTCTCTTTGGCCTGTTTCCTCCATATGGTAAACAATCAGGCATGAGAACAGCTCTCTAGGTCTCTAGGTCACATGATCCTGGGCCTCTGGAGGCACCTGCAACCATGCCAGCCTCCCTTGATCCTCGTTTCACCTATGGTCTGGGCTCTGTGTGCTGCCACTCCCAGATTGTCTGGGGACAGGTGCCTGTCCCCATTCTGTAGTAGTAGGAAACCGAGATTCAGAGAGGGAGGGCTTATTCAGAGATGGTAGAGGTGGGACTTGTGAACTGAGGCTTGGGATAACTCTCCAGGGTTCCTCCCCTGACACGGTGATGGCGCCCCCGGCCTGCCCATCCCTGCCCATTCCTTCTGCATCCTCACCCTTCCTTCTTCCTCTGTTTGCCTCCCTAAGGTTCTTCTCTTATCACGTGCTCCTTCCTTTTTTTCAGCTCTGCGGCCTCTGAAACACTCTGAAAACAAAGAAGGTAAAGATGTATTGCCCGAAATGGAATGTGTATGTGTTTTCATGTCTGTGTAGGAGACTGTGGTGGCCATCATCACCCTTCTGCTACTGACCTGTGCTTCCTTCCCAGAAGAGCAGCATCCGCTCACCTCCTGGTGAGATGGTGGAGGGTGGAGCAACCCAGGTCTCAGCTGCTCCAATAGGACTCAGATGTCCGACACAGGGTTACCTGCACCGGTCATTTCTGTCTCTCCTGTCTGATAGTCTGAAAGCTGCAGGTAGCCTGGGGCCTGGATTCTGTCCCCCTGCAATATGAAGCTTCCATCCCTGGGTCCAAGGGGTTGCTGTGGCTGCCATGCCCCTCCAGAGGCAAGGGATGAGAAGGAGGGCAGGGAACATCTTTCTAGGGCTTGGCCAAAAATAGCTCCTGTCACTTTAGATACATCCCATTGGGCAGAACCTAGTCATGTGACCTGTTTCTCAGGTGAGGCTAGAAATGTAGCTTTCATCTGGGCAGCCACGTCTCTGGTGCATAGGAGGCAGCTAGTCAGTACAGCAGTCGTTATTACTCACATCCGCAGGCTTATCAGGAAGCATAGAAAGTGAGAGAGGTCTCCTCCCTGTCGTCAGGAAGCAGCGAGCACAGAAGAGTGAAGCCCTGCTGATGAGAATGTCAGTTGAGTCTGAAGAGAGTTGCTTTCCAGAGTAGCCCCCGTAGGTGAAGCAATGGGCTTCCCTGCTCCCCAGGAAGGCACCCTGGCCCTAGTCTGTGTCCAAGTTGGATGCCTACAGAGGTATGACAGCTCCTTTCCCAAGAACACAAGCAGTACCCAAAGGAAGGGAGAAGAGCAGGACCATACTGTCCAAGGCCTTTTAAACTGCTGGTGCAAGCTGAGATGTGGAGCAGGGCCAGGGGTGTCACATTTGGATGTTCTTCAATAGGGAGGCAAAGTCAGAGGGAGAAGGTTCCCTGCAACATGACTCTCCAGGTCATTAGGATGGGAAGAGGCATCCGGCCAGAGGAGGGAATTGGGCCAGGCCTTGAAGGGTGAGTCAGATGGACCAAGCAGGCCAGTAGGAGTGTGTGGGGTGACTCGTCCACCTGGCTCCTGTGTACGCACTGGCCTCCAGTGTAGCAGTGTAAGAAGACACACTCTGTATTCTATCTGTCCCGTGCACATACTAGCCTACAGGGTAGTGGCTAGGGGTGCATACTCCCAACCTGGATATGTGACTTTGGATGGATGTTTCCCCAGGAGTAGAATTTCCAGCTTCTAATGCATTTCCCCCCTTTTCCTTTCATCCTACCATGAAATGCAGATGATGGACAAGAAATAGCCTGACTGGGAGCTGCTGCCTTTCCCAGGTGGGGGGGCCCACACCCCACCTGTGTTGAGCCTCAATGTGAGCCCTACCCCCAACAAATGGGTTCTGCTATGCTGGTCTACCCATTCTTCAAAGGAAGTGGTACATAGGCCACCCTCAGCCTTATTTCTCTGATGGACTTAATTCCCATCATCCTGCAGCCTTATTTTTCCACTGACACGATACAGGAACCATCCTGCGGCCTTATATGGACATGACACACAGACCGATCCACCTCAGTGTTCCTCCAGAGTCATCCAGTAGCCTTGTTTCTCCAGTGACATTACACATGAACCTTCTTCCTTCAGCCTTATTTCTTATGGGCATATGCAAATTGCCCCACCTTCTTGCTTCTCCAAAGCCACGCAGACCATGTAACTGTTGTTCACCAAGACACATAACTATTCAGAAGAACCCTGCCTTATGTATCTGAAGCTAGCTGCACAATCGCCTCTTGGCTTTTCTCATGGCCCTGATACATCTATGTTACCACTTCTCAACCTTTGTTCTGACGAGTGTGGATCCCGTCTCTTCAGCATCTCCCAAGTCTTCATCCCGACTCCCCTACCTTTGGCTTGGCTTTGGTTGTCTCCCTCCCTGGCTAAGTGTGATGGGGCACACTCCCCATCCACACACACACACATGTACATTGATACCGGCAGCTGCACGTGCTGGAACGCGTGCAGACTTGTATTGCATGATCTCCTCTGGCTGCCCTGGGCTGTGCCCATTCCCCCCACAGGAAGCAGGTACTAGTTTCCCTGGTTCTCAGGGCCCTCAGGGGGTCAGCCTTCATCCCTGTGCTTTCCCATGTTTGGAATCTTTGTTACTTTTACTTTCTTAGTAAACTAACATCTGTAGTCTGTAGAGCAACCACAGGAGTCAGCACTGTGCTGGGTGCCAAGGTCCTGCAGGAAAACCAGAGTCCCTTCCCTCTAGAACTCACTTTCCAGCTGGGAAATGGCCTTGCTTCCTACTGTAGCCATCTGTGCTCACAGTTTCTGGATACCTCATCCTCAGCCCACACTAGCCCTGACCTGGGGTAGGGGAAGAAACCTAGAGAAAGCACAGTCCTTTACCATACATGGAGAACTGGGTGTTTTCTAGAATCTTTCTAGATGTGGACTGGAAGGCAGGTGGCCACAGCCATGCAGACCTGGATAGGGGCAGCAACCTATGACATATTGGGATCTCAACAGTTGGAGCCTGGGGCAGGCCAAGAGGGCCTGAGGACAAGAAAGGACTGCTTCTTACCATGGTGCTATTCTGGAGCTGGGGCTTGTACCTGGCTTGTCTCTGACAGCCCGGATGCTGGCAGAGCAGAACTTCTGATGTCCCCCTGAAGGCATCTCCCCCACCCCAGTGCTAGAGAATGTGAGGATAATTTAAACATGGACTCTGGCCAGGTGTGGTGGTGCATACCTTTATTTCCCAGCACTTGGGAGGCAAAGGCAGGACAGAGTGAGTCCCAGTACAACTGGGGCGACACAGAAAAACCATCTTAAAAGGCAAAACAAAAACGAAACATGGGACTCTGTAAACTGGGTATATTTGGGGAGAAATAAATGCCTTTGTCTTTCAATAGTTTCCTGCTTGTGATGTCTGTGAAACAGTGGGATGACTTGGTGCTAGAAGGAAAGAATCTGTCCTGGGCATTTCAGGCTGGGGTAGGGCTACCTGCTTCACCGTGAAGGCATTTTCTCCACTGTGGTTCCCTCTTCTCAAGTTTCTGTCAAGATGAGGAGAAAAACAAACAAACAAACCCAAACAGGCAGAGAGGCAGAAGGAAGCAGATACTAGAGGAATTAACGTGCACGCTATTCCTGGATGACCCAGTAGAATGGGGGAATAGACCAGGACCTGGCTCTGCTTTGTGACGCTGAGCAGGACATTGACCTTTGGTGCACTTCTGGAGACCTTCCACTTAGGAAGCCGGAGAGGATAGTGAACTCGGAGAACAAACAGATTTCCAGAGAACCAGGATAGGGGATCATGCAAAATTCCTGCATCCTGTTTCCTTGGGAAATGGCTTCAGCACTAAACCCTGTCACAGCATCCCAAGCTGTGGACAGGAGGCTGGACTGCAGTGGGGCTCCAGCTACCGAGCTTTTACTCTGGCTCTGCAACTAATATGACCATATCCCTCATACCTCAGATCACTGATGGTTTCCTTATTGAATAGGGGTGAAAAGTCCTCTATGAAAAGCATGTGACATGCTTTACAAACTGGATGATTTGGAGCTGGGGATGTAGCTCAGTTGGTAGAGTGCTTTGTCTAACAGGTACAAAGCTCGGGTCTTGATCCTTTGCACTGTGTAAATGGGACATGATGGTGCACATTTATATTCTTAGCACTCAGAAGTTGGAGGCAGGAAGACCAGAGTTCAAGGTCATCTGACCTACATACTGAGTTTGAGACCAGCCTGGGCTATGTGCGATCCTGCCTCAAGACAGTAACAACCCAAACTGGGGGGTTATAAAATTGAAGGTTCCAGTAACAAAAAGATTTGCCTTGCGTGATGTCTTACACTTGGTGCTCTAGGTGGGTTTTGGAATCTAAAAGCTCTGTCTCCCCCGACCCTCAGTGCCCTTGTACATTATGTTCCCCTCCCTGGACCTCAGTCCCCACCCAGGGCTGGACAACAGCTTCGGAGGTCTGTTTTGAGGTTCAGGTGACATGGATAGAGAAAACATCCTGAGGTTTTCCTGCCCTGCAGTCAGTGACACACTATGGCTGACTTTGTGGGATGTGCAGTGACCCTGGGCCATCAGTCTGCACCTGTTTTCCCACCTGCATAAGAGAGATAACTAGTGTCTGTTCTTCCTGTCAGGCTGAGGTGAGGATCAGACATGACAATATCCAGTGCTTGAGAAGTGACCCAGCGGGTGTGGGACTGGCCTGGAAGCTGAAGGGTGAGAAAAGTGGCCACCGAGTCCCCTAATGACAAGTGCCTTGGAGAGCAGTATTTTTAGCTGCCCTTCCTGGGCAAAGCTCCAATTCCTGCATTTTAATGGAGAAATAATTCTCACAGTGCGACAAGCTGTAGCCTGCAGGTGTCACATTCATATTAAAGAGAGGACAGAGCAAGGGTTCATTTGCCTGGTTGGAGGTGTGACCGGAATTCGCCCCTAGCACCATTTGTAACCTGGCCTATGAAGACCAATTAGTGAATCTAGCCACTCAGTCACTCATGGGGAGGGAACAAGAAGAGTCAGAATGGTGTGGCTAGGGCCCCTGTCTCTCCTGATGGCTTGTTACAGATGGTTCTGCCTGCATGTAGAGTTGAATGATGGCTTGGGGTGGGGGTGGGCTTTTCCCAGAGCAGCAACTGGCCTTGTTTAGTTCCAGGGTGTGGATACTGAATGGGAACCTGGGAACCCATGAGCAGAGACACTAGGCCATTAAGAGCTAAGCAATTTCTAGAGCTCCAGATGCCAAAGCTCGTCTCATGGGTGTGTATGCATGTTCACACCTGTGTGCACTTACATGTGGAGGCCTGAGGTTGACATCTTTCTTCATCACTCTCCACCTCATATACTGAGGCAGGGTCATGCTGGAAAAGACTCAACTTTTCAGCTAGTCTTTCTAGGACTTTTGCCCCAGGGAGATTATAGGCAAGCCACCTTTTGCAAGGGTTTTGGGGACTTTACTCTTGTATGGCACTCTACCCACTGAGCCATGTCTCCAGCCAGTGAAGCCAAATCTTAAGCTACACCATGAAGCCAATGTTGTCCTGAGAAGCCAAAACTCCTCAAGGGACTCTAGAGAAGCAGGAGCCAGGCTGGGGGTACCTGGTAGGAGCACTAGAGTGCTGGTAGGCACACATGCAAACGCAGAGGTAGAGACTGGACTGTTTTCCCATTGTCCTCCACCTGGACAAATGGTTTGCTTTTCTTCCAGACTTTTCTCCAGGTGATGCAGTTGTAAGAATGATGGCATACATCTGAGAACATTACTCTGCAACATTGTCTGACTCTCTTTACCATTTCTCAAGTCTTTTCTTCCTCTTTACTCTTTCCACTGATATTGGACACATCTAGCATCTAACTCTTGCTACTACTCAGTATGTGGGTTCATGAATTTTTACACAAGTGTCACTGTTACTTTGATCAAGATCTAGAACAATGTTGGATCCCCACAAAGTTTCCTTATGTCCTTCCGCAGGCAACAGCCCCACCCAGGAGTACCATCTGGCTACTTTCTGGGTAGATTAGCCCTGCTTCTTGAACTTAGTAGCTGAATACTAAGTGATGCTATTTTATATCTAGCTTCTAGCAAAGACTTCCTTCATTCCTTGTAAGTGGAGAGGTGGTAGCTCATAGTGCCTGTTCTAGAAGTGTCTTGTCAGTTCCTTACTTTGGACACAACTAATACAGGCTTCCGTACTATGAGGTTCTGCAAGTGGGATTTCAAGGCACCTTTTTTTATTAGTATTACAGGGGCAGAACAATTTGTATCCCAGATTGGCCTCAAGTTCACTATATAGCCAAGGATGACCTCAAACATCTGATCTTGCCTCTACTCTCCAAGTGCTGGCAGTATAGCATGCACCATTGTGCCTACTCCATACAGTGCTGGGACTAGAACCCAGGGCTCCATGCATGCTACACAAACATTCTGTCAATTAAGCTACATCCCTAGCTCTCTGAATTCATGTGGAATGCGGGTGGAGTTGCCAGCTGTTTGAGCTGTCTTTTTAGCTGAGCCCATGCAAGAGGAGATTTCAGGGTCAATAGCAAAATAGATCCTAGAAAGGGAAAGAACGGTGCTGAGAATCCTTGCTCCAGCTGGGCTCTCAAGGACTCTAAGGGATGGAGCCCCAATCAGCAGTGGCCAGGACTTGTGGCCACCTCTATGTCTTATCCCTCTGGATTCTTCAGCATTTCCCTGGGAGCTGTGTACATTTTTGGGCTCTTGAACCTGGGCAAATATATCTACCCACCCACTGGCTCTGTGGATGCAGACCTGTGGTCTAGGTATGTCATACTGAGATTTGATGCTGAACTGGTGGCCATAGTTGATGGAAGGCCCATCAGCATCTTGAATTCAGGTGCCTTGGGGCAGTGCAATCTTCTGCCTATACCAAATCCCAGGGCATTTATAACCTGCCATTTGGCTTCACCTGCTCCAGGTTATTATGATGACATTATTTCATTACTAATGAGACAGGGCCTTTTTTTGGAGCAGGGAAACATCTAGGTCTCTGTGGGGTAGACAGACCCCAACCCTTAGATTGAAGGTCTATGACCTTTGCCTCCTGCCTTCCCCAAGCATCTGTGCTGCAAACCATCCCCATCCCCCCACTTCCCTTTGCCCTCCTCAGAACATTTTTCATTGTTGTCCTTTCCAGATTAAGGCCCTGGCTGAGATCATACAGTGTCCACTCATAATAGATTAACCTCCTTGATCCTGCTGTACACTATGCTCCCAGTGACAAAGCCCCAGGCTCCATTTAGTCCTGTAGATTCTGGCTGCACATTAAGATCACTTAGGGAGTTTTTAAAATAATACTGGTGTTTGGGCTCCTTCCCCAGAAGTTCTGATGCAATTGGTTGAGGTCATTATTGAATATCTGATGCATGTTCTCCAGAGGCTCTAACCAGACTTTTCAAGTTAATGCAAAACAGAATTCTGAGTAGAGAGCTTTGAGAGGAGGCACCAAGGCAAGCTAGCTGCTCTGTTGTCACTGTAGCTGACCAAGGGATCCTTGTTTTCCAGTAGCCAGAAGCTCAGGAAACGGAAGTAAGGAAGGCCAGAGGAAGTGGTCAAATGCGTTGTGGGATCCAGGAAGTTAGCAGAGACCCCATGTTCCTGTCACCAGTCTGATCACACATCCAGGCCCTAGAGAGAAGAGGATGTGGTGCCATGTGTGGTGGCCAAAGTCTCTTCAGCTTTCTGACAGCAAATGGGGGTCTCCTTCCCAGTTCCACTTTCTCCCTTTGTGTCTCTCTTGTCACCCCCTCTGGGTCTCCAGATGTGCACAGTCACATGGCTGATTCTGGCTCCCTCCTCCCTCCAGCACTGTGTACTCAGTGTGGGGAGGAACCATCTGTCTTCCTCTTGCAAGCAACCGTCAGTCTGTGAGCCTGGGTCACACTATTAGGGAAATAACCTTCTCTCTCCTCCTGGCCCTTATCTCAGAGGTGCTCCTATCCAGAGTATCCTGGGGTTCCCACTATACTATAAACCCACACTAGCCAGAGTGACTGAGCTTAGCGTCTCTTCTTCCTTGTCCCTCACTCCTGCAATTGGCCTGTATCCCTTCAACCTCCTGCAGGCCTCTGGCTTCTAGTTCCTCCTCAGGCTCCAGACTTGCCACCAAGGCTCATGGTTCAAAGTCAGCATGCTCCCAGGGCCAGGTGTGTGGCCTGTTTACATCAGGGCCTTGTGTTGTTATATTCCCCCCCCCCCCATGAAAGTCTTGTGTTGGAGGTAAGAAGGAGAGGCCTACATGTTTGAAAAGCCTTATTTGCTAAGATAATGCAGTGGAATTGCTGCAAATGAAATAATGCACTTGTGTGTGTGTGTGTGTGTGTGTGTGTGTGTGTGTGTGTGTGTATGTATGTATGTATGTACTTATGTGCATGTAGGTGTGTTTAGCCATGCATGCACAAGTGGCAAAGATTGGTTTCAGGATATTTTTGTTAATTGTTTCTCCACCTTATTTTTGAGGCAGGATCTCTCATTGAACCTGGAGCTTGCTCTTTTGAGGTAGACTGCAAGCTTCTGGGAGCTGCTTGTTTCTGCCTCTCCCAGTGCTGGGGTTATAGGCATACAACAAGTACTTTACCCATTGAACCATCTCCCCAGCCTGGTGGATGTACTATTTCTTGTTCTTCTGGCATGTATGTCTGTGTACCACTTTTGTGCCTGATGCCCACATAGTCCAGAAGAGAGATGGTGGTGGGAATTGAACTCAGTCTTCTGAAAGAGCAGCCTGTGCTCTTAATGGCTCAGATATCTCTCTAGTCCCATGATCCTATGGTTTTTGCAACAGCCTCAAGGTCCTTGTCACTGCTGACAGGTTGTAGAAGTGCTTCAGCCTCCTTAGTGACCTGGGAGGCATGCAGAGTGCGGATTTCCTTAGTGTCTGCTTTCTGTTCTTGCATGTCCTGTGGGCTCTGTCCAGGAAGATCTGGGTCAGCCTAGCAGGAGAGTGTGCTAGTGGCCTGGGTTAAGCACATCAGACATTGGAGGAGTATATATAGAGAGATCACATTCCATTCCATTTGGGGGACAATACTGAGAGAATGGAGGGGTGGACCATGAAGGACAAGAGGATAGAGTGGCTGAAGCAGCCTGACTCATATTCATAAGTCTCTTATTCATAGAATTGTGTCTCTCAGCATTCACCCAGGCTCCCCCTCCTCCAGCACCTGCACTCCCTTCTCAGCTTGTTCTTATCCTATACTCTCCTTTCATCCTTCCCACCCCATCTCTGCACTAGGGTTTCCCAGCCACACAAAGGGCTGCCTATTGTTTTCCCAGCAGCTGGTCTAGACTGTGTACCACCCCCCCAGTTCCACCATTCTCCAGATGGACCCAGACCGAATTAATTCAGTTCTCTGAACCGATTGACTGTGGCTGGAGTTTACTTCTGCAATCTCCATGAAAAAAAAAAAAAGATTTCCCAGCAAATGAATAATGCAAATGAGACTACCGAAGGGCCCTTAACCTACTTAAAGGAATAAGCTACTTGAGAAATCTTTTAGAAGCCCCTATTTACCCAGAAATAATTGATATGGTAATTGCAAGTAATTCTTTTTATTATTATTATTATTGTTTACTAAAGAAGGAACCCAAAGGCTAATGGCCCACTCCCACTACCTGTGATGGGATCAGCTACCGGTGCTATTCCTGGGGAGCTGAGTACTGATTGTTCTGTGTCCTTGTAGCCTGCAGCTGGAAAATGGGGTCAACAGCACCCCTCTTCCCAAATGACTGAAATGGGCAGAGCCTTCATGGGGCCACATGACCTGGACATTACAGTATGAATGGGCAGGTCTGCCCTGATAGTGTCAAGCAAAGCCAGGACAAGAAGGTGGTTTACCAGAACTTGATAGAGGTAACATGCGTGGTCATATAGAGAGAGTTGAAGAGTAGCGGGGTAGAGCAGAAAGCCCACTGCTCAGCCAAAGGAGACAGAGGTCTTAGCACCTGAGAGAAATGGCCATGACCCCGTGAGAATCAGTGCCAGGAATCAATGTCATTTCTTGACCTACAGATCGATTCTACACACTCAGAGTGTAATTGCCTTGTTGGCTCTGCCTTGGGGAAGAGTCAGCTTTCCTGAGGAGAGGAGCATGTCAAAGATGGCCTTTGGACCTCTCCATTCCTGTCACCCCTCCAAGGAGAAAGATGGGCTGCAGGCTACTGACCTCTCCAGACCCCAGGCAGGATCCTCCGTGCCTGTGTATGGAATGAGGCAGGCCCTGGGTTGAGGGCCTTCTAGGGATGGCTCTGGCCTATGAGGCTACTCTGCTGCTCCTGGTTCATGTGATGGTCTTGGATAGATGTGTGCACTGGGTAGGAATGTGAGAGAGAAGGACAAAGGGCAGCATTAAAAATTCTGGGAACATCATCCTGCTGTGGAAGGACCACCCCAGGCTCTTCTCTACTGTGTGGTTCAGCTCTGAGGAAGGGTAGAATTGTCCTGTCACTGGAGACAAGAGTGAGAGAATGACACAGGAGGTGCCTGCCCCAGCTCAATACTGTGTCCTTGGGACTCTGCTCTATGCTTCCAAAGAATGAGAACAGGGATGTCTGAGCTGCCAATGCCCCCTGAAAATAGGGTTTTTCTCTCTTGGCAGCCCCCAGGGCCAGTTCCTCTAAGGGAGTAAACATGTCATTTGGTGGTGGTGACAAGCAACAGTTGAAATCCCATCAGCTACTTCTCCTCCCAGCCTCACCAACCTCCTCTCCGCTCCTGTGGTTTTCTTAATAAACACCTCTGAAATATTTATGAAGGCAACTTCAATGAAGTAACACAACATTGCTTTAAAATGATTTCCTTCTAATAGGTAGTTTGAGCACGGACTCCCTTCCATAATTCAGCTCTAGAAGGTGGCCCCATTTCGTAAAGTCCTGTGTGGTCGGCACTCAGGTCTCTCCATTACCCAGCCAGGCAGTGGGGACAGGAGTCCAGGCCTGGAGTGTGACAGTGTGACTCAAGAACTAGACTCTGGAGCAAGCAGTTGAGGGAGTGGGGAGACACACCAGACTTCTGCAAGAACTGAAGACTGGATTTTAGAACCATGGACAGCAAGTCCTGGCTATGATCCTTGGGGGTTGAGAGAGGTTGGAACCCACAGCTTTGGTGGGTAGGACTAGAGAAAGACTGTATTCTAGAAGGAAGTAGTGGGTGCTGTGGCTTGGTGGGGAGGGGCCCGGGGTGGTCTTAATCCTGAAGAGTTGGTAGCTGGACTCAGCTACCTCCAGTAGCCCTGGCCAGAAGAGTCAAAATAGCAACTCCTGTGTATGGGTTGTGGTGTTGGCTGGGGTCTGCACATGCTCACAAATGTGACTCTCTGGCCTTTGGAAGCTCTGTGCAGTTCCTAGGTGCCCTGAAACTTCACTTTCAGATCCATCTAGGATGGCATCTCATCCGACCTCCAGGGACAGGTAGAAACATCAAGGTGCATCGCCTCTCCCCAGCCAGAGGGAAAAGTTCATCCCTATGTAGACAGAATGGAGGCCCTGATGAGGAGTCTGGGGATGAGGGCTCCAGCCTCACCTTCCTGGTCCTCAGGAAAGTCCCTTTCTGATGAGAGCTGTTTTCAACCCTGTCGCCTGAAGCCCAGAGCTGCTCTAATTACGTGTCAGGCTGGAATCCGACAGGAAGCATTTTAATTATTAATTTGAAGTGTACTGAGCATTGGGAAGGAGGAGGGTGGGTCTTCCAAGCTCATGCCCAGGCCCATCTGCTGGGACCTAGTTACTGACACCTCACACCTCCCCTCTCCCTCCCCAGCCAGAGCCCCTTTTCTGTCCCCGACTCTGGTTCTATCACCCACTCCCTTGACCTTCATCTGTCACCATGCACCATTCTTTCCCCACTTTCCAAAGCTCACAAGGACAGATCTTCCTAGTCCCGTTAGATGGATAGAGGAATACTGAGGCCTAAGGAAGGCAGAGGTCTGCCTGATGTCACAGTGTACATGAGCAAGACCTTCAGGTTTTCTGATTTGGGGTTTTCTGTCAGTGCTTGACTGTCAGAGGAGGTGACCTTTGAGAGAGGTTTGGCTGCCATCTAGTTACCCATATTATCTAAAGTGACAAAGTTTCTTCACTTTCCTGAGTACATCTGACAGTTCTGTGAGTGTACACTTAGATGTGTGGTTGTGGGTGTCCATGTGTATATGTGTGTCCGTGTCCGTGTCCGTGTCCGTGTCCGTGTCCGTGTGTGTGTCCGTGTGTGTGTGTGTGTGTGTGTGTGTGTGTGTGTGTGTCCGCATGTGCGCATGGGGAGGCTGTTATTCCTTGAGTGTTGCCCACCTTTTCTGACACAGTGTCTCTCAATAGCCTGGGTTCACCTAGAGGACTATGCTGGCTGGCCAGTGAAGCCCAGGAATCCTCCTGCCTCAACTTCCTCAGCAGAGAGTCCATGGGTTCAGGGAAATCTTAACTCAAGTCCTTATGCTTGCAAGACAAGCATTTCACCTATTGAACTGTCTCCCCAGCTCCATCCAATATACTTTGGGAGCAGTTTTGTTCTGTTTATACCCAGACTTGAGGGTGTCCTTCTGGGTTCTGGGGTTACACACTTAGCTTGTTTCAATTGACTTACATTCAGGGCATACTGTGATGTAAGAGACTAAGAATATCTTCTTATCAGTTTCTTCTCCTGCCCTCAATCAAAAGATGTTTATCCTGGGGCTAGGGAGACAGCTTATTTGGTAATGTTCTTGCCTTCCAAGTATGAGGACTTACATGAGGTGTGTTGGTTTATAGTTGTAATCTCAGTGCTGGAGAAGCAGAGACAGGTGGATCCCTGGGGCTCTCTGATTAGCTAGCCTAATCTAATTGGTGACTTCCAGGCCACTTAGTGACCCTATTTCAATGGAGGTAGACAGCATTTCTGAAGATGAAACCTGAAGTTGTCCTCTGGCCTTCACATGTTCATACACACACACACACACACACACACACACACACACACCGCACATGCACACATACACACATTAAAGAAGAAAGTCAACCTTCTGCAGATTGGTTATTTACTTGATTTAACCTCTGACAATCTTCTGTGTATTAGGGTCTGTCATATGCTGTTTCTACATTTTGGGTAAAGCCTAGAAGCTGAAGAACACATGATTTGGCATGTGTCCAGCCTTGGGGGTAGTTGGTGAGGCTGAGATGGCTTTCCTATTCCAGGCTAATCCCCTGCTTCTACTTCACCAAGAGCTTCATACTCAGCCAAAGATAACTTGCTCTACACTATTGCCTCTCCCATCTAATTTCTCCACACAGCCTTCCTTTATGTCAGGTTCTAAGCTATTGTAGAGGATAAGCCATGAACCAGTAGATTAACTAAATAGTTATACTAATTTGATCAAGGATGGGCCCTGCAGGTAGGAACAAAGAATTAAGGGAGACTTTCTGGACATGGCAATATTTTATTTGAGTGTTGAAGGCCTCTTGTCGTGTCAGTCATAGTTGGGTGAAGTGAATAGAAGCTATTGGATTTAAAATAAAATGGACTTTAGGGTATTGGATGCTTTCAAAAGTCTAGGAGGAGATTAAATATATAGCTTGGCTGGTAGAGGGCTTGTCTGCCATGCACAAAGCTCTGGGTTCAAATTCTGAGAAGGTGGCTCCAGCACTTGGCAGGTGAAGACAGGAGGATCAGAAGCTTATGCTCACTTTTGGCTACATAGCAGGTTTGAGGCCAGCCTGGGCTAAATGAGACCCTGTTCTCCCCAAAGAAGAAGGTGGAAGAGGAAGAGGAGGAGGAACTAAGAAAGGAAAGGAAGATTGTTAGATTTTTAAAATATTTATTTATTTATTTATTTATTTATTTATTTATTTATGTACAGTGTTTCAACTGCATGTATGTCTGCACACTTAAAGAGGGAACCAGATCTCATTATAGATGGTTGTGGTTTCTGGGATTTGAACTCAGGACCTCAGGAAGAGTAGCCAGTGCTCTTAGCCTCTGAGCCATCTCTCCAGCCAAGAGTTTTAGATCTTAAGGAGTTTGATGCTGGGTCTCCAGCAACACCTTTCAGAGCACAGAATACCACAGAACAGACCAGTTAGAAGACTGCTACCTTGGTGATGTAGTATGTTGCATACCAGCCCCCAAAGGCATCCATGGTGGAAGTCTTAAAGCCTGTGGAGCCACTTTATAGGGAAAAAGAAAATAAAGTTTATCCATCCTGCAACACAATTTTATTGTACCCCCAAATGGCTATGAATGTGGCCAACCCAAGAATCACAGACTTTCTTAAAACATTACGAGGTAGTTTTGAAATATTTTTTGTAAGTCGGTTATATGGTTCTTGAATGCAAACTTCATGAGATGGCAATATTGCCAATATTGTGATGTCAGAAGGTTGGAGGTGCCTGCCTGGGTAGATGAAAAGTCTTAAGACATTGCCTGGATTATCCAGTGTGGGCCCAATAGCATCTTAAGTATTCCTAGAAGAGGGAGGCAGGAAGGCAGGCACTAAAAGTAGAGCTGGGCTGAAGATGGAGGAAAAAGCCATTAGCCAAGGAATGTAGGCAGCATCCAGAGCCTGGAAAAGGTGTGAACATGGATTTTTTTTAAAAATCACTTCAACATTAAAGTGAAAGAAACTTAAAAAAAAATGCAGAAGGAACATACCTCTGATCAGATCTTGACATTATCCCAGCAGAAGTATTCTGAACTTCTGGTCTGCAGAGCTGTGAGGGTTCATGGTGAGTAGTTATAGCAGCCAAAAGAGTGTGCATATGTGGGAGGAATCACTGGAACCATTGCATTTAAGAACATGCTTCCAGGGTAGGGATGGAGCTCAGCTGGTAGAGTACCTACTGTGCACGAAGCTCTGGGGCCAGTCCCCCAATACCACATCACACCAGGCATGGTCAAACATGCAACCCCAGCACTTGGAAGGTGGAGGTGAGATGCTCAGAACATGTTTCCAACCAGGGATAGTAGCACCTACCTCAATCCCCAGCCTTGGGAAGACTGAAGACAGAGAGTTTAAGCCCGATCAAACATCAGAGATCTGCTGCTCCTGCTTTCCCACACTCAGGTATTTGAAGACTCAACAGAGAAACACTACTTCATTTCCAAGGTCAGGTTTGCTGGCTGAAAGGAGCCCAAAGTAGCCATGGATAGTCTCCAGCTCCACCTTTCAAACTTCATTGTTTTGCATCTAGTTGCTTGAACCCAATTCACACACAGAATTTCAGCTGCAAGGGAGCTTTCATGTTTAGCTTTCCAGCCACACCATTTGACCATCTAGGGCAGTGGTTCTCATCCTGTCGGTAGAGACTCCTTTTGGGGATTGAATGACCCTTTCACAAGGGTCACATATCAGATATCTTACTATCAAATATTTATGTTATGATTCATAACCATAGCAAAAGTACAGTTATGAGGTTGCAATGAAAATAATTTTATGGTTGGGGTATCACCACAACATGAGGAACTGTACTAAAGGGGCACAGCATTAGGAAGATTGAGAAACACTGCTCTAGGGGCCCAGTGTGGAGACCTGTAGCAACCCAGTCACAGCTGAACAAGTCCCCTGTGTAAAGACAGGTTAAACTGTTTATCCAAAGTCCCTTAGCAAGAGATTAATGGGGACAGAGTTAGGATCCCATTTTGGTTACTGTTCTAGTTTCAGCTTCTAACACTGCCACAGATCACAGCAGAGGGGCAAGGGGCAGTCCCACGAGAACAGCTGGTCACTTTGGGAACAGTCAGCCGCTCAGAGGCTGTGCACAAAAGGCGACATGATGTAGGTGGCGAGAAGAACAGAGACCAGCAGAGACCAGGTTATGGAAGGTAATGGTGATCCACAAGATGCTAGAACGAAGACCACAAGGGACCATTGAACATTCATTCATTCTTTTCTTCCATAGGATTTTTTTTGAAGGGAGGGCAGAAACAAGCTGTTTTGCATTTTGTATGTGAAAAATGATTTAAAATAGAAATGGGAGAGCTGAGTCTGATAGAAGATTTAGCCCTGACCTTTGCCACACACTAAACTCTCTGCAGTTATGCAGTGAGCTCTGATTCTGATCGCACTCTGACCCTGACACTAGTCACACACTGAGCCCTGATCCAGGTCACACACTGACCCCCAATCCTCCTCTCACTCTGGCACTGATGTGGTCACACATTGAGTTTCTGATCCTAGTCATACACTAAGCTCTAACCCCACCAAACACTAAGCTTGAACTTCCCATACACTTCGTCCTGACTGTCCCACACTGAGCCTGGCCTTTACCCTCCACTGAATCCCACCCTTGGCACCATCCCAGAAGGCCCCTGATGACCCCAGATGAGGGATACTGTCAGGCAAAAGAATGATTCATGTAGTGCTGCCTTTGCTATTGCTGTGTCTGCAGCCCCGAGCTCACATCTTTCAACAGTTTAAACAGTGTCAGCTTCTAGGAGGTGAAGGATGACTGGGCAACACTTGCTTAGCATTTGATAAATGAAGGTGGAATAGAAGCAGGAGGAGCATGGGTGAGGAAGGGTAGGGAATGAAAGTTAGTTCCTAGAATAGTCAGCTTCTCTTTCCACTGGGATGGGGCGTTAGAGCTCCCCAATAACCGGATGAGTATTGGAGAGGACGTACTTGCAGCCTGGGTGATATGCACTCTGACCTTTTACCCTCAGGGCCTCCAGGACCTCAGCCCCAGGCTAATGGGGTGTGAATGTGGGTGGGGCTAAGGGTGCCTGCTCAGTAGGGTAAACCAAGCCTGTGCTGGCATCTACTGGCCAGGCCCTGGGACACATGGCGGAGGCAGTAGGATTTTTCATGTCAGAGGAAGCTGCAGGTAGAGTTAGACCTTGTGACTATGAGAGTTGGGTAAGATGTTCACAAAGCTGGGTCAGCAAAAGTGTTTGGAGTTGTGGATGCTTGAGATATCCCTGGCATCCTGGGTCCCATTGTTCCTACTTTCCCTTCCAGCTTGGATCACTTGGGCTATGGCTACCCACCTCTATGCAGACTCCTGTCTAACAAGTCTAGTAGGTTTCTGTCCAGTTCCTAAAGCCTCCAGGGATAAGAAAAGGTTCCATCCAATACTAGGTGTGATCCCCTACAGAAGAATGAACCCTTTCCAACAGACAGTTAGTTACAGTCCCTGGAGTCCATCATCAGCAAAGCTCAGCTGTCCTGAGAGACTGCCACAGCCTAACCTTCCTTCACTGTACTGGGACGACTGTCCCCCTCTGGGCTTAGCTTACAGACCCTGACAGCAGCCACAGGAATGTTCTGCTGGGCCCTGAGCTCAGGACATTTCCTAAGGCCAATATGGCAGGGAGGTGTGAGCTCTTGAGGTGAAAGTCCCTCCAAGGGTCTTTGTATGTAACTCCACAGGGCTACTGATAGATAGATCTTGTGACATTAAGAAATCAAAGCTCCAAGAGGTTAAGTAACCAGTGCCAGGCTCAGAGTTAGCAAGAGTCAGATGCTTGGTTCAGACTCAGGGTCTGTCTGGATCCAGGGTCTGGGACTCTGTCTAGCAGTGGGTCACATGGAGTCTATAGCTTTCTTACTTCATGGTCCAGGCCACAGGCAGCTTCTGACTCTGGCCATGGGGAATCAGTGATTGTGAGCTACATGATCTGGGGTAGAGGCTGCTGGACCTGAATTGTCATAGTACTTGCTCTCTGCATCTGAAAAATTGGGATGAGTTTATCCAAAGTCTAGGGATGGAAGATGTAATTATGGTCCTCTTGGGACCAGTCTGAGGTTGAGTACTGCCCTTTTCAACAGACCCCTCTGTGATTGTTACTTAGGCTGCCAAGTTGCCACAACTTGTGACACTTTCCTGGGATGTCTCAGTGAGGAATTATCCCAATCAGGTTGGCCTATATGTCAGTGTGGGGATTGTCTTTATTGTTTACTGAGGCAAGAAGACCCACCCTGAATGTGGGTGGCACCATTTCCTAGGTTGGGCTAGTTGAGTGCATAGCAAGAAAAAAAGGAGCAAGGATACTTCCTCTGACTGTGGATTCGATGTTTTGAGTTCCTGCTCTATCTGCCCTACAGTAATGGTCTGTGACCATAAGCTGAAATACACCCTTTCACCTCTCAGTTGTTTTGCCAGAATATTTTATCACAGCAACAGACTTGCCAAGAGAAACAACTCTCTTCCCTCTCTATTTCTTGTTAGAAGTCTCCCAACCACCATGTGTAGTGCAAGGATGCCAAAGGCACCAGGACTGCAGAAAGATTTGGTATGAGGACAATGATCTCACATCCGGGGTGTTCTAGTAGTATCAGCTTAGAGTTGGGACTAAGGATCTTTACAGGCATTAGAATCCCTAAACTTCCCAACTCCTGGAGACATCATTAGGTGACACCCGTCTGGGCACTGTGCTGATGGTCATTCATACAGGACCCTTAACACTTCCAGTAAAGGAAGTTCTGATAGGGTTGGGGCAAAGGCATAAGGGGAAAGGGTCAGTGAAGTGACTCAGAGAGCTTTGGTAAAAGCCTCCCAGGCCACCAGCATTATGAGAGTGAAAGGATGCTATGTGATCATATTTAACGAGAGGTAAGATGCTGCTGTATGGGTGTATCTAATAGTGGAAGGATGCCATGTAGACATATCAGACTAGTGGAAGGATGCTATGTGAACATATCTAACTAGCAGAAGGATGCTGTCTAACTAGCAGAAGGATGCCATGTGGGTGTATTTAAGTAGCCTTTGCTTGTCTGGAGCTTCAGAACGGACATCTCGTGGGGCAAAACACTGATTCAGCTCCCATTCACTTCACTGCATCCCATCCAATCCCTGATGACTGGCAATTGCTTGGGGAATGAGTCATCTACATGACTGGTATTCTAGTGGATGGCAGTTACAAGGGTTTGAAGTGAAGTTTTTGTTATTATTGGAATAACAACAACAACAACAACATTATTATTATTATTAAAAACCATTTCTCAGCCCTGAGATGATGCTCTGAAATTAAAAGAAAAAATTTAAAAGCCAAATAAGGAAAAAGTGAAAAAAATCAATCAAAACTCCAAACTGGATGTGGGCTTCTGAAATTCCTACTTCAAAGGGCAGGCGATTCAGGCAACACGGCTCATGTGCTCCATTCCCCTCAAGCCTCAGCATCACATTTTTTTCTTTTCAGGAAGTCTCCCAGAATCAGAAAACCCTTATGATCCTGCATGGAGGGCTGGAGTCAAGGCAAGAGGAGAGCTTATTTAATGTGGGTTCACTGGGAACCTGTCAAGCTCCCAAAAGCTCACTGACTTTTCCTGCCCTCAGAGGCTGTGACCCAGCATGGAAGACAGCTGTGGTATGGGAAACAAACTTCAGGACAGTGAGGAGCATGGGTGTCTGGGATGCTCAGACATGGCAGGGGCAGAAAGGAAGCACACAGTGAAGGTAACGTTTGGAGGAGAATCACAATCACATGGCCACGGGTGCCAGCATCGGTGAATGGGTTTCCAGGCAGGGCAGGGACACTGGTGAGTGTCTGCTTCACCCAGAGGGGACTTGATGACCTACTCCTGCTGACTGATTTTGGGTGAGAATGGCACACCAGTGTTGCCACATCTACTGATTCCCCCCCACACCCAGGAAATCTAAATTTTTGTATAAAACTGTCTGTAAAAACAAACAAACCAGCAGGATGCAAAACAGGTATGCAGGCTTCTAGTGTGTGAACTCTGACTGAGGGACAGAGATATACTCAGAGAGCAAGAAGAGTTAGCATGGTTAGCTTGACCAAGGAGCGTCTAGGTTCCAGGAATTCTTGGGTCCTCTTGCCATGAGGCAGAGGAAGACCACCACCCTCATGCTGCTTCCAGGCTCCAGGGAGCACCAGGTGCTCTTAAGTGTTTCAGGAAGCCTGAGGGACGGGCCTCCTGACAAAGCTAAACCCCTTGGGCATGTGTGGAGTCGGCACTTAAGACTTCATGTCTGGGGGTCTACTCTTGCTCATACCAGGCCTGGAGGGAAAGTCTCTATTGACAGGGGCTGTTGTCCTACTCTCAGTCTTTGGAAACAATTCAGCTGGCCCCCTTGTTACAGTGTCACAGGCCGAGCACCCCTGAGGACAGTCTTGGAGCCATGTGGGAGTTCCCAAGCTGATCGTCTGCCTTGTTCCTCCTGACCATGTTCCCTCAGGTGCCTCTGGGACTTCAGGTCAATGACAACCATCGCCTCCTTTATGGCACTCAGGCCCACTTTATGACACTCAGCAGACTCACTTGTCCTCACCAGTGACTTCCCCTGACACCCCCGAGGCTTGGGGCAAATGGGCCTCTTCCTAGCCATGATGCCAGGCATCACTAGATTTTAGCGTACAAGAAACAGAGATTGAACTTAGATTGATAACTCTGGGAGGACATTCACCAGGGTTTGGTAACTCTTCCCAAGCTCCTGGGTCACTTATTAGCTTATTACAGTTTGGATACAATGTGTCCCCTCAAAAGGTTCATGTGTTGTGCTTGCTTCCACAACAAATGTACTAAAAAAGGTTCCTGTGTAGAAGAAGGCTTGGTCCACACCTGATGGTTCCAATCACTGAGAAGTGACTGAAGCATGAGGGCTGTGACTAAACCAGCGGATCAAGTCACTGACAGACTCATTATCTGATGACATTATTGGAAGCTGCTGGAAACTTGGAAGTGAGGCCTGATTGAAGGCAGTAGGCTGCTGCTGCTGCTGCTGCTGCTGCTGCTGCTGCTATGTGTGTGTGTGTGTGTGTGTGTGTGTGTGTGTGTGTGTGTGTGTGTGTGTGTTGCTTTTCAAGGGTGTGTCTTGTATATGGTCCCTTCCTGTTTCTGCTCCCCAGCTGCCATGAGGTGAGCAGCCCTGCTCCATGACACTCTCCCTGTCTTTCTGCCTCAGGTGGAAACTATGGACTGAATCCTGTGAAACCACAAGCCAAAGTAAACCCTCCCTCCCTTGGGTGTTTTTTTTCAGGTGTACTGAAAAAAAAAAAAAACTTCTTCACAGTGGGTTAAGTCTTTGAGACCACCATCTGACTGGGAAATTTCTCCATTCTCACAGGGGCGTGCCCATTCTAGGATGAGTATGGAAAACCCCACAAAGTTTGGGGCTCTCAGAGGGGTTCATGGAGCCCCAACCGTTCCTTAGGATCCAAAAGCAGCTAATGGTTGGTGAAGAAGAAACATCTTTTTTCAGTGATGTAGCCATTGGTAAATTTATCATGCTCCTGTAAATAGACCTAATTAAACTGAGTCTCTCTGTCTCTGTCTCTCTGTCTCTGTCTCTGTCTCTGTCTCTGTCTCTCTCTCTCTCTCTCTCTCTCTCTCGCTCTCTCACACACACACAGAAGAAAGAAAAAGGCATGAGAGTAGAAGGAATATTAGTTGAGATGAGTATGGGGAATCAGCAGGAGGAGGGGCCAAGAGAGGGTGATGAGGGCTTAATATATTATATATTAATCAAAATACATTATATATGCATAAAATGTCATAATGAAACACATTATTATGTTTAATTAACATATGTTAATAAGAACTTTTCAAAAAATGAAATGAAAAAGAACCAAAAGGCATCAGGGCCTCAGACCTCTTTCCAAAATCTTCCATGGATTGTACCCTGGAGTCAGCCCACTCTACTTTGTCTTCTGGGGAACAGACAGGTGGGGCAGCCCTTGAGACTGGGTTTCTATGGCACTTCTGAGGTGGAGGCAGAGAGGCCTGATGGTGAGTCCCTGTTACATGGTGAGCCTGCTTCACAGAGCTCCTGACCCTTGCTTGTCCCAGCAGAAGCAGGAGTGACAACGGAGCCTCGGGCAGGTGTGTGAGTTTAAGTATTCCTGGCAGGGAGTCAGATCTGATCAGCTTGGGGCCCAGACCTTAAGCAATGTTGGTCTGAGGTCAATCAAGACCCCTCCATCACCTCAGATTGTTTGCTGGGGACCACCGAAGGAGGAGAGGTAAATGATAATGGTGGCTGGGGTGCAGGGCAGGCAGGCAGGTGGGCAGAGTCAGGTCACATGGAGATCCCAGCTGGCTCATGTGTATCAGAAGGACACAGCCCCAGCATCCTGCCTAGCTGGACTGTGGAGGACAGAATGAGAGATGCAGTGGTTTTCAAGGGCTTTAGTTTATCCACATGACCAAGGTGTTAACTGTGCCATTTTCATTTATGCGTTGAGGGCATCCCTATCATGATAGTCTGCTGAATAGCACATTATTGACTTGTCTTAAAGATAGGCTCTCATCTCAGCTTAGGCAATTCTCTGCCTCCCTCCCTTGTCAAGAGGATGGGGTGAATTGATGAGAGCTAGTGGGGTCTGAAGTTTTCCATTTTGCCCCATTTTTGCTCCAATATCTACTCTCAGCTTTAATAAGACCTTACTCCAATACCTAGCACATGATCACTCCAGCCATCTTTGTTTTAAAGTCCTAGCTTCCCCAAATGATCCTCGTTCCCCCTTCTAGGTATCCAGGGATACGCCATTCCAAAGGAAGGGCCATGAACATTGTTCTCATAGGTTTCACAAACTGTAGTAACACAAATTCCTGCTTTGTAACTCTGAAAAGCCCTCCTTTGTTCATTGGTTTCCCTGCCTGACCTGTAAAATGACGGTTGTGGTTAATCCATTTGCTCAATAAATAAGTATTGAACAACCTGTTCTGTACAGGGCCCAGCTGAATCTGTTATTTAGTGTTGGTTAAAAGACATGGCCGGGTGCCTGGCACGCACCAGGTTGTCAATAAATGCTGGTTTTCTTACACAAGTCTTGGTTTTGGAAGGAGAAGTGGGTGACAGGTGGAGGTGGGAGAGGTGGTGACAGAGAAAGGGGACTCAAGAGGGGGGTTTGGGGGGCTGGGTCTGCTACTTCTTTAATTCCCACCCCTAACCCTTTCCCCTGCTAACATGGCCTGGCTCTGTTCTTGTCTTTGAATGGTGTGCCCTGCTTTCTGCCCTGGTTTCATCAAACCACCTCTTGTCAACTACAGAGTTGGCCCCTTGTCCCCACATCTAGAAAACAGGGGCAAGGATCTTCCTTATTCTTGGGCACTCAAGGACACTGCAGTGTGCCTATCCTACCAAAGCGGTGTCAGCCCAGGAGCCTGCAGCCCTGAGACGTGTTTCTGAGTGACTTCCTCACCAAACTGGCCCCCTGCCTTCTGACATTTCTCCCTAGGCATCCTGGCAAGGCTGGACTCACTAAACACCTCTGACTTGTCAAGGCTGAAACAATGTTCTTCTCTCCTGTCCAGCTTCTAGTCATCCTAACCCAGACTCTCACAGGGGAGAGAGAGTGTGTGTATGTGCATGTGGAAGTGTATGCATGTACATGCCTGTGCATGCATGCACATACCAGCAACGTGAGATCTGCCATACCGGAGGTCTTCAGTGTTGGCTCAATGAATGAATGCACAGTGGATGTCCTTGCTGCCAGGGGGCGCTCATTGATATATTTGACAAATATTTGTCAAATCTGATCCATTCAGTTTCAGGCTGAGACAGGGCCCTCTGACATACAGGTTGACAGTATCCAAGTTCTCCCCAAACAGAAGGTTCACCAGCTTTCTCCTTGAAACACATTTCTTACCCTCCAAGGCTCATCTGATTCTTGGGCCACCTAATGTCTACACTTATGCTAGCACATATTTGAGTGTTAAGAAGCTGAGTTTGAGGTTGAATACTCATTCCCTAACTCATATTGTATGCCCTTTAGCAAGTGACTTGAATTCTCAGAACCTCAGTTTCCCCATATGGAAAACAGGCACGTTAAAATGACATATCTTGTAATTTCTGTAAGAAATGAATGTGATAAGGCACATGCTGCCACAATTCCAGTGCCTAGTATGTGCTCATTAAATGGAACTATTTATTATGCTCAGCCTCCTCTCTGTTACAAGGGCTGGCTTGGATCCCTCCTACTTCCTCCAGAGCACCTATAGCACAACAGAGTTCACACATCAGGTGGAGGTGAAATCTTAACTTCCCAGAAGCAGATATGCTCCCCAGGAGAAAAGTCAGACACCAGCAGAGGCCTGGAGGCAGGGAGGAGGAGTTGGAGGATAGCTGACCTGGTAGAGGAGGGGTCCAGGATGGCTTTGTGTCCTCTAAGGGTGGGACCATCTGTTCTGATGGTTAGGATGCCTTTTCTCCCTGGGTGGATATGGTCTGTGTTTCAAGTCTTAAGAAGTCCTTGCAATCCTATCTCACTATCAGTGAGATCCAGATCTGGTGAGTAGGCTAAGAGCTTTCTGGGCCTTTACCATGGTGGACCTATATCTACTTCAAAACCAGGACACACTCACTCTATGTCCCACCTGGGCACAAGTGGTTGAGGTTATCTGTGACCTAACAGTCATATGAACCTGGGTCAGAGGAGGGATTTAAGAAGGGAAAAAATCCCTCACTCAGGGCTCTCAGAGACCCTGACCCTGGGTCTCAGCCCTCCACCCCCCATGAAATGAGAATTGCTCTCTAGGTTTCATCTCCATAATGGTTGAAAAGATAAGAAAAACAATCTTACCTCTTATGAGGGAAAAACCAGTCTCAGAGGGAGAATGGGAAGAATGGGAACTGTTTAGCTCAGGAAGAATAGGACCATAATGGCCCACTGGTCTGAGCTAGCCTGAGCTGGCCATCACTGGATTTCTACTCTGGTGGCCACACCACACTGGCTTTATAGGGCTCTGATTTCATCACAGTTGGGACGGCTCTCGTCCTGTGGTACTGTAGGTCTGCCAAATTTCCCAGTCATGTCCTTGTATTCCCTCTAGACTAACCTGCTAGTCTTCACTCTGGGATTACACAGCACCCCTCCAGCAGGGGCAGCAGGTGCTAGCAGATCCCAAGGCCCTTCCTGGTGGGCTGTGGTTCTGCATTAATAGGAATGTGTCCCAGCAAGGCCTCGGGACTGATGCTCTCAGCAGTTCAGAACTTACCACTCTGCTCCAGGCAGGGTAATGAGTCACACTGTGGCCATCTTCTGGCCTCAAGCTGTTTGCAGGGGCAAAGGCATGTGATACTTCTGACTCAGGATGGCTTCTGAACTGTGGGAATGGCTTCTATCCAGATCCTCTACCCTGGAAGTCTCTGGAGATGTGGGCTGGCCCACACTGACCACACTAGGTATTTAGTACCTCCAGTTTATCTTGAGTGTGTACACTCACCACTTGCTGGATCCCTGTGACGGCTACTGACGTGGTGAAGATTAACAGATCCATTTTACAGTGGAAGTAGAAAGGTTCAAGGAGGCAAATGGATTTGCCCAAGGTGATGCAGCTGCTGTCTAACAGGGCCAGGCATAGCCTGTAAGCTATTTGTTCTCAGGGACAGGAAATCTGAGGCTCTGTGACCTTGGGCCAGTTACTTCATGTATCTGAACCTCAGTCTTCTTATCTGAAAAGTGGGGCAATAAGATAATGTTATATGGTACATTCAGCAGAGTGGCCTGCTCAATAAATGTGAACAGTGACTAACATCACCCTCAGGTCATTTGGATGCTCTTTCTGGGAGATCATGCTGCAGATGAAGTTCTGCTACTGCTATTCAGAACTTAGTAAGGTGAGCTAAGGGTTTGGGTGTGAAGAAGTAGGAGACACTGGACCCCCGTCTGCCTAGTGTGGACAGTCAAGTCCATCTACGTCTCAGTTCCCAGCACTGTGATGGCTGCTATCACTATCCACACACTTGGATCTGTTCAGGGCCAAGCTCTGAGAATTCTGAGCTCTGGAGCTAAGAATGGGAGCTGAAAGAATCAGAGCAGATTGGGTTCTCCGGACTGGCCAGCTGGGTCCTATAGGCTCTGTGACTGCCAGCCTCCTGGCAGTGTGGCCTGCCCCAGAGCACAGTGTCCTTCTCAGTGTTTGGGGCAACCCTGAAATGCAGGGTGGGGCGGTGTGTGAGATGGGGCTGTCTGTCCATGTAGCTCTGCCCAGGAGGACGGGTCTAGCCACAGTGATGCCAATCCTGGGTCCTAAGTTCTTAGTCTTTCAGGTGAGTCCTGGGATATACTCTTCCCTTAGCTTGCCTCCAGCTGCTGAGTTCCCTCTAGGACACGGCCCAGGCCAGCAGCCACAGACCTCTATGGGGACTTACACTGGGCAAGGTAAGGTTCAGTTCCCTTCAGGAACCCTGCCATATGGAGGGGACGGTAAACTCTGAGCATCTGATTGTGTTAGGATGATCTTTCTTGAAGGCTTTAGGGCCTATGGGCCCGGATCCTTAGTATTTATGAATTTTATTATGACTGTGTTTGTTTAAATATATATATATATTTATAGCTCTATGCATCCCCCCTCCCCAGCCCCTAGTTCTTGCCCTTGGCTTTCTGTTTGGTGGACGTATAGGGCAGCACTGTCTGCGTGCTCTTGTCTGATACTGTCTGGGTGCTGCTGTTCCTTGTGACCCTCCGGGTCTGTTCTGGGGCCAACGTGGGGCCCAAGCGTCGGGTGGTCAACGGAGAGCGCCTGGTCTTGTATGGGGCTGGGGAGGGCTTGAGGGGGCCTGTGTGTGGCTCCACATGGGGCAGCTCTGGGGCCAGGCCTGCTTCCTCCTCTCCTTCCTCCTCACCATCCCCTTCTTCATCATCACAGCACAGAGCGTGGTAGAGCACTTTGTCACTGAACCGTACCCTCTCCCTTGTCCCTGGGGTCCGCTGGGGTACCTGACCCTTTGCAGGGCCAGCGCTGAAGGCCTCTTCACTGGAAGAGTCTGGTGTCTCTACTCGTGGCCCATTGGGGATAGGCATCCCACCATTCATGAGCTGGTAGTCAGGGCCTGTGCCTGGCCGTGGTGCCTCAGGGCCATCCACAGAGTCTGATGGTGTAGAGACATCCAGGAAGGAACAGAACTCCCAGCTGTCTGAGAGGATATCGGCTGTCATGAAGTCCAGGTGGCCCAGGTCAAAGGGGCCGCCCACACCTGCCTTGTCACTGCTGGAGGTGCTGCTCACAGTGGCCGTGGTCCAGTCGTCTGGCTCCAGTTCAAAGTCAAAGTCAGAAGTTAGCTTGTCGATCTGACTCACCACCTGGCCAGGGAAGGGAGAGGAGGTGAGAGGGGCTAGGTGTGTGTGTGCCTCTGTCCTGCCCTGAAGACCTCCTGGCAGGTGACTCTGAAAGATGGTGGCTGAACGGAAGTCACAGGTCTGTTTGCACTGTTAAGGGCCCAAATTGGGATTGAGAAAATAGCTCAGCTGGTAAAGAGCTTGCCTTACAAACATGAGGACTTGGGTTTGATTCCTAGAACCCATCTTTAGAAAAAGAAAAGCTGGACATGGTTATGCTTATAATCTAGCTCCAGGGAATTGGAGACAGGAGGATCCCTGAGGCTTGCTGACCAGCTAGCCAAGCCTACTTGGCAAGTTCCAGGCCAGTGAGAGACTCAGTCTCAAACAAACACAAAGCCAAGTTGGACAAGCCAAGCCTGTGCTGTCCACTGGAGGGAGGGTTATTGCTCTCCACCAGGCACCTATTCATTCACACATCCTCCTCTCTCAAATACAGCTGTTCTTTGGAATGAAGATGCTGTAGTGAACAGGGCTTAAGCTTATACTGATTGAGAGAGGGTCAGATAGAAGGGATTGAGGGACTCCAGCAAACCTGGAGGTCTCCCAGCTGCTGGCTGTACTGTGGTAGCTGGACTTGAAGTCAGTGGATAGAAATGGCAGAAGACACTACCCAGTCTTACTAAAGCATCCTGGACCCATTAGTTAGTGACTCACTAAGGGATCTCTTTCCAATCCTGGGGACTGGAACAACAGGTGTGTGGCACTGGCTGAGTCACCCTCCCCTTCTACCTTCGTGCTCTGGAACCTCCTCCCTCCTTGCCTTCCCTGCCCACTGATGAATGGAGATCAATCTCAGCTTGTTGGGAAAAGGAACAAAGCCAGCATTCTTTGGGAAGCAATAAAGAGACCATCCACCCTGGCCCAGGGATGATTGTTAAAGCCACTCATGGGGCAGCTCATCTGTGGAGGTCACTGTACCCTGCTCTGCCTGCCTGGCCTCTGGGCAGGCAGCCCTGCCTGCAGATATACACCTGCTTGTGCTGTTGTCAGCACATATATCAGGGTAGAACACAGCAAGGGAGGGAGGCAGGTTAGGCAAAGGCCTAGAGAGAGGATAGAGCATGAGGGTGAAGAGAGCAGAGTCGGGCCAAGACTCAAACATAAAGCAATAAAAAAGCAGTGGAGGGAACAAGTGCCCGAGCCACAGAGACTCAGGGACAAAGATATCAGGAACGGCATCCAGCTCCCAGCATCTGGCTGGCATTCTCTGCCTGGGCTCAGGGTGGTCAGTTAATAAGTTAACTAAGCAAGCCCTAACCCAATACTCATTACTGGGAACTGCTAGCATGAGATGCTGTTTCATGCACGGTGAGGGATGGGTGGCAAGTGCTCCGAGGAAAAGCATAAAAACACTGCCTGCAGCACCTGGGTCAGTAGGAGATGGGCTCTATCCGCAAGTGAGCTGACTGTCCCTATTTCTCTTAAGGTCTGTTTCTCAATCTCTAAGTGGGTGAGCCAGTTTACTTCTGAGGGAGATTCTAGGCATCTGGGTCTGTAAGAGTCAGTATGAGAAGGTGTTCAGGTAGTGGATGCCCTAAGCCAGGGATAGAACTTCTCTGCTATGGCCTGCAGCAAACTGGAGGAGTCAGCACACCTGGGGGACAGACTTTGGGCAAGTCATCTAAGCTTGCTGGAACTCAAAATCATTTACCACCTGGCCAAAGGCAGCAGAAGAGCTTCTCAGGGAGCATTGAGGACAGCGGGAGGAGCCCTGGGATCAATGTGACAACATTTCATGCCTTGGATCACCTACTACGTGCCAGACTTTCCACTCTACATCCACGAGATCATCATGCTACCAGTTGTTGCCTCTTGTTTTGAAAGGCACTGACCTGGTGGCTTGGGTGCTGGGGCAGCCTCAGGAGTGGATCTGCCATTAAGGCAGCTACACGCTCAGATGGGACTCCCTGATCGGTGACTGTCACCAGCTGTTGCAGCCCGAGGCTGGGGGTGCCAGGAGGAAGCTGGAGTTGAATGGCTTGGCTGAGATCCAAAAGACTCAGCTGAAGCCAGGCTGAGCAGAGAAGTCCGGCTTCTTGGAGCTCAGCAGGAATGAGCACCGTCAGGTCCCAGGCCTGAGGGACAGATAGTAGGGATATCCCAGGTGTGCCCAACAGGAACCTAGAAGCCTGGGAACCCAGGCACGTCCTTTCACTGAGGAACCCCTGGCTGGCCAGCTGTTCTCATTTGGATCCCTTCCTTTCATTAGCATCCTCTTCTGGTTCTGCATGAATACAGTGGGAGAGAGGGAGGTGGTCTTTAGGTCTCACGTCTGCCCTCTCTTGGCAGTGGAATTGAAGGCAGGTGATAATCCAGTTTGGAATTGTGGTCTCTGACTCTTATACTCCTCTCCTTGATCAGGGAGATGAAGATGGACAATATATCACCATATTTTAAACTACAGTGTCAGAACAACCAAACCTGTCCATACCTGGGCTCTGTAGCCAATACTGGACTCCAACCCTGACTTCACTACTTACGAGCTGTGCAACCTTAATCAAGTTATTCAGCTTTCAGCCTGTTTCTTCAACAAAAGAATTCCAACAGAATTTTCTCTGCCTGAGAGTCACTTTGAAGACCTAACCCAATGCCCCTGGGAACGCATGCAGAGCAGTGTAGAACAGCAACATCTACCTCGCACCAGTGAGCATGAGCTTACACCCAGACCCAAGAGCAGATTGGAGTCAGGTTTTCACCTAAGAAATGCCATGCTGACAGGCAGCTTTCAGTGCCTGTTCAGAATGCTGGAGTATGGTAGGTTTGCCTTCCACGGCCCATGTACCAAGATTGCCCATTTTTGCCTAAAGTGTGGGTGTGTCCATTCAGAACACAAAGGGGCTGAGAGGTCCATGAGGCCTATCTGATTTCCCAATGACTTGATAAGTGACAGAAGTGAGGATGAGAAAGGGAAGCTACATGCCCACAGTACCCAGCTTCTGTGTAGGGTCATGATCAGTCATGATTAAGGTTGCACAGCTCATAAACCCACTAACCCTTCCCTGGTGTCTAGTTTCACAGGTCAACGTGGAAAGCTAGTATGGAACAAGCCCGTGCTACCTGCCTCTCCACTCTGGCTGTCTTGAAATACGTGATTTCTCTCCGAGATTTAATAATCATTTTGCCTACATGTAATTTGGGATTGTCTTGGAGTGCAGAGAAATAATTATATACACAGAAGGAAAAAGGGGGAGAAAGGAGAAAGAACCAGAAAAATCTCTAAGCTGGGGGTACTAGAGAGAGACTGCTGAATTTACTCGTGCTACTGCGCTTGCTGACAGGGAAACTGAGGCCTAGCACCTGGAAAGAGCTGAGTTAAAGCCAGAAGTGGAGTCGTGACTCCTGGGTCTGGCGTCTTACAAACAAGACTACTCTGTCCCAGAGGGGCCAATAATGAGGGCTTGGGGGGACAGGGCTGAGATAGAACCTAGTCCCTGTCCCAAGGGTGTCCCCAGTCTGTCTTGATCTCAGCCTTGCTCACCAACTGCCAGTTTCTGCTCCATGCTCTGCAATAGATTTCCTGATCAGCATTAGGACCATATCACCCCTCTGCCTCCAACCCTTCCCTGTTCTCCAAACTTCTGAGCCTTCCAAACACCACCCCCTTTCCCCTCCAGCAAATGGCCTCCCCCTCATCTCTGCACATTTTATAGAGCTGGAGCTCCAGCTGCCACTGGGCTCACCTGGCATGCCCTCCCTCCTACCATCCATTCTCACTTCCTGGAAGAAGCCTGCTGGTCCCCAGCTGAGGGCGATATTGGTCACAGCTATACTTTTATGCATGTATGTTGTGATGTGGTTGATGTCTGCCTCCCTACTAGACAGTAAGCCTAAGAGAGGGCAAAGTTGGGTCTGTTTCACCCACCATTGTGCCACAGACACTGGCCCACTCTACAAACACAGCTGTAGGCCATCTGAAAGAAGGCTGGGAGGTCTCTTTGTTACAGACCTGGACCACCAGTACACCTGGCTAAACTCCCTCTCAGAAGAATGCACGCATGCATGCTTGTGTGGGTGTATACATGCATGCATGTGTGCATATTATTATGTGTGTGTGAATTCATGGGTGCACATCCCCTGAGGCCCAAAAGCCAGTGCTGAGGGACCATGTGTCCCAGACCCAGTGTCCCCACTCCTTCCCTCTTTCCCAGCTCCCTGGGCAGCCGGTTACATAACTGGGGATCCTGCATTATTTATGACCACTGATTATTTTTTAATTCTGTGATTACATTGTTTATTATCTTCCTGGGGGGCTGTGGCATTGGGGAGATGGGGAGTGAGCTGACCATGATTCATGGCTCTCATCCTGCAATTTGGCCTAATTGGCTAGGGAGCCTCTGTGAATCTGTCCGGAGGAGGAAAAGGCAAAAGAAAAAGGGAGGAAAGGAAGGCATGAAAAAAATAATAAGAAAAAAATCCACACAGGTTGTACTGAGCTGTGGGTACTGAGATGACCCACTTTGGTGCAGCCCTGTGGTCCCTGGTTTTTCCTGCTCCAGCTGCTTTCTGGTAGGCCACATTTATTTATTTCTAACTAGCGAGGTCTGTGGCTTTCCCTGCCACTTTTACACATGGCACCTGGCCCATGGACAGCTGGCAAACAGGCTGCCACAGAGCCTGCTTCCTATGTAAACCAGGTGGTGGGACCCTCCACTGCCACCTCAGGCCGAGGAGAGGCTGTGCCTACCCCATTGTCCTGAGGTTCTTGGGACACAGATGTGACAGCACCCTTAAGTTAGATCCTACTCAAGATTCACTGATGATGTGGGGGTACAGGTGATCAATAAACCTGAACCCCCATGGGCCAGGAAGAAACAAGTAACAGTTCAGGGTGAACTCAAAATCTGATGGGTCAAGGATGAGGACCCCCCTCACCATGCCTGTGGAGCTGAGTCTATGGGCAGCAGGGGAACAGCAGGAAGGCAAGAGTCTCGTCCAGGAACATACCAAGATATATTAAAAGTGTGTGGGCTTCTCACTGACAGCAAACTTGAATTCCATTCTCTGATGCACAGGCTCCATGGGATACCCTCCCTTGCCCCACCCCCAGACCCCTGCCTCTCACTGCTCCACTTTCCACTGGCTTCCTGATGACTGGGCACACTTCCTCCTCAGGACCCTGGTGTCACAGCTCCCACCACCTGCCATACTCTTCCCCATAGATGTCTGCCAACCTTGTCCCTCATTTCTATGCATCTCTGCTAAAAAACCACTTTATAGAAGCCCTGTAGTATCTCCATCCCTGTCACCATCTCTCTCCTTTCCTCACTGGGTAGGGGATGGGACTACTTTCTGCAGGTGACAACCTATTAGAGGTCTCTACCAGGCAGCCAGGCCCTGGCCCTGACCTCCCTGCTTTTGGCTAAAAAGCTCATGTAACTCTAAAAAACAAGACTGTGTAGGGAAGTGCAAGACTCAGTCAGTAACCTCATGGGTGGCCGAGCCCTAGCTCTATGGGAGAACATTTGCTTCCCATGTATTAGGACCTAGGTTTGATACCTAATACTGCAAAGCAAAAACAAAACAAAAAAGGATATGTAGCTGGCTTTCATATACGAGGGAGCATAGAATGAAATGGTATCTTCCTCTTACAGAGGAGCCAACAGAAGCACAGAGAAGTAAAGTAATTTTCCTAAGTTCACACAGTTCAGGAGGCAGCTGTACTAAGAACTGAACCAGGAATCTCTGGCTGCCTGGCATGTGCTCCTTGTCCCTTGAGATGGCCTATGTCTCTGACTGAGATCCAGGGAATCTGGGGAGTTTAGGGAGCCTTCTGGGATTCGCCTGGAACCTGGTATATTGGAGAACCTGGGAGAAAAGAGGGCTAATTAATGTCTGTCATGTCACATCCCTGAGCAGGTCGGTTTTGGCTTTCAAAGTGCTGGGGGATGGGAGGAAGGGGAGAGGGAACTCCACATCCTCTGGAAGTGTGAGCAGGTATGCTAAGCCTCCAACAACCTTGCAGCATCACTGGGAGGCACAAGTCATCAGTAGCCCTATTCAGAGAGAGCAAACAGAGGCTCAGGGAGAAGGCTTTGGTGGCTTTCATCTTTTGGTTAGTTTCAGGCTTTGTGCTCAGGTAGGTGTGTGTATGTGTTTGGGGCTGTCTTCTGGGGTCAGAGGTGTCAGGCAGGGAAGAGGAGGTACAGACAGCAGGATGGTGAAGGGAGGACAAAGAGAATGGCAGAGCCTGCCTGCTCTTAGCTGCCTGGCTCTTTCAACAAGGTTCCTGTGCAGTACCCCTGCCAACCCTGCACATAACTCTTGTCTTCATACTCAAGTATTCTGTCTGAGCTGGTGGCAATGAGTAGGTACTGCCCAGGAAGTCTGGTATAAAGAGGGGATAGGGGCTTGTTCACTTAACCATGGGCCCACCCATAGCCCTGATAGAGAAACACCACAGAGGGCCTGAATGGAGCCAGACAGATCGGCTTTATGTCCTTCCAAAGGACCTAGAGCTACATCACAAGTTTGAAACCAGGATCTGAGACCCACAGACACTCCTGTCCCCAACAAACCCCAGCCTACTGGAAGGTGGTTATGATAGCTCTTCTGCTTGAGTCTCCCTTCCTCTCTGCCCATTACCCTATGTATACCTCCCCTTTCTGGGGGACTAGGGAGCTCTGAGGCTCAACCCCCACCCAGCTGGGTACCATTGGCAGCGGACAAGCAGTGGCATACGGGGTAGACTCTGGTTTCCATAGCAACCTGCCAAAGTCTTGGGTGGAGACACATGGCCTACAGATGTGGGGGATGGGACTCATCACTCTATCCTGCTTCAGACCTCTGGTGTGTACAGACTATCACCTGGAGCTCTGGAGTGAGGGGCCTGGGAGTCAGTGAGCATGAAAGGGAAGGTGGGGACATTGAAAAGCTCCACAAATTAACCCTAGCACTTGGGCACCACATCACAAGCATCAAACATCTCTTGGAAGCTCCTGTCAAAATGCTGAGGTTATACAATAGCCCACCTGCTGAAGCTTCAAATTGGCATTGGGAATCTTGAATTCTAGGCTCAATTCTGTCATGAGTGGGATGTGTAGCCTTGGGCCAGCCCCTATTCCTCTCTGGACCCCAGTTTCTTCAATAGTAAGTGGACAGAGCTTGCCTGGACTACCTGTGAGATCCCTTAAATTTCTGGATGATTATGCTGAGGGAGAAGAGGCAGGAGTCTGCCCCACTGGGAGTTGTACCAAGGCTGACTCAGGATTATAGATAATACCAGCTCTGGTTGGGGGTCCCATGACCTTGCCTGAGACTGAAACTTTGGACAGTTCCCATGGCTCTGATAAAACCATCCAAAATAAGACAGGGTAGGAGAGGATGCTCTAATCCTTTGGATTCATAAGGTCAGAGGAAGGGTTGTCCAGGGACTTGTGGTCTTTGACTTCTGAACTGTATTATGGAGTCCAGACCACAGCAGGCAGGGATGTGGGCAGGCACACCGTCGCCTCTGCCTGCCTACCTCTGGAGACAGGATCTCCTGGCAGGTTTCATGAAGCCTGCCAGGAACCTTGGAACCCCAGCTGCACTACCCTAACAGACCAAACATCTCTGTCACCCTCCTACTCACAGTTCCCTTCAAACAACCCCTCTCCCTGCCTTGAATTCAGGCCATGTTGGAAAGCCACATTGCTCACAGCCTGCCCCATGTCCTCAGTCTCCTACAGCTCCCTCCCCCCATACACAGCTGGTAGGGGAGCTTGAATTCATAACTCAGAATGATCCATTCTCTCTCTATTCCTGCAGGGGCCCTGGTTACAAAGAGTTGAAAGTTTCCTAAAGCCCACCTGACTGGTGAAATGGGACCCAGTGGGCAAATTCAGGCCAGCGGCTCAGAACGCTGGTCATGCATTTTGGACTTGAACACAGCCCAGGGGGCAGGGTGGAAGACATGTGTACCTCATTACTCCAGCAATGTGGGAAGCAGTAATTAAACTGGGCTCTGATTAGAAAGCCAGAGAGGGTTTCTCGGTGACTTTTTGGTCTTTGCAAAAACCATCCCGAAGCATGCCCTGTGTGTGTGGGGGGGGGCACATATCCATAAAAAGACCTATCTCCTCTTTGGTGTACAGAAGAGCCTCCGATCCCCACCAACAGCTCCCAGCCACATTCTTACTCTAGGATAGGGAGGCCACAACTGGTTTTAACTCCTCTCCCCTTTTGGAAATTAAGGGTTTGGAGTATCTGTGTGATCCCTTAAGTAATACTTTTTGAGCTGGACCTCAAGCTGTGGAGATTGACTAAGTAGAGCCATCCACTCTCCTAGAGTCCTTGCTCACAGTCTGAGAGGTAAATAGTAGGGTCTAGGGACAGCTTGGATTTCAGAAGAAAGTGTCCCATGAAGAATGGACTGGGGCAGATTTAGTTCTCATTGGGTACCCTGAGTACTAACTATAGAGCTGGTCCCACTGGCACCTGCTCAAGCAGTCACTGCCACACCAAGGCCCCACCAGCTCTGGGGATGGTGACTTTTTTTTTTTTTTTTTTTTTTTTTAAAGCAAAACAGACATGAGGAAAGGAGAACGGGAAGGGTGGTCCTCTGTGGAATGGGCCATGTGCACACTCAAACACATATAAATGTTTTGATGCTGAGCTCAGTCAGGCAGGGTTTTGGGTCTGTGTGGCCCTTGCTCGCCTCTCACTCACCTCCCTCAGCTCCTTAGCCACTTCTTTGAGTTCCCTCAGGATGCCTTCAAGTTGCCCGATGACCATCTTCATGCGCTGTCGAATCCGCTCTCTCTCTCCACCACTGTTGGGGTCGTCACTGGGCTGCCCGAGGTCCGGGGCACCCCGAATGTTCATCCTTCACCACGTGGCCGCAAGCTTGCCCATACTCGCCCCAGCGGGGCACACGCTTTGCCTGCCTCCACGGAGCCCCCCTCGGCCGGGCAGAGCTCCACATTTTAACAGCCCCCCAGCCTACCCTGGCCTTGGGCGGCCCTCACCCAGTCCCTTCAGCCTGCTACTCGACCTACTTTGCCTCTGGGTGGGGGATGGAGCACCCAGAGGGAGACAGAGTCTTGGGGGGGGTCAAGGTGAGGACACAGGAGGGCAAGGGGAGGGGCCTTAGGGCCAAGAACAGCTTCCAGGACTTGAAGTGCCTGTGGTGTACAGAGCTGATCTTTGCCTGAATCTGGGTGTGGAGGCAGGGGGATGATTCTGCAAGGACTAAGGGTAAGAGATGCCCTTGGGATGGGGGAAGGCAGCAATCCCCTCTCAACTCCTAGGCAGTTACAAAGGCAGAGGTCTCTAGATGCAGCCGAACCTGCAGAGGGACGGTGGTCAGGGTCTTCCGGATGTGGAGGGGGCTCCAGATGTGAACAGCGCTGTAGAGGGACCTGGATTGGAGGAGGGCAGCCCCCTGCAGAAAGAGCGAGCCTGGCGTCAGCCCTCCCAGGCTGCTGCACCAGCCTGCTGCTGATGCCTCCCTCTTCTCCCTGCCTGCACCCTCCTTCATCGCTGGAGATTTATTTATTTATTTTTGTTTTTGGGGAGGGGTGGTGGAGGCAGATGGTTTTCAGCACACCCCTCTTCTATAGGAATAGTGGAGGAGCCCCTGGTTTAGGGGCATAAGTCCTCAGCCTCCTCTGGGGCACTCTAGCTGTGGTCGTGCTTCCCCCCCACCCCCACCCCCAAGCTTGGACAGACTGGTTCAGTACAGGGCCTCTCCAGTCCTCCATCCTTCCTCCAATGCCCACAGGGTGCCCTCTTCCCCAGCGGACCCTTCCTTCCCCAGCCCCGCCTTCCCTCCAAAGCTGGACTCCCCTACTCACAGAAGGTGGGAGCACCGGCCTTTCCTCCAAGCAGCGTCGGGGGCCGAGCCCCAAGACGAGGTTGGGGGAGCCCCCAAGGCTCCCCTAGGGAGGGCTTCTCTCTCTGGACCCTTCGGCTCCTGGCCTCAGGAAGGTCCTCCGTGCGGTGACCGGAGACATCTGGGCGGTGGGAGGGGGCGGGGCCTCCGCGCTCCGGGGAAGGGGGCAGGAAAAATCTCCCACCACGTTTGCCAGGCTCCGGGTCGCAAGGGTCCGGAGGGCTCGGGGGCCCCTGAGGCCACAGGTGACCCGGGCCGAGGCGACGACGGTCCGGTCCGGGCGACTGAGCCAAAGTCGGAGGGCTGGGGAGGGCACCGGGATCCCCTCAGCCCACGCCCGGCATTCCCCGGGCTCCGCAGGGTTCGCGATCCTCTCCGTCCAGTCCAGTTCGGCGGGTCTGGGCCCCACCGGAGTCTTGTCCTGCCCCTGGCTTGCCTTGCCCTTCCCGAGCTGGCACTGCCAGGCGTCCGGAGTGCACTCAGCCGGGACCCAGAATGTCCGCGCTCCGGCTCGGGCGGCGTCCGGAGCGGCCGAAAATTCCGCTTAGCCCAGCTCGGCAATCGGCTCGATCCGCGGTGGGGAAAAGTCCGGATTCCTTCGAGTCCCGGGGGAGGGGCGGCGACGGTGGCCTGGGGGACCGGGTTTCTAGTACAGCGGAGAAGAGCGCACGAGGTCTGGGGGCCTCGGCACGGCGGGGCTGAGCAGAAGAAGCAAAAGAGGGCAGAGGGGGCCAGCGAGGCGCCAGGGAGGCGATGGAGGAGGCGCGGCGGGCCCGGCCGGGCACACGGGGCGCGCAGCCTCCGCTAGGCTCCACCGCCTCCTGCGCGCTCGCTCACGGCTCCGCGCCTCGCGGCCCGGCGCCGGGTGGCTATCGATGGGGCAAAGGAGGCACCGGGGCGGCTCGGGCCTCTCTCCCTGGTTGCTTCGCCTTCACCCTGCCCTGCGCTGCCCGCCCGGCTCCGCGGGCCTGGCCGGCTTCCCCCGAGCGCCGCCGCGCCCCGCCGGACTGGCCGCCCGGGCGGGCGCTGGCTCCCTCAAAGGCCGCCGGGCTCGCGCGGCTCAGCTCGCCTCGGCGCTGGCAGGGAAGGGGCCGGCCCCGCGCGCCGGGAGGGAGCTTTTAAAGCGACACACACGCCTCCCAGCGCCCGGAGCCGAGCGAGCGAGCCGGGGGGTCTCGCCACCCTAGGGAGCCGGAAGGACTGGGCGCTGGTGGAGCTGAAGGAGGGTTAGCTCGACTGCCAGCCGCTGTCCCGGGCGCACAGAGACCGGGACTTGATTCCAAGTTCCCTCACCTTCCTTTCACACAACCCCTTGGCCCTCCTTCCCCCACTGCGGTGCTCCCGGGGCTTCCCCTCCTGGCTCTTTCCCTCCTCTGCCATCATACCTCAAACTGCCCCAAATCTTGTGTCAGTTCAGTAAATAGAATCCAAGCAACCTTTACTGAACGCCTATTGTGTGTGCTAAGCTCTGGTTGAGAGGGAGAGGTTGGTGAGTTGGGGTGTTTCAGATGGTTCGGTTCTCCTTGTTCATCATCCAAGTTCTCAACAGTTTTTTGTTTGTTTTGTTCCGTTGATTTTGTTTTGTTTGGTTTTTTCTTTCAGGGCCTCCAGAAGGCCTTGATCCCTGCTAGTTCTGTTGAGGAAGAAAAGTAACCTACGAAGACATTCTTGAGCAAACCGAAGGGTGGTGCATGCAGAACACAGGCAAGTTGTAGAAGCTTTGGTAACGTGGCAGGTATGGGGTGCCAAGGAGGAAGCGCAGGTTAGGCACCCGCGCCCCCACCCCTGAAGGGTCTTCCCAGGAAAGCAATCCTTGAGCTGAATCTTAACAAAGGTAGGAGACTGGGTGGGGTGACTGTGGCCTGGGGGAGGGGAGATCAGCACCCCAAGAGGGAAGGTGGGTGGGAAGAAGGCTCAGGAGCAAACCTAAGGGAGAGCAAGTTTCAGTCAAAGTGGCCCCGGTTGATACCATTGGAAGACTGTATGAAGTGGGGCAGAGGAAGACTGAATCAGGAAGACAGGAGACCATGGTTAGAAGCTTGGAATTGTTCCTGTGGCGGGGGGCGGGGGTCTGTGGGCTCAGGGAGGGGTGCTTTCTTAGGAAATTCCCCACCACTACACACACACACACACACACACTCCCAACAGTCAGTGGTGGGTTTGAGGAGGCCACAGCCAGCTAGCTGCCCAATTAGAAGGTTCTTGCTGCGCTTAAGCTGTGGGAGGCCAGTCAGAGTAGCAGCAGAGGTGTGGGGGGAGGGGCTCTGCTTGGTGAAATCATTTAGTGATTTTTTAGACTCCGAACCTGGAGAAGTAGCAGGGAGTCCTGTACTCCCAGTTTAAGGTGAGGCTGAGTAAATGTTTGTGGGTATTTGAGTGGTCTGGGGTGAAAAGCAGATGTTTAGGACTGGCAGAGAAAGGAAATAGATCTCTGTTCATAGAAGGGCTAGGGTTTGACAGTGCTTGGCTTGTGGTGGTTATTTTGGCTTATCCTTAGAGAAGATGAGTTATTAAGCAGGTTAGCTGTGCAGAAATAACCAGGCTGGTGGCTTGGAAGAGTCCAGGAGTGAGGTATGGGAAGTAGCAGTCAGGGAGCTAGGAACAGAGTCCGGGGAGTGGAGTTGTGGGCCCAGCATGGAGAGGCTCAACCCAATGGTGTCAAAGGCTGCTCATGAGGGAGGGAAAGTGAAGTGCTCACTCACTGGCCTTCACACTCAGGAGGTGACTGGTGACTGGCAGGGACAATTTGCTATGTGTGTAGGTGGATGAGTAGGGAATGACTAGAGCCAAATTGTTGGGATTTAAGACTGAATGGCTGGTGAGGAAGACATTTCAAAAGCTGGGTAGACAGAAAGTCGAGCTCCTGAACTACAGAGGCAGGGAGGGCCGGGGACTTGGAGCTGGGTGGAATTGGATTCAGGACAGTAATGGTGGTGTAGGTATCAATAGGTTAACTTGGCCTCTGAGTCCTCTCAGAGGTTATGTTCCCAGGGTCTTCTAGCACCACCAGGAAGTTTCTCCTCTGCTGCCTTTTGATGGTATCTAGCTATCTGGGCTTGGGGTCTGGTTCATCTGAGGAGATGGCTCTAGAGATCCCACCAATAACTTGGCTTAAATTTGTGATAAAATACACATAGTAGCACATATACCATTTTATCTGGAGTCCATAGGTCTATGGCATTAGGTACATTTTGTGGAAGACACACACAGTCTCAGCCTTGCTTCTGCAGAAGCTATGATGCTGGGGGACAGCCAGCACCAAGCATGGACTAAGTCTGAAACAGTAAATGAATGTATCACCTTGGGTCTGGAACTATCTACTATCAGACACAGTCGGGGTGACTCAGTTGAACTGGGAGTGTTGGGAGCCTGTGAGGTTTCAGATTAATACTAACTGATCTTGGGGCCCATTAGGAAATTCAGTGTTTAGGAAGGGGAGGTGACATTTCTTTGCTCTTCTGTGTGGCTCAAACTATGCCTAGGACCTGTCCATAGCTGGACTATCCAGGAGGGCAACAAGATAGAAGATGAGGGGGTTGCGGTCAGTGTACAAACCGTGTGGAGAATGGTTGGGTCTGCTGGGGTAGACTGGAGAAGAGCAGACTTAGAGGTGTTTCTGATTGGAAATCTTGAAAGGTCTGCCATAGAATGGAGAGATCAGACAGATATGGGAGTGTTCAGACTTACTTCCCTGAGTTTGGGGGTCACTGCCCTCAGTGTCCTGTATATGCACCCAGATGTTCCATCCTCCAGGCTCACTTTGCTCTGCCCACTACCTCCTCCATTCCCAGGTAGTGTTCCCTAATCCTTTAGTCTACAGAAAGTATTGACTATTTGTGTGACCTCGAACAAGTTATTTAACCTCTGCGAGTGGGTATAAGGGACCCATAAACATTTTTATATTTTTATGAATTGGCTATAGGGACAGAGTGGAGACTGTTGCTACTTTTTAAAATTATTGTTTCTTAGACTCAGAAAAAAAGTGGGATGACCACAGTACCCACTTTTCAGGATGGCGCTTGGCCCCTGTAGGTGTTCATAGGTGGTACACGCTATCAGATCTTATTAATGTCTTAATGTCTGCAAATGTATTTCTCTTGGAGGCTGCGAACTCCATATAGTGATGTCTGTGTATGTCCTCCCTGTCTCTCACATTGACTGGTGTAGTGGATAGTGACAGCTAGTGACTCTTACTCTCTTCCCTGATTTCCATCATCTCACTTCTGACATCCCCTTTGGGAAATGTCTGTCTATTGTCACATATTCGTGGTGGGTTGCCAGTTAAAATACCAATTCCTTTCATCCACCCCTACTCTACTGCCATCAGGTAGACATGTGACTCAGCTGGCACCAGCCATAGACCCCCATCCTCCAGCCACTGTGATTGGTCCAAGGTGTGGGCATAGTACTAGCCAGACTCCTTCTTGTGATGTATGGGTTAATGATGGGAGGAAGAATGTTTCTTCTTGTTTAGATGCCTGATAGATGTTGTGAGCAGCTTTCCTACCTTGTGTAGGAAGCCAAGCAGAACAAGAGAGAGGGTATTGGCAGCATCCAGTCCCAGCTATGGTCCTCATGACCTTGGCTCCTGTCCCTTTTCATTAATTCCTGAAAACTGCAACATTTTACCCTCCCACAAAATTTCTCCTACCATTAATTCCTCATAGTGGATTGCCCAAAGTTCCTGAGGTCAAAGAGCTAAGAGCAGCTGCCTATGGCCATGGAGGGGAGCATGAGAGCTTGGGAAGTTCTTTTATCAGGCCACCTTGGGTTTGGGTCCAGGTATTCCATTTGCTAGCTGTGTGATCTGGGTTGTTTGAGTTTCTTTGTCAATAAAATGGGCAAAGTGGAGTTGGGGAGATTGCTCAATGTACTGAAAATGCTTGTCATGTGAGCATGAGGACCTGAAAGCAAGGCATGGTGGTTCGTGTTTGTAATCCCAGTGCTGGGGTGGTGGAGATAGGCCCCCTGGGTAGCTAGCCTAATGTAATTGGTGATTGCCAGGCCAGTCCTAATGAGGTGGATGGCATTCCAAATGTTCATGTGTCCATTAACCATGTGATCAAATCATAGTTCCCAAGCCCCAGTTTCCCTCTTTGTCAACAGTTTGGTGATATGACTTGAGAACTAAGTAAAGCAATCCATGTATAGTATGCAGCACTGCACTAAGCAGGCATTCAATAAATATTAGTTGTATTTTCTGAAAAACAATGGTTGGAATGAAAGGATATACCGAACTTACTAGGAAATGTCTCCCAATAAAGAAAGGGTTTAGAGAGGGGCACATCTAAGTCTTCAGAAAAAGCCTTCAGACTGACAGGATCCCATCTGGCCCTCTGGCTAGACAACTATGAGGCTCATCTGGGGAAATGCACATCCCAGGACATACCCACCATTTTTCTGCCCTTCAAAATCTCCCCAAGAAACTTCTCAAGAGTTCCTACCCCACTTCCCTGGCTCTGTACCTCCCACTCACTCCTGACCCTTCTGACCCATCTGCAGCACTGCAGAATTGGAATCAACCTCACCCAGCAGAATCTTGCTCTTGCCAAGACCAGCAGGTGTTTTCGTTCTTTGTCCAAGGTGATGGCATTGTGTTTTCTGAGCCTGGGGACTCTGATTGCTCCCTGAGCCCTGTCTATGGTGGAAGAGGCACAAGTCTACCTTCTTGATTTCCATCCTGCCTCTCTACTTCTGCATACATTCTATTTCTCCAGTGCCCAAAGGTCGGCGGTCTTTGGATTCTCACTGAGTCCTCTTCTCATGCCACTCATCTTTCTCAAGGCTTCATCATCCATGCCTCCTAATCCCTTAACTGCCTTTTGTTTGTTTGAGACCTAGTTTCTCTATGTAGCCCTGACTGTCCTGGAACTCTTTATATAGACCAGCTGGCCTAGAACTCACAGATCCACCTGCTTCTGCTTCCCAAGTGTTGGTATTAAAGATGGGCACTACCAAGCTAGGACTTAGACTGTATTTTCAATCTCTCAACGAGGCTGTCTCTTCCCACTGGTCATTTCCATGGTAATGACTTGCACTACTTGCAACACAATGTGCCCATGTCTGAACCCATTATCTTTCTTCTAGATGTGCCCCTTTCTGTCTTACCATCCAAGAGAATGGCTACCTCTCCATGAAGGCCACAAACTTAGGATGTTTCTAGTCTTCAATTTCTCCTATCATACAGTCACTCAATCCTGTTACTTCTACTCTAGTAATTGTGGTTACTACAACTGCTTACCATTGGAAATTACTTTCATTTTCTCTGTGTGGATGGCAGACCAGGTCTTGAGTCCATTAGCTCCTATGTGAGCCCATGGCTTCCTACTGGATCTTCTCACTTTCAGATTTACCCTGAGGAACCTCACTATCTCTCATAAAGACCCCTAACTCTCATGCTGGAGTCAGCCATCTTTCTTTCGTAATTACTTTCCTTTCCCTTTTTCCTTCCCTCCCTTGAGAGTCTCATATATTCCAGGCTATCCTCAAACTCCCCATATAGCCAACAATGACCTTAAATGTATTATCCTTCTTAGTCCTGGGATCATAGGTGTGTGCCACCATCCCTGGTTTCTGCAATATAAGGGGTTGGATCCAGGGCTCATTCGTGTTAGGCAAGCAATGAACTAGCTGAGTTACAGTCTCCTAGTAACAGCTTCCTGGCCTGCTCATTGTAATTACCTCAGGCATTTCCTGTCCATACAAGGTAAGTTTATCTCTTTAGTGTGGCATCAATGTCTTTTTAGGAGTTTGATTTTTTTTTGTTTTGTTTTGTCTTTGTTTTTTGAGACAGGGTTTCTCTGTGTAGCTTTGGAGCCTATCCTGGCACTTGCTCTGGAGACCAGGCTGGCCTCGCACTCACAGAGATCCACCTGCCTATGCCTCCCGAGTGCTGGGATTAAAGGTGTGTGCCACCAACACCCGCCTAGGAATTTGATTTTTTTTAAAGACAAGACTGCATGTGTACCCCTGGCCTGGAACTTACTATATGGAACAGGCTGACATCAAACTCACAGAGATCTGCCTGCTTCTTCCGCCTGAGTGTTGAGATTAAGGTGTATGCTACTGTGCCTGCAGGAGCTTCCCTGCGGCTGGCACTCCAGTCTTGTTGCCCTTTGTCACCCTTTGTTCCATGCTCCTGAGGACTAAGCTACCTGCAGCTTCTCTGTTCACTTTCTGCCTGAAATACTATCCTCTTCTCCAGGTCATATGACAGGCCCTCCTGGAACTACAAGTACAGTGTTTGACACATACTGGCATGGCGAATCCACTTTGTCCACAAGACCATAAGCTGCTGAGAGCAGGTACTGGACTGTACTTGCCCGTTCCCCAAAGGCCAGCAGAGTTGGCAGGTGCATTGAACAATTTGCCCCATGAGCCAAGGCCTTCAGTTCAGTCTTTGATTGAACATTCTGTTGCTGTAAGTTAAATCTTTGTTAGAAAAAAAAAATCAGAAACTTCCTGGAAATGTGGCTTTATCCTCTGGTTTATAAAAAGTCACAGAGAATGTGGCTGCTGCTATGCCTAGAAATTTGGCTTCTCCTAGGTGTGTGGTGGTGACCCAATATGTCGTGATCTTTTTTTTTTTTTTCTTTTTTCTTTTTTGTTTGTTTGAGACAGGATACTATGTAGCTCTGCCTGATCTAGAACTTGATAGATAGATCAGGTTGACCTCAATCTCTTAGAGATCAGTCTGCTTCTGCCTCCTGAGTGCTGGGTTAAAGGTGTGCACAACCCACTGTTTCTTGGTCAAGTAGGCTCAGGCTATTGCCAATATGTGAGTCTTGTTTTAGCCATTGTGTGCCAGAGAGGGAAATACAGGGTTTGGGTATTGTCATCCATCAACCAGTTAGTGAGCTGGTAAGTGTTCCACCCCAGCTTTGCTTCATGCTGTTAAGAATAGTTCAACCACTTTCTCCAAAACACACAGATTAGCCATGGTGATCCCAACTTCTTTTCAAGTCACCCCTTGGTGTTTGTGCCCACGCCTCAGATGCTCCTAGAGGACTTTTTCTCAGAATTCACCATCATGTGTTAGATTCACATTTGGCTGAATTAGGTGGCATGAGGACCTGGGAAGTCTATGCTATCATTCTCTTCACTGAGTATTTCACAACAATTTCCTGTTAACTGTGACAACATTTTGGCTTTTGATTTTAATATGTTTTCGTACAGATATCTAGAGACAACTTTCTCCTCCACCCAATATATTTGAGAGACAAGTTGCTCAATTGATCTGAGTTGGCTATTGTCAGTTTCAAGGTATGTTTTGTGAATATTGAATGAACCGCTAACCCATTTGTTTGTTTTAAATCTTTATTAAACAATATATTTTTTTAGATGAACTAAGTTGGGAAAAGCCAGGAGACAGAAGCATGGTACATAGTTCAGAGGAACTCCTCTTCCCTGTCTGTAATTCTGATCCTTTCCCAGGGGACCCCTGCTCTGAGCCCTTCCACATTGCTGTGCCTCAGCTTCCTCTGAGAATGGGATGTTTCAGATACTCCAGGAAGACGGTATTGGTGGATCACAGCCACACACATTGCCCCATCAGTCTTCCAGCAGCCCTGTGAGCTGGGCAGTTGTCATCCCGCTGCTTTCTGGGCCATCACCCCTGCTTTATTTACCATCTTCACTCTTCTACCAATTACATCTTCCCCTCTGTCTGTCTGTCTCTCAGCCCTGGCTCTTTTCCATCTGCATTTGAGCCTGCTCTCCAGACACTTCCATCTTAGAGCTAAGGCCTCACTGCCTCTTCAGGGTTGTTGGTTTCCTGTGTAGTCAGAATTGCCCAGGAGTCATCACATCTCTGCCTCTCCTGTCCCTGCTATACTCATTTTCTTCCTTCCGCAGTCCCCACTCACCTCCACCACTTGCCTGAAAAACCTTCAAAGTGAAGGTCACATTGACCTCCAAGATGTTCCATCCACAGGACACCTTTTAGCCAACATATGACTTTTCTTCCTGCTGCATTTGGACACTCAGCCATACAGCTCTTGTCATCCATCACCTTTCCCACTGCTGGAGGACACCTGGACCTACTGGGTTTCTGCTGGCTCCAGGCCCACAGCTAATTGGCTCTCTGCCTGCTCATCTTTGAACTCTAGGGTTGCTTAGGGTCCAGCTCTGCATCTTTTTTCTCTTCATCTTTCTCTTTCCCCTCCCCACCCTCTTCTTTGGTGATAGCAGATCCCACCAGTGTGGCTCCTTCCAAATCCAAATCCCCAGTCTTGACACTTCTTAGCTTTATGTGGCTTAGTTGTGATGAAGGACATTGCCTTCCCTGATGAACCCACAGATACTGACTGATAAAGTTCAGGATGATTAAGCACTTTGTTTGAGGTCACACAGTTCATCTGTAGCAGGCTCATTTCAAATACCTTTAATTTTGGTGCCACTCCAAACACACATACATGTGTCTTTATTAACAGTAATTACACCTTATTGTAGCTGGCTGTTCAATGATGCATCTTCCCTGCTAAGCCATAATCTGTTAAGACAAGGACCATACTGTCTTATACGTTATTTTGGTCCCACTTTGGAGTTCTTCATTGGATGGAGATGGAGGTCTATGGGTGTGTGTTGATTAACTTTTGGTTAATGAGGCTACCAACTTCTTTTCCAAATCTAATTTCCTACCAAACACCAATAAAATCCCTTAGGTCAGCTATGGTTTATGCCTCCTTTTAATTTTAATTCCACCAAAAGTCTTAGGAAGAATCATACTAATAAGCTGGGTGGTGGTGGCACACACTGTTAATACTACTAGTACTTGGGAGGCAGAAGCAGGCGGCTCTCTGAGTTCAAGTCCAGCCTGGTCTACAGATAGAGTTCTAGGACAGCCAGGGCTACACAGAGAAATCTTGTCTTGAAAAGCCAAAAACAAAACAAACAAACAAACAAAAATAAAAACAAAACAAACAAACAAAAACACACAAAGATATGAGAGGCTAGAAATGATTGAGGCAAAGATGATTGGCTCTGCCATCATGGTCACTACTCCTTCCTACCCAGTTCTGCCTTTTGGTCCTTCAGCCACTCTTGCTCTGGCTACTTTCCTATTTCAGGACCCTGGTTAGGGGCACCCCCACCCCACTCTTTAGAACACCTCCTTTAGAGAGGTGGAGAAGTACCTCAGTTGGTAGAGTGCTTTCCCGGTGTGGGAGAAGCTGGGGACGGATCCCCAGCACTGCATAAACCGTGTGTGTGGCAAACAGGCCTAATCCCAGCTCTGAAAAGGTAGAGGCTGGGGATTAAAAGCTCAAGATCATCCTTTGCTACATATCCAGCTTTAGGCCAAGTTGGGCTACATGAGACTCTGTCTTAACAAAAAGAGATTTCCCACTCAAACCATAGTTGCATAGCTAGGAAATGGTCCCAAGTGGGTTGAAGTCTAGGCTGTGATGGGGAAACAAAGGGCAAGTAGGAGTTCAAAGTGATAACCGAGGTCTGAATTATTCCAGTGCTGGCGGAGCCTGACTGTACTTCCCCAGAGAGCTTGGCCGCCTGGTCATTTGTACCTTCTGGTTGAGAAGGGAAAGAACAGGGGCTCCAGGCTAGCTTGCTAGGGAGCCAGGGTTTCGGTGGTTGAATTGAAAGGGGGGAAGTGTGAGACTGAAGATGAACTCTGGGAGGAAGGGCAGGAGCTGCCGGATGGAACATCAGGTTCTTGTCAAACACACAATTTAATTCTGAGGCTGTAGTCCTTGTGCCTGGGAGATTTTCTAGCTTGCAATAGTGTCATTTACAGATGGATTTGCAGCGGTGAATTACGAGTTTGTAAGCAACAGCTTCTCTGACGCCTCGAAGAAAAAAAGCTTATCCCTCTGCAAATTATAAATTCATAACTAACAGTGTTATCCAACTGAATGCAAAACAAATTCATTACTGACTACATTATTCCATTGAACATCAAGTGAATGAACCAAGCAGGGGTTGTGGGATGGGGGATGTGACAGGAGATGGAACCAAACAGTCCCTTCCTGCTTTCCTATTCTTTGTATTCTTTTGGGAACATCTCAAGGTAACTCATTGTGGAGGTCCTGGGGTGATGACTAGTTCTAATGTGTCCCATCAATGACCACCACTATGACATTCATGCCTCTTTTCTATGGATGAGAATCCAATCCCTTCAGTGTTGGCTTATGATTCTCTAGTGGGAACTTGCATGTGGAAGTCCTGAGTGAAAGGTCTCAAGGGAATATTGTTCCTGGACTCATCCACACTGAGAGGCCTGGGGCTGCCATGCCAAGAAGAGAAGCCAGAGGCCGATCTATGGTTAAGTATCAGAGTGGGGACATTCCCTGTGTCTTTCCAGAACATTCCTCTCAGGGTACTGAGACACCTATCTGGGTACTTCTGGGTGGTTGGAACAAAGCAAGTGCCTACAATATGCAGACTTCAGGGTCTGTGGAGGAGGGAAAGACATGCTTTGTAACCCAGATTCTGTATTCTGATGCTGTGACCAAGGTCCACGTAGTAGCCCTGGGTTTTACCTCTTGTGTTATGATTAGAAAATAAGAAAATACAAGTAAAACTAATATATGTAATAAATATATAAAACTAATATATCATGCAAAATATATCTAAACCACCCATAATTTTCTCCATTGGAAAGCCAACTTTAGGGTGGATTAAACCTGAAACTCTACCCATGCCTCAGTTCCCACAGGAGAATCATTTATTCATGAACTTGGGGCTGGGGATTTAGCTTAGTTGGTAGAGTTGCTTGCTTAGCATGCATGAAGCTCAGAGCCTGATGGTACATGCTTGTGACCCTGGTACTGATGGAATGAAAGCAGGAGGACCAGAAATTCAAGATCATTCTTAGCTACAGAAAGAGAAGGCTAGCTATACCCTGTCTCAAAAAAGGGAAAGAAAAACAAAAAAAACAAAAAAAAAAAACAAAAACCTCAGCATTTGATAGCCCTAGAATTTGGTTTGGAGGAAGAGCTAGACTATACTCAGCTACACAATTAACTTTTTCTTTTTTCTTTTTTTCTTTTCTTTTTTTTTTTTTTTTTTTTTTGGTTTTTTGAGACAGTGTTTCTCTGTGGCTTTGGAGGCTGTCCTGGAACTAGCTCTTATAGTCCAGGCTGGTCTCGAACTCACTGAGATCCACCTGCCTCTGCCTCTGCCTCCCGAGTGCTGGGATTAAAGGCGTGCGCCGCCACCACTGCCCGGCTAACTTTTTCTTTTTTTAAGACAGAGTCTCACTATGTAGCCCACACTGGCCTTGATGGAGCTTGGTATGTAGATCAGGCTGATCTTGAACTCACAGAGATCTGCCTGCCTCTGCCTCTGCCTCCCGAGTGCTGGGATTAAAGGTGTGAGCCACCACTGCTGGGCCACAATCAGCTTTCGAGAAACAGCAGCTATTCCAGTGATTGGAGCTTTTCCAGATCCCACTGGGAGTTTCCTGGCATCTGTCCCCATCTTGGTTTCTCCTCTTCTCTCTTCTCTGATGGTGTTGCCCCTCTCTGCCACCTTCCTCAGGAGCAAAGAGAAGTCCCTCTTGTCTTGTGCTTCGAGTTCTGATACTGACATATCTCTAAACAGTTGACCCAAGAATTATTTTTTCCACAAAGAGTTTCCTGTTGAAGCAGAAATTTTAATGCCAGCTCTTAAGATAAAATATTTAACCTTGTTTTGTGAGTGTATCTGTATTTTTAGGAATAGATGTTCTACAAGGAAATGTACCTTTGTTCATTAGCACTATAGAGTTAGCCTATTTCTGTGTCAATAGATAGATCTATGTTTTCTGTTTTAATGGCTGCATATTAATCCATATGGTATCTTTAAATGTTTGTTGCTATGCACTTAGGCTGTTTCCAATTATTGCTATTATAACACCCACATATCATCTTTGCACATTAATCTAATTATTTCCTCAGGGTAGGTTCTTAGAAGTACAGTTTCTGAGAATACACTTTCTGGAGGCTTTGCCATATTGTTAGTTTTTCAGAAAGTCCATGGCAACTCATACCCTTATCATCAGTTTCTATCATGCGTGCTCTAGCTTTATCTCAGGGAGCAGGAATGGGAGCCGTAAGACCCAGCTGCTCTTCCCAGACTAGGTTCTTGCATGGTGTCCATGTTGGGGGCAGGGTGAGTCAGGGGTAGTGATGATGGTGACATGTGATCTTGATGTTGTGGCATTCATAACGGTGAGAGTGGTGGCACCTATGTGGCAGATGGGAAAAGGTAGCCATGGAAATCACAAGTACATTGTCATTGTAGCAGTGGTGTTGAGCATGATCGTGGTCATGGAGGTTGAGTGGTGTCATAGTAACAGTGAATGTGGCATTGCTAAAGGAGAGGAGGTATTGGTCCTGTTAGGATAGCAGTTATGGTGTAGCCATGTTGGTGAGGGTTAATTATGGAGATGTTGAAGTTGCTAGTGGTGGCAGTGGTGGCAATAGAGATGGAGGTGTTGACACAGCAGTGGACTGTTGGCCATGGTATGAGCTACAGTTGAGAAACAAGATGTAGAAAGTATGGTGCCTGCCTGGTCACCATGGCAGTGAGGAAGGGGTGGGGAAATAGGTATCACACAGTGGTGTTCAGGAGACTTCCCATGGGTAGTGTTGGAATACTGTGGAAGTACAAAAGTGGCTATGAACCAGAGCTTATGAATGGTCCAGACTCTGGCTTCCTCTCTCTTCCCCTGCTCCTGCCTCTCAGCAGTTCCCCAAATCTCTTCACTTAATAGCATTGCCCGGGAAGAGCCCTTTCTCTGAATCCCCAGGTACAGCATGAAGCCTGCTGTGCGTGTGCATAAAGCCATTGGACTCTCTGCTCAGACAAGGGCATCTGGAAAAGTTCAGGATATGGAAGGCATGTGTCTGAGTGGCCACCATCCTAGGCATCAAGGGGCTACTCCATGCCCAGAGATGGCACTCAGCCTCCCCTCTCAGTCTGCCCTCTGCTCCTATGCAGAAGCCAAGTGGGGGTTCATTTTGGGATGGGGAGAGACTTTTCCCCCTCCCATTTTAATGGTGCTAGTGACCTCAGAAAGTTTCCATGGTGACAAGACCAGGAATCCAGGGGGACTTGGTGAAATAGGTCAAATTACCGCCCTCAGAGTGTTATCCTACACACTGGGATTGGGGAGGACTCTAATCATGGAGCCTGAGGGAAAAGGATAGGCCTGGGAGCATGCTAGGCTGGGGCTCAAAGAAGGGCCTGCAGAAGAGTCCTGTGCCCACTTCTGTGACTGTGCCCATCTGACGCTCTCAGAAGGCTCCTAGTGGTGGTGTCGTGGAGCTGAGTGTGGCACCTTCTAGGGAGAGCTGACTGCCACAGGACACCTACAGAGGGCAGTTTCCTAGAGGAAGAAAGGTGAGTGGCTGGATCTTAGATGAGAAAAAGGCTAGCAGGAGACAGCAGAGAAGGAGTGTGAAAGACAAGGAGGCTGGCGTCTGGTCGGGCTGGGACTGGCTGTCACAGGCTGGGATTTCTAAAGAACAGCTTGGGAACATGAGCAGTGGAATCCCTGGGACAAGGTTTGATCCAGATGTGCACACTGCCTGCAGCCTGAGGTTGTGGGTTACCTGAGACATGATAAGCAACCTCTGGGCAGTGCTCAATGTGGTATATCCCTCTCTTCTTTCCTTCCCCCTTCTCCACACCACTCAGTGGCCATGACCTCCTGAAGCCGTCTGAAGCCCTCTACTGCTCCCCAGTGATTTCTAGCTTTCATACTGAAATGCCTTAGGCTGTGGACTCTCTGAGGGTAAGGGATGGAAACCAGGATTAATCGACTTGTGAGAGGAGCCGTGTGCTCATGTCAGGCCACGCTCTGCACGCTGTAAACTTCACTTTCTAAGTTGGGCCCTGAGGATTGGGCAGCCGCTCCTTCGCAGCCCTGATGGCAGGAGAGGCATGCTGCCCAATCAGGGTCCTCTGCCAAGACCTGGAGGCAAGCAGTGAGCGTCTGCCCTCAGAGAAGCCTGGATGCTGGCTGAATGTCTCTTTACAGAGGAAAAGGCCTCTTGGGAAAATCCGCAGCTCTTTTAGCTGGAACCTCAGTTACCAGGGGGTCTGAGATGTGCAAAGGATGACAGGTCACCATTGAAACCTACAGCCCAGAGCCCCTGGTAGGCACAAACTGTCCCTCAGTGACTCCAGGCTCAGGTGACCATCTGGAACTGCTGCCCATGACTCTTGTTGTTTGTTTGTTGTTTGTCAGGGCTGCTAGGAACCAGGTCTGGGTCCTCTCCTCAGGGCAGCACCAGGCCAGGCCAGGGAAGATGGTCCAAGACACCCTCTTCCTTCCCATCCTCAGTCAGCCCTCCCCTCCTTTCTTTTATTCCTTTTTGGATTTTAGACAAAGTAATATATAGCCCAGGCTGACCTTGAACTCACAATATAACTAAGGATGAATTTTTGCTCCTCTTGCTTCTGTCATCTGAGCAGTGGGATTACAAGTTTGTGTCACCATGCCCATTGTGTGTCTATGTGTTTATGTGCGCACCTACACGTGAAGGTCAGAAGACAATCTTTGGTGGTGTTCCCCAGGTGATATCTGCCTTTTTCTCTTTTGAAACAGAGTCTCTTCATTAAATGGAACTTACTAACTAGGCTAGGTCAGCTGACCAGTGACTCCCAGGGACCTGCCTGTTCTCTACTGCTGGGATTATAAGCACATGGAGCACCATAGCCCCCTCTCTCATAGCATTGGGTCTAGGGATCAAATTCATGTCCTCATACTTAAAAGGCAAGCACCTCATTGATTAAGCTATCTCCTCAGTCAACATGCCAGTTTAATGGGGTGGTGGGTTTTTGATGCTTCATGATGCTAGGCAAGTACCTTACCAACTGAGCCATGTCTTCATTCTTTTTGTTTCTCTTTTGGTGCTGGGATGAACACAAGACCTTGCTTGTACCCAGCCTCTACCACTGGGCCATACTCCAGCCTCCACCACTGAGTCATATCCCAGCCTCTACCAATGGGCCATACCCCTGCCTCCACCACTGGGCCATACCCCAGCCTCCACCACTGGGCCATAACCAGCCTCTAGCACCGAGCTGTACCCCAGCCCAGAGGGCTTATTCTTGAGCCTTAAATGTCCTTTAGTCACTTCTCCATTCATTCTGAAACTTCTTTTTTCCCTTTGTCTTAACGTTTTCCAACTGGGTTTTGCTAGTGTATTATTTTGACACTGGCCATCTTCCTGACCTCGTCCCTACTCTGTTATTAGTTTTTCAGTTGATTCTCTTGAGTTTTCTGAATAAACAATCCTATCATGTACAAATAATGATAGCAATTTCTCTTCCTTTTCAAATGTTACGCTTCTTTTTCTCTTTTAATGTAATAATGTATTGGCTTAAACTTCCAGAACAATATAACATAATTATGGTAATAGCAGGCTTCCTTGTCCCACTGTGACTTAAATATGAAGCCCCCCAATAGTGTTTTATTACTAAAAATGACGCTGATGTTGGCTGCAGAGGTATTTTTTTTCATTGTGTCAAGGAATTTTTATTTGTATTTTATCGAGTTTTAGCAGAGTGGATGGCCAGTTCTATTACATTCATTTCTGGTGTCTGTTAAGATGATCACATAATCTTTCCCTTTCTGGTAATTGATGAGACTGATTATAGGGATCTGTTTTCTGATATGTCTTTCTCATCATTTCTGGCACAATATCTGTAGAATGGAGAGGAGGCACATCGATCCAGGGTCAGGGCAGGGAGTTCACGTGGACTCTGTACTATACTTGAGTCCCTGGGGCTGCACTGTTCCCTGGTTCTGGAGTGGAAACTCAGAAAAGCATGCTTCGATGCCCAAGGGGTTGAATTGGGGCTCAGGGAGTGGGAGCTGCATGGGAGAGTTAGTCCCAGAGATCTTTCTAAAGTCCTACCAGGCCAAAGCAACTTCCTTCAGTGGCTCTTTGCTGCCTTTAGCTGAAAACCCAGTCTCTTGGTCATTGACTAAGCCCTTTATAGCTAGCCTTTTTTTCTCCTTTCACCCCTATCGTCTACTGGCTTAAGTGTTCAGAACTCTGGGCAGGTGGCAAACCTGAACCTCCTCCAGAGGCTCTAACCCTCTTACAGAGATATTTCCCTGCTGGAATGCCCTCCCTCCCACCTTCCTCCCCAGGTCACACCCCTCACTATCACTGCAAGGAGGGGGCTCCCCAGCCTAGAGGCTCTAAGTCCCTGTGCCACAGGCCTCTTTGTTGCTTCCCTGGGTAGGGTGGGCCCTGTATTTTAGGAATCCCAGGGTACAGAGGATCAGCCTGATCCCTCTGTCCTGTGTGTGAGCTCAGAGCCATCTCCAAGACAAATGCTCAACCAGTCCCAAGTGGAACACATTGTTTCCAATAGTGTTCGCATATTGCTTGTATCCCTACACAGGGCAGTGACTGGCCACACTCTGTCTCAGCTCCAGTAGCAGAGGATCCTGGGAGGCCTGAAACCCTGGCACGCAGCTGCAGCTCCCTGGAGCCTCTTTAGAAAACGCAGCCGGCCTTGTTTCCTCCTCATAAACAGCAACTGAGCACAGCATCAGGCCCCAGGGGAGACTGTTCCCCCAAAGCTGCTGCCATTGGAGATGCAGGGAGAGGGGGGCAAGTGGGCCCAGGAAGAACCAGATGATTCTGGATCATGTCAGGAGGAGAAGGAGGGGGGTAGAGTGGCTGTGTCTGAGTCTTTAGGTTTGCAGTACATTCTAGAGACTGGTGTCTGATCCACTCTGTTTCTTGTCTTTATCTCCATCCAGTCTCAGGCTAGTGTCCTGCCACGTCCTTCCAGGGTCTTCTTACCTCCACAATCACTTTTTGGTCTTTGCCATCACTCAGCAGAGAGCTGGAGCTCTCTCAGTTCTTGGGCCAAGCTGATCCCCAGTGGAGGACTGTTTGGTGGCTAACAGCTCAGGCTATCACCCTCTTCTTTGCTGACTCCATCCCCTACTTTGACGGCTTCAAGGGCATCAGCTTTGGTTGTGGACAGACTTTAGTTCAAATTCTAGCTTCACCCCTCGTTAGCTGTGTGATGTAGGGCAGGACTTTTGTTTCTCTTTCCACCTTCCTGAGTTTGTCTCTTCATCTGTGGAACAGAGAGCCCACCTTTAGAGTTGTGAGGGTTTCATGAAGTGACAGGGTGACACATGGGCCTCACGTGTGATAGGAGCTCAGTAAACTTTAGTTATTTTTTATAATAAAGGTCAAGGGAGGCTGATTTTCTCACACATCCTCCTTTGCCACTGAAGAAAGGCAGGAGATGAAACTGCCGTGTTCTTTCCTCCACCGATGAGGCCCTAAGTCAGAGAGGGAATCCACTGGAATAAGAACATTGGACCCAAATCCCCTACTATGTATGACTTTGGGTCTCCAGCTTCATCTTCTGCACATTCAAACCATGGCTAATTTGTCTAACAAACCTTTACATTGTGTCCAGTGCCAGTCACAGTTACATGCCCTTCACATATAAGAACTTTTATGATCAATAGCATTCAGTCCGTATTAATGTTAACTCTTCTGACAAGCTCATAGGGAGATGCATTCATTATTCCGTCTCAGAGATGAGGAACTAGAGCAGCTCCATAGCTTTCCCAAGGTCACACAATGAGCGAGTGTGAGGGCCATTGTGGGTAGGGGCCTCACTGATAAGGTTCCCAACATTGGGTATACCCAGATCAGGCTCTGTGATGTGATCATAGCAAGTGCCAAGCACCCAAGCCTTCTAATGGTAACGGGGTCACAGGAGACATTCTTGGGGTGTGCTTGGCAGCCTATGACTGGGTAGAGTGGGACATCAACTTCATTTTTGTAAGGATCTTGTGTTGCCCAGGCTGCCCTCAAACTTACTGATAGCTGAGGATGGCCTTGAACTTCTGATCCTCATGCCTCCACATTCCAATTGCTGGGGTGACAGGCATGACTCACTGTCCTGGTTTATATGGTGCTGTGGATCAAACCTAGGGCTTCAATGTATTAAGAAAACACTCTACTGGGCTACATTTTTATCCCTGCTTCGCCCTACAAATGCCAATCACGGAGGCCACATCTCAGGCCATCACAAGTGTTTCCCTGGAGAGAGGACTGTGGAAACTCGGAACAGAAGAGCTCTTTATTATTCAGAATAACCACACTATTTAATTTACTATTAATAACAGCTCTCCAGTCAACCTTCTCTTAAGATGTGAGAACTTGAGAGATGTCCCTCGCTTCCCATGCCTCCTCCCTTCTTTTCACAGTATACTGTGGACTCAGTCACGAGAGCATGAGCTGTTTGGGGGATTGGTGTGGGCGAGATGGAGGCCCAGCTGAGACAGCCAGCCCGGCTACCATCCTTCTGTAGAGTTTGCTCTGTTGCTTTCCCCTGGTTTCTTTGGAGGCCACCTCCTTTCTGTTGTCAGATCTGTAGCTGAGGGGAGCATGTCTGTTTTGTAGGTTGAGCAGGAAGGTCACGGTCTGATCTGGAAGTGATGTTGCAACTGAAGCTGAGAGAAGGCTGTTGTCAGCCATCCTTGCTCTCCTGAACCAGAAAGCTGATGTATGCTCAGGGGCCACAGGCAGACAGAGGATCAAAGGGGCCTGGGTTCTTTAGAGAACTCACACTCCAAGTAAGTTCCCAAACTCTCCTGTGTGGCCTAGTGTAAGAAGGCATGTGTCCAGAGTGGGACAGGGCCTTTGAAGAGAACTGACCCCAAACCAGGAAAATACTTGGCCCAGCAGTCACAAGATTCCGGGGGGGGGGTGGGCAAGAATAATGGCATCAGAGAGTGGGAGGTCCGTCCATTTCACTTACAGCTCCACTCAGGCCTTATTGTCCAGGTGCTGGGAACATGTGGAGCTCCTGAGTGACAAAACAGAGTTGCTGCCACCACAGGACAGTGTTGGGGCAGAGTCACTGGGTCTGGATAGACATGAGGGTGAAGCAGAGATTCTTCCCCAAGGCTGAACTTGGCCCATACTCCTTTAAGGTGACATCCCAGCTCTCAGTATGTATTGAACTTGACTCATAGCCTTTCATATTCCAGCTCTAGTGTGATCTTGGCTATGTCAGCTGGCCCATGGTTGTCCTACCGGAAGATAAACATCCTTTACTTTCTCCTCTGAATTACCTGGCTGTGTAGAGATAGAGGACAATAGCTGTCCCCAGGGACAGGGTTGCTGTTAACATCCTGCTTCATGTCCTCTCATCCCTGGGATGTAGCCAGGCAGCCTCATCTCCTGTGTTTTGGACCCTTCCATGCCCTGGCCATCTGTAGAGTGGGTGAATCCTAGACACCCTTGTGGGGGTGGGGGGGTTGAAGAGTATGCTGTCACACCATGCCGTGGGCTGGTTTCAGTCTGCTTGATGTAACACTTGCTTTTTTGCCAAGCTAGAGCCAGGTTTCTTATACCTGCACACACATACACACACACACACACACACACACACACACACACACACACACACACACTCCTAACTATACACACCACCAAGCAGGAAGGAAGCCTGGCTCATTGTGAGGCCTCACTCTTTATTCAAGGAGCAGTCTCGGGTGTCTGAATGGATGCTTGAAGACTCCGTCTTTGCAATTAACACACTGCTGCAGTATTATTAGCCTCTGATAGGCAGGTCTGCCTTCGCCAGAGACTATAAATATGTGGGGCCAATGACTCAGCAAATCTGTTGCTATTTTTCTTGCAGGTCCGTGTGGATCTGTGTCTGTGTACACCATGGCCCCATCTCCCTGCAGCTCCCATGGCTAGTAACCATGGAAACACAGTCCTCCCCAATACCATACTCTGCTGACAAACACTGGGAGTCCCCCCAGCCCCCTCCCCACCTCAGGGAAGGAGCACGGACATCACCAGTTCCCAACAAGTAAGGGATGGTACTGATGAAGCAGTGTGACAATTGCTCTAGAGCTTTGAAGGGCCAGGCCAGACTTCCAAGTCCCTTTTCTGCTGGTTTGTGGTCAAGGCCTGGTCACTTGCCTAAGGCAAGTGCTCTGTACCCTAGTGGAATGGAGGGTGGCAGGGCAGTTCATGAATGCTGTGGGAAATATGGCAGGGGAGCTGGGGAGCGGGTAGAGCGGTGGTGGTGGGGGTTGAGGTTAATCAGTGTGGGGTAAATACTTGGGGCCTTGTTTCTCTGTTGAGAGAAGTAATGGAAGAGAGTATGGGCTTCTAATCCTTCCTCTTTCTCTTTCCTCCCTTACCCGTTCCATCTTACCCGTTCCATCTATTCCTCCACAAATGTTCTCATCCACACTGAACTGTGTTTGTGTCTGATCCTGTGCTGGGTGTGAGCTCCCAGTGATGAATCAGATCAATCAATTGGATCCTTCCTCCTTGGGACTTGAAGACAAGACAGTTCCTTGAATGATGCTTGAGACTCCTGGAGATCAGAGCAGAATAGAGCAGTGGGCATAAGAGAGAGACATCCTAGGGGCCCGAAGCCCATGGTGTATGCCTGGAGGGTGGGGTCCACCAGGTTGGGGGTCACACTGGTAGGAGATGCAGTGTTGAGTCTGGGGGTAGATGAGTGAGAGACACCTGGAGTTCTAATTCTGCCTCTAGCAGGGGCAGCCCTCTAGGTGGGGTGAGAGACATCAGAGGAAACCCCACAGAAACTACTACCCTGGCTCATGGGAACTCACAGAGTCTGAATCAACAACCAGGGAACCTGCACAGGACCAATCTAGGCCCTCTGCATATATGTGACGGCTGTGCAGCTTGATCTATTTGTGGGACTAATATCAATGGGAGCAGAGCTGTCCCTGGTGCTTTGTCTGGCTCTTGGGAACCTATTCCTCATGTTGCATTACCTTGTCCAGCCTGGATACAGGGGGAGGTGCTTGGTCTTATGGCACCTGGATATGCCATGCTTTGCTGATGCCCATGGGAGGCCTGCCTCTTTCTGAGCTAATACAGAGGAGGCGTGGATTGGGGGGAGAGGAGGGAATGGGGAGGAAGTGAGAGGAGGGGAGGGAGAGGAGGCTATGGTTATAAAATAAATACATGAATTATTTTTTAAAAGAAAACAAAAAATAAAGACAGCCTGGTCTGAGGTCAAGCATTCCATAGCTGTGGCTTGGCTGGCTCTTGTTCCTGCCTAATGAGAAAATGCAGAGAACCTTGAGCTTTGTTTTCTGATGGTCCTGGTTGTGACCTAACACAGTCAGTCCCAGGTTCTCATAGCTTTGGTTTTCCTGTCTGCAAAACTGCATGGGTACAGCTGCCTTGAAGGGGCTTTGTGAGGGTCCAATGAGATCCAGTTTGCCAGGTGGCCAGTGGGAGTTGGGGACTCTACTCAAGCACCATAGTTCACTTTTTCTTCCTCTTCCTTGCCCTAGGAATGCCATTCTAGATGCCTGGTTCAGTGAGACAGAGGCTTCAGCCTGAATCCTGGCTTGGCCCCGTAGAAACAACTGTCACATGTGGAACACACAGGAGTCATGTTGAATGCCATTCACACAAGGCCCCAACTCCACCCTGCCAACCAACCTATTATTTTTCCCACTGTGAAGATGTGAGAGGTGAAGATTAAGACTTTACTGGCTTCACAAAATGACTTAGAACAATTTCCCCCTTCCTAGCATACATTTCTTTCATCCCTTTCTTTCTTCTTTCTTTCTTTCTTTCTTTCTTTCTTTCTTTCTTTCTTTCTTTTTTTTTGTAAACTAAAATTGGCCAGATAAAGCTTCTAGGCCTAGAGTATTTTCTAAGAGCAAACTTTTTATTAGTTCAATCTGAAGCTGGGTGTGGTGGTACATACTTTTAATCACAGTGCTCTGGAGGCAGAAGCATAGGATTCTCTGAGTTTGGGGCCAGCCTGGTCTACAGTGTGAGTTCCAGGACAGTCAGGTCTACACAGAGAAACCCTGTCTCAAAACAACAACAACAACAACAACAACAAAACCCCCCAAAAACCCCCACCAATAATAATAGTAATAAATAAATAAATGGAAAACACAAATTCAATCTGTTTACAAGTTTGGGGGGTAATTCCTGTTTTCTATTTCTTCTTTCTGTTTGGTAAGTTACCTTCTCTTAGGAAAGTAATAACAGTTCCTACCTGGCAGGGTCATGGGAGGAGACCCTGGGTTTGTAATTTGTACTTTGAGTGTTGACAAATCAGCTGCTCTGTGCCTGGAACACAGCAGGTCTCCCACACTGCTTTTGGGAACCTAGTGCCACTTCTAGCTGTTAGAGTTGAAGAGGACCAGGATGCAAGCCAGTGCCTCATTTGTTGTAGACTAGAAGTTGTGTCCCTTACAAAATTCATATTTTAAAATGCTAATCCTAGGAGATATAGCTTACTGGTTAAGAGCTGAACTGTTCTTCCAGAGGACCCAAGTTCTACCTCATCAGGTAGTTCACAACTGCCTATAATTCCAGCTCCAGGAGAGCCTGTGCTCTCTGCTGGCCTCTGAAAGAACACATACAGTCACATGCATAAACCTGTAGGCAGACATACACATACACATGATTAAAATAAAAATTTAAAACTTGCTAAGCCCTAGTGTGATTGTGTCAGAAGGTGGGGCCTTTGGAAGGTGATTGGGTCTTGGCTCTACACGTGGGTCTTAATGAATATGATCTACTCCTACTTGAAATCCCAGAGCTGGCAAGATGGCTCAGTAGGTGAAGGTACTTGTCACAGAGCCTGATGACCTGATTCCTCCTGGGTCCCACATTGTGGAAAGTAAGAACCAACTCCTGCCATTTGTCTTCTGACCTCATGTACTGTATCATGCATGTGTTCAAATACCTGAACACACACACACACACACACACACACACACACACACACACACACACTGAATGTGAAAAATAACCAAAACTCTTAGAGAATTCTCTTGACCCTTTTGCAACCCTTTTGCAATGTGAGCACAGGTGAAAAGACATCCATTATATGAACAAGGAATAGCAGAACAGACCCCCTTCCCCTGCTCCCAAACTGGGAGATACCTATTGTCTTTGTTTAGGAAACTTGATCCATGGCATTTTTGCTATATAAGCCTGGGCTCACTAAAATTCTTTTGAATTTAAGGCCTGAACTTTCTAAAGTGCCTAAGAGATTTGAATGAAGTCTACAGGTCCCAACATAGACAATGTTGGGACAATGTGGTGGGGGCATGTTTGGACAACCCCGGACAGCCAGTATGTAGGCAAGGCCAGCCAAATCACATTCCTGAGCTCAGCATCTCTGACAGAATCAACTTCAGGAAGAAAGAGCTTGTCTGTTTCATTATTTGAGGGGCAGGAGTGCTGCAAGTGTTCTTGTTGGGTCACAGGAACTCGAGGCACAGGTCACAGGGCACCCACAGGCAGCAGCGGGAAAAGGGATGGATACTGGCACTCTATTTGCTTTCTCTTTCTTCTGCCTTTATTCAGTCTGGGACCCCCACCTATGGGAGTGTGCCACCCCATTCAGGGTAGGTCTTCTTACATCAATGAAACCTCTCTGGAAATTCCTTCACAGACACACTCAGAGGTGTGTCTCTTAAGTAATTTCACATCCAGACGAGTTGGTAGCTTGGTTGATAAGCCCTCTGACCAGATACAACCAGAGATACTACTCTTGCTGCACCCTTAGTCTCCAGATCCCGTATCTGAGTCATGGAGGAGGTCTCTATGAACTTTATGACTACTTCTGCAGCTGCTAAGCCTAGGCAACATGGAGCCTTCACCAACTCCATCTGGACACAGGCCATTGGCCAAACCCGGTGTGGGAAGGAGACAGACTGTAAGGATGAGAACTTGCATAGCTTTCTTGCCTCCGGGCTCACATTGTTTCCCCTGCTCTGTGAAGGTGCGTAGTGCTAGACATGTGGCTAGAGAACTCATCCCTAAGATCAGCTCTTTGGGGACTGTTTCTAAAGATCTACTAGTCAAGGTAGTCAAGGTAGGCCCACCACTCTACATCAAATTGGGAAGTCTGGGGAATCCCTCACACCCCCCAGAGCAAGGCATGGGGACCAATCATGACATGCTAGCCCTCCATCATATCCAGCTCATCTTGTGGCAGAGGTGGACACATAGGTGGCACTACATCTTTGGTCATCAGCAATGGTATAAATGGTCAAGGGTAATGTGGCACACAAGGGGAAAATATCTACCCATTCTGGGCATGGGGTGAGAGGTAGAAGTGACTTCCTGGGTTGAGTCTTGAATGGTACACAGAGCTAGGCAGAAGGTTAGGCACGGCTGAAGGGGAGGAGAGGGCCACATGATTTCTGAGTTCTGTCTGTGTTAGAGAAGTCCCCCACCACTCATGTGTAAACGGTGTAACTCTTGCTTCAGGACTGGGCAGTGTTGGGCTACCAGGCTGCCAACACCTCTCTCCAACTGACATTGAACAGATATTATTGGACTGGGCCTTGGAGACCAGCAGAGGAAAGTGAGAGCAGAGCAGAGAGAGAGACCCTTGGGTGGATATGGCAGTGAGGCCTGGCTGTGTCAAGTGCTGTGCTTGCCTTTGTGGAAAAGGACTGTTACTGGGGTCAGTGGAGGATCTGGCCAGTTTGTCACACCAATGTCTGAAGCAGCCTCTAGGGGATGGAGGGAGGGGTGCAGATAATTGTGGGCAGAGGGGTTACCCCACAGCCACTTGGGAAGGCCTTGGGCACGTGGGGTGAACTGCTGCTTTCTGGGCAATGTTAACCGGACAGTGTCTGGGAACTATGACTGTCTCTCTTGTCCCCACTCAGCTTTCCTCTTTGTCTTCACTGATGTCATTGGACACACCCTTCCTCTTCCAGGCTTGGGCCCCTGTGGTTATCTTCCCACCCTGTCATTGAACAAGGCTGTCAAGGTTCTGCTGAGCTTGCCTGTGACTCTCCCATCCAGTTTCAGAAGCACAGCAGATTCATTCTGTGTCCAGTATGAAATGCTCAAGAATGGGACTTCAGAAAACCTGTGTGACCTTGGGCAAGTCAGTCAACCTTTCTGGGCCTTTAGTGACACCTTGTGGCAGTAACTGCTTGAAACCAAAATGCTTGGATTAAACACACACACACACACACACACACACACACACACACACACACACACACACACACACACACACACTGCTTCCCTCCCACCATGCCCACACCTATCTCCCTGCAACAGAGGGCAGCCTTCAGGCACCCTTCCTGTCTGCTGGCTTTCCAGCACTGGTGTAGGTGGTAAGAGATCATCCCAAGGCTGGGATTGTACATCTGCCTTCCAGTCTTAGGGCTCAGTCCCACTTGGTCCTCTTATCAGCTCCAGGAGCTGATAAGAGGACATATGTGATCATGTGGCATAAGAAAACCTGGAGAAAGTCTACATTCAGGCAAGGTCTGTCCTGGTCTCTCTATTTTTGATGACTGTAGCATTGTGGCACCCAGGAAGGGTCCCCTGTTTGCTTCAGTGTGTGCCATGCTGTGTGCCCATGCATGTGTGGCTTGTCGTAGGGACCCTCTGCTTGATGTTCCTACAGTGAACCTCAAGTTCAAGTTTCAACTTGAACTCCAGCTGGGAAGAGCACCCTCCACTGGCTTTGGGATGACTGCCCGACCCGCTTAGTTAGCAGCACTCTGTGCCTTCTGCCTTCCAATCCCTCTGTGCAGATCTGCTCCTTCCAGAGATCTGCTGGCTCCTTTGGATCTAAAGAAACCCCTCTTCCAGAAAGTGCTCTTGACTCACAGGGGCACCTAGAAAAGATGTGCAGATTAAGAAGGGCCTTCCAGGCCTCCAGCCAAATGTTAATGGTGGAATTTCAAGCTAGGTCTCTGAGATTCAGAATATCTCTTCCACCCTACCTGATCACCAATCCTACCCCAGGAGGCAGTGGAGAAGGAAGGACACATTGTCCTGGGATGTCCACACCACTACCCAGCCATCTGGAGATAGATGACCACAGGGAAGGCTGGGGCAGAGTAATCTGCGACCAGGGCTTGGGGACTTGGTTTGGGCCTGCAATGGCTGGCTGAGATCCACCTCATCAAGAAGATTAAGGGTAATTGAGTAGCGGCTCTCACAGGCTACTTGAAAGTTGGAGGTTGGCCCAAAACCTGCCCACTAAAATGCAACCATGCCAGGGACGTGAGAGCTCCCATCAAAAGGCAGGACAGCATCCAGGCATCCTGTGGCTCGAGGAGACCTGTGGAGACTAGAAGAGAAGGTCTCTTCTGACACAGACATGACACTTGATGCTCACCGGTCTGTGAGGGACAAGTCACCATCACTAACCTCATCATTGCCATCTCACGGGTGAAGAAAGTGACACCCGCAGAGGTATTCCTGAATCCCTGCCAGGGCACCCTATTGAGGTCAGGTGCCATAGCCAAAGTGACTCTGGGCAGAGTCCCTCTTCTAGGCTCCAGTTACCACCTTCTTTATTGAGTCAGGCAGAGCCAGGGATGAGGGCTTTGGGGTCTGGGCATCAGGCCAGGCTGCATACTAGCCCCCTTTTCTCCATTCTGTTCTACCATTCTTGCAAGTTCCTGCAGGGGTCTGAAGAGGGCATTGGATCTTGAGCTGGAGTTTCAGGAGGTTGTGAGCTGCCCAGTGTGGGGACTGATAATATTGGTCCTCTGTAGCAACAACAAGCACCACTGAGCCATCTCTCCAGCCCCACAGCATGGGCTCCAGATACCTTTGGGCTTTCAGTAGCCCCCACTACCTCAAGGACCCACTGCAGGCCTCCCTGCTGCGTCCTCCTATATCACCCTCCCTGTTTCCCACTCTATTTCTGTTTCCTCTCTCCTATGACTTCCTGCCATCCTTCCAGGAAGCCTTGTGTTCATTTGTAACTGGGGCATGTCACCAAGAGCTGGGTCAGCTCCTTAACCTCCATCCCCATCTTCACCCCCTTTTGGTGAGATAAAGATGAGAAGGAACCTGGCCCCAGTCCTGTGTTCCATTAATTGAAAGAGGAGCTCATGGCAATACTCTTCCTTTGAGCTTCCCTGTTGCAGGTTCTGAACCCCTGAGCCCCCAAGCCAGGATACCATCCGCATACTCTGGAAGGCTCAGAGTCCTCTGCCCTAGGAGAGATGAATGTTAGCTCCCAGATTTGTGTGATGGGTGAGGGTGGAGCCAGAGAGGCCCCGACCCCCTCCAGGCCCGGTGAGAGTGCTCATTATCTCTCTGCTATGCCAGCCAGGCCTTGGGGTAAAGCCAGCCCCAGCTTTTGATGGGAGACAGATTTAATTACCTTCTCAGGCAGAGGGCGAGGATAATGAGGAGCCAATGGAAAGCTTGGCAAGGCAGCTCGTCCTGTAGCCCTAAGCATTTGGCCTGCCCACCCCTCTGGGGATTTAGGGTGAACAAATTTAGGGACTCCCAGGCAGTTGTGGCCCTTTAGTGATGCCACTAAGCCTGAGACTGAGTCGGCACTCTCTGTCTGGGTTACACAAAGTACTCCCACCTCGTGTAGAGGGATGGTCGGTCTTCTGCAGCAGCTTGGAGTCCTGAGACAGGAAGAGAGGAGACAGAGGCAGACAACAGGGCTTCTGGATTGTATGAGACCTGGAAACTGAAGTTAAGAAGAGAGGTTGTAAAGGAGCTCCTGCAGGGGGTGGAACAAAGCTTATCACTGGGGTTAGGGCATCTTTGCTTCTTCCACAGTTGCAGAGTCACAGCTTGCTTGACCTGGTGTTTTCTTTTAAGCTCTTATAAAACTGCCCTGGAGCTTCCTCCTGAGTCTGCTCCTAAATTCTTTTATTAATGAGATTAGGAATCCTGAGAGAGGACTCCAATTTCCCTGGTAACCCAACTGAGGCTCCCCAAAGTTTCCAGCAACATTATGGCCAGATTTGGGAATTTCACGGAGTGGTTAAGCATTGGGGTTAACCACTTGGATTCTTATTGGCAAGGATGAGGAGAATTCGGGGGACAGACGGAAATGCCTGACAATGATGAGGCTGGGGAGAAGTTGGAAGACAACTGAAGAACATTTTTGTGGAGCCATCCTGGATTCTGGGTTCTTCCTTGAGGGTGGCACAGGGGATCTTTCTGAGGGCCCTGGAGAAGGGCCTGATGCATGGTTCTTCTTCCTGGCCCTCATCACAATTTCCCACTCTGAATACTGCTCTTTTCCAAAGGGGCAGCTGGAAGGGCAAAGGTGGTGGAACACTTAACACTGCAGCACATGCTTCCAGCCAGGAATTTTTTTCTTTTTTTTATTCTTAGGCAAGTTAACTCTTATCTTCTAAGTCACAGTTTCTTGATTGGTAAAGTGGGGCTTGAAACAGTTATCTCAGGATGGTGGCATGAATTTTAAAAAGAGAGACAGAGAGAAAGATAATGAATGTAAAATGCCTATCATAGTGCCTGGCAAGGGGCTGAACTCCCAACTGCTCGTTATAATGATGGTGATTATTATTAATCCCGTTGGGCAGTGTTTCTCCACCTTTGAAAATTTCAGGTTCCTTCGCGAGAAGCACACAAGCCTCAAACTCCTGTCTTCTACCGCACAGGATTGAAAATGTCAAAGAAATAAAGGGTTGAGAAAAAAAATCCAAGAATTTACTGGAGAAAGCCTCCCACCCATATAACCATGGCTCACAGTGGGCTGGGTCGGGGAAGGTATTCTAGGCTGCATTTCTGAGTGTGGTCCCCTCGGCACGGGGCGGCCACTTGGAGTGGGCTCCCCTCTCCCCGGCTGCCCGCAGTGTCTGTTGGATCTCCGCCCAGCCTCCCAGCTCTGGAAGCAGTGACTTTGAGCCAAGAACGAAGGAAGCTCTATCGAATACAAATACCTTTGGACCCTCAGATCCCAGCCGGCGCGCTATTCTCATGCTAATGAAAGGAGACCGAGTTCGGGAGGTTTTGAAGGGGAAATTGCCAACATAGGAACCCAGCCCAGCCTGCCCCGCTTCTCCTTTTGCCAGAGCTAAGACCTCCAGGGTAATTTGCAGCATAGCCTCCTCGTACCCAGCACCAGCTCAACCTCAGATCCCCTGTAGTTCTTCAGGTCCCCTGGCTGAGTGACCTCCATTGTTCGGGATCTGTGGAACTGGACAGTCCCTTCTGAATCGAAGTGGTAATTCACTTGACAGTGATAGCTGCTATTAACATGCCCCCTCCCCAGTCCTAGTGTTTGGAGTGTGCACTGAGCACCATAGCTATTTCCTGCAACCCCCATCGTTCAGCCTGCAGAAACAAGAGCCAGAAAGGACAGCAAATTGCCCCAGGCCTTGCCAGGCTCCAAATTCAGACGTGTGTACTCAGGGCTACAGCTGTACCTCATAGGCCTTGAAACTCGGGGCTACCAGGTTACATCACCCTGTGACCATGAGTTTGGGATTTCTGGGCTTGTAAAAACCCCCTACTGAAGACCCATTTCATATCTGGTGTATTAATGCCTGATCTGAACAACCCCTGTTTTAGTTCAATGAACTCCTACTCACCCTTCAGGGCTTACATTGCTTCTATCAGGTCTGCTACATAAAGTTGGCCCCAAGCCCCCAAACTCCACTCTGTTCTCACTGTCCAAATCTCTATGGTGTCCCTCAGGTGTGGCCCTGCCTCCTTCCCTAGGCTGGAAAGTGCTTGAGGGACAGTCCCCGTCTGGTTCACAATGCCAATGCCCAGCATAGGGCCTGGCACTCGGCATGTTTCAAGAACTGTTTGAAGGATGAGCAGCTGACTGAGAAGGGTGGTCCCAATGGCTGTGGTCTTCACTCCAACAAGGGGGAGGGGGGAAGCACTGAAGTATATGTGTCCTGAGCTCTCAGCTTCATAAAGCTCCTCCATACCTGACTTCACTCCCGCATCTGTGCTGGCAGTATCTCCTCAAGCACACCTTAAGACAGGTGACTTCAGTCCTCAGGGCCTTGTCCAGGGTCAGGGAATCATTGACTCAAAAATAATTGCAGCCTGGCTATGCAGGGCACCAGCATTGCATTTGACAGCCCCCCTCCCCAAGAAGGTAGGGTCTGGGTGGAGGATATGACTGTGGGCCATCACTACAGCCTCCTGTGTTTGGGTGTGTGGGCGGGATTGGAGAGAGCATGTGCACTTCCTGTTAGAGAGCTCCAGCCCTGTAGACAGTCTGACTCCAAGCAGAGGCACATCCAGCATCCCTGTGGCAGCCTGACTATTGTAACTCCACATGAGTCACACATTACCCAAGCATCATGCCTCTCTCCAGAGAAAAAGTGACTCTCTTTGCGTAGCCTCAGTCACAAACACCCTGCTCCCCTACCTCTGTCATATAGCACAGACATTAACTAAGCTTGCTTCCTTGAGACCTTCCATACCCTCAGAAACATTTAAAAGGAATCATGTTGCTTGGCTGATGGGACTGGAATTCTTCTTCAGACCCTGTCCCCCACTGTCACGTGCATCTCCCTTTCTCCTTTTCTTCTCTTCCTGCCTAAAAACTAAAACTCCTCAGAGGACTTCTGAATGGATTTCCCACCCCACCTTGGCCAATTGCTAGGCTGCAGACATCTCAGCTCCTTCTTGAATTTTCCACTCCATCCTGGTCTAGACTAAGAAAAGCCTTGTTAAGACATTGAGCTGGTAAGTAGGCTCCTGTCTGGAGAATTCCTTTCTTGCTGGGCTCTGACCTGACTCCTGTCCCATAAAAGTGTATCCTGGCTTCTGAGGGGTCTCTAGGTTATGTGAGAGGTTCTAGGGAGGAGACTTATTCAGGGAGTCATGTCCTGAAATTCGTCTCCATAGTCCAAGAGAAGGAGGGAACACTGCCTGGCTGGTGATGCTGGGGTAGGATGAGGAGAAGAAAGTCATTGAGGTTTGATGGGAAGCTCATTTTGCCTTAATTGTATTGTGCACATTAAACCAGAAACTAAGAGTGAAGGCAGAGCAGAAAAGCGATGGAAGTAGTTTGCAAGGGAAGAGCTGGGGAGGGGACGTGTCCCAGACTCATTTGGGATGAGGGATTGGGCTTTAAGGATGACCTCTGGGCCAGGCAAGGATGGCTCCACCCAACTCTTTTATATTTAAATTTTATTTTTGCATGTGTATGTGGTGTGCATGTGCGTGTGTGTGTGTATGTATGTTTGGTGTGTGTGTGTGTGTGTGTGTGTGTGTGTGTGTGAGTGTGTGTTCAGGTGCAGGTGTGTTGAAGCTAGAGGTTGATGTTAGGTATCTTGATTATTTTCTACCTCATACATTGAGGCAAAGTCTCTCATTTGTAACCAGAACTTACGGATTTGGCTAGTCTAGCTTTCCATCTTGCTCCAGGGAGCCTCTGTCTGCTTCCCAATACCCCACAGAGGACCGGGTTTAAATAGATGGGTTAATGTTCCTGCCCAGCATTTACATGAATGCAGGGATTAGAACTCAAGTAGCCAAGTTTGTACGACAAGCACTTTACCTACTGAGCCAGCTCCTGCAGCCAACTCTTGCCAGCTGGGCCTAGAGAAGGTGGTAGGTAGAATGCAAGAACTAGGTCTCTGCAGAGTTGACAGTCTATTAAGTGTAAAGCATTGTGACAGGCCCTCCGCTGGACCTCCTCACTTATGTGATATTTTTTCATTGGAACCCTTGAGGCAAACTGTTGAGGTAGACACTATAGATACCCCAGTTTCCCATGAGAGACCTGTACAGAAATGGGCATGCCTTTCCTAAGGACACACAGTAGTTGGACAACTCCACATAGTCCAGTAAGTTGAGCCTGACTACCTCAGTGAATATGGAAAGGACAATTGAGGCCAGGCCACTGGGGAGCATGAAGAAGCCATTTAGATAGACCTGATACACTGATGTAAGCTCCATCCATGCAGCCAGCCAGCCACCCAGGAGTGACTGTTTTGGCTAATTCATTGTACCATCACTTCCTCACTTCTATTTCCCTGACTGAATGCAGCCTGGTTCATGGAGAAGTACAGAGTCCTGTCTGCCAGGGGAAGAAGACAGGGCTCTCAGAGACTCAAAGGAACAAGGAATGCTTCCTGGAAAAGCATGTAGGGACCCTTGGCTGGGCCTCTTGCCCTCTCTACAACCAAGATGTCACCTATGCACATCAAGAACCCCTACTTTGGGATGACAAAGAAGGCCATGGCTGAAGAAAACAAGCACCTCCTGAAGGTGACTGAGAGTCTCCTGGGAAAGGGGCTTAGCCCTGCATTTAGTAGAACAGTCCTCCTACTCCTCACCTATGCCCTGTACTCCCAGGATAAGAATCCTTGGGGTTAGCTCTGCCTTTCTGCTAATCCAATAGGGTGTCCAGTTTGTGGGCTGCAGAATGGCAGGTAGATACAGCTTTCCCTGCCTATTCCTGTGTTGTGCCAAAAGCCTCACTGAAAGCCTCAACCTGGCTATGCCTTCTTGGGTCCCAGGGCCTGTATTCTCAGTACCAGCTTGGCTGCTAGAAGAGGCACCTATGGATTCTGGGCCTCCATCCAAATTCTGAATGGCCCCTGCTCAGCATCTCTCAATGACCTAAACTTTCCAAGTCTTTGCTGGAGAAGTCATGGTCTAAGCCTGTCTCAGAAAGCCAACAACTGTTTGGTCAACAAACGGCAGTATTGAAATGCCTTGATTTTGAATGTAGACTTTATCAGGGTTCAGACTATAGATGGAGTTGGGACTCACTGTGACCAGTGCCAGGGCTTAGGATATGGCCAAGATTAGGGCTCAGTGTGTGACTAGGGTCAGGGCTAAGTGTCTGAGCAGGATCAAGTTCAGGGTGTGACCAAGTTTGTTGAACATGTGGCTAGGATCAGGTTCAGTGGATGACTAGGGCTCAGTAAGAAACCAGAGCTCAGTTTATGACTAGGATCAGGACTCAGTGTGTGCGACTTGTATCAGGGCTTAGAGTGTGATCAGGTTCAAAGATTGCTATGAGACCATTGTCAAGGCTGTGTGCACCAAGGATAGGCAGTCAGGCGCTGTGATCATAGTTCAGTCCGCAGCTGTCACCAGCAGCCAACATTTTCAGGGAACTGACTTTCCTTAAAGCCAGCTTACAGGGTTCTGAGCACTGCCTGCTGGAGCATGGCAAAGATAATCCTCAAGAATGGTGGTTCTCAACCTATGGGTCGTGTCCCCTTTGAGGTCATATGCCAGATATCCTACATATCAGATACTTACATTACAATTCATAACAACAGCAGAATTACAGTTATGAAGTAGCAATGAAATAATTTATGGTTGGGGGTCACCACAACATGAAGAACTGTATTAAAGGGTACTGACCTTGGCTCACACTTGCCAGCTTTCACCATAAGCAGTGTCCTGAGCCTTAGTCCACACCTTGAGTTGCTTACCAGAAAGTGAAGATAATGTTTTGTATTTACTTGATCTGCTTTGTGCTGCTCTAAGATAAATTCTGAACAGTTTGGGAGCCTGTGATATCCAAATATGAGAGTCTAGTATCTAAGGCTTTTCCAGCTACATTGATACCCCATTTCAGTAAGTGAGAGGGAGAGAGGAAGAGGACAGAGACACATTTTGTTCCTTTATTATTATCTTATGTATATGGGTGTTTTACTTGCATACATGTCTGTGCTTATGCATTTCTGGAACCCCCAAGAGACCAGAAGAAGCTGTTGGATCCTCTGTTTTTAGTTACAGACTGTTAAAAGCTACTGTATGGGTGCTGGGAATAGAACACAGGTCCTTTATAAGAGTATCCAGTGCTTTTAACTCCTTAGCCATCACTCTAGGCCCCGTTTTGTCTCTTCAAAAGGAACATACTAGGAGCTGGAAAGACAGCTCAGCATTTAAAGCGCTGAGTATGTTAGTGAGGAACTGAGTTCCCCTGAAACACACATAAACACACCTTGTGGGTATGGGGGCTCAGCTGCCTGTAATTCCAGCTTTGGAAGGCAGACAGAGAAAGCCCAGAGCAAGCTGGATACTAGCCATATTGGTGAGCTCTAGGTTGAGAGACCCTGCCTCAGTGAATAAAATGGGAGAGCGATGAAAAATTGATTGCCAACATCAACTTTGGGCCTACACATGTACTCACATACATGCATACTTAAACACATATAAACACACACACACAAACATACACACACGCATGCACACACATTACCCCCCACACACACACACACAGAGGAAAATGGAAAAAGAAGAAAAGAGTAATTAAAAAGAATCTCTCCCCTTGGGAGCCCTGCTGTGGTGACAGAGGTTAATTCCTACATGTATGCAGAGCTTTCCATCTCCCTACCATTCCCCATTAGGCCTCACTCCCTGCATTGCTGCTTGAGGATTAAGTTTCCAACACGGGTTGTGGAGATGCATGTGTAAACCACAGCAGGCCTGGAGGTTGGAAAGGCATATAAAGGTGAAAAGCTGGGCTTCAACCCCAGCTCTGAGGTGTACCTAGCTGGTGTTCAGGAGACTTGAGCTGGAAGCAGGAAGGCTAGGAGAAGAGGAGCATACTCAGATTTAACTGTCTTTTGCAGCTCTAAGGCCCTGACTCTACAGAGGCAGGTGTCAGGCTATCCCAGAGGTCCCTTCAAGTCCTAGGCTTTGGGATTCTGTAATTGATTTTGGCACCCTCTAGCCAGCAGCTCTTCATAATTTGCATGCTTTTTCAAGAGCATGGAATTCCAAGCGCCAACCTGGCCTTCCTGCCCCATCCAACAAGGTGAGCACCTGTTCTCTACAGATGAGAATGGGGAGGGTCTGATTGCCAAAGAAGGGCCGTGGGTGTCAGGGATAGGACAAGGCCACTAATCTTGGGTGGCATAGAGGTCATTCTGTCAGTAACAAAGGATGAGCTCAGTGATTGCAGCAGAGCCAGTCATAGCAGAGAGGCATCACGATTCCAAGCCAAGTCATGGAAGGCACATCCCAGCTGAGTGGCCTCAGACAAGTTCTTTAACCTGTCTGTGCCTCAGTTTGTTTCTCTGCAAAAATAGGCTGTTGTGTGCATGGGGGTGGTGGAGGGGAGAAGGTGCATAATTATTAACTATTCTTATCTCTGGGAGTGTGCACCAAAGATTTCTGATTTCTCATTCCCATTAATAAGATAATGATTTAATACAATTTCAAATGTAAGCACATCAGCATGTTGATATGAATTTGCAAACTGTATACATGAAACCATGTCTACAAAAGCATTATTGTACGGATAAGAAAAAGAATAAAATACAAACAAAAATTCTAGTATTCCCCCACCCCAAGGGGTTCCTCTTTCTCCATGGATAAATTGTAGAAATTCTGCCAGGGTGGATGGGGGAGGAGAAGCTGGGGGCCATGGTGGAGTGGAGGTGGGCGAAGAGACACATGGGAGCCAGGGAGTGCTAATGTAGGTGATTAAATCATTTGCGGTAATCCATTTGGAACAGCAGCGGTATCTAACACAGGGCGTGATGACGGTTCCACAAATAGAAAGGTGGCCAGGGAGGCAGCTGGAAGCACATATTCCAAGGGCATGGGGTGGGCACCTTAATTGCTTCTTCCTGCCCAAGTGACCCACCAGGCCCTACAGCACTCAGCACAATGATGAGAGTTGCTCCTTCCAGGGCCATGTGTCTCTGAGTCAGTTTCCCTTCTTCCAGGAAGCTCTTGCCAATGGCTCTTTTCTTCTTCATGTCCCCCAGGAACAAGTTCTTGAAATCTTTTTTTTTTAATTTCTCTTTTTACCTTTATTTATTAGTGTGTGGGGAGGGGGTATATACATGTGTAAAGTGCATGTGTGGAGCTCAGAGAGTAGTTTTCAGAAGTCAGGTCTTTCCCTGTACCATGTACCTGGGATTGGACTCAGGTTTTCAGGTTGAGCAGCAAGGGCCTTCACCTGCTGAGTCATTACACTGGCCTCAGTTCTTGCAGGTTTGACCCCTACTCCTCTTTCTCCCTTTTCCCTTTGTTCCTCTGAGCGGTCAATGGCTGTGCACTAGCCTGTTCCCTTCTGTCTATGCCTGCTAAAACATGCCTTCTGTGTTTTCCTTTCTGGGATCAGTTCTCTGTCTGTCTCTCTGTCTGTCTCTCTGTCTGTCTCTCTGTCTGTCTCTCTCTCTCTCTCTCTCTCTCTCTCTCTCTCTCTCTCTCTCTCTCTCTGTCTTTTGGAAGCCACATCTGTCTTAGTCTCTCTTGTCAACCCAAGAGGTCTGGGTGTCATAGTTCTCACCTTATGGCTGCAAGAATGGGCACATCACCCAGACTGAACCAGAGTTGTAGTGGTTTTCACATGTTACAAACCAGGCCAATGAGAGCCCACTCTGGGACTTTTGCTGGCCTGCTAAGCCTGGGAATGTGTGCTGAGGGCTGCTGTGGACCCAGACAAGTGGGCCCAGAAGGAAGCACAGGGATCCTGACAATACCAGTTGAACACTTGATTCAGCTACACTGAGACTCAGTCCTGATTGTGAAACATGTTCAGTTTCCCCACCCAGTTCTTAGATGTTTAGTTGTTTTTCTTTAACCAAATGCACCTGTTTTGGCCTAAACCGCCTCATCCTCCTGTGACTGTAATGTTCTTCCCTCTGAGCTCTCTACTGCTACCCTCACTTCCTCACACTGTCTCAGCCAGTGAGTCCCCTGTTTGACACAGGGCCCTTGTAGGGAGAAACCCTGTTTACAGGTACAACTGACCACACCTGCTTGGGCCTAGTCAGAGTTACATAACAAGAATTTAAGAAGGAGAAAGGCACACACGCGGCTCTCTTTCTCCTGTCTGAGCTGACTGGGAAGCATTTCAGGGTCCTTCCTGCTCAGGTGCAAACCTGGTCACTGGCTCCCTTGCATGAGTACTTTTCCCCAATAAACTACCGTTTATCAGCCTGTCTCTGACTCCACTTTGTAAACATCAATAGGACCTTGACAATGTGGCCTCTTAGGGCCCTATGACCTGACCCCCTTCTTGTTACTCTCCACTTCCCTCATCCTCTGCCAGCCACACCAGCCTCCTCGCTGCTTCTTGATGACACTCCTGCCACCAAGCCTTTGCCTCACCGTCCTTTCTGCTCATCCAGCCCCTAAGCCTAACACATTTTCAAGGCTCCCTCCATCATGGCTCTATCACCTCTGTAAACAAATTTGACTACTGGCCCATGGAAGGCACCTTCAATACCCACATCACTTCACTCCTGCAGTTTAGCACTTGGCTTTAACTTGGAGGTCCTCAACCTTCCAAATTCTGTGATTCCCCAACCATAAAATTATTTTTGTTGCTACTTCATAACTGTGATTTTGCTACTGTTATGAATCGCAAAATAAGAATATCTGGTATACAGGATATCTGATATGAAAGCCCTATGAAAGGGTCATTTGACCCCAAAGGGGTGGTGACCCACGGTTGAGAATGACTGCTTTAACTGCTCCTCCTGATACCATACACAGCCAGCTAACTAGAACACCCCCACAGGCAGGCCTCTGCCGTGTCTACGGTGCCTCTTCAGAGTTTAGGACCCAGCCTGACTCATATGTGGTCAGTAATTGTTGGTTCAGTGAATGGGCTTCCATTCTGGTCCATGAGGCTGAGCCCCATTGCATCCTGATCTAGGCCATAGGTGAGAGGTTAGGGCCCCTATTCTCCCCCACCTCCCTCCTCCTCATCCTCCTTTCCTCCCTCTTTCTCCTCGTCTCTCTCCTCCATTCCCTTCTCCACTCCCCCTCCTCCCCTCCCTCCTTTTCTTCCTCTTCTTCATCCTCTCCTCCCCTCTGCTTTTCCACCTCCTTGCACCCCTTTCCTCTTCCCCCTTTTCATCCCCTTTTCTCCCTCATCCCCTTCCTCTTCCATCTTTACCAATTTAAAGGCTGGTCCCTGCCACCTGGCCTTATAATGACTTCTTGGGAGGGAGCCTGCCTTCCTGTCCACGACCTTGCCTGACCTCGAAGCAAGTCTGCAGAATGAAGGATCCAAATGGGGCTGGTGAAGAGGGAAGCAGGAGGGCCTGGTAGCTGGTCAGGCAGCACCTTCCATGATACCCAAGACCACGTGGAAGGAGCAGACAGTTAATTTGCTCCCTAATTACCAGCTTCACCATGGACATTCTCCGAAGATGCATCTCTCCTAATTGAAACAGCAGGGTGGATTGCAGGCTCTAGGCAAGCATCCTTTGCCTCTCCTGGCAGGAGCCAGAGGCAGGCAAAGGTGTTTCATTAGAAGAGAATTTCAGGGAGGAGGTGGTCACAGTGCCGACTGCCTCCTAGAAGTGTTATTTGGAGACCTGCAATTTAGTTGCACAATGAAACTGCTGATGGGAGATGACCTCATCCAGGAAGGAGAGGGCTCCACACAGGGCTGTTCCTCCTGTCCACAGATAGCAAGAGGCCCTCCTCTTCTTCCTGGAAGAGATTATGTTGGTTCATGCACCCAAACTCAAGGTCTTAGGGTTTACTGGGCATCTTGGCGGAATTCACACTACACTCCCCATGTCCATATCCGCATTCCCCCTTAGTTTTTCAGATTGCAAAACGGCCAGTTAAAAGAGTACATTTCCCAGGGTCCCTTCCAGCTAAATGTCACCAGTGATATTGTAAGGTGGATTTTTAAACAGATGTTGGAGGGAGTGTTGGGGTGGGGGGCGGCGGGGAGATTCCTCTCAAGTGAAATATATGCAGATGACATTACTACTTTTCATGGCTTTATTTCTGTGTCTTGTCCTGAATATGATTAAGATGGTTGGAACTTAAACATCTTGGAGCTGTGAGGTTGCAAGTTGTCTACTAGAAATGGGGGTATCATTCTAGATATCTCTTTAGAAGAAACTTAAATTCCTGATAAGCAGAATGGACTACTGATCCCTAGATCTGTTTTGTTTGTTTTTGTTTTTGAAACAGGGGTTCTCTGTTAAAGTTCTAGCTGTCTTGGAACTCACTCTATATAGACCAGGCTAGCCCAGAACTCAGAGATCTTACTGCTTCTGCCTTCCAAGTGCTGGGATTAAAGGTATGAGCTACTATGTCTGGTAGAGATTGTTTTATTTTTAGAGAATAATATTTTTATATGATTAAGTCACTGCAGCTGGGTTCTGTCACTAGCCAATGTACTCAAATCCTAGCAAGTGTCCTGACCTTTTGAGGGTGTGAAAGATTGGTCTGGAACCAATGTATGGGTCTGGAACCCCTATGTACACACTGCACATGCACACTATTTTACATGTGATTTAGTATGCAGAAGGCTAGCCATCTCTGAGCAAGATTACACCATTGCCTTAGTCTGCAGCCCATGGCCTAGGTCACTGTTGCTTACTGCTTTGGGGCCTCTGGGAGCAAACCCATGACTTGACAGGTGGTGTCTGTTTTATTGACAGCCTTTTGCTTTTATTACTGTTAAATTAAAATTCTGCATTGCATAATAGAAAAGATAGCAGACTGTGTCCTTGCCAAGTCCTGGGGGACACTGGATTCCCACAGACTGGCTTGTCATCAATATGGATGACACCTCTCTGGGTTTTAGGAAGGGCTGGGCAGAGTCCAGATGAGAAGAGAGAAGAAGATGGACACGGAGAGAAAATGGACAGTAGGACGGAAGGGCCTCCCTGGAGGTGGGAGGAGTCATAAGTCCAGAGGTGCCCACTTAGCACAGCTAGCTTTGAGAGAAGGCATGGACCGGAAGGGCATCTGGAGGCTGGGTTGGTGATGAGACAAGGGGACTTTGCCTCCCATAGGGGGCTGAACAGGAGTACAGCCTCATCTGAAGACATAGGGATCATAGCATACTAAACCCTAATAGGAGATACAGTATGAATTCAAAATCTTTTCCCCTTGTGAACAGCAGAAGAACCCCATCTTCTCTTACCCAATAGGATCTGAGACCAGAGCGCTCAGGGCCACTCCTGGGGCCTGGATACAAGTGGTTTGCACACATGCCTCTTTATGAGTGTGTGTCTGTGGGGCTGTGGAAGTTGTCCATGCTGCCCTGCCTCTCTGAAGGCTGTGTGCCTTCTACCACCCTCCCTAACCCCCTAGTCAGATCCCCAGGTGCTGTGGCTATTAGGGGTATCAGAAATTGAGGCTTCAGAAGTCTGAGGCTTGCTACAGTTTCTTCTTGCCTCAAGGAGAAATTGCTCTGATGCTGCCAAGGGCCCCTCCTCCCATGGCCAATCACTCTGAAACTCCTCCTCTTTCTCTTGTCACCTGTCCTCCTTCCCTCCCCTCTCCTCCCACAGTGACAGAGGTCAGGGAGACATAAACAACCCACAGTTTCCAATTAATTTTTAATTGCCACTTGAAATTCTTAATTGCAGCAGAAACACTATCTCTGATGGAGACCTGGGGTAGGGGTAGGGTGGGGGTGACCCAGTTAGAGGTGCTGAGCCAGTAGGGGAGAACCAGAAGGCAGCCTGGTCAGTGATCCTAGGAGCCCCTAGAGTTGTACCTCTGCTTTCCAGGGGGCAGAGGCCCAGGCTCTAGCCTATTCCCTGGGCAGGAAGGCTGCAGCAGCACCATCTGTCAGTGTCTTATTACAGTAGTAGAGGGTCCTGACAAAACAGTGCCTCAAGTTCTCCTTGGTCAATTAGAACCTTTGCCTAGAATTGGGGCCAGAGTGGCCCCAGGAGCCACTTGGGAGCCCTTATAGGAGATCAAAGCAGTTCCCACAAAGCCTCAGTCCTATTCAGGAGGCCTGGACTCCTGGAGAAGCTCTGAGGCGATGGCATGGTTGGAAGAAGGATGAGCAACTGTTCAGTCTTCTAGGGACTGAAGAATTTCCTGAGACACGGGGCTTGTGATGCTAAGTCTAGGAGAGCTCCAATGAAACCAAGCTGTCTAACCTAGGTTGGATCAGCTGCCCCCCTCCCAACTCGTCATCTGTTTTGGGCAATGAGGAACTGCACTGCTCTGAGGCTCTGCAGCCTGGTTAGCCATCAGACCACAGGAGAGGTCACTGTTCTTGCCCACACTGCCCCCAGTCCTGGTTTCCTCAACTAGACTTGCTGTGCTCAGCCTTGCCCTCCATATGTCACTTACTTGCATTAAACATGAATTCTACTTCCAGTTGTGCAGGATCCCACATGGTACAAGGCTTGATCTGGGCCTCAGTTTCCCCTTCCACTAGCCCAGTGCTAGCCTGGGTCACATATAGATGTGGCTAGGACAAACAATTACTTGAATCAAGAAGGGATAGTTAGCTTGTGCAGAGGTGGTAAGAGCCTAGCCCAGCCACTGGCTAGGGTGAGGCCTCCATACAAATTTCTGGGAGCAAAGCCTGCTGTATCTCCCTGTCTGCCTACCTCCTCCAGACATGCGTTTGCAAACTTTTGGTTAAGACAGCTGGCTCACCATAGGCGCTAGTACGTGAGGCCTGACAGCTAGTGACAATAGAAGCCTGGTCAGGACAGCTTTAAAGTCTGCTGGGGTTGCAGGGCAGGTGGAGGAACTGGGGTCAGGGTGAGGCAGAGGCTGTGGCTGCTGAGCAGTCAGGAGAGGGGCCTGCCAGGGTCAGGGACTGGAGAAGCAGGAGAACTTGGGGAGGATGAGCTTTCCGGGGGAGCACTCCCTGGCTAAACCTTTGTTGAACAAATGAGTGAACAGAAGCCAGAGTTGGGGTATTAAACAGAATTTAGTAGGCTGCCAGGCACAGTCACCATTCTGGGCGTAGAGGGCTTTTAGGAATGAAGCACAGTTGAACACCCCTTTCTTCCCTAGATGTTGCTGTCACTCCAGGGACAATGACTGTTCCCCTCCTTGCCTGGCTCCTCTCTGGAAGGCTCCCTAACTATCACCAGCCAGCTCTATGGTAGCCCCAGAGGTCTGGATTCCAATCCGGTCCAGAACAGCTTTGAGCGGGTTGGTGAGATACTGCTAAGAGACAAAGGTGCTCACCTCAGCTCCTGCCTGGGCTGCTAGAACCCAACTCTCTCTAGGCTGAGTCTTGTCACTGAGGCCAAAGCCTGGGTAACTCACTGACCCTGGTCCCTGGACACAGGCTTACTCCAGCTCCCAGCTCTGGCTGTGACTCTTTGTCTGAGCAACGTGGCTGCATCCCCCGCTTGCTCCCCCTCCTTCCTCTGTAAGACTTCTCCCTCTTCCCCACTTCCTTGAATCTAAGGATCTCGTGAGTCACTCCACTTTGAGCTGCCAGATGCCAGATGCAGTTGGGCTCAGAGAGGAAGCCAAATTTTCCCGTTATTTAAACAGAGCCCTGGGCTAGTGGACGCCCCTAACACTGTCATCCCTACATTTTTCAGGAAGGTGGGAATAGCTTCTTAGATAATGCTCTCCATCTCCTGGGTTCTGGCCTGCCCTCCACCCCCCAGGCTTGGGAAGCTTGTGTGGCCAGGACGCATGGTACCAGGTCAGCTCTCTGCAGCCTATGGTATATTCAGAGAAAACTCCCATCACCAAGCCACTCAAAGCTTTTTTGATTTAAGCCCAGGCCAATCTCCAGGGCATCATCCAAGGAGTTGCCAGGGAGAGCTTCCTCTGGCCCCAGATTCATGCTGGTGTTGTGGGGGAAGCAGGAAAAAATAAAGAAGGTCCTTGCCTTCAAGGAATCGTCAGTCTGTTTAGAGACAGAGAAGAAAAAAAACTCATATGAAATAGTGGTTCCTGTTTCTCTTCTTGGATCTCCTTCCAGACACGACCTCATTTAATTCTCACAGCTCCTCCATGTGAGTGAAGAAAACGGGTTCTGAGAGATTGACTCATCCAGGGTCATGTCTGTGGTAGTGGGCTGAGCTCTACCCCAAGGCCATCAGGACACAAAGCCTCACTGTGTTTTTCTTCAATCAGTTCAGGGAGGAGACAGCAGCAATGACAGTTCCTAGGAGAGGGAGCCCAACAACCTCTCTCCCTGTCTTCCTCAAGTGAGATGTGGCCTCCAGGTTGTCCTGGAACTTCTGCTTCAGCCTCCCTTGTACTGGGATTACAGGGGCACACCACCATGACAAGCACCAAATGCAGTTCCCACAGCCCAATTCTGGGCATGCTGATGCCATGGAAGGCCCTGCTTCAGTGACCTGGTGGGCAAGCATCATGGACCAATCCTGGCAGGGTCCTCTGGAGTCCAGTTGAGAGAGAAGACACAGCAGAGGAAGGAGAAGGCATCCCTACACTCTCATCATTTGGCTCATGGGTAGTACCACATGCTCAGACATCTTCCTTCTCTGCTGGCTGACTGGCACCTCAAGGCCGCCAATCAGGTGCCATCCATCTGTATCCTTGGCTCTAACACAGAAGCTGGCACACATACCCAGGGAAACTGCACTGCAACACTTAGCATGTGATGACCACCCAGCCCAGATCTTGGCAGTCCAAGGTTGAATGTGGGGCTCTGGGCTAGCCTCAGACAGCTCTAGGTCTCCTGGCTGAGCAAGATCTCTAGCTGGTGACACCTGGGGTCTCTTCCACTTAATCATTTACTTATCTCCAGAATGAAGCTGTTGCAGACTGTCTAGTGTTTGAGGGAAATACCCTGCTCTAGAAAGACACATTCCCTCCATAAACTTGCATTGTGTTTTTGGTTGTCTCCCATAAAGGAAGAAACACATCTTTCAGTTTATGTTTACAACTGTGTAACTGGAAAAAAAAATCAATCCTCTCTCTCTCCATTTTCTTCAGCCAAACTCTTTCCCTGACCCCTGGAGTCTTTCATCTGGGCCAAAAGGCTGATACTCAAAACTTGGAGCCAGAGGCTCCTCAGGTAGGTGGGAATGGCCCCAGATTCAGGCTGGCTGTGGGTCTGGCTGAGGGTCTGGCACATAGGAAGGGCCTCCTGATTCCTTTATGGCTTCCAATCTGTCAGCTGGAAGGCAAGGATTGGCTCAGAGAACATGGCATGTTCCCTCCAGGCTGTGGAGAGGAAGCAGGAGGCAGGGTCAATCTCATTGCCCTTAGCAGCCCCCAGGATGGCTGCCTCCTACACAAAGCCTTCCTAACTGCCCTGGTAAAGGTGGTCTGTTGGCCCTCCCTGTGGGACTCCTGCCTGGATTGATTTTTGTCTCTTGAACATGGAGTAATAGTTGCCTGGTGGATATGGCAGTCACTCTCACCCCCACGAAAATAACTTGGCTCAAATTTTAGCTCCTCCTTTCCTTATTGTGTGACCCTGGACAAGTTGCTTAATCTTTTTGAATCTCAGTGTCCCTGACTGTCACACAAAGGGCATTTGAACATAAAACTAGACTATTCGATTTAACACCCGCATCACCCCATCACCCCTGTGCCCCTAAGCTTTCTTCTCCAGAGCTTTTCCCAACAGGCACCGTGTTACACTGCATCTGGCTTGGTGCACTGCAGGAGGACCTGGAGCCAGTTTCTTCTGTTGCAGTCTGCTGGCACAGTTATGTGGCTCTTCAGAGCCAGCTGGACCAGTAGCACAGAATGGGCATGGCCCGCCAGGCTGGTGCATGGTCAGGGCCAGCTCTGTTCTTTCTCATCTGGGATTCCAGGCTAAAGAAATACCGTCAGCCAAACCTAATCCTGAAGGTTGTCTATAAGTGTGTTGCCAGCATCAGGTTGCAACCCTTTGGAGTCATGTCTTGCCATCCACCGCCAGGGTCTCCAGTGTCCGGCAAGGGGCATTCGCCGTGTACCCTAAATCTTTTGTTTAAAAAGCCAGAGAGCTGATGAGAGCCGTGTTAACCCAAACCATGCTGGCAGGTGCTTGACTAGGAGCCTCTGTCACGGAGATCGGCTGGCCAAAGCAGGCCCTGGTCAGCAGTACACTGGCCCACGTACTTGCTCAGCCCATGGCTCAGTGGGTCTCAGTCATCTGGTCCCATTCACTGAGTAGCTTTCTGAATAGAAGGTGGTTCAGGGTAGCTGTACTTCTTAGTCTGTATATGGGCTTAATTGTTGCCATGGTCTTGGACTGGGGCTAGCTATTTTTATTTTATGTATATGAGTGTTTACCTGCATGTGTGTATGTTGTGCCTGATGCTTTTGTAAGTCAGAAGAGAGACCAGATCCCCAGGATCTCCGTTGTTGGCCATCAGGGAGGGCTTCAGGAGCAGGCAGCCTGACTTGTACTAGGTGAGAGGCTGGGATGGAGACTGCACTGTTAGGAGAGTAGAAGGGAGGGGTGAAGGTTAGAGATAGGCTGGGACTCCATTCTGGAAGCCTAAACCAGAGGGAAACCAGGATAGTTGTGAGCTGCCATGTGGGTGCTGGGAATCAATCCTCTGCAAGAGCAGCAATTGTTCTTAGCTATTGAGCCATCCCTCTCTTTGGGCCCTGAGCCTCAGTTTTGACACCTGCAGAATAGGTGTGTGTAGAGATTTGGACATAAAAAGTGGTGAGTCTCAATTAGGACACACTTTCTAGCTAGCCCTGCCTTATCATAAGTCTGAGAATCTCCCTTAACATATCTCTCCCTGCCCCACTTTAAACTTTTTGATAGATTCATGAAAGAAATCACCAGGAGTTATTGTACTTTGTTTTGTTTTTTTTTTTGAAACAGGGTCTCTCTGTGCTGTCCCAGCTAGCCTGGTACTCACTATGTAGACCAGGCTGTTCTTAATCATGAAGCAACCCTCTCACCTCTGCTTCTCCCTGAACTGCAGTGACAGGCATGAGCTGCTGCATCCTGTTACTGTGCTTATTCCAAAAATGAAGAAACTGAGGCAAAAAGAACAGAACCAGGCCTGGAGGTGCCCTAGCACCTTGGGAGCAGACAGAGAGCTCTCTCATGTCAGCTTACTGGCACTAGCTTAGAGGGGCTGAAGGGTGGCAGTGGGACCCAAGGGGATGTGCGGGCTGCTACCCACCTCCCTCCTGCCTACCAGAGGCCTGCGGATCTCTCTCCTCCCTCTGCCTTTTAATTGCTTGGAAACAGAGCTGACGGCAGTGGGAACGGCTCAGCCACCGCGGGTCTCATGACTGGAGGCTTTTGTTTGTTCGCAGAATCATATTTTTACACTCCGGCTTCCGCTAATTTATGCCGCAGACCGAGCTCTCCCTCGCTGAAGATGGCGTGCTGAAGAGAGGAGAGTCAATTCCTGTCTTTATTTAGCCATCCCGGAGCCTATCAGAAGCCAAGCAGGGGATAAATGAACAACAACAAAAAGTAATAATAGCTGGGCTGGGTGTTTATTTTCTAGCGGTTTGCCTCCTCCAACGGGCCTGCCGCGTTCCCTCAGCGCATCCGCCCGTGGAAGCTGTGCTGGGAAAATTAAGCGAATCCTCATTTAAGATGGAGCAATCAGCCCCGCTAGTCTCTGCTCAGCACCTATAAGAGGCTCAGTTTGGCTCAGCTCCAAGAGGAGAGGGAAGGGAGGTAGGGATGCCTCAGAACAGCCCCCAACACACACACACACACACACACACACACACACACACACACACACACACACACACACACAGTACACACACACACTTCTACATCTCTGTATGAAATGATGAACCGTACATGCAGACCCATAACATCCCATAGGTAAGTGGTCTCGGTTGTTGGCCATCAGGGAGGGCTTCAGGAGCAGACAGCCTGACTTGTACTAGGTGAAAGGCTGGGATGGATACTGCACTGTTAGGAGAGTAGAAGGGAGGGGTGAAGGTTAGAGATAGGCTGGGACTCCATTCTGGAAGCCTAAACTAGAAGGAAATCTCTGCTGTGAAGAGCTCTGGCCCTGCAAGTGGGATTCGGGGCAGAACACTCAGCACTGGTCCTAAATAAAGACTGGGGACTTCCTTACTTGAGGAGGGGTGCCCCGATGCTCCTGAAAGGTTGGGGAATAGATGATTGTCTTTTAACTAATAACTGAGTCAGGGAGGCCTGAGTCAGGCCTGTGAGGGTCAGGCTCATGAGCATAAGGTCATGAGGGCAGGAAGAAAGGGGGACGGTTAGTCAGAGCTGGCACTATGTCTTACAGCTGGCATGTAGTGGGCAGTTACCAACGTGCTAGCTCTTAACTCTTCCTTTCCTCCTCAGGGCATAGTGGCTTTCTTGTCACCTGCTGTGTCCAGCAAGGTACTCTTTCTGATGGGCACAGGCATACTGATTATATTCACCCATCCCTGATACCTGCCATCTCCCTTTGATGGATCTACGCCTTCATTTATCTACCACCCCTGATACCTCCATCCACACCCAGGCACCAAGTCCACCCCTACATAACAGCAAGTTGGGCAGTGGGGGTAGTGAGAGATTCGCCAGCAGTCAGCAAGCAGCCTGGAGGCCTTTAAAGACGGCATCTACCGAGAGAAAATACAGAAGTCCTGACTGCTAGACTCGGAAGACTTGGGAAGCTGCTGTGTGAGCTGGGTGCTAAGCAGATTCATCTTCCTGTGGCAGACGCATGTACCGAGCTCACGGGGACTGATATTTATATACGCACCCGATGCCAATTTATTAATTTATAATAAGATGCTACTCAAGTGCAGCGGATGTTTGTCTTGGCAGAACAGCATCTCTCCCAGTAGGCAGGCTACATGGGAAGTGAATTACCATCAAAATGCTGGGTTAGTGATTTGCAAGAACTAGAACTTCCGAGGGCCCTGGATGCTGGTATACTCCTAGTTTTGGCTTCTCTCTCTAGAGAGAAAAGGCACCTTGCAGGAGTTGAGGCTAGGGAGTTTGCTATCTATCTGACAGCTTATATATCATGTGGAGGCCCAGTTCTTCCTAACATCATTGGCTCAGGGATTAGCAAGCAATGGTCCCCACTGCCCATTTTTATACAGCCTGTGAATGAAGAATGGTTTTTACAGTTTTAAATGATTGAAGGAAAAGTCAAAAGAAGAATAATATTTCATGACATAAGGTAATTTTATGGCATTCAAATTCTAGTGCCCCCAAATAAAGTTTTATGGTATGCAGGCACATCCTCCCAATCATATATCATCTCTGGCAGACTGATGAATCAATTGCAGAACTGAGTCATTGCCACAGACTCCTTAGCTTGGGACACCTAAAATTCTTACTTCCCCGACCTTTATAGGATTTTGCTGACCCTGGTTCAGGCCAGTGCCTCATCTTCTGTGCCCTTTATGCCTTTAGGGAACGGCTGCCACCCCCCAGCTTTGAGGCTGTCCACCGATCACCCAGACCATGGGTGCTGCCCAAATTTAACCAGAGATTTAGGAGACCTCTAGATTTATACACACCTCTTGTGCAACGTAACCACCACTTAAGGATATCATCGGCTCAACCTGCAGCTGGCACACAAATGGTATCTCTATACACCAACAATGTAAATACTTGCTTCCATCTTTCCTTCCCATTCATCTCCAGCTTGCCATCCTTCATTTGCTGAGCTACCCTCCTTGTCTGCTAATGGGCCTCCCACCTTCCCATCTCTTGCACACATCCGCAAGCCCATCTATCTGTTCTAATCAGGTAGGAAGTAGAGGGATGTGGGCATTCATGTATGCATGCCTGTATATATGCTTATGCATTTAAACCTTCAGGGAAGGTGAACGGCTGAAGAGAAGGGCACAGTCCTTGTAGTTGGAGGTTGGGGGACCCTGAATAGGGTTGTCCACTTCCAGTAAGATTTTTTTTCACTAATGGAAAAAGAGCAGTAAAACTGCAGCCCTATGGCCTTCTGGAGCTTTGGGACTACAGAGCAGCAAGGCACCATCATCTGGCATTCTTAAGAGGCAGCTGTGTGGGAGAGAGAGAAAAGGAGAGAGAAGAGCGAGTGAGGGAGGGAGAGAAAAGAAGCAGCATCAAGGAGAGGAGCTAGGAACCCAGGGGAGGGAAGAGGGTGGGGAGACAGCATTCAAGCTGTAGTGGCTCAGGGCTATTGATTCATTCTTACAGGGCTGTTTTGTCCTGAGTCTGGATGGTGTAGTCAAGCTTGTCTGGGAGTGTCTGGGGGTGGTGTGGGCACAGCTGGGCACTCAGGCAGCCAGCATCCAGGGTGTGGCTTACATTATGGTTCTCCTGCCCATTTCCTGCATTGCGTAGATAACTTCACCTTGGGCTCTGGTGTCAGCCAAGAGTCTATTGTCTACCTCCCTTCCTGAGCAGTGTGAGTTATAATTTCTGTAAGTTCAAAAAGCCACTCGAGAATGCAGCTCACCCTGTAGAGTGCCTCCCTAGCATTCACAAGGCCCTGAGTTGGGTACCCAGCACTGCACAAACTGGGAGTGGTGGCATTGCTTGTAATCCCATCACTCAGGAAGCAAAAGCCAGAGGATGGGAAGGAAGTTCAAGGTCAATTTTGGCTAAATAAGTTTGAGGACAGCCTGGGATTACAGGAGGCATTATCTCAAAAACCAGAAGTTTAATTTGGGTTTGATCCTGTAAGCCATTTAAGGAGTGAAAAGGACTCCTCATAAGTGGCCTGGCACACAGTAGGTGGTAAAAGTACATTAATTAAACAGGCAACAACAATAATGGGGCATAGATCCTGGGGCTGGAGGATTGAGCAAACCTCTGTGTAGAAAACACCTGCATTGTATGGAAGGAACAGGACCATTGCTGCACAGAGATTCCAGGAGTGATGAAGCCAAAAGTGGCAGGTGTGGTTCTTCACCAGGTTCTAGAACATTCCAGGCAGAGGGCTTAGCCGAGGCCAAAGCAGAGGTATAGGATCTTCTCAGATTGGCAGTCACAACAGAGCTCTTCCTGTCAATGCAAGGCCATAGTTCCCCAGCACCCTCCCACCAGTGGGAACCCGGGGGAAGCTGACTGGCTCAATATTTGCTAACACCAAACACCATTTTGCCTCAGCAAATTTCCTGATGGAAAAAATAATTCTGTAATGTGGCCCCAAGTTAAATAGACTTGATGTTTGGAATTATCTGGCCTCATTCTTTGCTAGGATAGTCAGGAATTCTCAAGATAGAAGGATGAGGAGGGTTAGCTTAGGAATGTGTAAGCAAGGAGGCTCCTTCACTGTATCCCCTACAGGAATCTTCTCCACTGTACACACACACACACACACACACACACACACACACACACACACACACACACACACACACCACACCACACCACACCACACCACACCAGTTCTGATGTTTTCCCAGATGATTTCTCTCTTCTCCTAACCTTCCAGTTCCTGGAAAAAGTTAGACCAAGGACCATGAATGACCCCAGTCTACTCTTTGTCCCTTTTTATTCCTCCATCCTAGGTTAGGAGGGAAAAGTGATAGCCCCTTTATCCATGCTTATTTGCTGAACCCAAAGAACTGTGGGTACCACCTCTGACCCTAGGTTTACTCAATGACTAGGAGGGACACTCTTAATTCCCTCTGTGGCCAGAAGCCAGGAGACAGTAGAGCCTGGCATGCTTCAATCAGAGGGGCCTGTGGACTGAGTAATGCCTCAATGGGCTCCATGGAGATGTAATTGGGTCTGGCAGACCTTGACTAATCTGTGTTTGTCTTATTCAAACTCCTATAACTCTCACTCCTGCCTGCTCAGCCACCTGCAGCCTTGGGCACTACCTCAGCTAAGACAGATTCAAGAAGGGAGGATGGAAAGCAGGGACAGGCCTAGAGACTCGGTCCCAAGGCCAGAGGGAGATGATATATTAGACACACATGTCTAGAATTAAATCTGGGAAATCTGCACTCTGCCTATGTCTGTCATTCTGCTTTTCCTGTCCCTCCCAGCCTCAAACTCCTGCAGATGGGTGAGCATGTCCCCTGCTCAAGGTCAGAAGGCGGGTGTCAATCAGCCAGCAGATACTGACTAGCACTCATCACCTGTCATCTCATGGGACAGACTGTGCTTATTTTTCAGTGTCAGAGACAGTGTCCTCCTGCCACTGGCCTGCCTAACTTGCTGAGAAAGGAGTCAGGCATGTCCCCGTGTGCCTAGACCCTAGCCATAGTGCTCCGGAGACAGGACTTGCCAATGGAAAGTCAGTACCAGGGCTCTGGACCAGATGGGTGGGCACATTTCCTCTTATGGGGTATTGGGCAATTAGATGGCTATTTTCAGGGCCTAGAGGATAGTCTGTGTGGTGGTGAGGAGTATCGAAAGGGGAAAGCTGGGAAGGAGGAGTATTTGGACAAGAAGGCGGCATTATATCTATGAGAGTCTGCCAATCCAAATGTATAGGCCAGGAAAACTGCTTACATTTCCTGAGGACTTAATGGGGAGCCAGGCTTTGATCCAGGGCATGTACACAGCTGAATTTGTTTAAAACAACCAAGGCTCAGGGAAGTCAAACAACCAAAGTCTAGGGTCATCCAGCCCACAGAATAAATGGTGAGGTTAGGATCTGAACCCAAGGTGAGCTAGCTCCGGAGACCACACTTGTTACTGCTCTGCATGAAGTTACCTGTCTGGAACCAGGATTTGGTGCAGGTGGCTGGAGTGGCAACAGTATGGGGAAGGAATTGTGAAGGACTTAAATGCCAGAGAAACTCTGAGAGTAGATCTGATACAACAGGAGTAGTGACAGCTTCAGGATGTCACTTGGACCCTTTCCTCACCAATACAGCTACAACCTTCAGCTCCTGTACGACCAGAGGTGCACATGCCAGGTTGCGGGGAGGGAGTGCTGAAGGTGGCATGAGGAACTTGCCCAGCCCTTCTGTCATTTTGGCAATGGAGTTTCCTTTTGAAGGCTAGTTGTGTTGCAAACCTGCACAGCTAACATCCTTTCTGAGACTGAAACTTTGAGAACCTAGGAAACATCCCCTTCTGTGCAGGCAATCCAGAACAAAAGTTGTCCAGTGGTAGCCAGGAGCCTCCATGCTGACCTGTAAGGAAGCTATAAGGAATAAAGGAGCCAATAGCTTCAAGGACTCAGCAAGAAAAATCAAGGGAGGTTTGGGACTTAACAGTCTCACTTCTGATCTCACTTACTACCCCTGGCCTTCTCCACTATTTGGCTTTGTGATCTACTGACATTCCTTGGGGACCTAATTGATTCAAATTGGGTTTCCATAACTTTCCAGGACAAGAACCATAAAAGGCAATGCCTTCCAAATCCTGGAGGAAACAGGACCCTTGGGAGCATCTAGTGAAGTGAGTGTAGAGCAGAGAGGCCCCTGAGAAGCATCCACTCAGCTGCCCCTGGTTAGGGGGCTCCTGGGACACTCTATGTCCAACTCTGATCTGGAACGCCTGGGACTAACGATGGACGAGGAAGTCCAGGCCCTGATAAGGGAGACACATCCATAGACTGGACACCATGACATGGGGTCCTGCTTGTTAGAGCTTGTGCCTGTCCCCACCTTGTGAAAGAGTCTGTTCCGTCTTAGTGGCCAGGCCAGCCGGACTCAGGCACAGCAAATACCATTTCTTGGCAGTTCAGGCCCAAGATGGAAAAATCACTGGCAGTACAGCAAGCCTTCAGCCCCAAAGGGTCATAACTGATCTACCTTTCCCTGGAGCTGTCCCTCCTAAGTTGTCTCCTGAGGTTTCCTCTGGTGACTGTAGCCCAGATATCAATGCTGATGCTGGCAACTGCCTGCTCTAAGATAAGGGACCAGTGGTTCAGCTGTGTCTTCCTTTTCCTCTCTGGATCTCACACTGTAATATACACTATGTTGCTAAACTGTGGTGTATTGTATAGGTTCGCTGAGAAGGTAGCTCTGGAAGTAGGATGGGTCCCCCATTTTAGAGCCAAGTGTGTTAGCCTCAGTGTTCTCCAAGACTCCTTATCTAGAGATGGGCTGGTTCTACTAACTCTGGGACAGGGAGGAAGAGAACAGAAAAATAGTCCAAGAGCAAAATCATTGTGTCCTTAAAAAGGGCTAGAAGATAAGACATTTCCATCAGAGCTTACTATTTATCCCATGGTATTAAACTGCCTACAGGGGGAACGGGAAGCTCATCCATGGAAGAAAGCTCAACTGGGAATTGACTGCCTCAACTTCTTCAGTTGGTCTCTGTGGATGTTTTAGTAGCTGGTTTGATGATGTTTTGGTATTTGCTGCTTCTGTCTGCTATTCGTTATTCTTTCACTTTTGCTTGCTATATACTAAATAAATCCACACATTCAAAACCCAAAACATGGCCACTGTAGACCATTCTTTGGAATGTAAAAAACACGCACCCCACTCTGCTCTGATGTCTGGCTGATTTCTCATGGTGTATTATGTGTCCCCTGACCCCAGTCAGTGGTCTTTCAGGATTTGATGCTTGAGCCCAGATGGTCAGTGGCTACACCTGACCCTCCTTTACCTTTGAACAACAACTTTTCTCTGTTTGAAAAATGCTTCCTGAATCATAGATTATTCACTGAGAAGGGGCACCCTTCTCATTCAGCAACCCAACAACACGGGGTGGCAAGGGAGACCCATGGAGGGAGAGAGCCAGTGGCAGGCAATGGAAGGAAGAAGGTACATGACTTCCTGCCATGCTGCATTTCATGCTAGGGATCCAGGCCTTATTTAACAGCCACAGTGGAGTTCCAAGAGAGAACATTGTAGCAACATGATTCACTTAGTTTTTGGACTTAAAGTTTAACCCAGAAGGCCACTGACAAATTATGAATAGCTCTTCCTGGCCACTTAGTCCTGGCTCAAGCCTCCTGCATGTGTGCCTCTGTATGCAGACACACATGAACATGGTTATGCGTGTGAGTCTTTGGCCTCATGTTTGCTTCTGAGCGCATGTGTACTATGAGCTTTAAAAAGGAACTGAACTAATAAGATGGGGCAGAGATAGGGAGCCCTGTGCTATGGGGCTGTGAACTGAGGGTGGGGGCTCTAGGACTGTGTGACTGCTTGGCAGGACTTTCCTAGCCTTTTGGAGCCCCCTCTTGCCCCATAGTAGGTCCTCAGATGGAGCTCTAATGGGATCTCCTGTTTCCCTAGATTTCACCATCCACATGACAGGCAATGTAAAAGATAAGAGTTGAATCCCTCTAGTAGACATTGGAGTGGGAGCCAGGTTGCCTGTGAGACCTGGAACAGGAGGCCATAGGCTGCTCTGAGCATTGTATGCCAGGTGCCTCCTCTCCCCAGGGAGGCTGGGGTATGCCACGATGATGGCTCTTTAGAGGGCCCTTTTCTTTTGGTTATAGCCCTCTCCAGGACCCTCTTCTCCTGGCTCACCTTTCTATCAGCTCATGAACAGTCCGTGTGTGTGTGTGTGTGTGTGTGTGTGTGTGTGTGTGTGTGTGTGTGTGTGTGGCAGGGGCCAGGAGTCAGTCTCAAGTACTTTGTTTTGAAGGGAAAGATATTCCCTTTATGTTTGAAAACTGTACCACCTGCTTGTGGTTCATGCTACTAGGCTTTTCACTCAAAGGAAAGCAACAAGAAGGGTTGTCCTGCCCTGGCAGCACAGGGGAAAGGGAAGCGTGTGTTGCAGGACATCGGGTGGTTGACCAAGAGCAGAGATTTTTGTCTCTGAGGGGTAGTGGAGTCTCCCCAGGGCCTTCCATAGCTGGTGGAGAGAGGGCATTTTGCTTCTCTCCCAGGGCTGCATCCTGGCTCACTTCCTGTGGCTGCAGTGTCCCTCTAGAAGATTCGATCTGAGGTTCAGACTCCAGCCTCTTTAGACGATGGAGAGGATCCAGGTGAATGCTGCTGGCAAGGGGCCAGAAAGTATCAGGGTTGAAGTCATGAGTCCCAGGTTGGGGGCTGGCTCAAGCCACCTAGGAATAAGCATTGGGAATAAATTAGATGCCTCAGGGCTCCAGGCTCTCCCAAAAACCTAGCAGGAATAGAAATCCTCATAGTACCAGCTTGGTTTCTGGGTCCTGGCTGTTTTCTGCCCAGTAGATGCTCCACAGAACAGGTTCATATACGGTCTCAGCTACATGTCTGTGCTTCTCTGCCTCTCGTTTCTCCATTTGCCTCTTATCTCTGGGTATGAGCTTTCTTCTTCTTTTTTCTTATCTTCCTCCTGGACTGATGAAATCCCTGCCATTCTGCCATCAACTTCTCCCTTTTCCCAGGTTCTATTTTGGCTCTCCTCCCCACCCCAACTCTGACTGTCTTAGCCAATTGAGCTCCATCATCTGATACATCTGTCTGAGTAAACTCTCTCTTTGGTTCACTGTCAAGGCTGTCACCAAGTCCAGACTTCTAGCAACCTTGGTCTTAAGCTGCTACAGAACTTTCTAAGTGGCTCTGTTCTCTTACTTGACAATACTGCCAAAAATATTTTTTTAAAGATTTTATTTATTTATTATGCATACAACATTCTGCTTCCATGTATATCTGCACACCAGAAGAGGGCACCAGATCTTATAACGGATGGTTGTGAGCCACTATGTGGTTGCTGGGAATTGAACTCAGGACCTCTGGAAGAGCAGTCGGTGCTCTTAATCTCTGAGCCATCTCTCCAGCCCTGCTAAAAATATTTTTTCAAACACCACTTCTTTCTTTCTCTCCCTGGGGCTGTCACTGCAAACCACCCCTCTTTCTGCTTATGTGCCCTTCCTCTGTTGGGTTGCTCTAGCAAGGGTAGGTGCAAAAAGGAGGTGACACACGGATGGCCTACCTGCATAGAGGGGGTCTTCAGGTTTGACCCTAAGTCCCCCAGTTTAGGAACATGCCTCAGACCTAGAGTATATCTTTGGCTTATGAAAGCTGGAGACTAAGTCAGCCTAGGAAGACAGTAGGGCTTCTGGTGTTTGTGGTCAGCACCAAGTAGATGCAGCTTTGTGTGATGACATGGGAGACACTTGCTCAGAATACCCCAGTTCTAGCACTCAAGAGTTTCCTGTGGATTCTGGCCACCAGGTATAAAGTCCTCAAGTTGGCATCACACCAAAAATGATATATGCTTACTGCCCACCCCTGTGCTTTGGACTTTGCAGGGAATTCTGGACTCTAACAGGCAACAAAGTATTCATGGCCCTTGTATTCAGTTGAATCATATAAAATTGGCCATTTCATAGATCAAACATTGTCAAATATTGGAAAGTTTTTGTGATTTACCTCAATACTTGAGAAGTCCAAAAGTGTGCATGTTGGAGAGAGGGGAGTAAATAGGTAAAGAGGCCAATGGCTGGATACTGTGACACTAAGTGCAGGGAGCAATGAAATCCCAAGGAAAGGAGGGACATGAGCCAGGGCATCATGACAGGCTTTCCATTGGAAATGACATCAGTAAGAGATGTGGGTAGCCAGGCAAGTATAGGAGCAGGGGGAGCGATGAGAAAAGCCAGGGGACATGAGACTATTTGGGGCAGGCAGAAAGGGCACCTGGAAAGGTTCACATATAAAAGAGAACCTGGCATATTGAGAACCTGAATGAAGTACAGCGTGGTCAAAGTTTAAGTTCAAGGAGATGAGTGAAAAGGAAGCCCGAGAAGGAACATTGGCAGGATAATAAAGAGCACCAGGTGGTGGTAAGGATGTTGGATTGAACTTCATCTTTAGTGTGTGTGTGGTGATGGGGACAGGGTCATAAGCCAGAGGCCAATCTTGAGTATCATTCTTCAGGTGCCATCAACCTTAGTTTTGGAGACATGGTCACTTCATTGGCCTAGAACTCACCAAGTATGCAGGCTAGCCAACCCACAGGCCCCAGGGATCTGCTTGACTGTCTTTCCATAGTGGGATTACGAACATGGGCCTCCATATTTGGCTTAAAAGAAAAACAAAAATCATCTTCTAGGGATTGAACAAGTTCATGGACTTGTATAGTGAGTGCTTTACCAACTGAGCTATCTCTCCAGCCTTTAGACTTCAACTTGAAGGTAATGGAGAGCCACTAAACATTTTAACAGTGATGGGAATGAAAGAAAGCTTCCAGAGAGAGGGCAACAGATGGAGGAGGAAGATACTCCAGGATGAGGGGGTGGTTAGAAGGCTCTCAGACTCAGAGATGGTGCTGAATTGGATGTGGGCTATGTGGTGGCAAGAATGAGTGAGGGGGGGTGGCTGGGAGTCTTTGGGCCAGAGGGTTGGAGCACTTAGCCTCCAGGTCACGCCTGTACTCCCACAGGTCTCCCTTAGGGATTCTGCAACTTCCTCATGCATTCTGGTCTGCTGTCAGAGGATGGGCTGGGATGGAGCAGAAAGCGTAGTCTTGGGCTGGGAAAATAATTCAGTGGGTAAAGTACTTGTCGTGAAAGTATGAAATTCAACTCAGGTTTGGGTCCCCAAGTGCCCATGAGGCAGGTGAATGCAGCATTACACATTTGTCTGTAATCCTAGCTTGGGGAGGCAAAGGCGGCAGACTCCTAGGGCTGTCTGGCTAGCCACCCTAGCAGAATCAGTGAGATCCAGGTCCAGTGGGAGGCTTTGCTTCAAAACACAATGTGATAAGCAATTGAGAAAAACACCGAGTGCCAGTCTCTGGTCTCCATGGGTACATACGTACATACTTACATGTGTGTGCACATGAACAACATACATGCAAAAATTATAGAGAGAAGAAAGTGTGTGTGTATGTGTGTGTGTTGTAACAAAATGGGCCTGGGTTCCACAGGACTCTGCCTCCAGGCTCATTCTCGAAGTCCTTGGTCTGGCTTCAGCCTTTGATCACTGCCTCTTGTGAGCTTACACTGAGATGCTGAAGATAGGGTTCATGGTCTTTGCCACCTTTGCAAGGCATGACTTACACTTCTACTTTCTCAGTCAGGGCTTCTGACCCTGTGCTCCAGTTTTCCCTAAGGAGGAGCTCTGGGCCTCTCGTGTCTAACTAGCCATGTCTATGCTTTTGAGTGCCCCTCCCACCTCTGCCCCCGCCCCTCTGCCGAGAGCTCTCTACCTTTCTGCCTCAGACCCAAGCTGGGGTATCAAGTCGAAAGGGCCAGGCTCTCTGCCTCTGTGTTCCCAAGTGTGAGTTCTAACTCTAGTTCCCCTTAGGCATGTTCCCTCAGAGTCACAGTTCCTTCTTCAATTCTTGGTCCAAGTGAGAATAAATATTTCCTTTAAAATGCCAGGGATCTGTGGGAGAGGACTGTATGTGCAGCGGAAGCCTCTGTAAGAGGGTAGGCAGGCCCACATTTCCTGGCCAGCCCTCTCCCACTCAATCTCAGATTTCTGCCTTTCAGCATTAGTAGAAGATGGGCTCAGACCTGTGGAGCATCCAGGTGAAGCCATGATGTAGGATGGAGGACACTGTGCCAGGGGAAGAGGCTGAGCAACAGAGCTGGGAGCTAATGAGGGTGCAGGGCTTCCCAGCCCCTGGAAGTAACCTGTGACAATCAGTTGACAAAGGTCAACTGATCCAAACAAGGAGTTTAGTGACTTAACCTAACAAGCAGCAGCTCCAGGTGCTATGACTCAGGCCTAGCTCTCTTTCCCACCATTGGCTTCACGTTATCCTTGTGAGATGCAGCAGTTTCTGTGTGGGCCTTGTCAGTGCTTTTAATCAATGCAAGATCATTATCAATGCCTCCCAGATGTCTATCTCTTGAATCTTAAATGCAAAAAATAGTTCAAATGGTCTTTCTTAGGCCTGGTGAGATGCCTCAGCAGATAAAGGCACCTGTTACCTTTCTGACTACACAGTTCAATCCCTAGACCTACTCAGTGGAAGGAGAGAACTGACTCCTGCAAGGCGTCCCCTGACTTTCACATGTGTGTCGGCTGTAGATGTGCAAGGTACCCCCACAGGCACACAAAATAAATAAAAATATAATATAAGTTTAAAACAAACCAACACCCTTCCTAAAATAATTGGCAAGGGAAGGGATAGCTGTGGCCACTCGAGTGAAAACCTTTACCTTCCTGGAAGACAATTGGACATGCACATGGTCTGGACCTCAGGTGTGTTCAACCTTTCAACATGGCAGTACCAAGTTTTCAACTGCAGAGTTCACTCTCAAAACACACACACACACACACACACACACACACACACACACACACACACACACAACAAAATGTTTTCAAATAAATTTAGGATTTGTATGGGGCCATGTTCATAGCTATCTGTAGCCACGTGTGGTCCTTGGTCTACAGGTTAGACACAGAATGCTGGGTTCTGTGAATGGAAGAAGTGACCGGAGGAGGTGAAGACCCAGTAAGCAATCAGCAATATCCACAGTGGTGATCTTGAAACACCTCTTGGCATTTTTCCTCATTGCTTGGAGAGAAAAAGGCGATGATTTTTAACAATAAGGATGCAAGGAACGAGAGTCATAACAGGTGGGACCGAACCGGACTACGGCCTTAGTTCTTCCACTCGAGTTTTCTGCTGTTCACAGCACTTTTCCGTCCCTTGTCTTGTCCAATCATCATAATGACCCTGTGAGCAAGGCAGGGAGGTGATTAGTGCTTACATTTGACAGTCAAGGAAAAGGAGATACCAAGAGCAAAAGTGACATTTTGGGGAGCCTGCCCAGGCACCCCTCTCAGCCACACCACCTGATATGCCAGTATATGATGCCATTTATTTTTAGGTTCTTTAAGAAAGAAGTTCATAAATTACCTGGTCCTAGAGGTTTGGCTGTGGAGTCCAGGGACTCAGAAAGCATCTAAGGAATGCCCCCCCCCCATCTCTGGCTGCCACCATTTGCCTTACAGACCTAGAAACAAAGACCAGCTTCCAAACCTGTCACACAGGTCTTTCCCTCAGGGTATTTCTTAAATAACCTTGCTTCTTCCCAGTGTGGCTGCAGAGCTTGGTTCCAACTGGTTGTCCCAAATCTGCTTCCTTTTATCTTCCTTTTTGGCATAAAGCTGGATAGCTCCTTCCTTCCTTCCTTCCTTCCTTCCTTCCTTCCTTCCTTCCTTCCTTCCTTCCTTCCATGTGTGTTGTGTGTAGGTGTGGGTGCATGTGTGCCATGCTGTCTATGTACTGATTAGAGAATAGCTTTGGGAGTCAGTTCTCATCTTCCACCATGGTTTGGGTCCTAGGTCCATCTTGCCTCTTTAAATTAAAACTGCTCCCCTCAGACATGAAATCTGGGATGTACTCTGGTCTTTCCTCACAGATGTTTTCCCAGATCAAACATTGTAAACACACAGTCTTCTGCTTCAATTCCCCAGCCCAGCCTCTAGTCTACAAAACACAAGCAGTTAATTTGGTATGTTCCCCTAGAAGACTCCAGCACCTCTAGATCCCTTCTCAGTGTTGTAGAATTTTTTTTTCATTTGCAAATAACAGAAACAGGAAACATAATCCGAATTAACTTTAAAAAAGAATTCCACAGAAAATTCCAGACCTAGATCACACTGCTCCAAGAACACAGGCACATGTACATAACTCAGTCACATGTCAATCTTGGCTTTTCATTCCTCAGTTCTGGCTTTGTTCAGGCAGATCTTTATCAGACCTTAAGCAGAGAGCTACCAAAAGTACAGGCATCCTCAGCAGAAAGGGACATGCTCCTTTGTTCTAGCAAAGTAGACCAAAGGGGCTGGAGAGATGGCCATCAGTTGTTGCCATGAGAACTTGAGTTCAATCTCCAGCACTCATATAAAAGCCAGAGCAGTGTTATGCACCCTTAGCCAACTCTGGGATTGTGGAGACAGGAGGATACTAGGGCTAGCCAGTCTAGTTGAATATAGAGAGTTCCAGGTTCGATGAGTGTTCTTGTCTCAAATATGATGGTGAAAGATTGAGGAAAGCACACTCACATATGTGCATACAGACCTGCACATGCGCATGCACACACACACACACACACACACACCAGATCTGAGCCCCAGTGGCTCAAATGAGATCACATGATCATCCTAGTCAACCATAATGGCCAGGGAGTGGATATTGTGGTTGGCCAACGGTAGTCACACAGTGGGATGGTTATCTAGGAAAGCAGTCCTGCTTGGCAGAGGTGTGTTGTACCAAGAGGAAAGTGTTCCTACTGAGTGGAGGGAGACGGGGTACTGGTCAGGTAAGGGGGATTAGATACATATCTAATGCATGCTGGGTTTGCATTACTTCACCCTCATGAATGCTGTTTTCTCCTCTGTTGTCTTTCCAAGGCCTATGGCAATGCTCAAGTTCCTCCCAGCTCATATGATAAAACCTGTGCTCCTTCTTAGGCTAGAACATACCCTTCCTCTGGTCCACTCTCTAGCTTCACCAGTCCACCCTCTCCTTTATCTCCAGAGCTTGGGCAACATGGAGCTTGCACTGCAACTCTCCACTGCTTCTCTTCACTGAGTGTTTGCACTTGCCTTTCCTTGCTTCTCTTGTACATTGCCTACTTACTCTCTAGATCAAGCATCCTCCCCTGGGACTATGCATGCAGCTCAGTTGGTAGAGTACTTACCTAGCAAGCACAGAGCCTTGGGTTTGAGCCCCAACAATGCATAAACCAGAAGTACTAGTGCATTTCTGTAATCCCAGTACTTGGAAGGTGGAGGCAGAAGATCAAGAGTCAAGGAGTTCAAGGCCAATTTAGCCACAAGTTCAAGACTAGCCTGGGCTATATGAGACTTTTTAAAAAATTCTTCTCTGGGAAGTCCCCTTCCAATGTCTAGAACAGAAGAATGTTCATTTGGACCACCAGAGCCTCTCCATGAATGTCCCATGATCCCTCTAAATTTGCCCTTACCCCACAGAGAGTATCCAGCTCTCTTTCCCTCTCCCCTCCTGTTTTCTTTTAGATTCCAAGATCCTCAAGGGCAGAGATGTTTAGACCATGATCATTGAATAGAAACCTCTTCTCAAGGAGCTTGGCTTGTGTGTGCCCCTGCCTCCCCCACCCCAACTCCAGCCTTACAGCAATGCCAAGTCCTCTAGAATCCCGCACGATTGGTAGACACCACAAGCTTAAAGGGGTATGAAAGCTGATTAGATGCATTCCCAATTAATTCAGTAGATGCTCAATGAATATTTTATGCGCCAAGCAGTAAGATAAGAGATGGAACCACGCAAGTGATTCAGGCATGTCCTCGAAGTCACTGTGTGATGGAGAAATGAAGCTATCTAAGAGGCTGCCCCTCCCTTGGTCTCTCTTCAGTTCCTCCCCTCCTATTTGACACATAGTCAATGCCTAATAAACAGTTGCTGAGCAAATAAATGAATTAATGAGTGAGGGAAGAAGCTAATGCCATGTAGGGAAGAGATAAGGTGCTGCTGGGGTGTGGGGGAGGGGAAGGCTGCCTGGGAGGGAAGAATCATTTCATTATTTCTTATTTACTGAGGCACTGTGCCAGCCTCTGGAATTCTGTGAAGGGGCACTTGTCTCCTGTTCTCAGAAATTCCCACAGCCTGGGGAATGAGAGCAGATGAGAAAAATCAATGCTCATAAAGATAGGGTGGGAATTACCAAGCATAGATATGATGAGAGCTATAGCCAGAGATGGGCAGAGCAGTAAGGAGAGGAGGTTATGGATTTATTGGTTGGTCAATTGGTGTGCTTTAGGTGTAAGCTGTATGTTCTCAGGCCTTTCCTCAGTTTTTTTTTTAAATAGAAAGAATTGTTTTATTTTATTTTTAAACAAGATGGAGACTTTCCTCAGTTTTTAGTGGGAGCCCTAAGGGAATATGAATCCAGCTGCTCAAGGAGATTATGATCAATATAAGAGAAGAAAACCCATGGACACTAGTAATAATAGTAATAATAATAATAAAATAATAATAATAACCCTTAGGTTTACCATGGGCCCAGGCGGTCAGGGAGGACTCCTTGGAATAAGGGTCTCCCTTGAGACTAGACATCTCTTAAGGTCCTCTAGTGAGGGGCTGGGGACCTTTTCTGTCAGGGTTTACTCAACAGGCAGCAGAGAGTCTTGGGAGAGTACTGAGGTAGGGAGATGTGGTGAAGTAGGCAGTTTAGACCAACTGATGTGAAAATAGTGTGGAATGCAGAATGGGTGTAGCCCTGCAAGGCAGAGAACAGGGTTTCAGGGAGGAGGCTGTCCCGTAGCCAGTGAAAGGTGATGGCCTCAGTCACATCTTTCAACTGAGGTAACCCAACTCCCAGAGCTGGAAGACCATTTGAGCACGCTTCTTCAGGAGCTAGAGGGATACCTAAGTGGGTAAAGTGCTCGCTGCTATAAGCAAGAGGACCTGAGTTCAAATTCCCAGCATCCACATGAAAGCTGGGCATGGTGGTACATACCTGTAATCCCAGCACAGGCATCAGGGGAGACAGACCAGATCCTGAGGGCTTGCTCACCCCAGTCTAGTCCAAATGGTGTGCTTCAGGTTCAGTGAAAGACAGCTTGTCTCAAAAAATAAATAAATAAATAAGGTGATGGGAGAGGAGTACACCTGAGGTTGACCTCCAGCTTTCACGAGTGCATATATCACACAAACTCTCTCACACACAAACACCAGCATGCGTGTACTGCAAACAAACTGGTAAGAATCCTTCCCTTCATGGTCAAGTGAAGGTTTTGGGATGGTTCCCGTTTACTTACCCATCCGAGATTTGTTGAGATAGAACTAGGAACAAAACCTTCCTGCTCCCACCTTTCTTGGGCATCATCTCAGTAGCTGTAGATTGCTCCCGGGGGAGAGCAAAGCGTCAGGATAACACATCTGGAAGGTTCTCTTGGCGGGCAGTCAGCATCTCCCCACTTCTCCCACAGCCCCTTGGCTAATAAGCCATGAGCCTCTTCCATTTGATCCCCAGCAGAGCCTGATGAAGTGAATGGGGTGCCCGTTATGTAATGACAATGTGTGGGCAAGGACTCCCTGGAGTGCTACTGATAACTACTTTCCTTAGAGGGACTGAGGTAGTGGGCAGCAGGGAAGACACTGCCATGGATAAGGCAGGCAGAGCATAGAGAGACCCCCACCCTAGGCAGGGGGTGGATTCTTGGATGCCTGACAGTAGCCCTAGGACTTCAGGGTGGGCCACGCCACTCATCAAAACAGCATGGATAGCCACAGAATGCTAATCAGATGCAGGACTCTGGATCTAAGACAATCATCACAACGCAAAAAAAAAAAAAAAATACACAAAATAACCAGGCAGCCTTTGTAATTAACTTCCGCTCCCTTCCAGCAGTCATTTGGAGTTAATGGTTTCTTAATTCAGAGCTCATTTGGTGACTTTAATTTCCAATTAATTTTGCCGATTTTCCTCCAAGGCGTTCATGATGTGATAGAAAATTCCTGCATGGAGAAGTCCCCACCCCAAGAGACCTGGAAGGGGTGGCAGAGTGAGAGGCCGAGGTCAGGGAATACTGGTATCTGGAGTTTGAGGCTCTGGGGTTGTAGAGGTCTTTGGGGAGCTCAGGGCCCTCAGAGAGCTGTCTTCTAGGAAAAGCCCAACAAGAGCTGATAAGGAGCTGGCAATACCAGTGCACTTGGGTTTTTCTTGCAGAAAGATCTGATTTATAAGAGTGGAGCAGAGGAGTAGCCCACCCCTGAAAAGAGGGTACTTTCCCTTCTGTCAGGCAGCGGGGAGGAGTGGGGAGGTCTTAGTCTGGGTCAACACCATTGGTGCCCTGGCAGCATAGGAATGTGAACCCAGACAATGTCATTCCATACTCTTCCTTAAGCTCTCTGCTGTCTAGAGATGGCACCACTGACCTCCAACAGCTACCCCACTGTCAGAGACCATGTCAATGACCAATGTCCCACAAGTGCCTGAGGGTGCCAGGACCCTGAGGACCAAAGATATATCACAGTGGCTCCTCTGTGCTATGGCACACTTTTAGGCTAACTCCCTTCCTCCTCCTTGGGGGTGGTCCTGAAGATTAAAAGCATGTGCAGAAGCCAGAGAGATGACTTGGTCCTTAAGAGCACTTGTTGCTCTCTCAGAGTTTGGTTCCTAGAACCCACTGCTGCCTCTAACCAGCTCCAGTGACTCTAACGGCACCTTCTGACCTCTGTGAAATGTGTGTGTGCATGCACACGTACAACAGAAGCGTGTGTGTGTGTGTGTGTGTGTGTGTGTGTGTGTGTGTGTGTGTGTGTGTGTACATACATACATGTATATTAAAGCATGGTGCAAAGAGACAAGTTTGAGGGCTCAGTAGGTTCTAGCACTGACCATTCCTTAACGCCCTCATCTTCTACCAGGTGATTCTGCTTCTCTGGAGGGCTCTGCTATGTGCAAAATGGTTAGTAACAAAGTCCATCTGTGTGGTTATTTTGCTGCTGTTGCTGTTAAATTTTGGAACAGGGCCTCAAATATCAGGTTCCATGTGTAGGACCTTGAACTTCTGACTCTCTTTCCTCCATCTGCCAAGTCCTAGGATTACAGGCACAAGCCACCATTCCTGGCTTTTGAGACAGTCTCATCTATAGTTTGGGTTGGCCTAGTCCAGGCTACCCTTGAATTCATGGCAATCCTCCAAGCTCTGGGATTGCTGGGGTAAGCTGCTATGCCTGCCTGTGACAAAGTCTTGACAAGTTCTCACATTGTGGCTTCATAAAGTAAAAACATAGCTCTTCCCAGGAGATCTCCTGCCAGAGAGTAAGGCTGAGGAAGAGCAGGAGAGTCAGTTCCTACAGTCTGCAGGTGTCAATGGCTCTGTGCCCAGGGGCCAAAGAGCTGCTAAAGAACCAGGTCATAGTGACCTCTCCACACCCACTCTTGGAATATTCATTCATCCTTAAGCACTGATGAGATGCTTGGCTTCTCCTGGGGTCTCTCCCATGCTGTCCTCATTAGCATTAACTGTCAACTTGACACACCCAAAAATCACCTGGAGAAAGAATCTCAATTGAGTAATTGTCTTCATCAGGCTGGTCTGTGGGCATCGTGTGAGGAATCGTCCTGAGGATTGGGCTGTTTAAGAAAGCTAGTTGAATAGCAGCCAGAATGAGCCAGAGCCTTGTTCCCCCACTGCATCTGATCCAAGCTCTTGCTTGAGTTCCTGCTTTGGCTTCCCCTGATGATGGGCTGTGACATGAACTAGAAGCCAGGTAAACCCTTTCCTCTACGCAGTTGCTTTTGGTCAGAGTGTTTTGCCATAGCAACAGAACGAAACCTCATCTACGAATTCTCAGAGGCATAGTCACAATAACTGCCATCAATTCATTGGCTCTTGCCTTACCTGATCTTGAAGGAATGGTCCCCTACAGACAGACACCCCACCTCCAGACATGCGTGACTTGGACTCTGTGGAGATTCTGCTTTGTACCTAGGGACAAGCACTTGCCACTGCCACATGAGGATGTGCTCTTCTCCCCAGGGCCCTCTCAGTGATACAAGGAGCTGCAGGAGGGTGTTCCACACTCCTTAGACTCCCAAAGCTGTTGGTGTGAAGGGGATGATGGCTCTCGGATCTTCATTGCTCCTCCAAGGAGGAAAGCACCCTGATGACTTGAGGCAAGGCTAGGGTGGGGTAAGGTGGTAATGGAGGGTAAACAGGTGTGGTATAAATAGTTTTTTTCTTTTTCTCCCCACACTCGCCTTTCCTTCTTCTCCACACATTACTTAGTAGGATCACATTTAAAGACAGCTTCCTCCCCACAGGCTAAAAAGGCAAGCAAAAGTCAGGACAATGCACTCCACTTGATATTATCCCCTTGGCCCCAAACGCCCCATCTTCCCCAAATCTCTCAGAAGTGTCCATGACACAAATTGCTGTCAAATCAAAGTCCCCTCTGGAAAACTCTGGGCACAAGAACTTGCCAAGGAAGGGAGCTTAGGGTACCTGTCTGTGGCTGTTAGTCTCAACTTCAGCCATTCACCCTGAGGGGAGAAGGGATGCTCACAAATCACACAGTGCTCAAGACACTTAGAAGTATTAGGAAGCTCAGGACATTCCAAGGTCACTCCTTGAGGTAATGGAAGCGATAATCAGGTCCTGGGGAGAGGAGACAATCTTTGGTGGTGCTGCCTGCAGATTGGGTGGGAGCCGTAGATGTACAGATTTCAGTGAGTTGTCATCCATGCTGGAGTAGGCTTTTCAGTGACGTGACTGCCTTTGAGATACTCATGCCCCAGTGAGTAACCCCAATTAACTTTCGTTCACTAAGCCAGACTTCGTTTTGTCATCATCACTGGCCCATCTGGGGTGAATGGATCATATAACAGTAGAACCAACTTGACTCTGAGAGCCAAGGCTATGAGATGGTATTCAGTGTATCCACAGGGCCCACCTGTGTAGCTGGGAGTCAGCCCACACTGAAGCCTCTGTGTTGGGGTCCCAGCTCTTCTACCTCGCTGTTTGATAAGCTCAGCTCTGGCCATCCTCCTTTTCCATCAGAAACTGTCCTAACTTTCAAAAACCCTGATGTGTGAAATACGAATGGGTTTCTTGATGTCTAACAGCAGCTACTCTCTGGTTCTGAACTATCTCCCCTCCTATTATAGATTCCAGCTGAACCTTTGAATCCACTCTTTGTCAAATTTGCCTCTTGCTGTCAAGCCTCAGGACCTTAAAAAAATGAAACTCTCTGTCTGTCTGTCTCTGTATGTGTGCATGCACAGAAGAGTATATACCATAACGCATATATGGAGGTCAGAGGATGACTTGGTTTTTACTTTCTACCTTTTGAGACAGGGTCTCTTTTTCTCCACCCCAGACTATCTGGCCTGTCAGTTTCCAAGAATTTCCCTATCTGTGTCTCCCATCTTGCTGTAAGAATGCTGGGGCTCCAGGCATGTGCCAGTGCATCTGGCTTTATGTATTTCCTGGGGATCTGAACTCAGATCCTCATACTTTTATAGCAAACATTTTACCCACAGAGCCATCTTCCAGCCTACCCCAGGACCTTGGCACTCTTGCCCATTTGTCTGGTAGAAATTTATTTTTAATATGGAGACCGAGACTGAAGGAAGATAGTGACAATGGGCTCGTGGCACCAAGAACCACCAACTTCTCCCCTGGTGCTTACACTTTCTTTAAGCCCCCTTGCTATGTCCTCCCAGATTTCTGGTGAACATGGTAGAATTGTCATCAGAGCATTCCATGTCTTCTGGTGTCCAACTAGTTGAATGAGCCCCCAAACCTTGAGGCAGTCAGATCAGCAGAGAGCTAGCTACCCTTAGAGCCTTAGCTGCCGGCTTGGCCACCTGGAGTCCAAGAATCTGTATTTGTAACCAGTTCCCAAGAGGTGTTTACACTGCTAGCCCAAGGACCCCATTCTGGGAAGTGCTGCCCTAGATGTGGGGCAGGGGTGGGAGGGTGGAGTAAACCTCTGTCTCCCAGAAGTCCCTAGCACCAGCTCTCTCCCTTCCTGGTTTCTGTGGGTGAGGCGGGGCTTCCAGGAAGCTGTCACTCTGAACCCTGGGGAAAGGTTTGGGTTTCATTCTTATAATAAAATCACTGACAAGAACATACAATTCTCTGCAGGGAAAATAATCACAATGATCTATACAGTGGTATACTGTAACAATATCAACAGTGGTGGTAATAATAGTAATAATGTGATTATTATAGAATGTCATCGGCTCTAATGTGCTAAACCCAGATGGATCTGAGCAATAGAAATGAATTACTGACATATACAAATACTGCAAATGCCTAGCTTGGCTGTGTTTGGGGCCACTGGAGTGATGGCGACGTCTCTTCTAACAGGCACAGTTGCTCACTGAGGCCAGGTTTTAAAAGAACTTCTTGCTGGTTTTATTTTAGCAGCAATGACAGGAAGCAAGCGAGGCGGGCAAGCCGCTTTGATTTATCAGCAAGGTTCCCGTTTACTTCTCCAATCAGCCTTCATTCAATAAGTGTGTTTGAAAGGCTTCTTATGGAGTCAGGGACTTGGGCAGGGGTTGAGGTAGGGTTGTAGAGAAAACACAAATTAAATGTAACTCTACACAAATCACAATGTAAATTAAATTTGAATTTCAGAGCAACAACTGATTTATTTTTTTCAGTGTAACTACATTACTTATGCTGTACAAGCCATATTTGGACCCCTCAATTTATTCATCATTCATCTGCAATTTGGATTTAATTAGATGCCCTGTGCTTTTATTGGCTACACCAATAAAACCTTTTGTAGAAGGCAGAAAGGATGCGAAGTATGTGAGAGATGTCTTGTACTCTCAGAACAAGCTCAAAGTCTGGTGGGAAATCAAAAGTGTTCAGGCACAAGGTTCCAGTCCACACCAGCAACATTATTAGAATCTTCGTGAGCAGAGGAATTGTTCGTGACTCACTGGTGTTCATCTTTCTACTAGGAAGGTCCTGGTGGGGCCAAGAGCTGCACCATCATCTGGGTCTGGTGGCTGCAGGTCCTAATGATTGAAATGAGGGTGATAGAAGAAGCAGAGAGGCTGAAGGGGAGGGGAGAGGCTCAGTTATCTTCAAGGGACAGGGAAAAGCTGCTTGGGAGAGGTGCTAGCTGGTGAGGCTTAGCCAGCAAGGTGGGGGTGAGGTGGGGGAGGATGTGTCCCAGAAGGAGGACTCTCTGTGGAGCCACAGGGGGTAGAAAGAAGCCTACAGATCTGAGAAAGGCATGGTTGGAATGAGGTGGGAGGGTGGGCTTGAGACTGAGGTAGTAAAGGACTTGGCATTTGAGGGTCTATGGGACAGACAGGGCATCAGATAGGCTACCACAACCCACTGTAGCCAATGTTAAGTTGAATGAGAATCTGATGGGTAGTTCACTATGCCTAGAGGTCTAGGAAGATGTCCTACATTTGGCTTCAGGATTTGGGGGGGGGGTATGTGTGGGAGGGAATAACATCTTTTTCCAGTGAGGAGAAAAACAAATAGTCCTTAGCAAGCATGCCTACCCTTTAAAACTTTTATTATTTAGGGCACAGAGTGGGGTGGGGGTTGCATGTGCCACTGTGTGTATGTGGAGCTCAGAGTGCAGCTTTTAGGAGTTGTTTCTCTCCTTCTACCATGTGGACCTGGGAATGGAAGTCAGGTGTCTGACGTCATGGCAATTGCCTTAGCCCAAGGAGCACTGTGACAGGACACTGTCGCCTATGAAGCTCACACCTGAGAATACCATTGCAGTAGAGTTACTGGGGAGAGGCAGGTAAAAAAAAATTCAAATTTTAAGTAAGCTAGCTTAAAATTTTGTATTGGGTCACATTCCTGTGTGTGTGTGTGTGTGTGTGTGTGTGTGTGTGTGTGTGTGTGTGTGTTTGATTTTTCAAGACAGGGTTTCTCTCTAGCTTCAAAGACTGTCCTAGAACTCACTCTGCAGATCAGGCTGGCCTCAAACTCTCAGAGATCTGCCTGTCTCTGCCTCCTGAGTGCTGGGATTAAAGGTGTGCCACCACCACCTGGCTCATAGCTATTTTTGCTGCATGTTTGTAGCCCATGGGCCTCAGTTTGGGCCTCATGCTGGAGGGACCAAAGTGGGCCTGTGTTGGGAAGACTCTGAGTGTCTGGAGAGCAGTGGTCCCCATCTGAGCTGTCACAGCATCCCCAGTACCTAACATAGGTCCTTATTAGTACAGAGCATGAGGACAGTCAGGGGATGAGGTGGCTCATAGCAGCTCCACCCCAACCCGAAGACCTTGCTCAACTCACTTATACCCTCATGCCATCGTCAGAGTATCAGTAGCAGAGGAACTCGTGATGTGGGCAGACCCGAGCTTCCAGGTGGAGTTCTAGAATTATGGAATCATGGTAGGTGTGTGGCCTTGAGATGCTGCAGAGCCAGTGGCAGCTTTCACAAGGCCTCCTCTGGCTAGAATTTATGATGACACCTGAGATGGGTGGCTACTATCCTTCCGTGTACATCTTTTTCTCCTTTCTTTTGTAGCTACTTTACCTCTATGTCAGCTGAGTCCATGCCTCCTAAGAATAAAAATCTTCATTTCCTGGCCTCCCTATATGGTCCTGAGCTGAGTTCTAGTCAAGAGGGAAAAGCAAATGATTCCTGATAGTGAGTGTGGGTGCAGAACAAGAAGAAAATATTATTATTATTATTATTATTATTATTTTATTATTATTATTATTATTATTTTATAGGTATTCCAGACAGTAAGGGAATCAACATCGAGGGTTGAGCACTCATGAAATAAAGCCAGGGAGAGGGCTTAATGGGTAAAGTGCTTTGTCACATAAGCATGAGGACCTGAGTTTGGACCCCTAGAACCCACATAAAGCCAGGCATAGTAATATACATGTCTGCAGTCCCAGTATTTCTTTGGTGAGATGAAGGTGAAGACAGGAGGATTCCCAGAAAAGGCCAGCAAGCCTGGTGTATGTATTGTTGAAAAGCCCTGTCTCAAACAAGATGGAAGTCGAGACCAGACATCCAAGGTTTTCCTCTGGCTGACACACATGCACTGTGGCATACATACGCCCACATTCACACACATGAATATGCACAGAGAGAGAGAGAGAGAGAGAGAGAGAGAGAGAGAGAGAGAGAGAGAGAGAGAGAGAGAGAGAGATTAAAATATTAGCAGTGCAATCAAATCATTATCAGGGCTAGAAGCACGAAGGTTGTGGTAAGTCCCAGGAAATAGCTGCCCTAGATACAAGGTGGCCAGACAGGAGATTGGAAGAGGTAACTCTGTGGAAACTGCCAGGAGCAGTATGCTTGGGTCACACACTTCTGCTGCCAAGGATGGAGCCTCGGCCTTCTTCCTATCTTCTGAAGAGCAGCAAGTGCATCCCATTGGCCAGAGCCTTGTGACAAAGGAGCCTGAACAAAGAAATACACTGCAATACACTTAAAGCATAATGTGTTATGTGAAAAGAGGCCATGCTGAATGCTACCTGGTAATAATCACTGTCACTCCTTTCTGCCAGCTGCTTGATGAGGTCAGGTCATGCCAGGTGACCCCAGAAATGCCACAGGAGCTGAGATCTTTGTGCAGGTGAGTAATAAACCTGTGCCTTGTTGAAGTCACTGTTTGAACTGCTGAGCCACTGTCCCAATGCACCTCTGAGAAGTGTAAGATGAGGTCTGAGAGGTGTCACTTCCAGCATGTGCAGTATTGATGTCACCAGAGGACCAATTTAGCCCAGCCATCCATAGTAGAGAAATAGCCCACAGACAGACAAAGCAGTAATGGAATCTGTAGGAGGCCTGTGTCAAATGAGTGTCATTGGATCTGCTCAGGGCAGCTGGATGCAGCTCAAAGGGGTTGAGGTGTTGGGGGAGACTTCCTGGAAGAGACATCACATTGCAGGAGATAAAAGGCTTTCCAGGAAAGGTCTCTTTTTCCTTCCACTTTAGAGTTAGATAAACTTGCCAGCCTGCCTTGATTCCAACCTTTAGCCACTGCTAGTCGGCACTGCTGGCCACTCCATGCTAGGAGAAGGAAGGCATAGGGTCTGCAGGAAACCTGGCTCATGGATGTTCTGGTGGGGCAGCTTGGAGACTGGCAAGGTAACCTGGGAAATGGGAAGAAATGGGGTTAGGACAGTTGTATAAGGCAGTGATGAGAGCAAAGTAAACACACTCAAGACAAGGCTTGAATAGTGGCTCACCCCACCTGCTCCTGTGGCTCCTCTCCTCCAGTGGTGCCTTTAGTTCACCTGTAGCCTAGGAACTAAAGACTATCCTGTGGACCTACATGCAGACCCAGGGGTTGGCCCACACTCAGCCAGTTGGTCTCTCTTGATCTGTCAGTGGTCAGAGCAGGTGTTAGGATGTGCATGCAGAGACCAAGGTCAAGGTTTGATCTGTGACCAAGGTTAGACTCTTCAGACTAAGAAAATAATCCTGGGCAGGACAGAAACTAGGTCAGGACAGAGACCAGCTTGTGACAAGGTTTGCCTTAGCCTCAGGTCATAGCTTAGTCTGGGGCAAGGACCAGAGCTCTACCTAAGCACTGGTGCAGAGTTCAACCTGGGGCTGGAGTCTGGGTGGTTTGGTAGGAAAGGGGCTTGAAGCAAACTCTGGGTGTGCTCCTTCAATTTTATGCACTGCTCAAATAACAAAGCAAAATGTGGGGCTACGCTAGTATACAGTTACGTGGGTATATATGTCATTTCTCCCTTTGAGTCATCTTTACCCTTCATCTGTTTTCTGGGGCCTTCTCCTCAGTCTTCCCTCAAGCCAGTGGTCTAGATCTTCAGGCCTTTGGTAGAAGAGAGCATGTAGACGTCAAGGGAGCAATAAGCTGTTAGTATTCTCACAGAAGTTCAGTTAGTATTTGTGCTGAAGCCAGGCATAGGGCCAGCTGAGCAGGTGCCCAACACAGGCAGACTGCTGGACTCCCAGATTCCTGCAGTGTATTGTACACAAGTGCCAGGTCACCCTGAAACCCAGGGGCAGTCAGCAGGAGGGTGGACAGCCGGCTGGGCAGCAGCCAGCATTGTTGAGTTGGGGTAGCAGGTGGGGGTGGAGACTTACTCAGCTTGTTATTCAGCAAGCCTCAGGGCAGGTGACAGCAATTTACCAGTTCTCAGTGATGGAGTAGCCCAAGAAGGGCAGGGAACCCCCACACCCAGGCCCTCATGGGCATTCTCAGCTGTTAAAAGAAATATGAATTGACAGTAAGTGACAAGATTGAAAATGTAATTAAGGCAGATGGAACTAACTGGCAAGGATGAAAATCATTCCCTAGGCTTTGATATTTAAAGCAAAGTCACAGGACAACCCTATCCTGGCCACACAACCAGCAAAGAGGAGGCAAGAATGAACTTTTGGATAGCAGCCAAGATCTGTAGGGGGACAGAGAGCAAATGGCTTCCGCAGCATTGAAAGAGATTTAGGTTAGATAAAAAGCTGAACTTCCTAGAGATGAGAGGGGTTAAGTGTTGGCACAAGTATAATGCCATCTTGTTTTCCCACAGATAGATGCATCCCTTCTGCACAGGTTTTGACACAGTTATGGACAACTTGACTGTTCCAAAGTCTGTGGAATAAGAAGTGACTCCATTCTTAAATGAGAAGGCTTTCCAGGTGGAAGTGGGTAGCATTTGGGAGTGGTCAAAAAGAAGGGGCTCTGTGTGTAGCCTTCCAGCTGGCCAGAACTAGGGGAGCAGGGGTGTCATACTCCATGAACATTGATGTACATACTTAACTATGGGGATCTCTCCAAGGGATATCTTCTTCCCCCTTGGAGCTATTGCCCCTCAGCTGTCCAGGAGCAGAGAAGATGTGAGCCCACAGAGGAAGCAGACAGACTGTCTGGCCCTGGATCTTGTGTTAGAGGGAAACCCAGGGCTAAAGTCTGTCTGGGGCATCACAGGAGGTGGTATGACTCACCTGAGAATCAGCAGTTCAGTACCAACATCTGGGCAGCCTGGCTTTGCCAACCACTGCTGAGAGCCAGCTTAGCTTTGCTGAGATGGATGGCACTGGCCAGCTTTATTGGCCTCCATTCTCCATAGATCCTGTGCCAGTTCTATGTGCTGGGCAATGGGGCAGGCTCAGTAAGTGCCTTCTTTGTGTTTGGTGAGTTCTCCGATTGGCAGCAAAGAAGAGGCTCCTATTTAAGTCCAGGGCTGTGGTCCAGTCCCCACTTACCAAGTGTCTCTGTACAAGGAAGTAGCAGGGCACCGGCTGGAAACACTTTGTAGTTTTCTTAAGGGTAGAAACCTGCCAAGCAACTAGATATGAACAAAATGCAGCTGGTAACTCAAGTGGACTTGTGCAGTGGAGCGGGGCGGAGGATAAGCTTGGCAAGCTGCTTAGGATGCTAGGATCTGATGGGACAGGGTGAGAAAGAATGGCTCAGAACTGAGAAGACTTGGGGGTAGGGATGGTTCAGTGATAAAGTTCCTGTTATGCAAGCACAAGGACCTGAGTGAACCTCAACGTTCAATGTCAAAATCCATGTGTGGCAGTTCATGTCTGTAACCCCAGCTCTAGGGTATAGAGACAGGCAGATCCTGGAAGCTCATTGGCCAGCCAATCTAACCAAAATAGTGAATTCCAGGCTTGGAGAAAGATCCTGTCTCAAAACATAAGGTATCACTGGGTAGTGGTGGTATACACTTTTAATCCCAACACTCAGGAGGCAGAGGCAGAGGCAGAGGCAGACAGATCTCTGTGAGTTCAAGGCCAACCTGATGTACAGAGTGAGTTCCAGGATAACCAGAACTACACAGAGAAACCCTGACTTGAAAAACCAAAAATAAATAAAGTGGAGGATGATACAGGAAGATATCTTTATGGCAACCTCTGGTCTACATATGTGGCCACTTGGACAAGCACCCTGATGGAATGCATCCTGGGTGTACTTGATTGATAAAGAAACAAATGTTCAGAGGTGGGAAAAGTGTTGAGAAAGAGTTTTTCTGAACATTAGGACTGTACTGAGACTGGGGAATAGAGTGTAGCTCCTTGATGGCTTTAGCAGATGTGAGGTGTCTGTGGGTCAAATGTTCTCTGTGAGAAGACCTTGTACTTAGCCTAGAACCTTCCTCAGGTAGATGGATCTGTTCTCTTAGGCCACATGCTTACAAATAGGATTTGGTCCTTTGTAGTCCTCACTCTTAGATGTATGGAGCAGAAGTTAAAAAACCAGATTGGAATAAACCGAGTGGGGAATGGTAAGAGATCAGTCACTCTGCACCTTACCATGGTTAAGAGGTGACAGGATGCACATGGTGGGTGAGGAAGCCTTGAACTGGTCCCTCTATGCACTGGGGGCTTGGCAGAGAGTTCTGAGCCCAACCTGCCAGTCCCTGGTCACCAGGAAGGTTGTAACTTAAACAAGTTGGCACTGACATTTGTTGGGCTATCTTTCATCACAGGGCACATCCTTGTTATGGATACTGAGCATCAAACAGGCCAGCATCACTCGGAGATTGGAGAATCTCTTTCATCTCTAGCGCCCCGTCCATTCATCCATCACAAGCCCAGCATTTATGCCTGCAGCCAGAACTCCGCTCTATCATAGAGATTTATTGGGGACATGAAGTCATAATTTATGTCACTCTTCCTCTCCTCCAGGGGCAGTCTTTCTGGCTCTCTATCTCTGAGTTACTGTCCCTTATGTCCCTAGATGTATGCAAGTGCCCACTGGCAGCCCTCTTTGGGAAGACCCTCTCGACTGTGTTCACCAATGCCAGATTCTCATTTGGGAGAAGCCCTTCCTTCTGACCTTGGAGAAAGAACCCCAGAGTATGAACTATCATATAAGGAGAGATAGGCCCAGTCACATTTATCACTGTGACAAAATACCATACAGAAGAAAATTAAAGAAGGGTTCACTTTAGCTCATGGCTTCAGAGACTTCAAGTGCATGGTTCTTGGCACCATGAATGGGTCTGCAGTAATACAGACAGTTGTGGTGGCAGGAGCAAATGGCAGAGAATATTCACCTCGAATTGCAAGGGAAGCAGAAAAGGAGAGAGAGTGGGGCCATGGAGAAGAGACACCTAAATATCTATTTTCTTCAGCTAGACTGTACCTCCTAAAATTTCCAGAACTTCCTCAAATAGATGGGATCACGTAGCCAATTATGAGCCTCTTTATATCCAAATCCTAATAGGCCCTGATTTTTTATTGAATCCTGGAGTCTGAGCATCCAGCCAGGATGGCTGTAAGGGGTTGATGGCAAGTCCAGGTGCCAACTGTGTGGCTTGAAGTCACTTACTTCATTTAGAGATCCCCCCATTTCCTCCAGAGAACAAAGGGGTTCATTGATGCATTCTGCCACTTCTTCCTACTCTAAATCTGGGAAGCCAGGTAGCAATACTCAACCATTTCAGAGCTTAGCCCAATAAAGTGTGTGCATTCTGGAATTGCAGAGGGAAGTCAGAACCAAGTACCAAGTGAGTCACGAGAAAGCACCCCTAATTGCTCAACATACTGTAGGGATCTCAAAAAAAGCTATTCTTTCAGGAGGAGGGTCTGGTCCCTGCCCCTCCAGCACACACACACACACACACACACACACACACACACACACACACACACACTGTTCCGCTACAATCCTGCCAGGCCAACATCTGACATTTAATGGCCTCAGAGTCCATCTCAGGAAATGTGGAAGTGATGGAGAACCCAGGCATTCAACTTCAATGTTAGGTAGGGGGAAGGGTTTGCACTTGAATTTCCTTGGTCCCTCTTGGACTTTTCCGTGGCTGTCACTGCCTGTCCAAAGCCATGAATATTAGGGCCCCTTTCAGAACAGGTTATCCTAGAATAAAGTGATGTGAGGTAAGGATTGACATGGAGGAAACTGGCTCTAAACACTTAGCTAAATAAAATGTGTAATGAGTTTATGGAGAAATTAAAAGAGAAGGCTTCTTTATGGCTTTCTTCCTTCTTTCCTTTCTTCCTACACTGGTGATGTAAGCCATGTACTCAGTAAGCAAGACCCTACCACTGAGTCCATCTCCAGCCTTATGTTTTGATTTTGAAACTGAAATATATTCACACAGTTCAAAAATAAAAAGTATAGAAAGCCTGTTTTAGTCCAACACAGAATCCACCCAAATCTCACTAGCATTCACATAAACGGCTGTTAGTTCAAAGTCTATATAAGCAAGCAAAATATATATCCACACTTTTGCCTGTTTTCACAGAAGTTAGAATCCTACATATGCTATTCTGTTTTCATTCCTGTTTCCTTCTTCCCTTCCTTTCTTCTTTCTTTTTGTTGGGAGAGGGGACTTCATGTATCCTAGGTCTTTTCTGTTTCTTAATATGCTCCTGCATTCATTTTCACAGCTGCAGAGTATTCCATTGAAGAATTTACCTGGAGCTTAGAATCTAAGACCCCCAACACCCGTGTAGAAATGCATGACATAAGATCATGACTCACACAGAAGGACCACCACACAGAGAAAACCATTTAACAACATGATCCATCTTCATCTGATTTTCTTTTAAACAGCCACTGTGATTTGTTGAATAGTTTTTCAAAGTAACAGTTTCTAATTTTTCTATGACTTAATAGAGTGAAAACATCACCTTCTAGTTTCTTCTAACACTGCTGTTTACTGGCCAGGATCGGACGAGTTCGCCATCATTTCTGCCTGTGCTGACACAGGCTCTGAGACCATTCATGGTTTTGTTGTTGATGCTCAATTGGTTTGGTTTTAGTTTCTTTACCATAGGTGCCCATGTATCTTAAGTTTAGAATTGCTTTTAAGTTTAACCTTATCAGTCTTACTCTTATGGTGATTTTCAACTACTGTGTACAAAGGCTGGATGCTATCATCTCTATTTTTCATATAACACAATTAAATGCAATATCACACATAAAAAAAAATCTTCCCATGTCCAAATAGGTTTGAAGTGGTTTTACAGGAAAGCAAAGCTTCAGCAGAGAATTGTTTGAGATAAGAAGCCATGTGACTCAGAGCAGCAGCTCCCAGACTCTGCAGAGGAACGAGTGGAGATGTAAAGACTCCAAGCAGCATCTGGGGTTACCCATTAGGTCTGGGATGGAACAAGTAGACTGCAAGCCAGCAAGTTGGTCTCTCTGGGGCTTTGACCCTCTTCTCTCCTAGAAGGCATGGTGAATGGGAAAGATTGAGCTGCAGCCTCCACTGAAAATATGGAGCCTGTGGCAATTAATCACTCACTTTAGCTCTGAGGTCCTGGCAGCTCAGACCAAAGTAGAAGCACAAGGATATAGTGTTCTCCCCGCCAGAACAAAAGGCCAGTTTTCAGGGGACATAAACAGGCTCCTGGCATTAAACTCTAAGCGGAATTTATCATGGGAGCCATTACTTAAGGTACACTGAGCTACGAGCTGGAGAACCGTCTTCCCGAGTTCTGTAAAAAACAGACGTGCTCTTCATAACACCTTGTAGAAGCTGCAGCCTGTTCCAGAGCACAGCTGAGGACAGTGTTAGTGAATGCTAGCTAGTCAGCATGGGCTGGAGGGGTCAGAAAACCCAGGTCACTTGAGAAAGCCAGCATGTAACAAGAAAATACAAGTCAGTGTGCTCAGGGTGACCGAGGAGAGAGAGAAGAGGCTCCCAACCCCACGCTTTCCAGACTCAAGGACAGCCAGTATTTCTGTCTGTGATGACGCTTAGTCTGAAGGAGGCCTTTCATCTTAAACTTCAGAAGCTTCTAGAACAATGTGGTGGGAGGGAGAAAAAGAATAGTCAGCTGCCCCCACCCCAAATTTTTCTGCTTAGAGAGGTGAGCATTTCCAGAATCTCCAGCAGTTGGGGTCAGTTTCTCGTTTAACAAACACCTCAGGGACAGAACACAGACCTGCAATAAATGTTTGGTGATATTCCTGGAGGGGAGGGGCAGTCCCCAGTGTGCCTCCTTTCCTGTTGTCCTTAAGATATCTGGAAATCTCTAGTATTTTATGTATCTTAAAGGGTACATGAAACTGAAATGCCCAGTCTCTTAAGCCTGGCTCAGCCCAGCCCCTTCTATTCAAATGAGGGCAGGGCAAGGCCTCATGCAGCCCATCCCCCATTCCCTCCTTAGCCCACCTTAGTTCCAATTAGAGAACTGACCTGGGTGAGTTTGGATTTGTTCTGAGGCAGGATCCCATGTAGCTGAGGCTTGCTCTTCTGTGTGTAGCTGAAGCTGGCTCTGGACTCCTGCCTTTACTTCCCCAGCACTGAGATTGCAGATGTATGTGCCACCAAGCCCAGCTTGGAGCTGAGCTGAAATAGATGAGGACAAACATCTCTATGTATCTGGTTGATGGAGTCTCTGATTGGGGCAGACACGCAAAATCTTCATCCCTCTTCCTTTTTGGAAGAGACTTTAGCAATTGCAGAGACTGTATTGTTGTTGGTTTGTTTGTTTTTTAAAAAACTCTTGGGAGCCCACCACCCAGCTCCCAAATAAATATATGGAGACTTAGTCTTACTTATGAATGCCCAGCCTTAGCTTGGCTTATTTCTAGCCAGCTTTCCTTAAATTATTCCATCTATCTTTTGCCTCTGGGTTTTTATTTTTCTCTTTTCTATATATTTTCCTTTACTTCTTACTCCGTGGCTGACTGTGTGGCTGAATGACTAGCTCCTGGTGTCCTCTCTCTTCCTTTTTCTCCTTTTCTCTTCTTCTCTTTCTATTTATTCTCCTGCCTATCCCTTTCCTGCCTAGCTACTGGTCATTCAGTTCTTTACTAGACAGGCAAAGCAACAAAGATTCAGAGTTAAACAAATGAAACATAAAAGAATGTAACACATCTTTGCATCATCAAACAAACATTCCACAGCATAAATGAATGTAACACATCCCAAACTAATATTGCACAACAAGAGACTGGACTTGTTACAGAATGAGACCTGACTTTCTTCTCCACAATGAGAGTCACAACTAGCCAGTGGCTGCATCAGCTAAAGATTCCACATCCCACCACACTTTGTAACAAAGTACCATCCCAGAACCAAAATTGGCAGCATTGTAGAGTGGCTTCACCTTACTAAAGTGAATGCTAGTCTTCTATTCTCAGGGCAAATCCCCCATTCCCTCCTTAGCCCACCTTAGTGGAGGACCTGGGTGGCCAGATGGCCAGGCTTGGAAAAAATACCTCCAAACATCTCATGTATCTGGTTGATGGAGTCTCTGATTGGGGCAGACATTCATCCCTAGGCAGACAAACTCTTGGGAGCCCACCACCCAGCTCCCAAATAAATATATGGAGACTTAGTCTTACTTATGAATGCCCAGCCTTAGCTTGGCTTATTTCTAGCCAGCTTTCCTTAAATTATTCCATCTATCTTTTGCCTCTGGGTTTTTATTTTTCTCTTTTCTATATATTTTCCTTTACTTCTTACTCCGTGGCTGACTGTGTGGCTGAATGACTAGCTCCTGGTGTCCTCTCTCTTCCTTTTTCTCCTTTTCTCTTCTTCTCTTTCTATTTATTCTCCTGCCTATCCCTTTCCTGCCTAGCTACTGGTCATTCAGTTCTTTACTAGACAGGCAAAGCAACAAAGATTCAGAGTTAAACAAATGAAACATAAAAGAATGTAACACATCTTTGCATCATCAAACAAACATTCCACAGCATAAATGAATGTAACACATCCCAAACTAATATTGCACAACAAGAGACTGGACTTGTTACAGAATGAGACCTGACTTTCTTCTCCACAATGAGAGTCACAACTAGCCAGTGGCTGCTCAGCTAAAGATTCCACATCCCACCACACTTTGTAACAAAGTACCATCCCAGAACCAAAATTGGCAGCATTGTAGATGGCTTCACACTAGTAATCTAGTCTACTCTTTCAAATATAGACAGTGCTGGGGCTGGCCATGGAGGAAAAAAACCTCCAGGCACACACCAATCTAGGAACAAGTTTGGGTGAGCACCTGGACTTCCAACTCTGGGTGGGAGCACAGACCTCCCTTTGTAGATGCTGGGCACACTGCAATCTCTACTACTTGGTGTAGGAGGCAGAGAAGCACCCATACCAAATGCCCACACTCTAATCCTGGAACTCGTGAACACATTACACCGATGTGATAGAAGGGAGCTGAGGCTACAGATGGAATGAAGGTCATTAATCAGTTGATCTGGAAACTGGGAGATGATCCTGGGTTACCTGACTTGATTCTATGGGAACACAAGTTTCTGAAAAAGGTAGGAGACAGAAGTCAATGTCAAAATTCCTTTCTATGGTCTCAGGAGCCTCTAGTCAACCAAGATCTGGAATAAACAACTCATAAGCTTGAAATAACTCTGATTTTAGCATATTGAAATTGTTATATTTTATTATTAGTTATTATTGTTAATCTCTTGATGTGTCTCATTTATAAATTTTATCATAGGTTTGTTTTTATAAAATAGTGTAGATCGGCTTTGGTACATTGATATCAGAGCAGTCTTCCTTCTCCTCACTGGATGAAAGAAGTAAGGACTCAGTCCCCTGGAGATTACACTGATGACTGACAGGGACCTTTGCATTTCTGAAAAGCATAGACTCAGAGTGACAGGCAGAAACACACTGTAAAGTTCTAATGAACCTTCTCCTAACTACTTCCTTGGTGTTGCTGGCTCCTTTGTACACATTGATTTTTGTGGGAGAACACCAGGCTGCAGAGCCAACCTGGAGTTCACTCTCTGGCCCTTTGGAAAGGGACCCAGATTAATGGTTTGTCCTGCCTCCCCCTAGCCCTGGCCAGCCTTAGGCTGAAGGCACTTGTCCTAGTTAGGTTTCTATTGCTGTAATAAACATCATGACCAAAAGTAACTTGGGAAAGAAAGGATTTATTGCAGCTTATACTCCTAGGTAATGAACCATCATCTGGGGAAGTCAGGCAATGAACTCAAGTCAGGAACCTAGAAGTAGGAACTGATCCAGAGGCCATGGAGGAATGCTTCTTAGTGTCTTGTTACTGCTCTCTTGTACAACCCCAAGACCACCTGACCAGGGGTGGTACCACCCACAGTGACTGGGCCCTCCCATGTCATTCATTAAAGGCCAATCTGATGGAGGCATTTTTCTCATTTGAAGTTCCCTCTTCCCAGATGCTCTGTGCTTGTGCCAAGTTGATATCTATATCTATATCTATACACACACATATATAGGCACACACATGCACACATGTGCACATGCACACGTGCACACACATATATATTATATATACATATATATGGAGAGAGAGAGAGAGAGAGAGAGAGAGAGAGAGAGAGAGAGAGAACAGAGATCTACCCAGGGCCTGTCTCCTCCATCCTATGCCCAAACTCCCCAACCGCAGGTGGCACATTGTCCTTCCTTTACAGCCAGAAGGCACTGGAAGCTTCCCCACTGCTTGGCATGCTTTGGATGGGGCTCATGCCAGAAAGGGCTGGGATAGGATGAAGAAGACAAGAAGGGCAGAAAACTGAGAAGGAATGTTGGCAGAGCTCCTGCTCTGAACTCAGGCTCTGCAAGCATCAGTTCATTCTTTCTGTTATGAATTTATTCACTGACTACTTCAGTAAGAACACAGGGGGGAGTCAGCACTCTCAGCCCTGGTCCTGCTTCTGAGGAATCTGCCAGATAACAAATGCTCCAAAGGTTCCCTCTGCCTTCCACACCTACCTTACAATGATTGATAAGCAAGGTCGGGCAATGAGACTCACAATTATTCTCCCTGTAGGTGGGGAGACTGGAAAGCACAACTCAGTTTTAAATTTCATTACCATGACCTCCTCATTCAGTGTAAATATCCCCATCTGTAAAATGCAGCCCAGTTTCAGGGTGGTCATGCAGTCAGGCCCCGTTGTAATGTACCTTTTCAGTATCTAGTTCATGGCGCCTGTTGACTCCTGTTGACTGCAAGTCATGTACTTCTTTATGTTCTCACATAAAACCAGGCCACTCTGGAGATGGACTTAGAATCTGGGAAGAGCAGGGTGATTAAGGGCTTGAGAGTGCTTGGATGCTGTAGGAGACAGACATTTATCCATCTGTCATCAAGTAATAGCTGGACACCAGTTGCTGGTCTTAAGGATTTGAGAAAATGGGAGACTCAGGATGTATGACCTCTGCTCTTGAAGAACTCTGCTCATGTCCAAGGGGTGGACCAAAGAGACATTTAAAGTGACATAAAGAAGGGCATGACCCTGAGGCCATAGCATGGTGCTTCAGGGCATGGAAGTATCCTGGGGATGGAATGTCTAAACCTCTAAAGGATCTAGGTAACTAAGGAAGAGGCTCTCAAGCAGGCCCAGCCACTGGGAATCCTGTGCTTAAATAAGTAAATAAATACATAAATAAAGGACATGAAGCTCATAGGGAGGCACTAGGGGAGTTAAAATAAGTAGTGGTAGATGGATATGATTGATAGGATGTGATTGATTACATTGTATAAATGCACGGAACATTCAAAGAATAAAGAACATAGAAAGTATTGTCTTGAAGTAATTATAGACTTTAAGAAGACATAGGGGCTGAGGAGACAACTGGCTCTTTTGGTACTTCCCTTACAGTCACCAGGATCTAACAGAAGTTAGGGGTAGCATTGCATGCTTGTAATCCTAGCACTGGGTCAGATGGAGACACCTAGATACCTAGGACTCACAGGGAAGCTAGCCTGACATTTGGTGAGCTCCAGCCCAATGAAAGACTGTCTCAAAAACAAGCAAGCAAGAAAACAGACAAACAAAGGTAGATTGTGCCTGAGGAATGACACAGTGCTGTTTTCTGGACTGTGCACACACAGAGGGTATGCAAAGCACTCTAGATAGCTATCCCTAGCTTCCCCAGTGGTGTGGGAGGGTAACAGCTGCACAGGTATCAAGCTAGAAAGTGGACCTTGGCACAGCTTAACTAACCAGTCTACAGACCTTACTCTGCATTTGTCACATTTTTCATGAGTGCTGTTGCATGTGGATATGCATATGTATATGTGTATATGTATGTTCATCTCATGTGTAAGTCCATTGTTGCCCTCACCAAAGTCAGGATAAAAAATGACTCCATTACTGTGAAGGATCTCACTCCAGGGCACATCTTCAGATTGCCCACCTTGCACCTTGTGTTGGCCCCAAGGTAGGACTGCCTGTCCTGTCTGGCTTTGCCCAGTAAGGAAGGTTGGGAACTGTATGTCTAGGAAGAGGTCTCCTAGAACTAACATCTGTGAGGAGGTCCATCTTGCTGTGTTCTTGAAGAAGGAAAACAGACTCTGAAGACCTACTTGATCATCCCAAGGGAAGGCTTGCCGGGGACAAGGCTTTGTGATTCAGCACCATGGACAGGTTCAGAGTGGCAAGACACAAAGGGCTTACTGCGAAGATGGAAGCTGTGCATGTCTCTCTGGGTAGACTCCTAATCTGCAGATGGACTGAACTTGGGTGACCCCCACCCCACCCTTCAGGGTTTCAGGACAGGGAAATGAGAACATTTGGGGGGGGCAGGTCTCTGCTTTCCATTATTCAGGACTCATCCTGAGTCTCCTGTTCAGAGGTTTTCTCCTTGACTTTCCCACCTTGCTTGCTTGCTTCCGCTGAATTAATTTTCCCTACAATCTGGCAGAACCATCCAAGACAGCCCAGAAGCACACCGTGTGCTTTTCTCTGCCTTCTCCCACATACAAGGCTGCACCCCACCCCCCACAGAATGTGACTGCCTCATAGCAGGACCAGCTCACTCATCATTTCCGTTGTCTCCTTTTCTCCCACCCAGTGTAGAACTAACCACTCAGAGCTTTTCTGGGGAACATATTAGACATGGGATGCCGGTTTTGATTCTCCTTATGCTGTGCACCTTTTCTGTCTCACTTCATTGGGACAGGGAGCAGAGGGGGCATGATCAAATGTCATGGCATCTTCCAGAAATCCAGCCTTCCTATTCCTCCACCTTAATATTTCAGAATTTACTCTTTCAAGTCCTTATCCATGGGATGCCTTACCCCTGGAACTTTCTGTGTATTGTGGAATTGGCCTCATCAAACCAGGGAACAGCTTCCCCAGAGAATTCTTCATTGGCATCACTGAGGAACCTTGCCAAACATCCTGGTGGCCCCTCTGGGGCTGAAGGACTTACTCTCCCAGCTGCTGAATGATGTTTGTTTGACAACTCACATCTGTCAGCATCACTTGGGTCAGCTGAAAAAGCATCTTTGTTCTAGGTAACAGGCACTTCACACCCAGGGACTGGTCAGTGATAGGGTACAGCCCCCCCTGCACTTCCCTCTCCCCAACACTGAACAGCTCTGGAGAGTCACCTTGTCTTTGGAGATACTGTGTAATCACCTGAAGCTTCCACTGAGACTGCTGTGGTACCCAGCTGCTTCCTCTGCCCCATTCTGCTTCCTCCCCACTCACATAAGCATTGGTCTGAGACCATGCTTGGATGGACTCTGCATGCTAATCATGTTAGCACCGGCTTCTGCTTGACTACCTTATGGCATTTCTACAGTCATGACCCTCTGGGAGTAAGCTTCATGCTAACACCCCCTGCCTGCTAGCTGGCTATAGAAACCCAGGCTTACTAAGGTAGAGGAAATCCACCCTCTGCATTTATTTCTTCAAGTCTTCTGGAAGACTGACTCATTGCACTTTCTATGATAATGATAAGCCTTATGTCTAGAAAGTTCCTGGGGCCATCTGGGTAGGAAAATGTACTTTAGAGGTAAGCATACTGGGACCTGGACCTTGATTCCTCCACTAAGCTAGGTGACCTCGGAAAGTTATCTAATATCTCTATTTGGGACTCCCTCATTTGAAACCCATAATGATAGCAAAAAAAATTGTAGACCTACTGAGAAGACTAAATGATACAGTGGAATTAAGAATGCTTATATTCCATGATTCCTGGTGTGTAAATATGTACTCAATACATATTTGTGCTACCCTCTGATGGGGGATGTTCTTCTGTATATATGTTTCTCTTATTGGTTGATGAATAAAACACTGTTTGGCCAATAGAGGCAGGAAGATAGGTGGGGTTAGAAGAAGAGGAGCATGCTGGGGAGAGGCAGAGAGGCGTGGCAAGGAGACACCATATAGCTGCCAAAGGAGTAATAAGTCTGGGAATTCTCTGGTAAGCCAAGACCATGTGGAAATACATAGATTTATGGAAATGGGTTAATAACTAAGACAGAGCTAGCCAATAAGAAGCCCTAGCCATTGGCCAGTAGTTTTATAGCTAATATAGCATCTGTGTGTTTATTTGGGGCTGAAGGGCAGCAGGACCTGGCAGAACAAGGAAACTTTCAACTACAACCCTCTCCTTCTTTTATGTCTAGGGTAACCTTTTAACTAATTGCCAACTTAATTTTTATTTTTAATAAATTTGTAAAAATAAGAATTAATTCAATAAATAGATTAATTTTAGAGAGGGCCTCCATCTGTAGTCCGGGCCTCCCTGGAACTCACTATATAGACTAAGCTGGCCTCAAAGCCACGACCAGGCTGTACTCAAACCCATGGAAGTCCACCTGGCTCAGTCTCTCAACTGGTGGGATTACAGGCGTGGGCTACCACACCCAGCTAGTGGTCACCTCAGTGAAGAGCATTGCTGACTCATGGTATCTCAAGTCCATCTTCAATCTTCTACCTTGTTTTCTCTTGTGACTGACTGTATAGGAGACTGGAGGATCACAAAGCCAGGTATCCCCAAAAGTAGTTGGGTCACCTAAGAGGCAACCTTTTACTTGCTCAGAACTTGATCTCACATCAGCATTGAGGACTCTGGCACCATGGTGGAATCATTATTTTTATACTCCTAAGTTTAGGGCATCCAGTTCGAAAGTTTTTGTTGACTCATTTTTGAGATTCACAAACAGATATAGTACAAGTCTACAGAAAAGGTTTAGAATTTTCCTTAGGACTGATGAGGGAGGTGGAGTGGGAGGGAGGTGGGGTGGAGCTCGTTCAATTTAATTTTCTCATGTATTTAAAATATGTATTTGTTTTATTGTATGTGTATGTGTGTGGGCTTGAGTGTATGTATGTCCACCATGAGCATGTGGAAGTCAGGAGAGGTACCAGAGTCCCTGGAAGTGGAGTTACAGACAGTTGTGAGCTGCCACATGAGTCATGGGAACTGAACCTGGGCTGGAGAGAAGGAAGTACCTTAAGTTAGGGCTACTTGGAACCTGACTGTCACTAGAGGAGATCTGAGGAGATGTACAGCCTCTTAGAGTCTGGTGGGTGCTGGGCAGATTGCTCAGTGGTTAAAGCACTTGCCTGGTCAGCTCAAAGATTGGAGTTCAGATCCCAAGAAACCCACTTAATGCAGAATGCTGGCCTGTGTGTAACTCCAGCCTCTGAGTAAGCTAGCTAGCAAGACTAGCCATATTGCTGTGTGTGGTGGCACATGACTTAAAGCCCAGCATTCGGGACACAAGCAGATGTCAATGAATTCTAGGTCAGCCTGGTCAATATAGAGAGTTCCAGGACAGCTAGGGATATATAGCATAACCCTGTCTGTGTATGTATGTGTGTACACACACACACACACACAGAGAGAAAGAGAGAGAGAGAGAGAGAGAGAGAGAGAGAGAGAGAGAGAGAGAGAGAGAGACAAGCTCTGGGTTTCACTGAGTGAGAGATGCTATCTCAATGAACAAAGTGGAAGTGGAAAAGCCATTAAGAATGACTTCTGACATCAACCCCAGGTCTCCACATGCATGTTTATGCTCATGTATGAGTGAGCACCCAAGTACTTGCACTCACACATACACAAAGACTGCACACACCCAGGGGGTGGAGAGAAAGAGTTAGTTTTGTGAAAGAGTAACTTGTCCCTAAATTAGTGTTCCCTCCACCATCTCCTTAACATCCTCTCACCTTTTCCCCCTTCTCCCTAGCCAGGCAAGAGAGACCTTCACCTTCCCAGGGCTGGTGCTATCTTCTCAGTGCTTGTTCAGGTCCTTGGCATTCAGGGTGACAGCTACACACATGGTACACACTCTACTCCAGCTGGGTCTTTTGGACAACCTCAGACCAGCACGCACTGTCCTCAGTGACACTAACATGCCAGGCTGGAGAATGCTGAGTTCAGCCCCAATTAAAGGGCCATCTCGGGTGGGGCAGACTGCCGGCCCCAGCAGTTGCTGTTCTAGGGCTTGGTGAGAGCTTTCTCTCCCCTCTTTGTTTCCACTATCTCTATTTTCCTGCTTCTCCACCTCACTCTCTCTCCCTGAGTGTGTACTGCTTTTCATTTCTTCATTTGTCAGTCTCTGTCTTTGTCTCCGTTACTGGATCCTCCTAGATCTTGAGCTGAATAGATTTGACAAACACCGAGACGGCTGGGCTCTGCAATACGCAGGCTGCTGCTGCTGTCCCTGCCTCTCTTGCACATCTCTGCACCCAGAGGCCTGGTCACTGCTTCTCAAGACAGGGAAAATGCCCACTCCAGACACCCCGTGCCCCAGAAATGACTGTCATGTGCATTTTGTGTGACTTCAAAGTGTTCATGTTCTCAGTCCCACCTTTAGGATGTAAGAACTTCTCTCCCACCAGGCTTGCAAGACCAGTTGGCATTTCTAGGTGAGTCTATGGCAGCAAAGACCAAGGCCATGTCATTCATCTTCCCGGCCCCGAGGATATCTGGCAAAAGGCAAACAGCACTGTGGTCTCCCTGGGTGTTGTGATTTATTTTTGTATTGTAATTCAATCTTTTTTTTTAAGACAGGGCCTCAAATTGATGTGACCTTGAACTTCTGATCCTCATGCCTCTACCTCCTAAGTGCTGGGATCACAGGTCTGAACCACCATGCCTAGTCTGTGCTGTGCTAGGGATAGAATGTGAGGCTTTTGTGTATGCTAGGTCAGCATTCTACCAGTCTTGAGATCTGTCTCCTGAGAGCCATGAGCCAAAATAACTGCTGCATAAGAGAGCCCCAGTGAGGAATGTTAGGCTTGGGGGTGGGTGTCAGGTGGAACAATGAAGATACCACTGGGAAATTCAGAGACCACAGAGACACTCCCCCAACCGTGTGTGTGTGTGTGTGTGTGTGTGTGTGTGTGTGTGTGTGTGTGTGTGTGAGAGAGAGAGAGAGAGAGAGAGAGAGAGAGAGAGCATGCCTCAGAAGCTGTGTCTCTGTTAAATTCACAGGCCTCATCCTTTGGTCTTTCTTTATATTGATACAGATTGGCTAAAGAAAATACAAAGGGCAGAACTTATTTATAAGACTTCGGCATTGACCATTAGGTTTTACCATGGGCAGCAGATGTGGGATGTATTGGTCTTGTGTCAGGGCTGAGGAAGCAGCTATATTGCAGACATCTACAGAAAGAGAAAGTTTTAGGTAGGCCTAAGTAAGAGTGGCTACAACCGCATATACAATACAATAATGCAGATACAATAATGCAGGGTCAGACCAGCAGGCCATGCTCTTTGTCAATCGTGATATTTATGATTCATAGGTCAAAGCACCTTTCCCATCATCTCCCTATTCTCTTCAGACACAGCATCCCTGAAGGACCCATAACAGGGACACACTGGGCCTGTTCCCACCTTCTCTGCCTTCCCAATATTAATGTCAAGTTAGACTTCCTTCCTGCCTCCCTGCCCACTCTACCATCTCCTGCCGTTTCTTTGTTCATGCTCCTCTGGCCCCTGCTCTTGCTCTGGGCTCTTCCATATGACTCCTGCTGCTTGTGTTTTCCCTGCACGCTTTGACACTCTGTGTGGTAGGAACATTGATCAGCAGACACCTGAGACCTCTCCAAGGTGCTTTCTCCGATGGACCCTTCTTGCCACATATCCCAAGAATAAAAGGTTTGTGTGGACTATTGAATGAGTTTTTGAAAATGAGTACCTATTTTGTGCCTACCATTATGAAGCAATTTCAGGTAGGTACATTATTGTATTGAATTGGAGGCCAGCCCATTCTAGAGGAGCAGAAACTGAACCCAAAGAGGTTTCTCAAATCTACATCACCAGGGCAAGGCTAGGAACCTAGTTGCGCAACTGGAGTTTGTCCTGAAATAGCCCCTTCTTGTAAATAAACAAGGAAGGGAAAATACTTCCATAGTTCTTGCTCAGGTAATTAATTCATTCACTTACTATGTATGGTGCTAGGGATCAAACCCAGGGCCTTGCTTGTGCAACATTCTACCATGGAGCTGCAACCCCAGCTGAAAACCCTTCCCTCTCTTAGCAACTGCTTGGGAGCTTCTTCCAGACGGTCAGGGCCTGCAGCATACTGAACCAGACTCAGGAGTAGCAGGAACCTTGGCTCTTAAAACAAAAGATCTCGTGCTCTGGGCCAGGTGGGCACAGTGGATGACAGATCCTGAGCCAAGGGAAGTCTAGAGGAGAGAGGAAGTCCTGCAGCAGGGAGGGTGCCCCTTGAGCTGGTGTCAGTCAGAGGCTCAGAGGTGAAGGTACCAAGGACTTCCAGGTTGCAGGCAGGATCCAGCCTCCAGCTCCTGGTGGGAAATGGGAGGCTGGCTCTACAAGACCGCTTTTGAAGCTCTCCAAGGGAGGGTTATATGACTGAAGGTCTTCCTGGTGAACAGTGTGACCCTCAGGCCACCAGCCTGGGGGAACATCTGAAGCCAGTTTGAAGCTGGGGGAACAAGACGGCAGGCACTTTCATGCCACCTGTCTTTGGTGCCTTTATCAGGCTCCCTCTGCTCTTTGTCCTTGAGCTGTGACGTTAGGTTGTGTCAGATGAAGAAGCAGCAGGTGGGAGCAAGGGCTGTGACAAGTAGCTGAAAAGAGAAAAGCACTCCTGCCCTAGTGCCAGCGGGCCTCTGTGGCTGCTGGCTGTCAGGGACCCTAAGCCTTCCCAGATCCCATTTATCTGGGGGCCCCTAGCTCTTGAGTTGAACTTGACACTGGATGGGCATGGGCTTCCCCTAGGCCTTCTCTGTGTCCTGTCTGTCTGATCCTGGTATTTGCTATGCTGGCTTGTCACCACTGATAGGAGTTTTTCCTAAAGAGAATAAGACTTTCTGGAGAGCTGGGACCACATGTGAGGCACCTGTATAAATCCACGGAACAGAATGATGAGGGTGATGAGGAAACAGCTGGACCCCCACCAGCTCCCAGTTCCCAGTTCTCATCGTCAGCTTAAAACAGCAACACACACACACACACACACACACACACACACACACACACACACACACACACATGCACACACAGACCAGCCAAAGAGCAGTCTTCAGAGAAGTCAGAGTTTCTGCTGAGTTCTAGAGGTTGATTCTGCACCCCTGTAAAATGCCCGTGTCTTAGCTGCATGGCAAATGACCAAGGACTGAATGAATGCCTCCAATGCTCCATGCTCCATGCCCCTTGGTCCAGGCCCATGCTGTGCAATATCCCCTAGGCCTCCTAATGTTAATAGAGAGACTTGCCTATTCCTTGACTCTGGGCTCAGCCATGTGACTTGCTTTGGCTAATGAACAGCAGGCCATAGCTGTAAACAAAAGTTTGAGATGGGTTTGTATTCAGGATTCTGGCTTCCTGTACTTCTGCTGTCACCAAGAAGGTGCCTGAGATGACCTGAGATCACAGACCTGACGAGCCACACAGAGAAGGCCAGGTGCCCTAGTCCCCCAACCTGGTGAAGGCTAACCTACCTCCATATGTGAGAGAGCCCAGCTGAAACCTGAAGAACCAGCCAGCAGGGCTGGTCTGAGTTGCTGACCATGGAATAGTAACTGTAATTATAATTGTGGGGAGCAGAGGACACTCTGAGTGTGTAAGGAGCGGATGAAGTCCAAGTGAATGTGTGTTCATTGACAAGCACCCCTCAGAACAATGGGAATAGCAAACCCTTCCCAAGGCAGGCTTGGACTTGGCAAAGCCTTCCTCTGGTCGGTGTGCGAATGCTGACAGAGTGAACCGGAAGCATTGACTGCAGCTTCCTCTTCCCAGAGGTCGGCAGCCTGAGGCTGCTCCCCTACAGAGACCTCCTCCTGGGACTGGTTCCAGGATAGTGCCATAGTGGGTGCTGCTCATCAGAATGAGCACTGATTGCCCAGTCCCAGCTTTTCTGAACTTGTGTCTGTGTGTCTTTCCTTTCTCCATTCTTTCGTTGCTCCAGTCAGGTTTTCAGGACCAAGCCTTGTATGCCTTGGCATACAATACTGTTTTAAGCCATTGCATTTGGGACAGTTTGCAACACAGCATTAACAGTACAGTGACTAAAGCCTAGGCAACCAGCTTCTAGAAGGACAAGCTTGTACACAATTGTGCTCACAGTAGTCTGGCACCTGGCAGTCACGTGAGCCCATCTTCAGTTGGTGCATCTGCTGTCCCTTCATTTGAGACTGCATGCATAGCTTGTATCTTTGCACAAGCTGTCACCTTCTAGACACCTGTTCTTATATTGTCCTCTTTGACCAGGTCATATCCTGAAGCCTTCATGAGCTCACAGTGTCACAGCCACTATGAGTCCTTTGGGAACAAAGCAGGGTGTATATAAGATTGCCCCTTTCTATTCCTGTCACTGTCCTGTGTCTCACAGTGCTCTGACAACAACTCCATCAGCAGCACTTTTAGAACATGGGGCTGTCCTTTCTCAGGGACAGCAAATAGTCCCTGGCTGCAGAGGGAGCAGCTCCATGCAACCCCAGGTCTCTCCATATCTCTGCATAGGGCTTGCTGCCCACAATGTCCCTAATGGGGCAAGGAATCATGATGAACGATTTCCAGCTATTGATTTTGGCATAATCCATCCTAAAAAGCCCCAGTGGAAACCCCTTCAAGGCTTATTTTCAGTTCCTGACTGTTCTACAACATTTGGCAGAGGCCTGCCCTTCTCTGAGCCTCAGTTTCCCCATTTGTATAATGAGCTGCTTGCCTCACTCCTAGCCAATGCTTAGCATCTGTGAGGCATGCTCTTGTCTCCAGCCCTCTGCAGCTCTGGCCTGGTTCCTCCCATCACTCCTCCCTGGCCGCTTGTGTCAGAGTCTATCTCCTGCATAGTTAGTGGTAGCTAATGAGTTGGCCTGGCTTCTTTTGACAGTCAGCACCTTCCACTTCCTGAACCTGCCAGTGGGATAATGAGGCCTATGTATTGGGAAGTACCGCTTCTGCTAGCACTCCTGGGACAAGGCTGGGTCCCTGCCTGTCCTGGGGAAAGGGGAATGGTGGTGGCAGTGATGAGGGCGGGGGAGGGGACTAACTTATCATCAGGGAACACACACACACACACACACACACACACACACACACACACTGAAGGCTCTTCTCCCTGAAGCTTCTGCTGGGCTAGTAAGAAAGACTGCTGACTGGCTGCCTTTCCTCTTTAGAACCCTCTTGAGGCAGATGAAGAGATGAGAGGAAAATGGGCCAGTGAAGGGAAGACTTAGCTTCCCTTACTGCAGCTTACAGAGCAAGGATACAAGACCTCAGGAGCCAGAGGCCAGCCTGGCCCACGTTCAGAGGGTGAAGCAGAAGCCTTGGGGCTAGAATGAAGTCTCCTGTGTTTTCCTGTTAGCATCACCACTTACAGTTCACTCCAGCCTCAGCTCCAGTACCCTGTGGAGTTAGAGCAGCTCCAAAGATGTTCACAGTGTGCCCCCCTGCCCCCCCCCCCCGTCTCTCTTTCTCTGTGACACCAGGAAGGACAGGAGTTCCTGGAGGTCTCTAAGGCTGGGGTAGGGCTGTAGGATGTAGGAATGATGGCTGACCTGGGCTCCAAATACCTTCCATTACAGGAAGGCTCAAACATTGTTGTTTCCACACTCTGTTTCCTCCCTGTCTACCTTTCCCTCTCAGCAGGGAAGACGTGGGGGGGCATGGAAGGTTTGGGGGTGGGTGCAGAGGTGCTGGGGAGTCACTGTTTGGCTCTGGCCCTACCTCCTCCCACCACCACCACCTCCCACCACCCTTGCAAAAGCTAGAGACAAAGATCAAGAGCCTGGAAGCAGACTGTGTAGGTATCTGCCCTTGGCATTTTGAGATCTTGGGAGGTCCAGCCTTCTTTGGATGCTGGCTGTTCCTTCTGTGGGTCAGAGGTGATGAAGTCCACTCTGGGAAATGGCCAGAGGTCTGGGAGTGACCTCCTGAAACCCTAAGGCTCCAATCACCCAGGAGATATTTTCAGTATTGAGTCCAGGGAGGTTTCTCTTCCTCTCTAGAGCCCTATTGACCTGAGGGCTTATTGTGCAGCCTGTGTCTATTGTTTGTGGGCTCTCTTTGTGTTTGGGAGGGGGCTTTGAGGAGCACAGCTAGGGCCTTCCCTCTTTGCCCTCCCCTCACCCTCTCCATCTTATCTTCCTCAGTCTTCAGTTCCTCTTGGGCCCAACTTAGAGCAGAGATGTCATGGAATTAGAGAGAGTAGGGTTCCTAGACCTCCTACTTGGGTAACAAACCACCCAGAGAACAATGAGAAACCCAAGCATGACAGAACATGAGCAGGAGCAGATGTGATATATAGGTGCTCAGAGGCGGGAGAAGAGGGGTAGGCTAGAGTAAGGAAAGAGCTCCATCCAGGCCTTGTAAGATACAGTTGCTGTGGCAGTGAGTCTGAACCCAGAGTGGATTAAGGTCCCATGTCCCAAAGGCAAGAGAGCCAGCTCCAGAAAACACTCTCACTCATTCCAGTTCTTAAGACAGAGTCCGGTGCTCAGAAGCCCAACAATACGGGAGCCAAGAACAGCTGGTGAAGACTTCGAGAGGACGTGGGGGTGGCACTGAGAACCCTAGAGCCTTCTGCTTCTGTCACAACAGCTCTGAAAGAAGGAGCATGGGGCTAATGAATGGGTGACTCAGACAGGAGCCTGTGAACAGTTCTGTGCTTCTGCCAGGCTGGAAGCCATCTCTAGACCTTCAAAGCACAAGGCACCTAAATTCTTGTCAGGGTGAGAAGAGGCAAAGAACCCTGCCTAGTTGTCTATGCAAACTGACCTTCAGAACTAAGGTCTCTGCAACCAGGGGTAACCTGAGTCATGGGGCGGGGGGTTGTGGGGCAGAAGGGAGATTGTCACATCCAATGTAGGGATGAAGAAACTGTGTCCCAAGTAAGAGGAAAGGCTTTGCTCAAGCATCACGGCTCAGGACTAGAACCTCAGCCACCTGCTCCTCAGGTGACTCAATAAAGACAAGCTAGATAACTAGTGTAGAAGTTAACTGGATTACCTGGGTCACTGGTTCTAGTTCGGAGAGGCAATACAGCTAGAGGCTGGGTATCTTGAATAGCACCTCAGCCAATGTTCAAATCCACCTCACTGGTCACATGTCCTAAAATCCCCAAGCATGGAGATTCTTGGAAGTTTTGTCAAACCTCCCAGGAGGACACGGTGGAGCTCCAAATCAACATGGGTCTCTCTGAGACCAACGCTCTCCATCTCAGCCACCACCTGAGGACACAAGACAACCATCTGCATCTTCAGGAGCAGCTGAACCAAGGGAAAAGCTGCCTGCAGCAAGACAAAAGAGCAAGTTCTCCTGCTAAGGCTTTCTTTTTCTCTAGCCTGGCTTTTTACTGCTTCTCACAGCGCCCTTTCTGGAACTGACCAGTGACAGAAGTGACCACACCTAGCTTCTATTGCTGTGACTTTCTGTGCTCAAGCCTTTGCACATATATGCATTTTACAGGCAGCATTTCATTTAATCTTTGATTTCGCCCAGTTAGAAGAGTTATTGTCTAGCATGTACAAAACCCTGGGTTTGATCTCAGCACTGCCTAAAATTTGATGGGTGTTGGTGGGCATTCCTCGCCTGTAATTCCAGTACTTTTGAGCTGGAAGTAGGAGGATCAAAAGTTCATTGTCTGCTACATTGTGAGTCCAGGGCCAACCTGGACTACACACAACTCTGTTCTAAAAAAAAAAAAAAAAAAAAAAAAAAAAAAAAAAAAAAAAAAAATTTCAAGTAAGTCTCTTTTAATTTGCATTTTACAAATATGGAAACTGAGGCTCAAAGTGACAGAAGCCTCACAGGCTACATGACCTGTAGATTCCAAATGGAAAGACAGCCACCTTCTCAACCGTAGGAGCTGCCTGACAGTGGAGGTGGTAAGCCCCTGTCATGAGATTTTTCCGGTATGAGGGGGAGGGGGCGTGCATATAAAAGTACTATTTATAGTTACCTTTTCAGAATTAATATTCAATTTAAGAATACACATATTAAAACATAGCTTTTTTTAAGGAATTAAGTTCCACGTACCAATCTCACAGTTCTATTTATAAATGTAATAAAATAAGACAAGAACCTTTACTTTCCTTCAATTAAAGTTTGATTAACTTCAGTTGAAAAAAAAATACTCTTTTAAACAATCAGTGCCATGTACAACTTAATTAAATTTGCTTAAACCATTTCAACTGCATTTAAACATTTAATCTATTTGATTTTTTCCCTAAGTAACTTAAATGTGTAATTGAACAACCAAACCCTTTTCATCGTGTACTTGGAAAAGTGCTGTAAAATCTAATAAATTAAATGTATAAATAGACCGACTTTCACATCCCTGTAAATACTGCAATGATGCTTGCAAAATTAGTCAAATTCTCCTAGTCCTTTCAACTTGAAATCACCTTCTCTATAGCCTTGTGATTACAGCTAAGATGGAGTAAGCACACTTTACTCTCTTGTTCCCACTTCTTACTAATAAAAACCCTGGAGTACAACCCAGGAGTAAATACAGCACCATCTAAGACTTTGAAAAGTAAATAATAGCTGGTGGGTGTGTGATAAACACTCAAGGAAAAACCACTATACCAGGGAGTTTTCTGGAAGCTTTCTTCCCCCTCTCGTATCTACCAGTTTGGATTTTAAGAAGCCAAACCCCAGACATGCATAGAAGGATAAGCAAAAAGAAGAAAAGAAGTCCTCTTTGTTACCAAGGAACTGAGGAAAGGGACTCTATAGACTAAGAGGAAACGATAGAATTGTACACCACCTGTTTCCTCCTCCTCTCCCTCCTCTTCCATATATATATTCTCCTGAGCCTGTCCAAAGGAAAACCCCAATCAGGAACTGCATTCCAGTATCTTCTTGAGTTTTCTTTGGGAGAAAAACCCTGTTCTCTGATCAGAGGAATTAGTAAAGGGGTCTGTGGTGGTTTGAATGAGAATGGCCCCAAAGGTTCATATATTTGAACTTGGTCCCTAGTTGGTGGAACTGTTTGGAAAGGACTAGGAAGTGTGACCTTATTGGAGGAGGTGTGTCCTTGTATGAGGGCTGTGAAGTTTTAAAAACCCACACCATTCTAGTTAGCTCTCTCTGCCTTGAGGTTGTGTCTCAATACAAGAGCTCCCAGCTACTGCTCCAGCACTCTGCCTACTTTCCTGCTGCCATGTTTCCCACCATGGTGGTTAAGGTCTTACCCTCTGAAACTGTAAACCCCAAATAAACTCTTTCTTCTGTTAAGTTGCCTTGGCCATGCTGTCTCATCACAGCAATACAAGAGCAACTAAGACAGGGGCCCTTTGGAGCTTGGGGAAATTATTTTAGTTTTTTTAAATTTTATTTATTTATTTATTTATTTATTTATTTATTTATTTATTTATTTTTGATCTTGTTGCTACACCCTGGAACCAAGATCGGGAGAATATGTGGCAATATGAGGAGGCTGAACTCTTAGGCTTCTGGCCCAAGGATCAAGAAAAGGGTGTCTGAAAGCCTACGAATGTGAGGGGATTCACAGAGAACTGCAGAGAAGATTCACTGATGTCTGTATGTCTCCCTTAAACTGTGGGTGTTAAGAACTCACCCATAACAGAAGACAGGTCTGGTATTGCTGGTTGATTACGTCAGAGTCAAAATGCCTCACCTTAATTCAACTTCAACTGCTCTCAAAGGAAAAGAATGAATGAATGCTGACCCCAAGAATGTCCAGATGATGGAGGTGTCAATAAAAGCTTTAACACAGCAATTAACAACACCGTATATATACACATTATACATACATACATACACACACATAATATACATATATAAAACAAATGGAAATTTTGTCACTAAAAACAATTATAAGAGAGCTAGGAGAGATGGCTGAGTGATCAAGAGTGCTTCCAGAGGATCTGAGTTTGGTTCCCAGCACCCACATAAAGTGGCTCACAGATACCTGTAACTTCAGCTCCAGGGGATCTGATGTCATCTTTTGGTATCTGTGGTACCTGCACACATGTGACATATACTCACAGAAACATACAAGCACATACAATTATAACTGAAAAAATATGATACAATGTGACACAGCAAAGAGTCAATAAACTTGACCTACAGAAATAATCTCATCAGAACAGCAGAGAAAAATAATTGGAAAGATTGAACAGAGCTTCCGGGCTTGCAAGTCAAAGGCTTGATATTCAAGTCACTAGTGTCTCACACAGGAATAAGCTAGGTGCAAGAAAAGACTACTTGATGAAATAATGGAGAAAACTTTTCAAATTTAGTGAAAGACATAAATTTATAGAGTCAAGAAGTTCAACCTCAACAAGAATAAATTCAGAGAAAATCTGAGCCAAATGTGTCTTAAACTACTGAAATTGGGAAAAAACTGTATTAGAAGCAGCCAGAGGAAAACAATATATTACATACAAGAGGAAAAACACTTCAATAACTGAAGACTTCTCCTCAGAATCACAGAAGCCAAAGCCAGTGATAACATCACCTGTGCTCACAAAAAAAAGAAGCGTTAACCAGCAATTCTGTATCAGTGAAAACATCTTTTCTAAGGCCATATGAAGGCATTTTCAGATGAATGAAAATGAAGAGAATTCTTTGCCAGTATGCCAGTGTTAAAAAAAATGCTAACAGAAATTCTTTGGGAGAGAGAGAAAAATTATCACTGAAGGAAATGTGGAAATTTACAGGAAGACAAAAAAGAAGAAGGAAAATGATAATAGCTGGTGCTACAGTTTGGGTCTTGACTCCTAAGGCAGCCTGTTTTGTGGCTTGGTATCCAGGGTGGCACTGTTTGGACAAGGTAGACCCTTCAGGAGACAGGGAATGGTCTTTAGGTCATTAGAGTTGTCCTTGGAGAGGATTAATCTCTTCCTCTCTGGCTCTTGGAGCAAAAGGTTTTGCTTTGTCATGTGTTTCCATCCACAGATATCCAAACTATGGTGTGACCCAGTCGTAGACCAAAGCCTTCCAAAAGTTTGAGCCAAAATAACCTTTTTAAAAATAATTATATCAGCTATTTTATCACAGTGATGGAACGTTGACTCGCACAGCTAGGTAGATAAAATAGACCAGCTTATCATAATCTTATCTTAAGTACCTTTAGATACATAGGATGGTTGAAAAGCAAACAGTAGAATGTTACATTGTTAAGTTTTAGTTAATAAAGATGTAGCTGGACACATAATAACAACATAAAGAGAGGAGGGAAAAAGGGCCCTATGTGGCTGTAAGGTTTCTATATTCCACTTGCATAGTAAAATTAACTCTAAGTAGACTGTGAAGTGCTGGGTATATAAATTCTAGCCTTAGGGCAACCAAGAAACAAGAAAATGACCCAAGGGGTTGAAAAGCACACGCACAGAGACCTGAGTTCAATCCCTAGAATCTACATAAAGATAGAAGTGAGAATTGAATCTGTCCTCTGATCTCCACACATGCACTGTGACACATATATTCCCATCTCTCCACACAGACATATACAACTATAACTTCAAACTTCTCTAATTGGAACTGTACAAAAGGATAAAGAAAAAAGACAACAGAGACCTGCGGTGTGGTGGTGCATATCTATCTATAATCCCAGGATTTGGGAATCCAAAGTTCAAGGCTATCCCCCAGCTACATAGGGAGTGGAGGCCAATCTGAGCTACATGAGACAGTCTCAAACAAACAACAAGCTAGCAAAGAAACTAAAAGGCAATACTATAGTCAAATTTTAAAAAATCCAAAATAAGACAGAAAAAAGGAAACAAGAGTTAAAAACAGAAGGATCTAATAGCAAAATGGTAGAACTGACCTCAATAAAACATAAATGGCTTAAACATATGAATTTTAAAAAATATTTGCCAGGTTAGATTTTTTAAAAGACCCAAGTAACTGTACGCTAGTCATAAGAAATGCACTCTAAAACCAGACATAGTGGTCTTTAATTCCAGGGAGGCAGAGGCAGGCAGATCTCTGTGAGTTCAAGGCCAGCCTGGTCTACATAGTGAGTTCCAGGACAACCAGGGCTGTCCCAACAAACAAACAAAAATATACATTCTAAATATAAAGATGTATATAGGCTAAAAGAAAAAGGACAAGATGGGTGTAATAGTATATGCCTGTAATCCCAGCACTTGGGAGGGGGAGGGGGAGGATCAGGAAGGAGTTCAAGGTCCAAGCTTACAGTGACTTTGAGGTCAACCTGGCAACATGAAACCATCCTTCACTGTCACCCACCCTCAATACCAAAAAAGAACAAAAACTATATAATGAAATGTTACAAGCTTTTTTTAAAAAATACTGGAATGGCTATTTTAATATCAGACAATATATATTGCAGGAAATAAGATTCATGTTGATGGATTTTATATGATGATAAAGGAATCAGTCGATCTAGAAGACACAACAGTCCTAAATGAGGACTGTCTAATGACAGAACCAAAAGAGGAATTAGAAAACAGACCAATCTCCCAATATTGGGAGGCTCTGGGAGGGGAATCAATAAAGACACAGAAGTAGTGAACACACTATCCACAAGTTCATTGGAATTGACGTCTGAATCTGACAAGCAGAATACACATTCTTTTCAAATTCCTCTGATGTAGAAGACATTCTGAGGTGTAACACAAATCCTAACTTAAAAATCAAGTGATAATGAAGATAACTATGCTCTCTGTCTAGAAAGGAAATAAACTAAAAATGAAAGAGAGTTTGCTAGCCTTCTGCTGTCTATGGGTTCAAGCGCCTAGTGGGTGCTGGAACTGTATGTAGTACTACATTTCCCATACAATGATTTTTTTAAAAAAGTACATTATTTTTATTAATTCTTTGAGAATTTCATGCATGCATGATACTATTCATTTCCATTCCTCTCCCTAGCTTCTCCCAGATCCATCTCCACTATCTGACTGTCTACTAAATTCTTATCTTCTTTTTTAAAAATAACCAACCTATTGCAACCATCACAATTTGTGCTGTCCATGTACTCATGAGTATGGGAAACATACACTGAATCATGGTCAACCTACTAGGGGCCACACCCTTAAAGAAAACTGACTCTTGTGTCAGTTGTCAATAGCTCCTTGTCTAAGGATAGGTTAGTTGAATGTTGTCTGGCTTGATCATGTTCAGGAAACCACAGACGGTTAGTCCTTAGTGTAGAGGTCCTGTAATGGTCCTGTCATGATGACAGAAGATGCTGTTTCACTCTGGATAACCTGCAAGAGATGCTTATTTCCTTGGCACTGTAGATATCCCCAGAGTGGAAGTGGGGGGTGGTGTTGTCAGGTTTTGTGACAGGTATCTTTATGCACTGAGCCATCTCACCAGCCTGCTAAAGTTGAATTTTGTAAATTAGATATGTAAGTGATTAACAGTAACAGCTAATAATAAAATAGGACAATTTCACAAATGTTATAATGAATTACAATAAGTTATGTGGATACAGTCTCTCTGCTCTCAAAACATCTTGTTATCCTGTCCTGGAAAAGCAGATAGTCCTGTCCTGGTTGGGATGGTCCAGGACATGGAGAGAGTTCATGATGCTAGGAAGAATGGTGCATGATTTCAAATGTACAAATGGTTTCTTTTGAATTTACTTAGTGTTCTCAAATCATGATTAACAAGACATCACAGAAATTATGCAAAAAGGGGGTACTGTGTCTGGAAGTTCCCAGTAAAGTAATAGACAGGAACATATTCATAGAAACATGTTGTTAAGTGACTTTGTTATTGTGTGGACTTGACATTGTACTGAGAGAAACCAAGATGGCTCTAATATCACTGTGTGATAGACTCTTACAGGGCAGCCTTTGCCTATGAAGTCAGTAATTGACTACAGTGTAGGTATGTGGAAAATATGGGACTGGAAATTAAACCACTACCTTCTAATCCAAAGGACTGTGACCTTAAAGAGCTTGAGACACTAGGAAGTTTGGCCTAGGAGCCCATGCTGAGCCACCAGGTCACACAGCCTCTCAAGGTTTCCAGAGATTTGACCATCAGCCTAAGGACTTTGGGATTTGTACTGCTTTGAAGGATGAGCAGTTTTGTTTTTTGTTTTGTTTTGTTTTTTTCCTTACAAGGCAGGATACTATTTGCAAAGAGATGAGTCTGGTATAGTTTGTGGGGATGTCCAGGAAAGGCAGGACAAGGGAGGCAATGTGAAATGAGGAGTTAGGGTTCCTCATAAAATAAGAATTTGGAGGACTGGAGAGATGTCTCAGTGGTTAAGAGCACGTAGCACTCTTGCAGAGAGACCCATGTTCCCAGCACCCGTGCTGTATGGCTCACAACCATTGTAACTCTCCTTCCAGGAGGATCTGAGTCTCTGGTCTCTATGGGCACCTCCACTCATGTGCACATATTGCCACACACAAACACACGCTCATACACATAAGCAAAAATAAATCTTAAGTTTGGCAAGGTGGTTGCACACACCTTTAATCCCAGCACTCTTGAGGCAGAGGCAGATGGGTCCCTATAAATTCAAGGCTAGTCTGGTCTACAAAGAGAGTTCCAGGCCAGCCAGTGCCAAAGAGTGAGACTCTGTCTCAATAAACAGACAAACAAACAGCAAATAACCTTTTTTTTTTCCTTTTGCAATGAGAATTTCTTAAAAAAAAAAAAAAGAGTCATCCTGGCAACAGCCCTGCCCTTCCCTTTTCACAGGTTAATTCTGTAGTTTGGGGGCGTACATATGTACATACACATGCCTGTTGATCCTACAGCCTCTGAGAGAGTAACATGTCTCCACCATCAGATGGGCTTTCTGAGAACGAATCCAGTAAAGAGGAGGGTCTTTCTAGGCCTGGAGAGATGGATCAGTTGGTCAAGTACTTGCCTTGTGTAAGCATGAGGATCGGAGTTCTACCTCCAAAGACAACTCAGGATAATCTGAGTGTAGTGTGCTGTAATCCCAACTCCTGGGGAGCCTTTGGGGCTTGCTGGCTAATCAGCCTTCCCTATTTGGCAGACTGGAGACCAGTAAGAGAACTTGCTTCAGAATCACAAAGTGGATGGATCCTCAACAATACTCAAGATTGTCTTCTGGCCTTCACTTACGTGCACACAAACACACATGCACTCACACATATTCGCACACGCATGTGAATACATGCACACAAGAATGGGGTTTTCTCTAGGAATAACTAACATGTGGCTGTGGACAAGAGATTTGACCTCTCTCTGTTTCACTTTGTCCTCTGGACAATGTTTTCAGCACCCACTGACCAGGAAGACACGGCACAGGAGACAAGCTAGTGAGAACTGGAACCCTGGCTCCTGGGCTCCGGGGCTCCTGAGTCCCTGTTTGGAAGGCAGGGGTTGTCTAGTTTGCAATAAGGCGGGAAGAAGGTCTGGGCATAATAGGAGCAGAGCCCTTGCCCATTGAGCCTCGGGCGGGGGCTGGGTAGGCACACAGACATCCTCCGCAGAACTTTGATCCAGAGCAAGGACAGGGCTGGCTTCAGTTGTCTTTGAAGCAGCAGGAAGATCAATCTCACTTCTTATCTCAGCCTCTGCATAGTGCAGCATGTGTCGTGTGCTGCTGCAGGCCAAGAAACCCAGAGCAGAGCGGGCAGTACCCAAGCAGCCCTGCCCTGCCTCCCTGCCACCCCTGGGGCCAGGGGCATGTGTGGTATCTGCCACTTTCTGACCTCCACTTGAATCAGTGCCAGACACAAGGAGAAGGTAATGAATGCTAAGTGCCAAGAAACTAGGTCTTCTGAGACTCTCCTATCAACTCTCTCCCGCCCCCAGCTCGCCCAAGCATTCCCTCTCTTGTCTTCAAAGTCTGCTTTCAAATATCACCTTTTGCTGAGATCTAAAGATGCTAGGCCAGGAGGCAGGAGACTGGATTCTAGTTACAGGTCTGCCTTTGATATGCTGTGCGACCTTGAGCAAGTTACTGCCCTTCTTTGGGGCTTCTTTTCTCCATTAAGTACAGTTTCGGTGAATGCTTTCAGGGTTCAGTTTAAAACTCCGAGGTCCAGACCAGCCTGTGGACAGGGCTTGGGCTCAGGGTAGGTCTGGGCTGTAGGAATGACTTTCTCTGATGCTGTTGCAGAGTAATTGCCCCTGTAATCTTGACCTCTCTGGCTCCTTTTTGTCTCCACCAAACATTTTCCTGCATCTCACTAGTACAGAGGGCCAGGTTGCACCCCAAGTCTGTAGGCTCTGTCCTTTGGGGAATGGCGGGAGCATTTCCCATCAGCACTGCCTCTGGCTGGTTCAGGGACTGTGGAGAAAAGATTTCCAATATCACTGTGTCCTGAAAGGCTAGGGAAAGAAAGTAAAAAGGGGAACAGACTGGTTGGGAGGAGATTCCGTGTCAGTAGGGGCAGGATGAATGTCTTTCCTGGTGAGTGTGGTGGATTTTTTCACTTTCTAAGGTGTGTAGTGAAAGCATTTCAAACTCCTATCAACTCAGGTTCCCTGCTTATCTCCACATCTCAGAGACAGAACCCATGAATGACTGAGAAACCCAGCAACACAATTACTGTGTATGGGCAGCGGGGCAATCGAAGCATCCACTGAACAGGCCTTGGCTTGAGATGAGCTGCATGAGGACAAGACTTATGAAAATTTGAACCCCAGATCCCAGTAGCTGCAGAGTCCCTGGTGGGACTTTATAGCTTGTGGTGAAGCTTGATAGGTCTCCTTAGGTCAGATAAGTACCCTCCCAGGGTGTGAAGAATAGAATGTTTCCAGCAAAAGAACGGAGAAGGAAGCAGGAAAGAAATCTCTCCTGTGTCTAAGATTCTGCAATATGCCTGGAGTGAGCCAGGACAGCTCTGGAAATTTTTCTTTGCCTCCAGCTCCCCACGGTGTCATTGTTGATCTTCAGCATCCTCCTTCACTAGACCAACCCCTACACAGTAGTCCTTGTCCCTTTGCTGTGTCCTTCATGAGCCTTTCTCCTGCCCACTCCCTCCTCGGCCACTTAGGATCTCCCCAGGAAAGAATACCTCTCTTGGAAATGGCCACCAAGGCCATCAAGGCCCAGAGGTGCTGTCCTTATAAAGAGTACATTGTGGGGTACCTGTGTGAGCTGTCTCATGTTGAGCATGTATGTGCGAGAGTGTGGTGTGTGTGCATGTCATGGGCATGTATGCTGGACTCACTGGAGTGCAAGCTCCGCACAGAGGAAGGTATCTGTCTGGGGGAATGTGGATGTTCGGGCATGTTGCAGTGTGCAATGTACAGGCTCTGAACATGCTGAGGACTAAAGTGGAAGCACAAAGTCCTGACTTTTAGGGCTGCTCATATACTCCTGAATTTGAGGGATGTCACAAAATGATAGAATGCCTGCGCCCAGTGTGTTTGGATTCCTGGGAGCCCCTGGACACATCAGCTACCCTTTCCTGCTGGCTTCAGCCTTTCCTCCTATGTATTGGAATGAGAGCTGAGCCCTTGGTCGTATAGTCTTTCTGAGGCCAAGGGCCAGTAGCAGCCTCAGCATCCCCCTAGCTGGTCCAGTATTCTTTGCTGCCCCCAGTCCAGGTAGCCACTGACAGGCTGGAAATCTTACAGGATTCATGACAGGGTTCAAGGTTTGTTTTGGTGTGTTCTAGAACACACATTACCCCCAAAGAGCAACTGCTTATTGCATGCTTGGGGTATGGTAGGGTGCAGTGCTGTGAGCTGAGTGCTGTGGGCTGTAGCTTGTATGGATATGGCTTATACCACATAGCAAATCTACCCAGTGCCCCATTCTACAGACAAGGATGACTTGCCCTGGACCATATGACAAGTAAGTTTAAGGTTAGGATGCAAGTCCAATCATAAGACACTGAGCCTGGGGCTTGTCTTTCCATGTTTTGACCCACACATTGTCTTAGAGAAGGAAAGGGAGCCATTTTCTCTAAGATCCACCTACTAAACAAACAAAGCTTTTTGAGTAATAGCTTCCATCTTGAAAAAAGAGAGTTCACTGTTATACCCTGGATTTAAGATCCTGCCCTCCTGGGCAGAGAGAATGGAAGAGGAGAATGGAAGGGTATTTTTCCTGGAGGTTGCCTCTGCAGCAGATGAGCTGACACAGTCTGAACTTGCATGGCATGAGGGAGTCATGCCTGGCTTGCATATGAGTCTCTCTTGGCCCATTCCTATGGCTTCCATGAAACCCTGACTTGTATGCCTGCTAGGGATGAGGACACTAAGGAAATGACCAATGAGGAGGTCACTGTTGCTCCTAGACACACATCACTGCTCTTGCCTGCACTGAGAGAGGCTCAGCTCATTTCCTTCTCTACCAGATTTAAGTTGCAGGGAAAATGCATTATTTTTTCATTAAAAATTTATTTTGGAATGGATAGCCTTCAGAGATGTAATTAGCCACGTTATTTCCCTCCATTAGCTGTCCCTAGTGTTCTCAGGAATGTCTTGTCCTTTTTCCTCTCCATTTCACTCTTTCCATTCTCGTTACAATTTGGGTTGCAGCATTCACCACCCCACCCCATCCCCATCATTGCCATGTGCACAGCTTCCAGAGGAATGTGCCAGCTTCGCTCTCCATGGGACTGTGGGAACAAAGTCCTCTGGGATTGTAAGGGATTTAAAGAATTGTCACCCCAGTTTGCTTTTATCTGGAATGGTTCCTGTGGGTTACTTTTAGTGTTGTAGGCAGTAGACTGGCAGGTGGGCTCCCCAAGAACTAGGAGGTGAGCCAAAATACAACAAATAACTCCTAGGTGCCCCAGGTAGTGCCGTAAAAGCACAGTGTGGATGGGTGGCTCTGGTTCTGGGGAGATTCCAACCATCTCAGTGCTCAGCAGAACACTGCTGCCGCCCGCTCCTCCCTCGCCCCTGTTCCTATCACACAGGTGACACATGACATACAGCCATCTCCAGCATTGTCAGAAATACCCTGCTCTGTGGGAGTGAGGGCAGAAAGGCTGACACCCAAAATCTAAACTTATCCTGGCTCCCCACAAAGAGGGGCAAAAGGAAAAGTACAGCAAAACATCTTCAGTGTGCATGATTTAGATGGAGAACTCAATTGTCCCAGACCCTGAGGGTCCTGGGATGTCTACTTTAAAGGAGCTGGTACTATTAACCAAGAGTCAGCTGAGTGGCATTTCAGAGTTGTGTCATGGGTGTTGGCATGAAGGGAATGCAAGTCAACTCGGTTGCTTACATTGACCTTACTGCTATTTCAGTAATGCCAGACTCTTAGGCTCATGGGTACATGTGGAGAAACAAAAACTGACAGGTTGTCAGATCTCTGAACGTGGGCACAGATGCTACTACAAGCCTCATGGAATCAGGTGGCATCTTGACGGAGTCTTGATTGCGGTGGTTTTTATGAACAAGCCCTGGGCATAGGGGATAGCAGTGGTGAGGCTGGGGTGCAGTGAGAACTGGCTGCCGGTGCCACTGTGCTTCCAGCCACATTGGGCTCTGAACAGGCACGGCTTCATTTATCCTTCAGGCCCAACAGGCATTACCATCCCCGCTTCCTCCCAGGCAATGGGAGGATACTGCAATTCACACAGGGTAAGAGGAGATGGTGTCAAAGGAATGACTTCTGTTCCGCCTCCCGGGAGGAGTCTCATTGTGTGGAAGATGGCAAATGGCACAACAATGCCTGCTGCCAGGAGCAGCAGGCTCAGGGTGTCAACCCACTCCACGGCTGGCAGGTGTCGCCAAGAAACACACAAGTCACCCAGCACCAGATGGAAGCACGCTTTAGTCACACAGAGAAGAGACAGAACAAGAGTGACTTCAACAGTGGGTATCGTCCCCCTGTGACCAGGGGTCTCAGTCTGCCACCAACACAGGACAATGACCTTCACATAGACTTTTTATGCAGGTAAAGGCCTCTCATTCCCTCTCCACCTGGAAGGGATGCCGGGGGCTGGCTAAGAGCCACATGGCACACAAGCTTAAGCAGAACAAAGGAGCATGCTTTGAGCTCAGAACAGGGAAAAGATGGTTGCAAGAAAGTGATGTACTCCACACACCCTTAATGTACCTTATCTCTTGGGAGGAAAGGGGTTTAGGCCTAGACCACTTTCCTGAAGCTGAGTAGGAGTCAAAGGTAACTTGTACCTGGTCATTATTCCCCAACACTGGGACCAAGGTCAAGCTGTTGGTGAAGCTGCCTCTGGATTTGGACACAAGTCTTCCTGGCACCACAACCCACGAGCTTTCTTACCTGAGCTCAGTCACTTCTCCCCAAGCCCATGTAACAAGATCTGTGTATGGTGACACATGCCTACACTCCTTGTGCTGGAGAGGCAGACATGGGCAGAGACCTCTGGGCTTGCTGGTCAGTAAGTCCAGCCTGCTTAGATAATTCCAAATCAGTGCCATACTATTTCAAAACAAAACAAAACCCAAGAAGGCAAAAGTCTGAAATGTCTGAAGATGAGAGCCTCCTGATCCCTGGAAGGCTCCCTCCCTCTTCACCAAAACAGCCCATCAACTAACAGATTCCTGAGGGAAAAGATGGCTTAGGTGACGGTCTGTAATGCTGACCCCAAGAATGGCATTTCAGAACCTGTGGCTCTCCTGCCCTGAAACATCTCCATGCACAGAGGTTTAATGCAGAAAGCTAGATGCTGGGGGGGGGAGAGGGGGGAGAAGAGAGGAGATGAGGAGGGAGAGAGGGGGAGGGACGGACGGACGGAGGAGAGGGGAGAGAAGGGAGGGGGTAAGAGGAGAGAGGGGAGAAAGACATGCATAAAAGAAAAATAATAACCTGACACTCAAAATCTTTGGCAATTATATACGAAAATGGACACATGGACTGTTTAGCCCCAGGAGATGTGAAGGGCTGGTAGGACTCTGCAAAGGAGACCAGAGAGATGGCTCAGCAGTTGAGTGTTTGCTGCACAATCATGAGGTCAGGAATTCGGATCTCAGCACCCACATAACAAACTAGGCTTCTGGTGCACACCTGTAACCTCAGTTCTGCAGTGGCGGGTAAGACAGGAAAGGAGCCAGGGCTTGCTGGCTTTTAGGCTAAGGGAGAAAGTGGGAGCCCCAGGTTTAAGGAGAGAGCCTCCCTGAAAGGAATAGATGGGTGGTGATAGAGGACATCCCATGCCTTATTCTGTCTGTGCATACATACACAGTTGTGCACACACATGCATGAATATACACTCACATACACAAATAAATACATTGTTTTGAAAGTATCTGAAAAGAAGGCATGGGTCAGATTCAGGCATTTGCGTCCTGTGTGGGTCCTTGGATTCTGTTTGAATACTAAGCCCCTGCATTGTTTCTCCCAGGTTTTAGTAATATGAGTAGACTGGGCTGGCTAATTTGAAGAGTTATGACCCAGTGTTTGCACCCAGGGAGCCGAAGGTTAAAGGAAGTTCAGCATATGATCTATGTCCACCACACTCATTTTAGAAACCAAGTTGCATTTAGCATTCAGATCGTTTCAACTCTTCTCTGCCCAGTTCTCTTCTCAGGGAAGCTTGCAGTTAATTCTACACAATGTGCATTGCTAATGTGGAGGAACAGAGGCATCCGTCATCCTCCTGCTCAATTGGAACGCCCACGCTGTGTCTCCTGCTCCCCGCATTTGACTTGGAAACCTCACAGACCTCTAAATGAAGCTGCTGCAATGTGCAAGGAGTCAATTCCTATTCCATTCGGTTCCTACTGGTGCTGCCCACCTCTCCAGCTCTGGAAAGACTTGGGACAGCAGGCTAAGGTGAAGAGGCCCTAGCTATCTTCCTATTTATGGTTGGAAAGCAGAGGGAGGAGAGGACAGGGGCTCTCAGAGACTTTCTGTGGTGCCTCCAGCCAGCAGAACAGTAACAGGCAAGGAGACAATGAATTGTGTCCACCCAAGACTTCCATATAGACAATTCAGTTAATCAGTATGTGAAAGGCAGAGGTTGATTGTGTTTTGTTTTCATGGCTGGGGAATCCAAGGGATCAGTAGCATCCAAATTTGAGATCCGACTCCAAGTTCCACCTTGGATTTCCTGACTGCAATTTGGTTTGTGTAATGACTGAAAATGCTTTCCAGTCAGAATGAACCTAAATAGAAAGGCAAGCAATGTTAGAGGTAGAGATCTTAACTCTGGAGCCAAGAGGCACTGCCTTTTCAGCATTTACCAGGCACCAGGAAGCTTGCCAGGGTGTGGGGGAAGAGTATTGGAGGAGTAAACACAAATAATCAGACATTGACCCTGTCTAGAGGAAATCAGGGTAAGAGGGGAGAGGGACAAGTACAGGGCACAGAAAGGGGCGTGAAATCCAAGAGGGTGTCAGTTATTGTTTGTTTTCTGTGAGACGGGGTCTCACTATGTAGGTCTGGCTGTCCTAGAACTCACTATGTAGACCAGGTTGACCTGGAACTGGCAGAGATCCGCCTGCCTCTGCCTGCCAGGTGATGGGATTAAAGGTGTATGCCACTACACCTGGCAGTATCAGTTATTCCTATTCCATTAAAGCATTCATTCAGTTGGTACTCAAACCTGTCTTAGTTCAGTCAAGACCATGCTCTGGGTGTACAGGTAAGTGAAACAGAAGGCTGGAGAGGTGACTCAATGGACAAAGTGCTTGCTGTGCAAGCATGACACACTGAATTTGGATCTCTAGAACCCAAGTAAAAAGCCAGGCACAGCTGTGTGCATCTGTAACCCTAGCACCGGGGACAGAAACAGATGGATCCTTGAAGCTCACTGACCAGCCAGTCTAGCCAGGTTGAGTGAGAAATATGTTTCAAAAAATAAGGTTGAGAGACTGAAGACACCCCACGCCAACCTCTGGTGTCCAGAAGTGCACACAAGCCACATCTCTCTCTCTCTCTCTCTCTCTCTCTCTCTCTCTCTCTCTCTCTCTCTCACACACACACATACACACACACACACACACACACACACACACACACACACACACACAAACACACACACACACACACACACACACACACACACACACACACACCATACACATACATACCACACACCACATACATACATACCACACACACATACCATACATATACCACACACACATACATACCACACACACCACACACACATACCACACATACATACCACACACACATGCACACACCGCATACCACATACACATATACCACACATACATACCACACATATATACCACACATCACACACACATACACACCAGGAACCACTATTCAAACACTAAATTTTAGTTCCCTAAATAGACCTTAAAAATCTACTTCTAGCCTCCAGAACAGACATACTGATTTGGCATTTTGGGAAGTCCTCCCTAAATCTGAGGTTCTGACCATAGTTATCACTTAGCTCTGGTACTAGTCTGGTAAAACAAAGGGGAAGAGCCAGTGACATGGAAAAGGGACTTGTGGCTCTCCTCTTCCAGGAAGGCTTTCCTGGCTAGCCCAACCCACGGGATCCTGGCATTCTCTTAACCCAACCTCCAGAGCACAGCCTTCATGCACTGTAATTTTGGGGGGTGACAGTAGCTTTACTTCCTTGGCTTCTGTGTGTATTCCAAGGTCATTGTGATGATGGTTCCAGGGCCTTGTGACACACCTAGCTGGATCTGTTCAAGTGTGGGAAGTCAAAGAAGCCCTGTTCCTTTGGGGAATGCAATTCATCTCCTAAAAGGACGTTCCCCTTCCCTGGCTCTGTAGGCATTACTTGGGCTCCCCAGGAGATCCGGACACAGGCAACTAACTCCAAAGAAAGCTAGAGGGGAACATGACCACCCTTTCTCCAGAAAACAGCCTCTCTGCAAGGCGGTCGGCCACCTTCATCCTGGTATGTTCTTTGATTTGTTTTGAGATGGGCGTCTCACTATGCTGCCTAGCCTGGCCTTGACTTGTGATCCTTTTGCCTCGTCTTCTAAGTGCTGGGCTTACAAGAGTATGCCACCATACCCGACGGACACGTGTTCTTCATCAGTCCCAAGTGCCTCCCTCCATAACCTCTGTTTGTACTGGGGCTCTTTGTCCCTGCTGAGAGAGAAGGCTGCAGGTGAAAGATGGAGCAAGACCAGCTGTACTCTGGTCTGCCCTTCAACACCAACCACAGAACAGACACATGCACCACTTTTTTACCTTACTGGAAGAGCTCAGAACCCAGCATGGCTTCCTTTCCAGAGGTGTCACTCTAAAGTTATGGTGTTTCTTAGAGTTTGCACAGACATTGGTGAATTTTCTTTGGTGCTTTTGCCAACAATTTTGGTATATAGCCACCAAGTGGCAGTAGTGCTTCTGTTACTAGGTCCCAAGCACAGTTGATACACAATTCCTTAGTCAGTTTGGGTCACGAAAATTTTCCACGCACTATTATTCAAAATCATAACTAACTATAATGACCTTAACCAATCTCAAGATCCATTTATCATGTGATTAGTAGAATGATACATAAAAATTCAAAATGAGCACCTGAAGTTTAAATGCTACGATTTTATTGCCTGTGATCACCAAGCCTTGAATATTCTGTTCCTTCTGTTCTTCAAACTTAGAGAAGGCTAATAATAATGATGAATAAGTTGCCAGACAGCAGTTGGTGTGTACAAATGACATTGTAAGTGCTTTGTTTATAGTCGCTCCTTCTCCTCCCAGCCCTCTGAGATGGGATGTGACGGGGCTATTGTCATTTGATGAGTGAGGAAATGGATCCTAGAGACTTAGCATCCTGACAATCAGGAATCCAGATGCAGACTGTGGACTGACAAGTCCTCCTCATCAACTCATGAACTCCCAAGTGTGGAGGTGATTGCCAGCATCAGGGAGAATTTGCTTCCCAAGGGCAGACCAGTGCCAAAGCTCCCTGAACTTTCCAGTGCCCTAAGTCTTGGTGTTGGCCCAGTAGATGAAGCAGGTGTGAGTTATTAAGGAAAGGGTTTTCAGGCTGGCTCGGTGTATAGATGCTTTTATTGCATATGTGAGGACCGGAGTTCAGATCCCAAAATCCATGTGAAATGTTGGGTAGATGTGGTGGTTCCCTTGTAATTCCAGCCTTGGGAGGCAGAGATAGGTGGCCCCCAGGGCAAACTGACTAGAGGAACTAGCCATATCAGTGAGCTCTAGGTTTGATTGAGAGACCCTGACTCATTGAATAAGGTAGAAGGACACAGATGGTTCCCAACATCAACCTCATGCTTCCACATGCACTCATATATTTGTGCCTACATATCTGTAAACACACACACACACACACACACAGAGAGAGAGAGAGAGAGAGAGAGAGAGAGAGAGAGAGAGAGAGAGAGAGAGAGAGAGAGCAATAACAAAAAGGGAGCTCTCAAGCTCACCTGACATGCAGATAGTGAAACTGCCCCATCTGTAGTCAGTGATGCAACTGTTACTTTGGGTGTCAGGTCTTAAGCCTGGCTCCTCACTCAGCCTGTGTACCACAGCATTAGGGGTCCAGGAAACTGTTAGGAATGCATCTCTGTAGGCTGCTCGCCAAACTTTCTGAGCCAGAAGATCCTCAAGTGATTTTTATACAGATTTAATTTAGAGTCCTGTGTTTACACATTCAGGTATTAAGAGAAAGATGGGGACATCTCTGCTCAGCTCTTGGGTTCTGTACATCAGGGCATCTCTGTCTGTCTGTCTGTCTGTCTGTCTGTCTGTCTGTCTGTCTGTCTGTCTGTTTCTCAGATCTGGTACTTCAAGATCCCCTTCTTTTCAACAGGAGAGAACGCCCATCCTACACCCTCACTCTTAGTTGTTGTTTTATAAATGGTTTGCAGGCATTGTACTTACTACTCATACACAAGTGTGCACACCACACACACACACACACACACACACACACACACACACACACACACTAAACAAACAAATAAAAGACAAAACAAAACTCCTTATTCAAATATTCCTGCGTCAGCTGCTTTACATTTTCAGGGAAGATAAAATAGAGCACACGAATTGTTTAATTTGTGCTTATATCTTTCATAAAGTACATGAAAAATAAATAATATAATTATATTCCCCAACTTACTCAAAGATAATCACTGTAGCTTTTTGTTTTATTTTGAGACAGGGTCCTGTGCATCCCAGGTTAGCCTCAAATTTACTATATAGCTGAGAATAATCTTGAACTTGTGATCTTCCTGCCTCCACAGGTGTGTGTCATCATGCCTAGTGTGTGGTGCTGCGGATCAAACCCAGGGCTTCCTGTATGTTAGGCAAGAACTCTACCCACTGAGCTACAGCCCTATCTCCAATCACTATTGTGGGGGTTATTTTCTTTAGATTTTATGTGTATGGGTATTTTGCCTATATGTATGTCTGTGCCCAAGGAGGCCAGAAAAGGGTCCCTGGAACAGGAGTTATAGCCATTTATGAACTGCTATCTGGGTGCTAGGAATTGAACCTGGGTCCTCTGGAAGAGCAGCTAGCGTTTTTAATTGCTGAGCCATCTCCCCAGTCCCACTATTGCTTATTTGTTTGCTTGTTTTGTTGTTTTTCGTTTTGGCCATTTGAAACAGGGTTTCTCTATGTACCTCTGGCTGGCCTAGAACTCACTCTGTAGACCAGGCTTAGCTCAAACTCACAGAGATCCACCTGCCTCTGCCTCCTGAGTACTGGGATTAAAGGCATGAGCCACCACCACCCAGCTCACCTTGGCTCCATTGTTTTTAATGGAGGATGTTTTATTGGTATTTTCTTCAGTATTTTTCCTATTATTAATTTGTTGTTGTTGCTGAGACAGGGTCTCACTGTGTAGCTTCATATGTCTTGGAACTCACTACATAGACCAGGCTGTCCTCAAACTTGGAGATTTACCTGCCTCTGCCTCCCAAGTGCTGGGCAGAATTATCGGCAAGTGGCACTATGCCCAAGCTTCAGTCTTTTTTTCTAAGAATCTCCTGTGTGTGGTACAGTTTTTTTAATATATAACAGACACAGTATACAAACAGAAGTGCTGCTGAGAATACTGACATGGCTGGACTGGAGGACCCAGCATGGAGATGGGTAGTGCTGCTTGTAAGATTTTAGACTTCATGGAGAGGCAGTTCTGGTGCACAGGGAGAAATGTCAAAGATCAAATTGTGTATTCTGCCTTTTCCTGTAACATTTGTATCTTTCCAGATCATTATTCATGCCTTGTAAACATCTATTTATATGCCTCCCTGTATTCCACACTGTATATAAAACATAGTTTACGTAACTATTCCCTTATTGCAGCGCATTCAGAGTGCTTACAGTTTTAATTTGGATAAGTTATGTGCAGCAAACATTATTGTCCATCCTGGAGTTTTGTTTTCCACTTATTTTCAGCAATTTCCTTGGGACAGAGTATTCTAGATGTGAGCCATAGGCTATGAGTTTTGATCCCTCACAGAGTCTTCAAATTAGAAGGAAAGCCCAAAGCCTCTAACAGAAGGTTAATCTGGTTGTCATTGCCAGGAGAAGAGAAACCCGCCCATTGACAAGACAGAATGGGACAGCTTCTTCGATGAGAATGGTCACTTGGCCAAAACTCGGGACTTCATTTGTGTTAATATCCTGGAAAGGGTATGATTCCCAGGTTACCTCAGCCTTGCCCTGACACTTGGGGGTGGCACAAATGGTAGGGATCAGGCATGACACTGAGAATCTTGAGAGTTCATGACCTCCCATGCCCAGGGTCTACACCCCTTCGTGAGGACAGAAGCCTGGAAGTTCCTCACAGGCTACTATTCATGGCAGAGTTCCCGGGATGAGCGGCTCATGGTGGACGCCAACAGGAGGTAGAAATTTCCAGAACCTCTTTCAGTGAATAGTTGTTGGGGCTTCAGGGGAGGGGCACCTCCCAGCTTAGAGGTTCAGGTTTCTTCTTCATATGGATAACTTATTCTGAAAAGACTCCTGATGCTTCCCACACAGGATCCACATACAGCAGGTGTAGCCAAGTTAAGCAGGCATCTCCTCTCCAGTTGCATTGACCAAATAAGCAGTTGAAGGCAGGGACTTGTCCAGAAAATCCCCTTATTGCCTTGCTCCCAACCTCATCCTTCCCTGCACAGCCTACCAACC